>NC_000085.6:47157346-47824846 GCF_000001635.26 Mus musculus
CAGGAACGTGTTTTCAGATGGGAGCTGGAAACTGAGCAGAACATCTTTAGCTGTCAGTCACTAGCTGGAGCCAGGAAGACTATATCTGATGTCAACTGCCTTGGGTGGCAGAGAGGTATGTGAGACCCTACCTGATGATGCCCAGGTCCTTCCTCCGGTGCCCTGCTGGCCGGCGCCACTCCTCCACCATCAATACAGACTGTCTATTGACCAAGAGACCACAGAGGAAGAGGGCCAGAGGGGGTGTGAGCAGCAGGCCCAGGCCGTAGAGGGCGTTGTAGCGCTCGAGGCAGGGACAGTTGAAGTCAAGGGAGGAGTAGATCTTGACGGTGACAGCAGCCAGCAGGAGGCAAATGCCATTCATCACCGACTCCGAGCTGGACTGGAGGTGCTGGAAGAGCATCCGGAACCTATCCATGACTGTAGCCACGTGGACACAGCTGTGGGTGCGACACGGAGGCTTGGACACTCAGGGATGGCCCCAGGGTTCACAGGATCCTCCAACCCAGCCTCTAAGGTGCAATGAAGACTGAAGGTAGAGGCAGGCTTTCTCTAAAGACACCTCTCACCAGGTGCTTACCACTCCCTCCTCGGTGGGGCGTGCCACACTAGGACCAGCCAGACCGAAGCATCACTAGGCAAATGGGCCCTATCAAGGTTTGTATACTCGGGAAGACAGTAGATGAGGCTCCCTGGGGACAGGCAAATTCTGGGTGTGGTGACACAGAGCATGGATGAAAGCAAAATTGTATTTTCTGCTGGAGCCAAAACCTGCCAGCACAGCCCCACGGGGGATTTCCTGTGTGCTTTTGGGCTGCATGGAAGGTGAGGGGTGTCTGGAAGAAGGCCTTCCAGCAGAGGGTACCGCGTAAGCAAAGGCAGGAGATATCACACGGGTTTCTAGTTTGCCTTCTGTTGCTGTGATAAAACCCACTGACCAGTAGCATCGTGGAGAAAGAAAGGGTCTATGTAAGTTACAGTCCATCCTTGAGGAAAGTCAGGGTGGAAACTCAAGAGGGAACTCGAAGGCTGGTCTGCTGGCTATTCCACACAGCGTTACTTCTGACCAAGAAACTCACGCCCAAGCCAAGAAAGTGCAGCAGAAACCATGCAGGAATGCCTTTTCCTGGTTCACAGAGGTTTATGTTGGGCTAACTGTCTTGTACGACCCAGGACCGTCTGCCTAGGTGATGGTGCCACCCATAGTGGACGGGGCTCTCTTACAGCAATTAACAATCAAACCAACCTCCCACATGTGCTCACAGGCCAGTCTGGTCAGGACAGGTCCTCAGTCGAGACTCCATTCTCAAGTGCTCTAGACTGTGTTGGCAGTAAAAGCTAACTGGGCCACACAGAGTAACCAGATGGCCTGTAACTAGTAACCAGGTTAGCTCCTTCTCCATTTCATTCTGTTGCTGTGGAGATCTAGCTACCGAGTGACCCAGGATTACCCAACACTTCTTCCACCATTGCAGTATCCTGCTCGAGTGTGACCATGTCTCCTATAGCTCCTGAGCTTGGTATTCAAAGCTGCCCACCTTCACCCCTCTGCTGACATTACCCTCACCCCCAGAGCCCACTCACCCCCCTGTCTCATAAGCTTTACCCCCCGAGAGCTCACACTTGGCTCTCTGTCCCAGTCCCTGTGGTGAGCCTTACCTCCCACCCGGACCTTTCGATGCCTGACTCACTGTTGCCTATTGGGAGCCTTTGCTAGATGTGAGGGTTGATCTCCCAACCAGGTAAAGACACACCCAGCAGCAGAACCAGAGTAAGAGAGAGAGCAGCTAGAGACACGAGCTCCGGGGGTACTGGTTAGTTCATATTGTTGTTCCACCTATAGAGTTGCAGACTCCTTCAGCTCCTTGGGTACTTTCTCTAGCTCCTTTATTAGGGGCCCTGTGTTCCATCCAATTGATGACTTTGAGCATCCACTTCTGTATTTGCCAGGCACTGGAATAGCCTCACAAGAGACAGCTGTATCAGGGTCCTGTCAGTAAAATCTTGCTGGCAAATGCAATAGTGTCTGGGTTTGGTGGCTGATTATGAGTTGGACCCCCCAGATGGGACAGTCTTACTTACGCCTAGCACTGACAATGCCCTGTAAATTTAATAACTATTCATACATTAAACAACAAAATGTGGGCCTCATTTCTGAATTATTGCTTTAAAAATGTGTATGGGTGTTTAGCCTGTGTGTATATTTGTGCAGAGGTCAGAAGAAGGTTCAGATCTTCTGGAACGGGACTTAGAGACAGCTGTTAGCTGCTGTGTGGGTGCTGAGAACCAAACGTGGGTACTCTGCAGGAGTAGTAAGTGCTCTTAGCTGCCGAGCCATTTTCTCTCCACGCCCCACTTTTGCTTTTCTGAGACTGGGTCACACTGGTAGCCTAGGATGGCCCACAATCCACGGAAATTCCCCTTCCTTCACCTCTTGAGTGCGGGGATCACAGGCGTACGCCACCTTGCCTAGGTATGATTATTGTGCATAAGATGCCCCTGCCCCTCTGAGACAGAATTAGGGAAAAGGGCCATGGGAGGCCTTGGAGGCCAGCAAGAGTGACATTGGACAAAGGACTGGTATCTGGATCCAGACCAGAAGAACTGTCTAATGCAACCTTGGGCAATATGCCACATTAAAAGAACTGACACTCATATACATGCACAGAAGTATGCATGCACATAAAATAATTGTTTTTTTTTTAATTTATGCTATGTCATGCATGTGGAAACGACAGGACATCTTTGGGCAGCTGGTTCTCTCCTTCCACTGCGGGTTCTGGGGGCTGAACTCAGGTTGTCAGCTTTACACAGCAAACATCTTTACCAACGCAACCTCAGAAAGCCTGTGTGTCTGGCTTGAGGTCACAGCCTGGTGAGACAAAGCAAGGGAGAAGGCTGGGAGCCTCCTACGCCTTTAACCTTAGTTAACTGTTTGGCTATGGTCAAAAAAAGGGACTGTCCTCGCTCACTATCTGGGGTGTCAGAGAGAACTGGCTGGAGGATAATGCAGGGTGGGGTGGCCTTAGGGTCCCTAGCCTCTTTCCAGCCTCAGAACTTTCTAGAAAAGAGTGAACAACACTCCAGGAGGACAGTTTGGGAACAGCTGGATCAAGGTCTATCCTGGACTAAGGTGAGGAAGTTCCAGGTCAGCCCAGGTACTGGTACCACACGGTGGGTGGCAGGCCATGTGCCTATGGCCACGTGTATTTATTTACTGGGAAATATTTCAGCAAAGAAGAGGCAAGAAGTGTGCCCACCACAAGTTAAGGAGACAGTAATATCTGAGGGTACGAGTATGGCTATAAACTTAAAAAACAAAACAAAACTGTGTTTTCAAGCCTGGGGCAGTGAGTGGTACACATCTGTTTGTTTGTTTGTTTGTTTGGTTGGTTTGTTTTTTTGTTTTTTTGTTTTGTTTTGGTTTTGGTTTTTCGAGTCAGGGTTTTTCTGTGTAGCCCTGGTTGTCCTGGAACTCACTCTGTAGACCAGGCTGGCCTTAAACTCAGAAATCCGCCTGCCTCTGCCTCCCATGCTGGGATTGCAGGTGTGTGCCACCACGCCTGGCTGGTGCACATCTTTAATCCCAGCACTTGTGAGGCAGAGAAGCAGGTGGATTTCTGTGCGTTTGAGGCCAATCTGGTCTACATAGCAACCAGGCCAGCCAGAGTTGCATAACAGAGAGACCCTTTCTCTAAATAAATAAATAATTGTAAAAAAAAAGTAAAATAACTTTAAAATTCTGCTTTCATTTTTAAAAATCATCATTTCATGTATATGAGTACACTGTCACTGTCTTGAAACACACCAGAAGAGGGCATACATCCCATTGCAGATGGTTGTGAGCCACCGTGTGGTTGCTGGGAATTGAACTCAGGACCTCTGGAAGAGCAGTCAGTGCTCTTAACTGCTGAATCATCTTTCTAGCCCCTGTTTTAATTTTAGTGATATTTAAAAAAAAAAATTCCTAATACAATTGTAAAATATATTTATTGGAAAAACTCAATGAAGGGACAAGATAAAGTGGCGATCACATTTTGTTGCCTGAAGCCTGGATCAGCCAGGCTTCTCTAGGGAGAGAAACAGGGAGGGATAGAAGAGAAAGCTTGTGAAGGTAGGGTTGTATAGATTTGCTGTGTGTTTGAAGGCAGGAACGTATAGATTTTCTGTGTGGTGCTGTCTGAGATGAGATTTCAACCCCTAACATGCTAGGGCTCTGAGGCTGTGTCCTCCGACAAGGCCTTCAAAGTCTGGGTGATCCCCCCTCTCCCTCTGTCTCCCTCTTCCCCCCTCCCCCTCTGTCTCCCTCTTCCCCCCTCCCCCTCTGTCTCCCTCTTCCCCCTCCCCCTCTGTCTCCCTCTTCCCCCCTCCCCCTCTATCTCCCTCTCCCCCACCCCCTCTGTCTTCCTTTTGTCTGTCTTCCTTCCTTCGCTCCATCCCCTTTCCTCACCCACCCGCTCACTTCCTTGAGTTTTTACCGTGTTGCTGAGGCTGCCTCAGCCTCCTCAGTAGCTGGGACTGTAACCAATACACCCACCTCTAGGGAAATTCCTTTGAAATGTTTTCCTAAAGCTTTTATTTTTATGTGTGGGAACTGGAGAGTTGACTCAGTGGTTAAGAGCGCTTGTTGCTGTAAAAGACCCAGGTTGGATTCCTGGCACCCAAATGGAGGGCTCACTGTCTTCTTGGACAACAGGCACACATGTGCTACACAGGTGTACATACAGGCAAAAATACTCAAAGACATTTTAAAAAATCTAAAAGATAAGAGTGTGTGTGTGTGTGCGTGTGTGTGTGTGTGTGCACACCTATGAAAGCCAGTTGAGGGCTCCAGATTCCCTTGATTGCAGGTGATTTCGACCCACCCAACATTTGAGGCTAGAAGCCAAACTCTAGCCCTCAGAAAGAGCAGGAAGAACTCTTCCTACCCAGCCGTCTCTCCAGTTCCTAAGGGAGAACCTTAAAGTCCATCTTTTCTTTTTAATGATGACTGGAAAACATTTTTCTTTTAGACACTAGTGAGGACGTATTAACTTGCGATTGGAAGATGCTTGGAGAATATATCAGTAGCTTCTATCTTTGTTTTTTCTTAATTGGAATCTTGTAGATATATTCTTGAGGTTCTTCTGGGTGTCTTTTTAGACAGCCTTGTGTAGCCTTGGCCGTCCTGGAACTTACTGTGTAGATGGGGCTGGCCTCGAACTCTGAGATCCACCTGCCTCTGCCTCCCAACTACTGGCATTAACGTTGTGTGCCACCACTGCCCTGGTGATTCTTTTTCTTTTAAAAGGGTCTGAGGAGCTGGAGAGATGGCTCAGTGGTTAAGGACTCATACTGCTCTTGCAGAGGACCCAAATTTGGTACCTAGAACCCACATTGGGCAGCTCACACTCTCCTGTAACTCCAGATCCAACACCTTCTCTGGGCTCTGTGGGCAATGTAATCACATGTACACAGACCCTCCATACACACACACACACACACGTATATCCCATATATATATGTGTGTGTGTGTGTATGCATACTATGTACAGTTATAAATAAATAAATAAATAATATACAATACTTGATATTCTGAGACAAGTTAGCTTCATTGTTCATGGAACCTCTGCTCTCATTTATGTATTTATCTCTTTATTTGCCTTTTGAGACAAGGTCTCATGATGAAACATAGGCCGACCTGGAACACACGATCCTTTTGCCTCAGCCTCCTGAGTGCTGGGATTATAGACACATGCCACCTGCTGGGCCGGGAGTTTGCCTGGTAGGACTGCTGCCTCTGTCTGATCCGCTGTAATCCTGACACTTGGGAAGCAGATAAAGTTGCATGGCTACAACTTTGAGAATGGTCTGGTCTGCACAGCAAGTTCCAGGCCCATGGGATCTACATTTTGAGACTTTGTCTCAACCAAAAAACTAAACCAAAACAAAGCAAAACCAACTCCGCATCTGTGTGCGCTATGCGCATCGTGCCTGTTCAGAAATCGGTGTGTGGTTGTGTCACTACTCAGGGTGGAGTGATTGCGCCCTCTTTCCTTGCAATCATCTTCCTTTCAAAGGAAAGGTGTTGAAGGAGTGGCCCACTTCTCTCTCAGTGCTGGAAGGCTACTGATTCCAGCAGAAGAGCAGGGCTGTCTGTGCCTCTGAGTAACCTGATTCTCTGCTACCTTGGGGACAGAGGCTCTACAGAGCCATGTGGTGCCAAGAGCAGGATAATGAAAGGGGACTCCTTAGCCAGCAGCACAGGGACAGCTGGCTGACCAGCTGGGAACAACTTGAACTAAATCCTTATTACAATCTTTTTTAATAGGGTCCCACTCTGTAGTCCAGGCCAACCCAAAACCCATTCTTTATAACTAAATTCCATGTCTCAAAGTCTTAAACATGCAATTAAAATGATAACATTAGACAAGAAGCTGTAGGCAAATGGCTTAACTATCAGGGACAGAGTCTCTGTGAACAGGACCCAGTTGGGTACTGGGGAGAAAGACAAAGAAGACATTGCCAGGCAGTGGTGGTGCACACCTTTAATCCTAGCACTTGAGAGGCACAGGATTTTTGAGTTCGAGGCCAGCCTGGTCTACAGAGTGAGTTCCAGGACAGTCAGGGCAGAGAAACCCTGTCTCGAAAAACAAAACAAAACAAAAAAATATGAAAACAAGAAACTTGTGCCTGGGTGTAGCTTGTCTTTTGCTACTTTTTGGGTTTTTTCTTTTTTCCACTCCTTTCCATCCTTTCAACCCCATAATATTAGAGGAGAGAGAGAAAAGGATGGAGGGAAAGGAAAGAGATCCCTAAATAAAGGCAGGGTTGGAAAGGAGGTGACATTATTGTTAGACTACTTCCTGCTGATGAGGGATATTAAGTTTCTTGGGTCAAGTTTGATCTTGAGGATATCTAATTTCCTCCTCTCCCTCCTTCGCCCCCTCCTCCCCCCCCCTTCTTCTTCTGGTTTTGTCTTTGTTGATGAATACTTAAAAAAAAATTGACCACCAACAACCAACAACCAATAACCAACCAACCAACAAATGACCAATAACCCACCTCACTCTTGGAGTCCTAGGCTTTATATACTCTCTAAAAAGTCCCCAGAATTCCAAACGTCACATAATTGCAGAAACTATCTGAAGCTGGCAAAACCGTCCCCCTGCAGGGGACAAGGCAAAACATAGCCAATTGCTGTGGGCAGTGTCCATAAACCCACACCTGGGGTTAAAACAAAGCACATTCTTATACTATTTCTCTCTCTCTCTCTCTCTCTGTGTGTGTGTGTGTGTGTGTGTGTGTGCGCGCACATGTGTGTGTTTTAAAAGAAATCAAAATTCCAGAATTCCCACTACACCTGGGTTTTGGTGTTGAGTGTGGGTAATGCCAGCCTTTTGGAGGCAGAGGCTCATGCATATGATACTCAGAGGATAATTTGTGGGAGCTTATTAGTTTGTTTCTCTGCTGCTGTGATAAAACACTTTGACCAAAAGCAACTTGGATAGGAAAGCATTGATTGTCATAAGGACACAGTCTGTTCCCTAGGGAAGCCAAAGCAGGAGCTGAAACCTGGAACGTGGAGGCAGACACTGAAGCAGAGACCATGGAAGGAGACTGCCTACTGTCTTACTCTCCATGGCTTGCTCAGTTTGTTTCCCTCTACAACCCAGGCCCATCTGCCCACAGTGGCATCAACCATATCGATAGTTAATCAAGAAAATGACCCACAGGCATGCAAATGAAGCCAATCTTATGGAGACCAACTCTTCAATTGAAGTTCCCTCTCCTGAGTTGACTAGTTGTGTCAAGTTGACAAAAACTAACCAACACAAGTGAACCTTTGTCAACTTGACACACAACCATCACTATTAAACCATAACCTTTCCTTTCTTCTTGATCCCCAAGATTTCATGTCAAAAATCATGATGTAAGACATAATATATGTGGGAAAAAAAGACATAATATAATTTTAAATGTCTCACAGTCAGGGTCTAATACCCAGGACTCACAATTTCCTAGGTTCCTAAGGGCTAGGGTAACTCCAGTTCTACTGCTTGGCTATTCACAGTATACACAGCTTGTGTTGATGGCTCAGGCCAGCTCCACTTTATAGCTGCTACTGTCTTTTGTCCCCCAGTCCTATCATCTCCAATATTCTGGGTCTGCAACTTAGGCTTCATTTTAACCATGGACTCCTGGCCTTCTCTTTAGAGAGACTCTGACCCTGTCATGTAGTTCTGTGCCTCAGTTCCTCTCCACGACGTCTTCAGTCCTTCAAAAAAAAAGAAAGAAAAAAAAAAAGAAAAGAAAAGAAAAGAAAAGAAAAGAAAAGAAAAAACCCAGCACCATTATGTGGGAGACTCTTACACATTATTTTCTAGGTTCTGATACCAGCTTGATATGCAGCCTCAGTCTCCAACTAAATCATAGCTTCTGCGTGGCGATCCTGAGAAATTACATCCCAGATTTCACCTCTGTGATGTTGATCTCTATTAATGACTGCCGGTTTTTCAGCCCTGACTATCCAGCATCCACTGCCCCAGTAAAGCAAAAGTTTCACTTCCACAGACTTTTAATTCACTATACCGTGTGAGTAGCCCCAATGGAGTCTTCACCTACCTATGAAACTTCACAAGCTAGGCCTATTACACTCCCAACATTTCCATCTCCCAGATTACCATAACAATTCATTAAGCTCTAAGCACTTAACAGCCTTCTCCAGCTCAGAGCCCCGAAAAAAAGAAACAAAAAACAAAACAAAACAACAACAACAACAAAATCCTTTCAACAAACTTTCAAGAACAACACAGTCAGGTTCATTACAATACCCCACTTCTGGGACCAATTTCTGTCTTAATTTGCTTTGTGCTGCTTTGATAAAATACTGATGGAAATCAACTTGGAGAGGAAAGGCTTGTTCCAGCTTGCAGGTTATTGCCTATTATCCAGAGAAGATAGGGTAGGAGCCTAAGGCACGAAGTGAAGCAGAAGCCAGGGAGGAACATGCTTTCTGACTTGCTCTCTATGGTTTACTCAGCTTACTTTCTTATAATCTAGAACCACCTGTCCAGGGGTGGCACCATAGCATAGTGGGAGGTGCTGACATTAAGGTCTGGTTCTTTAACTGGTTCTTGACTTGTTAATAAAGAAGGTTGGGAGCCAATTGCTTGGCAGAACGGACAGGTGGGGCTTCCTGGTCCCAAGAGGAAAAGGAGACTGGGTGTGGGTGGAGGGCTTTTCTGCCAGGTGAAGCACACAGCAATCGTGTAAGATCTTGGGGCAGCTAGAACCAGTGGCCTCTGCTATGGGCAGATGGCCAAGGAGGTGTGTGTGTGTGTGTGGGGGGGGGGGTGTTAGCTGACACAAATTACTAAGTTTAGAGTAGGAGAAGAAATGGAGATAATAATTGATGAGGGCACACCTTTCCAGGCAGGAGATTCTGTGCCTAGCAATTGTGCCTAGTCGGCAAGCTCTAAAATAATAAAGCTGTCTGTCTGTCCTTTATCCAAGGAGTCTAGGTCCTTGGGAGTGGGCTGGTGGAGTGGTCAACTCCCAGAGCATAGCATGGCTAGAGAGAGAGGCCGGGTTGGGGCTGATTATCATTGACCCCTGGAGCTAAGCTGGGAGAGACAAAGGGAAGCTGGGAGAGACAAAGGGGAGCCGGGAGAGGCCAGAGTGCACCAGCTCCCAGGCAGGCTGGGTCAGTGCTGGGGGCAGCTGATCTGGAGCTAAGCTGGGAGGATCTGGGAGTGTGGTTGCAGCTCCCTGGCTAAGGTGGTAGTGTGCTTTTAAAACTACATGCAACACCAAAGTGGATAGGCATTCTTCTATCAATTATAAACCAAGAACATGCTCCAACAGACATATTCACAGGTCAGTCTGATGGAGCGCATTCCTCGACTTAGGGTCCACCTTCCCAGCTATCTCTAGCTTGGATCAAACTGACAAAAACCAACCAGCACAATGTCTCCACTGGCTGAGCCATGTCTCCAGTTCTCCACAAAGTTATTTTTTAAAAACGGAATTAAGGCCAGGCATGGAAGCACATGCCTTTAATCCCAGCACTAGGGAGGCAGAAGCAGGGGAAATCTCTGTGAGTTCAAGGATAGCCTGGTCTACAAAGTGAGTTTCAAGACAGCCAGGGCTACACAGAGAAACCCTGTCCAAAAAAAAAAAAAAAAAATCAAAACAAAAACAACAAAACAAACAACAACAACAACCAGGATTAAAGGAGTTAGAGAGATGGCTCAGTGGTTCTAATGTGTGTGTGTGTGTGTGTGTATGTATATATATATATATATATATATATGTATATGTGTGTGTGTGTGTGTGTGTATTCATTCTAATATATAAACCAGAATTCTCTATGTAGACCAGGCTGGCCTTGAACTGTAGATATCTGCCTACTTCTGCCTTCCAAGTGCTGGGATAAAAGCATGCACCACCACGCCCAGCCTTCTTTTATCCTCTTGCTGATGTAACTCATGACAGCTGTCTCTAGCTGCCCCAGTGGGAAGTGGGTGTTTGTGGAGAGATTGGTCTGAGAAGGAGGTGGTTCAGCTCTGAGGATAAGAACCGGCTCAGAGAGCCAAGCCAAGGAGAAACCTGGGTCGGATGCTAGACATAAGCAGATGTTTATTCTCAATAAGTAGAGGCAGCACAGGAGTCCTCCAAAGAGGCCCGGGAGTGCTCCGAAGGGGTCCGGGAGAGCTCCAGGAGGGCCTTGGCTTACTTAGGCAGATGAATGCTTGGGGGTGATTTGTCCTTCTTTGGTCAGTTGCCACAGTGGGGAGGAACCTCCTCCCCACTGTGATGAGGAAGAGGTCTTGGTGCAGCCGGGTTAGAAGGGCAAACAAGCTGAGTGGCTGAGTAGGGACAGTTTCTTCAATGACATCTCCTTTATAAGAAAGTAGTTAATGCAAGCCACACAACATACGTTGCCCTTCCAAAAAGATCTTTGCCTTTTGAAAGATGTCGGAACGACCAACGTCCTTTGAAGGGTTGTGATTGGCCTGAGGTTCTCTTCTCCCTCACAAGTTGGAAGGCACGAAGGAGATGCCCATGATTTTCTACTGCCCTCTAGTGGTAGATGAGGAGAACTTGAGATGAGAAGGAAGAAGGGAGAGACCCTTGAATCGCCTTCGGGTGTGCCTGTGGGACCCCTCCTGAGCAGCAGCGACTGCTGAGGCCTCAGCTCATCCGCACTGGCTGTTAGGACGAAGAGCTTTTGGTGTGACTTAAGGCTAAGAGGCTTAACTGGAGAGGCGCCATTTGTCTTTAGACGTGTGCGGGAGGCGTTTTTGTCAAGGATAGGGCATTTAAATTATCTATGAGAGAAACAGGATGCTGGGTAATGCACCCATTTCCAGCACCTCTCTTTGGTTTCAGTGTTCCCTGCCTCTATTTTGTGTTCATTAGCCGCTGGCTCTCCCCGCGGCTAAAGAGTCTGGGAAGTGAAGCAGGGAGACGCTGGTTTCTGAACACAGTGAAGCTAATGCAATATCTTCCCCCTTATGCTGGAGGGATTCTAATCCAGTGCAGCTCCAGGTCCGCAGGGATCTGAACTCAGCCCTCCTCTCAAGTCAGCTCTAGGCAACATCGCTAAGCCTTGGGATTCTCCCTTGTTCAACAGGAAGAGCCCTGACACCACCAGTATGTAACTCAGGGCGGATCCCAGTCAATCAGCTCATTCATTGGTAGTACTTAGGCCAGGACCCCGTGCAGACAAGTGCTTTACAAATGCCACTTATAGCTAAAAAGATGGCTCAGAGCAGCAAAGATGGTTAAGAGCAGAACAGTATTTTCCAGAAGACACAGTTAGATTACCCGAAACCACACAACCTTCCAGAACTCTAGTCCTAGAAGTTCCGGTGCCCTCTCCTGGCTTCCGAAGGTACTGCATGCGCCCAGTACAGAGGCACACATGTAAACAGAACACCCATACACATACAATTTTTAAATGAAAAAAATTGAAATAAATTCCACTTTCTATAATTATCTCAGCCAGTGGCCTTGGAAGGGCCAATGGAAGCTTGGGCTTGAGGTCGTGACACACGCTTCCTGGATGGGAGGTTTGTTTTCCTTCCTGCTTCTTAGAGGAGACTCCACTTACACACTGAGCTGCAACGAGAAAGCTCGATTCAGGCCTGGGTTTTATCTATGGGCGTCCTAGAATGAGTACTTAGGCTGGTAGTAGGACTTTTAAGGATCTTCTTATGACTTAGGGGGAAATTGATGTGACTCCAAATTATTTTTTAAAAAAAGAAACTTTAAAAAGTAATGTTGGCATAAATGCTTCTAAAATGTGACATTGTGTCAATTCCACTAATCATTATATGTAGTACTCATAAATATTTCATTATTCTTGATGACCATGTTTTTTTTTTCTTCACTTGGCAAGAAATCCAACTCATGCATGACTACACAGAAATAAAATCAGTTATAAATTCAGTGACTTCCTTGTTCTCTGAATCCAAGAGCCACAGCAGTAAAATTCCTTTCAAAATGTGTAATGACCTTCCTTTCATGTGAGGTGTGGTCTATTTTATCCTAAAACAATATTTATTTTATTTGACATGTGTGTACCTATGTGTTTGTGTGTACCGGTACATAGAGGCACCTGCAGAGGCCAGAGGAGGGTCCTGGATGCCTTGGAGCTAAAGTTACAGGTGTTTGAAGGTTGCCTTATGTGGGTTACTAGGTAGTGAGTGTCACCTCAGGTTTTTCCCACCCACAACCCAGTTCCTCAATAACTACTTGTGTGTCTTTGGCCCCAGCCTTGAGCAGACTAAACAGACCTCAAGTGCTTGCCAATGGGTTTAACGACCCAGGTGGAGTCTTCCCCTTGCTGCACCTGCAATTTCCTAGAGGAACTTAGAAGAATAGGCTGCCCCAGGAGCTTGCTTTGTAACAAATCCAGCTGAAACAGAGCATGGGTCTGTGGGCTTGTCCTATATAAATGCACTGTTGAATATTAAACTTGGAGCCCTGGTCAGAACCTTGTCTTGGCTTCATCCTTCTCTCACACCCCATCCTTTTCATTTCCAGCTCCCCTTTCAGGTGATCCAGTTCAACCATGGCCGCTGGATGGCTACAGGTGGCGCCCAAAGTGGGGCTTTGTTGCTGTCACAAGCAAACCTACTTCTTTTTGGAAACAACCTTCTTTGCCTTGGCAGCCTTAGGTTTAGCTGTCTTGGGCTTGGTAACCTCGGGTTTGGATGCCTTAGACGTCACCGCCTTGGGCTTTGGTGGGCTCTTTACTGCCATTTTAGGCTTGGCACTAGCCTTGGCCTTCTTAGGACTCTTGGCAACTTTCTTTACTCCAGATGCCACAGGCTTCTTTGCTTTCTTTGGAGTTTTCTTCACAGGATTCTTTGCCCCTGCAGCCTTTTTAGGCTTTTTAGGGGTGGCACCTGAAGGCTTCTTAACCTCGGCAGCCCCAGTCTTCTTAGGCTTGGCCTCACTGGAAACCGCCTTTTTGTTAAGCTTGAGAGAACCCGAGGCACCGGCTCCCTTGGTCTGCACCACGGTACCCTTGCTCACCGGACTCTTATGCCTAAGCTTGACGCGGTTGTTGTTCTTCTCGACATGGTAGCCACCAGAAGCCAGTGCCTTCTTAAGGGCAGGCAGGCACACGCCACCGTCCTCCTTAGAGGCAAACATAGCCTTAGTTATGAGCTCGTGCACCGTAGGGCCTGTGGCCTTGCACTTAGCCACACCAGCCTTTTTTGTCATCTTCTTCTTGGTGGGAGACTTCTCTACAGGAGCTGGAGCCACAATATCGGTGGGAGCAGTTTCAGGTATGGTGAGAATAAAGGCTGCTAGCTGCTGGAAAAGAAAAGGAAATCTAACTGGAAGAGCAAATTTTGCAGTTATTTATACAAGTACAGCTTAATTTAAGAATCATGTACTGAGGGGCTGGTGAGATGGCTCAGTGGGTAAGAGCACCCGACTGTTCTTCCGAAGGTCCGGAGTTCAAATCCCAGCAACCACATGGTGGCTCACAACCATCCGTAATGAGATCTGACACCCTCTTCTGGAGTGTCTGAAGACAGCAACAGTGTACTTACATATAATAAATAAATAAATCTTAAAAAAAAAAAAAATCATGTACTGAGCTGGGCAGTGGTGGTGCACGCCTTTAGTCCCAGCACTTGGGAGGCAGAGGCAGGTGGATCTCTGAGTTCAAGGCCAGCCTGGTCTACAGAGTAAGTTCTAGGACTTTAAAAAAAAATCATGTACTGTTCCTTACTTTATAGGACATTTAAGAGCTCATACTGGATTGTTTGGACCCCTGGGCAATGCCACAGCAGAATTGTATACCAGGCAGATTATAGGCCTTACAGGAACACTTAGCCATACATACAATCTCATTCTTTATATCATCAAAATAGTAATAGTTTGAGACAATAATTTGGTATTTCTAGAAAATATGCACGTCAAATTGTAAAGAATTGTTCTCACTGTCCTCAATTTCTTCATGTACCACATAATGGTGTTATTCCTCGAGGACTCGTACCTAATCAATTATGGCAAATGGATGTTACCCATATTTTCTTATTATCCTGAAGGACAAGGTATTGTGGAACCAGCCCATGGAACTTTAAAACAATATCTTCATAAAAAAAAAAAAAAAAACCAAGCTGGGCGTGGTGGTGCACGCCTTTAATCCCAGCACTCAGGAGGCAGAGGCAGGCAGATTTCTGAGTTCAAGGCCAGCCTGGTCTACAAAGTGAGTTCCAGGACAGCCAGAGCTACACAGAGAAACCCTGTCTTGAAAAACAAAAACAAAAACAAACAAAAAACAAAAAAAGGGGGGGGAATTATATCTCTGTACACCACAAAATTACTGAAATCATGCTTTTTATTTTAAAATTTAAAATTTGGATTCCAAGGAACTCTCTGAGTGTGGGAGGAGCAGCTACTGGCACTGGTTTCTCAAGGAAAAAATTATAAACTCCTTAGAACAGCAATAGAAAAAGATATAGAAAGGATAGAAACCTCTATTTCCCATTTGCAAGAATCTGTAAACTCCTTGTTTTAGGAGAGCGTTTTTCAAAACAGGAGAGGACTTGATCTTTTATTCCTTCAACAGGGAGGACTATGTGCATCCCTCCATGAGGAATGTTGTTTTTACATCGATCATTCAGGAATAGTAAAGGCTAAAGTTCGAGAAGGACTGGCCAAAAGGAAAAGAGAAAAAGGACAGAATCAGGGATTGTTTGAATCCTGGTTCTCCACTTCCCCATGGCTTACAACTTTATTTATGTATTCACCATTGCTCTCTTCAGACACACCAGAAGAGCATCAGACCCCATTACAGATGGTTGTGAGCCACCATGTGGTTGCTGGGAATTGAACTCAGGGCCTTTGGAAGAGCAGTTGGTGGTGTTCTTAACTGTTGAGCCATCGCTCCAGCCATCGCAGCTTTAATTTCTACACTGCTTGGACTATTAGTTACAATCTTGTTGCGTTTAACTTTTGGACTTTGTATCTTAATCAGTTGCCTTCATACAGGATCGCTCTCAGCAAGCTCAGCTATTCACCATGGCAGTTATTCATCCCTATGAAGAGATGCATTGAGTGCCTATTCAATTGTCCTTCGTGGCTTTGGTCTGAATGGGAAAGAGTGGGCTATAGAAGGCCAATAGTCAGAGATGGGCAAGAGTGTTCCTGAGCTCCGATCAACCTAAGACAGAGACTATATCAATGCTCTGTTTGTGCTCCCTGATGGGTAAGAAGAAGCTATATATAGACAACACCGACTTAAGACAGGCATGGTCATCCTCTTTACCCTAGACGGGATTATGGAAAACAAGTAAGTCTTGTGCCCCCATCTAGCTACTGGTCCTTCTCATCTTTAAAAAACAAAAAAAGGGGGAGTTGTGCCCTTTCCCCCAGCCTTGAGTAGACTAAACAGTCCGTAAGTGCTTGCCACAATGGGTTTAACGACCCAGGTGGAGTCTTCCCCTTGCCTCATCTGCAATTTCCTAGAGGAACTTAGAAGAGTAGGCTGCCCCAAGAGCTTGCTTTGCAACATAATCCAGCTGAAACAGAGCATGGGTCTGTGGGCTTGTCCTAAATAAACACAGTGCTGAATATTCAACTTGGAGCCTTGACCAGCAGCACCTTGTCTTGGCGTCATCCTTCTCTCGCACCCTGTCCTTTTCACTTCCAGCCCCCTTTCAGGTGACCCAGTTCATCCATGGCCACTGGACGGCTACAGACTTGGAGGCTTATTGATTTATGAATGAACGCCTAGGCCAGAAGCTTTGGCTCGTTCCCCGACCAGCTCACACCTTACATAACCCATTTAAACTATTTTATGTCTGCCACAAGGCTAGTTACCTCTCCTGAGTTTCATACGCCCGACTTCTTCAGAGGCCAGGGCAAATCTCTCCACCTCTGACTGACTCCTAGAGTTCTAATCTCTCTGTCGGATGTCCTGCCTTCTATCCTGCCTCACCTTAAACTACTCATCAGCTTTTTATTGGCAGGTGATGCTTCCACACAGTACACAAGAGATTATCTCTACACCTGAGGTCCTTTGGTCCTCTGAGAGAACAACAAATGACCACTCACTGAGCCTCCTCTCCAGTCCCCACAAATGGTATATTTTAGTACATTTGAACCGATGAAAGTTGGCCCCAAAGGTAAGAATATTTATGGGTCCGTGAATATTCCTAGGATGGGGCTTTATGGCTCCTTCCCTTTCTCTTTGCCAGAACTTTGTCTGGCTTGAACCTGTGAAGAAGGTCTGGTCCATGCGGAGTTAACATGTGTATCGGTCATGTGTCTGTGCTGTGAGGTCTTCTGCGCATGCCTCTGAAGATGCTGTCTCCTTGGAGCCATCCCTAAACTCTGGCTCTTAGAATCTTTCTGCCTCCTCTTCTGCAGGGATCCTTGAGGGGAGGGGAGGGGAGGGGAGGGGAGGGGAGGGGAGGGGAGGGGAGGGGAGAGGAGGGGAGGGGAGAGGAGGGGAGGGGAGGGGAGAGGAGGGGAGGGGAGGGGAGAGGAGGGGAGGGGTCACCTGCTATGTCAGCCACACCCAAGGGTAAGAACCAGGCCTAGGAGTAATTGGCCAACGGAAAATTGACTCCGTGGTTTTGCGTGTGCTTTTTGCTTTGGTAATTTTTGTCTCAACTCTCTCTCTCTCTCTCTCTCTCTCTCTCTCTCTCTCTCTCTGCACACACACACACACATACACACACACTTTCAGCGGGTGTGGGAGGATTTAAGAGGAGTTGGGGGAGGGGCAGTATGATCAAACTACTGTATGAAAAATCTTTTAAAATTATTTATTCACTTTGGGTATATGAGTACTGCATAGAAAGAGCATCTACGCAGCATGTACACCTGCTGGCCAGAAGAGGGCATCAGATCCTATCAGAGATGGCTGTGAGCCACCATGTGATTGACTGCTGGGAATTGAACTCAGGACTTCTGAAAGAGCAGCTGGTGCTCTTAACCTCTGAGCCATTTCTCCAGCTCTGACAAAAAAAAAATATTTTTAAGTTAAAAAATTAACTGGCTAGATTGGCAGGCCAGCAGAGCCCCGGGGAACTTCTGTTTCTGCTGGGATCACAGGCGTGTGCCTCGTGCCTAGATTTGTCTTTGTTTTTGTTTGTTTGTTTGTTTTTGTTTTGAACATGAACTCAGGTTCTCACAATTACAGGGCAAGCACTTTACCGACTGACCATCTCCTCAGGTCTACTAATTGTTCAAGGAATGGGCAGTGGGTAGGGCTCAGTCCTCGGGAATAAAGCAGTGTGGCCCCGCTTGGGTGAACCCCATTCTTGTTTGCCTTGTGGGCTGTCTGTGGCTGTCTTCAGCTATCCTTGGCTATCCTTGGCTATCCTTGGCTAGCTCTGGGTTCAGCACCTCAGGGATCAGGGAAGGAAGAAAGCAGACTCTTGGTCAAATCAAACATCCTGCTAGGTTTTCAACATGATTGATAAAGGACTTCAGGTCTCAAATTCAGACCCGTGGACGCTGTGGAGAATAAGGGCGAAGGGGAGAGTGGAGCAGACAGGGGGAGAGGGAAGAGAAGAAAGATGGGGGAGGGGAAAGAGAAGGAGAGGAAGAGAGAGGAGAGGGAGAGACCAGAAGGGAAGGTAATGGGGTGGGAGGGGGAGCAGGGGGAGTTTCGCAGAGCAGCTTTTGATGGAATCCTGACCTCCCCTCTCATCTCTGCCTGGGGTCCTCTCTCCATTGTCCTACTAGCTGATATGAGCTCTCACAGACATGGGCAGACAGACAGACAAACAAAGAATCTGCAATCCTGGAGAGGGGTTTCTAAGGTGTTGGGTGCTAGAGCACCACCTTGTGGTGTTGGAGTTGTTGTTTTTTTTGTTGTTTGGCTGGTTGGTGGGTTGATTTGCCTTTTCAAGACAGGGTTTCTCCCTATAACCCTGGCTGTCCCTAGAACTTGCTCTGTAGACCAGGCTGACCTCAAGCACACTGAGATCTGCCTGCCTCTGCCTCCCGAGTGCTGAGATTAGAGTCCTGTGCCACCACTGCCCAGTTTCACCTTGTGATGTTGATAGTTTCACTGAAGCCACCTAAACAGTGACTTCCTCTAGCTCCAGTCTGCCCTGGAAGCTTCTTCTCGCTCCTCCTTTCCAGGATGGGGCTGAGCTACCTCCTAACTGTTGCCTTTAAGCTGCCTGGGTGGTGGTTGTGGAGGGGCTAAAAATCTGGGAGTTTGACCAGAGTCCAGAGGAAGGAAGGAAGGCTGCTGGCACTCTGTGATTCTTCAAGATGGATTTACCCAGAGCCAGAAAAGGGTTCCCAGAACCCAGGACAATGTAGAAGGTTATACTTCCTTCTTTAGGTCCCTGCCTGCTTGCTAAAGACCTATATCCAGTTGACATTTAACAGTGGTGTCCCATGCCCCAATCTGAACTCCCCAGGGGGGAAAAAAGTAGGGTTAAGGGTTCAAGGGGTGACACTGAGGGGCCCTTGGGCAGACAAGTGTAGGGTGTTTCTGCTCAGCATGACCCCTGCATGATCCTTCACAGCCGCACATTGGCTGGCGGGGGGGGGGGGGAACGGGGTCGGGGGGGGGGGGTCTCCCTCATCTCAGCCCAGTTTAGCCCTATCTTCCTCCCATGATTTTCCTCTGAGTCAGGGGAAGTTTTGATACTGTCTCAGCTCCCTGCCTTTGTCCCTGATACTGTGCTGAACAGGGAATTACAACCTATGCCCCAAGCCATGTCCAGTAACTGGTCCTTAATTAAACTGAGAAAGCAGAAAAAGGAGAGTTAGTGAATGTGGCCACATTAGGAACCAAGGGACAAAGACGGTCAAAGAGGGACAAAGAGATCCAGTATCCCCCAAGTCTGTCTTCTGGGGTCCTAAAGTGAGATTAAAGTTTGAATAGGGGGCTGAGGGTGGGCACACCTGAGCAGGTTATGACCTTCAAGTTCAGAAGCAACACTGTCAGTTTCCTTTGGAGCTCAGGCTACTCAGAGGATCAGGAGAGAGCCTTTTGGCCTGCTTGCCCGCCCTCCCTCCCTCCCTCCCTCCCTCCCTCCCTCCCTCCCTCCCTCCTTCCCTCCCTCCCGCCTTTCCTCCCTCCTTCTTGTCATTTGGCCTTCATTTTTCTTCTGCTTTGCCCATGGCCCACATTTAGGCCTGTGTGGGGCCTGTAATCTCCCTTTGGGGCCTTGGGTCCACCCCTATCCTGTACCAAGGCTTCCCAGGCCACAGAAGCGGGCTTATTCCAGAAGGACTCAGAGCCTCTCCAGCCACTCTCTACAAATCCCAGCCAGAACCCTGCACTTCACACACACTCCAGGGGAATTAGTCTCCTCTATACAGGCTCCACATATTTATTCTGACTCATAAAATGCCTGATCTCCCCAGCTATGTGTAATCTGTATGTCCTCATTCTCTCTCTCTCTCTCTCTCTCTCTCTCTCTCTCTCTCTCTCTCTCTGTGTGTGTGTGTGTGTGTGTGTGTGCTTTATGTATGTAGCTGTTAAGAGCCCACAGATTGCTGACAAATGAATCATCATTTGGGGAATAAGTGTTGGGAAGACACCGCCTATAAATAAGACACCAGTCCCTGACCATTCTGTAGCCAGTCAGCACCTGATCCCAGGCACCCCAGAGGCTTGGGGCTGGGGCTGGGACTGGGGGCCTGGTTGTCTTTCTCCTCAAACACCAGAGCATACCTTTCACAGGTATTTCTAGCTTGCCTGGAGTCTCTGAAACTTAAGGATATAACATGTGCAATCAGAGGAGAGTAAAAGGCAGGACAGGGGGCTAAAGGGGATCAGAGATGATGTCTAAAGATCACAGTAGGATTTTACTGCTGGCAGGCATGGGGATCCATTCACTGTACAAATACTTCTGAGAATCCGCATGTCCCTGCCCTGGGAGCTAGAACACTGTGAGGAAAGTGGCTGGCCGACTCTCCCCTCAGCAAGCTTATTCTCTATCAAGAGAAGCCGAATCTAACCAAGCAGAAAAGGCTACTTTTAGGCAAAGTCATATAAAAGCCACGAAGAGAATGGGATGACCCTATGGAGAATGATAGAGAGAGGCAGAGATGCTTAGCTGGGGTGGTCAGGAAAGAGCTGTGCCTACACATTGAGGATGGGTCCTATGGAGAAACTTCCAGAAAAGGATGGAGGAGATGTCTGTGTCCCACTCATGACCCAGGGCTCACTCTGGATCCGAGTTGGGAAAGTCCGGTTAGAGTGAGCGATGGCCCCGAGAAGCAGCAAGGCTGATGAAGGTGTGAGATGGACAGACGGACTGTCTTCTCCCCCATGATACACTGGGAGAAATAACCGCCCCAGATCCAAGATGACTTCCTGGTCCCTCCTGCAGGTAGCAGTGCTGAGCTACACAGATGGAAGAGTCACGTGAACAGGACATTTACAGACTGCCCCCTTCCTCGAGGAAGCCACCTTGGTCTACTATAGGCTATAGCACCCCCTCTATCCCTTCCCCAATCTCTTAGTTTTCCAGCTGACAGAATAATTCAACTTGGAACCGATATCTCTCTCATGGTTTGTACCTGAGCTGGGTCCCATCGGCTTGCTTCTGGTCTTGTGGTTCTCCGTTCTTGAACATGCAAAGGATGTTTGAACAGTCAGGAAATGGTCTGACTGGGGTTCTGATTGGAAGTTCCAACTACAGCGAAGGGGAGGTGACTGTATTCCTGATCTCAATTGTCTTAATTCATTATCCACTCACTCCTGAGCGTTTTAACACGTGCCAGGCCCTGAATCCCGTGCTAGGGAGCCTCCATTAGGGCTACCTCGCCACGCCCTGGCTCCGGGGCTCCCAGCGTTGTGGCGGTCCTCTTCCTCTTGTTTTCAGGTTCTATGTCCCAGGACAGGGAGACGCTCAACCTCCGAAGCTCCCATCTATTCCTGACGTCAGGTCCGGAGCAGTGCCGCCCCCAACCCTGGGTCCCGCGCGCCTTCGAGAACTTATAGCCAGCGGGAACGCGGCGCGCCCCGAGACCCACATCTGGCAGAGCGGGCGCGCGCGTGTCACTAAGACGCTCATTAACCTGCGCAGCTGTCGCCATAACAACCGGAGCCCCGGAGTCCTGGCGACGCTAGGGCGGGGGTTGGGGGCGGCGGCCTCGGGAGGGACCTGGCGGGAGCGGGGGCGGTCCACACGAGCCGGGCGCTGCAAGCTCACCCGCGGGCGGGAGGGCGCCACGCACGTCGCCGCGGCCGTCCCCGCGGGCGGGGACCGAGCCCGCCGACGAGCCTCCGAGCAGCCGCGCGCCGAGCCCCGACTCTATGGCCCGCGGGGAGCGCGCCGCCGCTGCGCCGCCCACCCGCAGCCGGAATCCGAGCTCCAGCACCAGGCAGAGCGCAGCGGCTCGCGCCGCGGGCCGGGGCCCAGGGGCCGGGCCGCCCCGGGCGCGGGGCATGGGAGCCCGGTAGCCGGGTGGCGCGAGGACCCCCACGGCGGGCAGGACCCGCCGAGCGAAGACCGCCAAGCCCAGGGAGAGCCGGAGACAGCAAACCGCCCGCCCCCGGTCGCAGCCCCGCCAGGGCCCTCCCCTGGCAGCGCGCACCCGCGCGCGCACACACTTGCACACCTTTCCTCCGCTCCTGCCCAGCCTTGCCTGGCTCCCGCCGGAGCACCCCCGGGGGGCCGATGCCATGGGTAACAACTTCTCCAGTGTCTCCTCTCTGCAGCGAGGAAACCCGAGCCGCGCGTCGCGGGGCCACCCCCAGAACCTCAAAGGTAGGCTTCGCTGACCGGGGAGCAATTGCAGGGAGGGTTGCGGCGCAGGTGGAGTGGTGGGCAGGGGTGCGGTTGGGGACGACCGGCAGGTGCCACCTGTTGTGTGCATTTGGAGGGCGGGAGAGGCGCTTCTGACAGTGGAGGTGGGCTGTGGTGGCAGCTGACCGGTGCTGATGGTGGAGATGAGGGAGGATGGCGGTCGGTGGGGGTCTGCGCAATTCTCCTTATCTGCCCTGGCAACGTCACTGGAGTCCCCTCCAGTGATGCTAAGCGGTGAGAAGAGGTGGGAAAAACATTTGCCGGCTGGATAGGGCAGTGTGGAGGGAAACCTAGGTTTTTCCAGATGAGCCTCCCAAGAGAGTCATTGTGGTCTTTTTTGCATTTGCCTAGGGCTGGGGGAGATCCCGCTGGAAGCACTAGTTGCATTTCCAAGCAGAGGGTCTTAGAGATTCAGGACTAGAAGGGCAGACGCGTGCTCCCGGGGTCTTTGCAAGTGGGTGATCTTTTGCACCGTCTGAGTCAGGTTGTTTGGTTTTGTTTGTTTATTTGTTTGTTTGTTTGTTTTGTGCATCCAAAGACAAAGTATCTGGTCTGAACCCTAGAAAGAGGGGAAGGGAGCTTCCAAACAGATGGAACGTTATCGGGAGGGTTTGCTGTCTATGGCCCATCCAGCACCCTCTGGGGGAGGCCCGAGGCTCTGCCCCAGGCCTTCCAGCTTCCAACATGTCTCTGACCTTTGGAAGATGCTGCTTGGTTTCCTGGGCGCCTGGACCCAGCTAATTCTCTCTGGAAAGCTGATTTTTTTTTTTTTCATCTTTATTAGAGACAGGTTGCACTTAGTTCTAGGGGCACAGTGATAGCTAAAAGTCCCAGGGCTTCCTAAACAGCAATAAGAACAATTAAAAAACAAAACAAAACAAAACCCACAGCATGGCACAAAACAACTTAAGTTCCTCAAGTCTCCCAGGATATGACTAGGGTAGTAGAGTACCCTTTAGCCCAGAGCCTTGGTGTTCATGGAGGATGTTCACAGGTCCCTTTTCAGGGAGTACAGACATTCTCTGGTTTTAGTCAGCAGAGCAACAGTAACCATATTCACTTTACAGAGGAGGGGAACTGAGGCTTGTTTCTTGAATTAGAAACAGCTAGGCTTCAGACCCTAGAGGCTTGGAACTCTTGTCTCTTCTTGCAGTTAGCTTCAGGATGGAGAAGGGATGACAGATGTACCACTGTCCTGCATTCTAACCCAGTCTTTCAGAACTTCACCTCTACCCTGCTCCGGAAAATTAGTGGGTCTTGGTGGATTTCTGGAAATTAATATGGTGACACTTGCAAAGGTCCTCTAGTGTCATGTTTATTGACCTTGTAATTCCTCATAGAACTGATGGGAGGAAAATGGAGATGCAGGTGGTACTTACGGCCATTAGGATGCTCCTGACAGTATCACTTAGACGAGGAACACAAGCTAAATGCCTAGGAATCATGGGGGAGGATGTGCCATCACTAAGATTACATTTTCAAAGACTCTGATGACTTGGGGAAGTGCTCACAGCATAAGAACGGTTTGTAAAGCGACAAAGACTTTGTGACCCCCGTCCCCTCTGTGCTTCCCATTTTGCTAAAAGGCGGTTATGTCGATCGAAAGGAAAAAGCAGTAATTACAAATAAATAAGAGCCAAGAAGGAACATTTCTCAAAGGTGCTGGGAAATGAATCATATGGGATTTCCCTTCTTTTTTTTTTAATTTATGTTTTCTTTAAAAAATGTGTTCAATAAAAATAAGTTAATATTTTTAAGTTAGTTTCATATATATATATGTATATGTGTCTATCTGCACACACACACACACACACACACACACACACATATATCCCTCTCCCCTTCTCCCCCTCAGCCTCTCTTACTTCCCTTCCATCCTTATGAGCGTCCCTCATCTCTACCTGTCCCTTTCTTAGGTTCATGATTTTTTATTTTGATGAGCCCCTCCCCCTCATTTTTAAATCGAGGGCCATCCGTGTAACCAGTGGGTTCGAGCTATGCGCTGGTGTCTGCTGCGGTCACTAGTGGACACACCACTTTCCCCTGGATCTGTCTGTAGAAAACAGTTAGGCAGTGAGAGGTGGGGCCCTCGGAGTCCTTCCTCTGTCCTTGGCTGCCCGTGGATGGCTTGTTTTTGTGCAGACCCTGTACACCTGTAGTTGTTGAGAGCTCATGGTTGCAATGACCTCACACTTCCCAGAAGATGCTATTTCACAGCCCTTCCTACACTGAGCCTCTTAGAATCTTCCTTAGTGTTTTCTAAGCTTGGATGGACTGATCACAAATGTCTTATTGAGGGCTGATCTGTCACCTATTCTCAGCGCCTTGTGAAGCCGTAGATCTCTGCCTTTAGCACAGACCACTGGAAGTACTCTGAGGCTATGAGGTAACTGTCTATAGGTATAATAAGCATATATATTTAGAAGGTAGGTTCAACACTATGTCACTTTAGCTCACCAATAGGACCCCTAGATTCCATGACTCTACCCACTCTGAGCTTTGAGGGTGTTTATAGTACTAAGTATAGATTCCCTTCTGTGGAGTGGGCCTCCAATCCAATCACAAAGTGGTTGGTTACTTCTGTAACAGTTGTACCACTGTTGCCCAAGTGAGCACATTTTGCCCAGCAGTTTGGTTTCATAGTTGGTAGGATGCACAGCTGTGTGAGACCACTGGTATCCTTTTCTCTCAAAGCAGCTTGCATAGTGCTTCCCACACTATGAAAGCTTGCCCCCGGGGAAGAGGTTTCAGGCTCAGTTCCAGCTTGATCTCTTTATTGCATGCAGCCAAGGTGTGTGGTACCTTCAGCAATAGGGTCGTCTAGTTCTGATGGACACCCGAGAGGGATGGCAAGAGCTTGTATTGTTTTGGGGACCTCTAAGGCTCCCCCAACTGACTCATAAGGGGTCGTCCCACACTTGACACCGTTTGTGTCTGATTTATAACCGACAGCTTCAAGGAGGAGCTTTTCTAGCCGCGTAGGGTATCTCCCTTCCAACTTTAAAAAGTTTGCTTATAAGATTATAGGTTGCCAATGGCATTTTCATATTCCCATTATTTTAGTTTATCTTGCTACTTCCTCATCTCCATAGACCCCTCCCCCTTTCCTATTTACCCCTCCCCCTTTCCTATTTACCCTTCCCCTTTCCTACTTTCCCCTCCCCCTTTCCTATTTACCCCTCCCCATTTCCGACTTTTTCCTCCCCCTTTCCTATTTACCCATCCCCTCCCCACCCTTGGAATTTCTCCTTCTGCTTTCTTGTATAGACTAGATCTACTGTCCACCCTTTCTTAACAAATTCCCTCCCAATGACCTCTTAGATTTCTGGCCTCTATCTACATCAACTGTAAATTAAACACACAAAATTGGAGATATTCAGTTATGATCCACATACGAAGGAGATCATTGTTATGTATTTTCCTGTAGCTGGGTTGCCACAGTATGCTTCTCCCAGTTTCACCTGTTTAGCTACAGATGTATTATTTTATAATTATAAATGAGTTTCCATGGGCCGAGGGTATAATGGTGGAGAGAGTGCTTGCCTAAGATGAGTGAAGGCCTGGGTTCCATCCCCACTGCTGCTAAATAAACACATGAATAAATAGACTGTTGGTGTCAGCATGTGCAAAGACTGTTTCTAAGCACCGAAAAGAGATTGTTAATGAGGAAGGAATCTGTGGGCATCATCTGGATAAATTTCCTTCCTTACAAACGAGAAGAAAAAGGGGAAAACACACTGATTTGACCAAATTCCTTAGTGGGTCAGTTTGAGCAGCAAAGCTGAGCTCTGTCCTTCATGGGCAGGGTTGGCTGGGGGCTGGCAAATTGACCTCATTGTTCAGTGATCATATAGTCTGTCCCCCTAAAAGAGACACTGTTCTTTTCCTGGCTACATGGAAGCCTAGAGGAGTCCCCTGGAACTGTTCCCCTCATTACGTGACATTTAGGCTTTTGAGTATTTGTGAGATCTATGTGTTTTGGTTAGAGGGGTCCCTATTTCCTGTCCTCATTCACAGATTTGGTAGCACACACCTGAAATCCTAGCACTTGGGAGGCTAAGACCAGAGGAGTGTTGAGTTTGAGGCTTAAGCTATTGAGACATTGTCAAAGAAGGAAAAAAGGACAGAAGGAGAGAGAGAGGGAGAGGGAGAGGGAGAGGGGGAGGGGGAGGGGGAGGGAGAGAGGGGGAGGGGGAGAAGAAGAGGGGGAGGGGGGAGGGAGGGAGACAGGAAGGAGGAAGAGAATCAGAATAAATATGAGACTCTCCATGAACACACATCCTTGGTTGGGGCCCAGGACTGTGATGCTGGCTGCCCCATCCAGTGTTCTGCACTAGGCCAGCGTCCAGCTGTGATTTTAGCAATGCCCATTTTGAAATCCCGTGGGGGTAGAGGGACTGATTTTCTTTCTTCCCCTTCTGTTGCAGCAATGTGGGTTCCTCATCACTTTCATTAAAACAGCTGCCGGGACCTGTCACGAGAGGGAGATATCAGATTGTTCTGCCTGTCAGGCTGATGAGAAGTGGGCTTCACTTTTTCCTCTCAGGGGTAGACTTTGGGCTTTTCCTGGAGACAATCTACTGATGATCCCCTCTGGGTCTGAGGAACATGGAGCTAGGAATGTGTAGGGAGCCAGGTGTCGCTCTGGGCTCAGGACCAACCAATAGTGCCTGAGGAGGTGGATGCTGGGGTCAGAGGTTGAGGCCAGTGCCCTTAGTATCTTAGGCTGAAGACCCTGGAAACACAAGGAGGAAGGAGGAGGAGGGGAGACACGTGCTCGGATGGTTGGGTTGTTGAAAGCCCAGGTCTGTGTGCCAAGGTCAGAGATGGGAGGGCACATCACGGAAGGTTTGAACTGGGGATGGGTGGGACTGTAGGAAATGAACAGCAGGGGATGAAGTAGAGTGCTGTGGTGTGTGGGCAGGGGCGGGACACGGCCTAGAGAAAGGGATTATGTGTGTTGTATGTTCCCCGTGAGAACCTGAGAGGGAATTCATGTTTCGTGTGCAGAGAACCACAGGGGAATAAGATCTTCCTCTCCTCTGGCTCTTTTAAAGTGCTTCCCTGTTTCCTGCTGAGTGTGGAGGTACAAACCTCTAAGAAAGCTTTGGGGAGAAAAGTATTCACAGCCCAGTGGTCACCCCTGGATGGAGAGTGGGTGGCCCACCTCCTACCTTCTGAAGGATTCATTGTAATAAAATTTACACGGTGTAAAACTTGCCATCTTAATGCATGTAATTTAGAGGCATTTACAGTGCGGTGTAATGACTACTTCTGTCCAATTCCAGAATGTTTGCATTGCCTCAAAGGGAAACCCTGTGACCGTTAAGCAGCCACTCTTGTTGTTCCCGGCTCCCTGGCAACCACCAGTCTACTTCCTGTCTCTAAGAACCTGCCTCTCATGGACATTTCATATGAATGGAATTACAGAATAACTGGGCACTTTTGTTGGCTTCTTCAGCTTAATATTTTCAAGCTTCATTGACAATGTAGTCTCTCTCTCTCTCTCTCTCTCTCTCTCTCTCTCTCTCTCTCTGTCTCTCTTCAAGACAGGATCTCTCTGTGTAGCCCTGGCTGTCCTAGAACTCACTCTGTAGACCAGGCTGGCCTCGAACTCAGAAATCTGCTTGCCTCTGCCTCCTGAGTGCTGGGATTAAGGGCGTGTGCCACCACTGCCTGGAAATATGTCTCTTTTTAAAATCAAGTAATATTCTACTGCATGCATAAGCCACATCATGTTCATCAGCTGATGGACATTTGAGTTGATTCCCACATTTGGTTATTATGAGTAAGGATACTATGGGCATTTCCATATAGGCTTTTAAAACGATTAATTTTATTGTCCTTATATGCATGGCTGTTTGCCATACTTGTATGTATGTATGCATATGCACCATGTGCATGTCAAGTGACTGTGGAGGCCAGAGGAGAGCATCAACCCTCCTGGAACAGATGGTTGGGAATCACCAGGTGGGTGCTGGGAACCAAACCTGGGTCCTCTGCAAGGGCAGCAGGTGCTCTTAACAACAGAGCCATCGCTCCAGCCCCTGAGTGTAGGTATTTTGGGTAAGTGTCCTTTGGGGCTGTGTGGACTAGCTATCTTTTACAATATAATACTTAATGAACTCGTCCCTTCACTAAGTACTGGTTACCAAGGAGATTGCTGCCCCTCCCCCAAGCTCCAGCTAGACACCTGTGTTTCCTGAGGCTGTGACTCCTGGTGGCTGAGGGAGAAGCTCCCGAGGCCCAGGCCCGGCTAAGGAATCCTGATTGGGAGGCAGAGTGGAAAACTCCCTGGAGGATCCTCTGCTGCTGCCCTGTCTCTGGATGTAGGGGAGAGGATGGGACTCCCAGTAGCTCTCCCTGGACCAGTCCTAGCCAGTTTTGAGCCTTGTATCCCGGCTGCTACTGCTGTGATGTTGGTCCTTACACCAGAAACCGTGATAGCTGCTTGTTTGCTTGTTTGTTTGTTGTGAGAAATGAGTCCCGTGTAGCTCAGGCTGGCTACCACCTTGTTATGTAGCTGAAGATGGCCATGAACTTCTGATCCTCCTGCTTTGCTGTTTTGTTTGCTTGTTTTTACATAATAATTATGTGTGTGTGTGTGTGTGTGTGTGTGTGAGAGAGAGAGAGAGAGAGAGAGAGAGAGAGAGAGGGAGGGAGGGAGGGAGGGAGAGAGAGAGAGAGAGAGAGAGAGAGAGAGAGAGAGAGAGATTCTGTCAGTTTTATTCTAACACATGGGCCCTGGGGATCCAACTCACGTTGTCAGGCTTGCTGGCAAGCATCTTTACCTGCTAAGCCACCTCACCTGCTCTTGTATGTCTTCTAGAAGGTCTCACTCTGTAGCCTAGATTGGCATTAAAATTCACTATGAAGCCTAGGCTGCCCTGTAACTCATGACAATTCTCCTGCCTCAGCCTCTCAAGTCCTGTGATTACAGGTGTTCACTGTCACACCGGGCTTAGCCTCCATCTCACCCCTGCCTTTGTCTTGAGAGAGATGATGGCACTGCTATCATTGGCCCTCCCCGAGGCCCTCCCCCATCCTCGGTGGCTGCCACAGCCGTAATCAGATAATCAAAGCATCCATTCTTCAGCCAACGCAGCCATTTCCACAGCTCTGTCTGGGCTCCTTCCTTAGTTGCCATGACGTTTGCAGACAACGTGAGCTCATCCGCCCTCAGCTGCAGCACGGAGATGGAGGCTGGGGTGCGTGGTGGCCTCCTCAGTCACCCTGGATGCCAGAGACGTCAGTGTCACCTTTGAGTCCTGCTTGCTAATTCCCATAGTAACATTTACAATAGCAGCCATATATTGGGTAGTTATTGTGTACCCAGTACTAACTATGTAGATTTTTCCACCAATATCCTCCTGACAATATACCAAGGCATTTTATAGACGGAGAAAAAAAAAAGGCTGAGAGAAGTTGAATAACCTCTCCTAGATCTCTTAGAGATGAACAGAAGGGCAGGGGAGGCGGCTCAGCAGGTGGCTTTGTTGTCAAGCCTGGTGACTTGAATTCAGTCACCAGAATCCACACTGTGAAGGGGAGAACCGACCTCTGTGTGCTGTCTTCTGACCTTCACATCATGCTACAGCACACCCTCCTCTGGATAAATAAATGTGATGATGATGATGATGATGGTGGTGGTGATGATGATGCTAGTGCACAGTGGTGCACGCTTTCAATCCCAGTACTCAGGAGGCAGTCGATGGCAGACCTCTGAGATTGAGGCGAGCCAGCGTTCCACAGCGAGAGCCTTTTGGGGACTGTGGGGGAAGAAATGAGTGGAACTGGAATCAAATCCAGGGGCTTGGACTTGGGAGTTGGCTACTTGTCTTGGTGAGTGTTCTTATTGCTATGAAGGGACTCTATAACCAAGACAAGTCTTATAAAGGAAAGCAATTGGAAGCTTGCTTACAGTTTCAGAGGTTTAGTCCATGATCATCATGTGGTGAGCACGGTGACAGGCAGGCCCTGGAGCAGTAGCTGACAGTTACATTCTGATCTGCAGTCCTGGGGGGGGGATGGGGGGAGGTTGAGAGAGACTGAGACTGGTCGTGGGATGGGCTTTTAAAGCCTCAAAACCCACCTCCAGTGACACTCTTCCTTCAGACACACACCTACTCCAACCAGGCCACACTTCCTAACCCTTCTCCAATAGTACCACACCATGGTAGCTAAGCATTCAAATATATGAGCCTATGGGGTCATTCTTAGACAAACCACCACACTACTGTAACTACTATCCTGTTTTGGCCTGGCTTTTCCCCCCCTTCAGTTGTAGAAAAGAGACAAGGCAGAGCCCCAGAGGGAGGAAAGAAAGTACAAGGCCCTACCTATCCAGAGCTCCCTCCCTTGGTTAGTCAAAGGACATCTAAGATGGCTTGGCCAGTCCAGAATTCCCAACTTCTGGCCCCTCCTAACTTTGGTTCCCAGCAGCCCATGAGTGCCTGTAACTCTAGCTGTAAGTGTTCAGATAGTCGCCATGCCTTCACAGACAGTATATACTTAGATGCACACATTAAAAAAGTTTTAAAATGAATCTCTATGCCTTAGGTACCTTCAGTCTAGATGAATTCATTCACTCTCGCAAGAAGTGTAAAGCTGGTATTTTCTTCTCAGAATTTCTGCCCTGGCATGAAGGTCACCAGGGAGAAGACTGGTCTTGGAGGCATTTCTCCTTACTGGGACTTTCCCCTGTTCCTGGAATGGTACCTTGATCTGGCCAGGCAGCCAATACCAATACATAACAGAATAACACTGCTGAAGGCTTGGCCTGCAACAATGTGTCTCTCACACTTCTGAAGGCTGGCAGTTACACTGGGGTGGGTCCTGGTCAGAGCCCTTTTCTTGTCTCACACACATCTCCTCCTTGTTGGGTTCTCAACCGGCCCTTCCTTGGTGTGTACACATGATTTTCTTACAAGGCCACTGACCCACCGCCGGCGGCATGGACTCTCATAGTCCACACATGAGAGTCCACACAATCTATCCATTGGCTTTACAGAGTCCAGGATAGAGGCGAGAACAGATGGAGGGGAGGGGGAGGGGACCGGGATCTGGGCACTGCATAGCGGATGCCAGGGTTGTCTTCGCCCTGGTGTGCAGCTGGCTGGGGCTGTTTCCTGTTAATCTGCAATTATCTCATTCCTGGACCTACACACCCAGAGGCTAGAGGCTGAGGCCCTGCTTCTCACTGAACTGGTTGCTTTGGCAACCCTGGGCAGGATACAAGTCTCCTTGGTAACATCTGGGAAACCTACTTCAGGGACAGAGGGGCATGAACTGGCCAACAGTCAGGCCCGGTGGCACAGGCAGAGCTGGGTTAGACCATTGAGATGGGCAGGCCGTGAGGAGGGTGAGGCTTGGGGTATAGGCTGGGCTGTCTCTTGGCCACTTCTCAGTCAAGAGTCCAGACGTCCTGTAGGCCTGGTTTATCAGGAGTCATTACCCAAATCCTGCTCGTTTGGAAAATGGCCAAGTGTGGATAACTGGAGGGTCCCCCCCTCATTGTGAGATGAGACTGGGTACTTTAAGAAAAAACGATTAGGTAGGTATCTCTGAGAGGCAGGGAGGTGGCCTGGCTGTCTTTGTTCTAGCCACAGTTTGGGATGGTGGGGCTCTGGGCTTGGGCACTGTGAGTAGGTAAGAGGTGGATTCCTGGAATGCTCTGATGAGGAGAATTATTTTAAAAAAACATACATTTTCTAGCACTTCTCTAGGACACAGCATTGTACAAAACAGATTGGGGCTGGCCACCGTGGGGCTGGTGGGAAACAGACAAGTGAGCAGATGAAAATGAGTCAGAATTGAATATTGCTGACAGCCCAGAGGCCTGTATGACATGTCTTACCCCCCTCAACTAACTGAACTATTTGAACTTTAAAAATGTTATTATGTTTTATTTGATGTATACATACCTACACAGGAATACAGGCACAAGTGGGGTTCAGGCCACAACTTGGGGGAGAACGCTCTCCTTCTACCATATCATCCGATAGTTAAGTTTGGCAACAAGTGCCTACTGAGCCATCGCACCACCCACTATTTGAACGTGTTGGGATGATCATTGACATGGTATTTTAGGAATGATTTTTAACCCTTTGACAGATGGATAAACTGAGGCTTAGATGGGTTATGTGCCAACGGTCATATGGTTGGCATTAGGTAGAGCTGGTAGGATTCTAACGAAGATGGGTTTGATTTTAATGTACCACTGTTAAAAAAGCATACCTCAGTTGGTAAAGTGCTTGCCTTGCTTCAAGTGCTCACAGCCCTGGGTTAATGCTCTAGTGTGTGCTTGTATCAAGGACCTGCGTGGCAGAGAGAGGAGTATCAGGAACTCAAGGTTATTCTTGGCTAAAGAGTGAATTCAAGGCCAGCCTGGTCTACATGAGACCCAATGTCAACAAATAAACACACAAAGAAGAAAACAATAAAAAAGAACAAACTTTTAGGTCTGGAGTAGTGATATATGCTTATAATCCTATTGCTTTGAAGGCTGGGGCAGAAATATCTTGAGTTTGAGGATATCCTGGGTTACATAGCAAGACTCAGTTTAAAAAACAACTAACCAACCAACAAAGCAAAGCAAAGAAAAATGGGAGAAGTTTCCTTAAACAAAAGTTTTCGTTTTTGATTTTTTTTTAATCTTGGTTTCGGATCTACAGAGCCCCTTGTGCCTTGTCCATAGGCTGAAAGCCTCCGCTGGTGCTCTGAGGTGGAACGGCCTCTGTGGCCCAGGACCGGTCTCAGATCATCATGATGGGTGTACAGATCTCTGCACAGGCAGATGCTGATGTCTAGGGCTACACAGGGCACTAGTGTGTGGCTGGTTCCAGTCTATCTAGTCTCAACCTCCAGGAGGCCTGGAGTCACAGCATCTCCAAGGTCAGCCCCAAGGATGTCCAGAAGGACCACGAACACCTATATAAAGTGAAGCAGTGGCCCTTTCTCCCTGCAGTCATGGGAGCGCCCAGAAGAGCCCAAGTCCCTGAGGACACTGACAGAAGGGCAGGCTCCCGACATGCCTGTTTGGCTCTCCCCACCTCATCCACATTTTTACAGTTTGCCGCTTGATAATAAATGTCTTTTTGACATACAAATTTTAAAAAATTTTTTTTCTATCTCAGGACACTTTTAGATTGATATAATTACTGGAAAAAGGTATAGGGAGTTTCTATAATTCTGTTCTCACTTCCTTTTCTGATGCTGTATGAAACATCATGACCAAAAGCGACGTGGGGAGGAAAGGGTTTATTCCATCTTACAGACCACTGTTGAGGGAAGCCAAGGCAGGAACTTGAAGCAGAAACCACAGAGGGATGATGTTACGGGCTTTTCCTGCAGGCTCGCATTCAGCTACCTTTTTAACACAGCTTCGGCCAATCTGTGGGATCCAACCCCTTTCAGTGGGTGAGGCCCTCTAACATCAATGAACAGTCAAGAGAATGCCCCACAGGCTCACTTGCCAGTCTGATGGAGGCAGCTTCAGAGCTGAGGTTCCCTCTTCCCAGATATCACAAGGGCCATTCGTCAAGTTTTCCCAATTCTTTCCTTCACGGTTGCTGGTAATTGAATCGGGTCTTCATGCATTCTAGTGAGTGCTGTACTACTCAATGACCTGTCCTCTGTCCCTAGTTACTCTGTTATTGGCGTCTCCCATTAATGTGGGACATTTGTTACAATGACAGTTCTGACACCCTGTTATTAACGTTGGTAGTTATTTAGATTTTCTTCATTGTACCCTAGTGCCTTTTCTTGGTCTCATCTAGGAGAGCACATTATGTTTGTGGTTAGCACAAACTGGTCAGGCATTTATTTAGAGACTTCCTGGAGTGTGTCTGCTGTTCCTCTCATGATTAGATTGTGGCTGTGGACTTGGGGAGAAAGACCCTAAAAGGTCAAGTGTCGTTTTTACCATGTTATACCTGACTCTGGACGGCTGGGTTTGATGACATCAAAGCTGTAGAAACAAGGACAACGAGAGCAAAGCTCTGTCCCTGGGACAAGCAAGGCTCCGTCTCTGTGACTTTCAGCCCAAGTTGGAGGAACACAGCTGTGATCAAGAGGGATCCATGCAGGCTGGAGAGATGGCTCAGCGGTTAAGAACACTGACTGCTCTTCTGAAGGTCCTGAGTTCAAATCCCAGCAATCATGTGGTGGCTCACAACCATCTGTAGTGAGATCTGATGCCCTCTTCGGACACCTTGAGCCACAGGGCAAGGCCCTGTCTAGCAAGAATGTGAGAGTGTGTCTCAATAGTGGGGTGCTAGCCGTGCTAGCCTGGCATTCATGTTTGCCCTCCAACACTACAAAAAAAGCAAAACAAAACAAAGAGGAACCCAGGTGTGGAGCAGGGAGGCGCCAATCACTGGTGCTGGTTGAATGGAATAGAGGAGCAGGCTTTTATTGATACGTCTAGGCTGTGCCAACACTCAGTGGCACAGTGGCAAGGCTTGCAAAGATGTTTTCCTTCTTGTGCACAAACACTTTCCCTTGAGGTTTACGGGCTAACGTATGGTTGACTTAACCCTCACTGTCTCTCATAATCTCTCCTCATTGTTTGGTTTGTGTGTTAATGAGACTAGAGGACTACAGATATCAGAGTTGCTAAGAAAGCCAAAGGGCTTGCTAGAAGAAACACCTAACCAATTCCAGTGGGCAGTAAACCAAGTAAATACTGAAATATGATCTTGCGCAAAACATTTAAAAATGGTCTCCACAGCCATATGCAAGCTGCGGAGAATCTGGCCAAGTCTTGAGACAGCAGATGGGACAGACAGGATATGAAGATAGAAAGGCAAAGCACTTTATCCCATTCTACTGATTCATCAGATATATGTGGGCCCCGAGAAGAGTCAGTGATTTCAGCAAAAGTGGACCTTGGGTTCATACAAAGTAACCGGGAGACTCGGTCATCATAGCCCACAACACAGGTGCTTTCTGCAGCCAGGCTGGCTTGAGAAGTGGCTGAAGATACCGGCAGAGGCCGGAATAGGGAATAGATCCCTCAGAGTCAGAGTTACGGGCAGTTGTGAGCTGTCTAATGCAGGTGCTGGGAAACAAATTCCAGTCCTCTACACGACCAACAAGTGCTCTTAGCCTCTGAGCTGTCTCTCTGGTCCCACTCCCTTAGTAATTTAAAATAAATTTTTTTGTTGTTGTTTATGGGAAGGGGAGAGAAATAGAGGTGGTGAGAGGAGAGAGAGAGTGGAGAGAGACAGAGAGGTTGAGATTGGTTATGAAGGGACTCTGGGACTTTACTGTAGCCATCAGAATTCTCTAGAGGAAGGGACTGCTAGAATGAGTATATATTATAAAGGATGCTCATTGGTTTGCCTAGCACGATTAGGCTGGATGTCCAACAGCGGTCACGGGCATGTTGAAGAGGCTGAGATCCCTGAAGCTTCTCAGCCCATGAATCTGAATACCTCAGTGCCGCAGACCCTCTGGGTCCCTATGTCTTCGTGGAACGGGTCTCTAGTCGCAGGTGGGCCAAGCGTTGGATGAGATGACAGACAGATGCACACAGGAGAGGTTGTGTAGAATCTGAATGTATTTGTCAGGTCGAGCATCGAACTTTTCATAGTACAGAGAATACAAGGGGTTGGGAGTCACAGCAGGCAAGGTACATTGAAGTTACCAGGTACAAAACAAAGGAATGACTTCAAAAGGATTTACAGGAACCAGGTAAATGTTTACAGTAAAGATAAAGCAGTCCTACCTAGGGTCAGTTTAGTGACAGGCAAGGATTTCACACCCTAGTGTTATGCCTTTGAACCTTGTGAAGGCCAGCACCAGGGGGTTCTGCTCTTGGCAGGCCTCATGAATAATGTAATATCACAACCCCCCTAATTTCCTAGGCCTTGCTAAATTCTTATATGAGTGTAACTTTTAAGTATCTGGAGAATCTCCATTTGTCAGGAGAATATACCAACTTGCTTTTAATAGGCAATGTAGCCTGTACTGAAGATTTCTATCTCAGTGAGATTTCCTGGCTCTTTCTGCAGACCAGTTGAGCCACTGGCTCTGTCTATTGTAATGCTTAATTAGTTACTGAATAGGTTAACTTCCTTACTGCCTTCTCACAGGATTCTAAGCTCGGTGGCTTCTGGGATCTTGGAACACTGGGGAGACTAACTATAACAGAATTTAACCTTAAAAAGCATTTATAATAAAATATTAAAAGAGAGCTTGTAGATCCATACACCAGACTAACGCGGGAATAGAGTATGAGTATATGGATAAACTCCAGGAGGTGAGCTTCCTTGAAACTCTCTGCCTTGTGAGTGGCTTTTAGGCTTCACAGCCTGTCAAGCTGACTCGACCGGAGTATGTGGCACCTCAGTGGTCCCAATCTGGTACTGAAGGCCTGGGCTATTCCAGGAGAGCTGTTGGTCTTGGGTCCCCTTTGGAAGGTCAAAGAAGCTGGATCCTGATGCTAGCGAACTAAGGCAGCAGATGCAGCTATAGGAAGTAGAGGCAGGCAGGCTTTGTTCAAGGACTTCCTTTTATCTGGGCTAACACCCGAAGGTGCTGCTACTCTGAGGGAGGGCCGTCTCCTCCCTTGTAACCCTTCCTTGCGATGTCTTCACAAACCATCCTAGAGATGGAGTTGTCAACCAGAACTAAGCATCACACTTATCAAAGGGCATTATATGGGATGCAGTTTTTCTTTGGGAGTAATTCCCCCTTGTCTCTGCCAATCTCGAACCTCACAAGTTTTTAGCTTTAGGCACTGGGGCTCCCATTGTATCATGTCAATAGTCGATCTGTGGGGCTTAATCTGATGTCTTCTGATGAGGCTGTTCAAACCATGCCTTTGAGGGTAACCAGATTTTATTCCCTACCTTCCTCTTGTGCTACCTGACTTGACACCTACGACACGTGCTCTCAAGTCATTCGTTGCTCCGTGGCTAACATTGTTCTTGAGTTCTTGGTTCAAGCAGGGTTTGTCAGTTTCCCCATTGGAAAGGAAAAGCTAACTGTACTGGCTAGTTTTGTGTCAACTTGACACAGCTGGAGTTATCACAGAGAAAGGAGCTTCAGTTGAGGAAATGCCTTCATGAGATCCAACTGTAAGGCATTTTCTCAATTAGTGATCAAGGGGGAAAGGCCCCCTGTGGGTGGGACAATCTCTGGGCTGGTAGTTTTGGTTCTATAAGAGAGCAGGCTGAGCAAGCCAGGGGAGGCAAGCCAGTAAAGAACATCCCTCCATGGCCTCTGCATCAGCTCCTGCTTCCTGACCTGCTTGAGTTCCAGTCCTGACTTCCTTGGTGATGAACAGCAGTATGGAAGTGTAAGCCGAATAAACCCCTTCCTTCCCAACTTGCTTCTTGGTCATGATGTTTGTGCAGGAATAGAAACCCTGACTAAGACAAATTGGTACCAGGAGTGGGGTATTCCTGTGACAACCTGACCATGTTTTGGGGAGGACTGTGGAAGGACTTTGGAACTTTGGGCTTGAAGATCCATCCGTTGTTAAAAGCTCTGTCAGATGTTGTGTAGGAGCTTGGAAGATAATGTTGAGAACACTACAGAAGATGGAGGTCTGGTTTGTGAAATTTCAGAGGGAAAATTAAAGACTCTTTTCAGGGCCATTGCTGTTTTGATTGTGAAGATTCTGTAGTTCTGGTTAGCTGGGGCTGAAGAATCAGCTGTGATTAACAAGATACCAGAACTACCAAAGCAAAAACTTTGCATTACTGGGACTACTGATGCTGGTTAGCTGGAGCTAAGAAATTAGCGGTGATTAAGAAGAGACCAGCATCATTGAGGTGACATCTTCTGGGAAGTGTTTTCTGAAAGCACAAAGAGGCTGTGTTCCAGAGATGGCCAAGGTTGTACTCCTGCTGCAGCGGGACTTGGTAATATGTAAGGGTCACCCAGGTGGTACTGGTTTTGAAGGCATGAAGGGGTCACTCAAAGCAGCTGAGGCTCGGAACTGTGAGAGGCCATGGAAGGCCATTGGTGAAGGTGCAGCCTCAGTAGCAATTGAAGGCCCAGGACTGAAGGGGTCATGCAGTGTTTTGGAGATGCCAGTACCATGAGATGACCACCAAGAGCAGCAGCAGCAGTGGAGTACAGGCATCTGGAGCCTAGAGGATGACGCGTGTGCTACAAAGGGCCTGGCTGGAGAAGTGACCCAAGCCCTTGGAGGAGCCCAGAAGATCGTGAGTTGGATCCCAGACATTGGATGGTTGGAGATTGACTTTTGCTTTTGATTGTGACTGTGCCCTGATATTTTCCCTCTTGAAGGAAGAAACTGTTTTAGTGGAGCCCACAGTTAAAGAGACTTTTAATTGTAAAAAGACTTTGAATTTTAAGAGATTGAAATTTTAAGAATATGTAAAGACTGTGGGACTTTTAAAGTTATTTAGATCTTGGGGATGAATAAGATTGTAAGGGTTGAGGCTTACTAGTGATGTTTTTGTGTGTCAAGTTGACAAGGGGTCAATTGTACTGGCTAGTTTTGTGTCAACTTGACACAGCTGGAGTTATCACAGAGAAAGGAGCTTCAGTTGAGGAAATGCCTCCATGAGATCCAACTGTAAGGCATTTTCTCAATTAGTGATCAAGGGGGAAAGGCCCCCTGTGGGTGGGACAATCTCTGGGCTGGTAGTTTTGGTTCTATAAGAGAGCAGGCTGAGCAAGCCAGGGGAGGCAAGCCAGTAAAGAACATCCCTCCATGGCCTCTGCATCAGCTCCTGCTTCCTGACCTGCTTGAGTTCCAGTCCTGACTTCCTTGGTGATGAACAGCAGTATGGAAGTGTAAGCCGAATAAACCCCTTCCTCCCCAACTTGCTTCTTGGTCATGATGTTTGTGCAGGAATAGAAACCCTGACTAAGACACTAACGTCCTCTGTTCACGCTCTGTGGGAGGAAGTCACCGGTCCTTCCACCACTAGGAGCAGGAATTGAGTTCCACATCCTTTCCTAGGCTGGCCTTGAATCTCGTGCCTTCCTTCGCCTCTGGTGCTGGGATGACAGGGTTTGTGGTTCGAGCCCCTCTGCCTGGCCCAACTATCCCTTTGATTAGCCAATCAAGGCCAAGTTGTGTCTGCATAAAGACTTAGTGCAAACTCTGGATGTTTGACCTGTGCTTTGGGCTCAGGAAGGGGTCAACTTCATGTTTCCAGAGAGAGCAGTGAACATGCTGGACATGGCTCTCTGTCCCCGTGTCATCCTTGGTGCCTGTGTAGGTGTGGAGGGATGTGGTAAAGGCCCAGGAAGATCTCAGTTACCTTGCACTGAAGAGAGGACCAATCTCAGGGCAAATTGGGAGAGAGATGCTGCTGACTACAGAGGGACTGAGTCAGGCCAAAGGCATCCTTCCGTCCAGTGCTCCTGGTCAAGGAACTTCCCATAAAAAGTCACTCAACATCCACTTTCTTGTCTCAGCTGCCTCACACTCTGTCTGTCCCTGCAGGTAACTTGATGGGTGTATATGGGGAGTCAGGCAGAAAGAGCAAGGTGGGGGGGGGCTCATTCTGGGATGGAGGAAGGGAGGGGAGGCTGTTCCTCATTTACCTGGATGGGGGTTTTTGTTTGTTTGTTGTTTGTTTTAGGCCTGTGGCCCCCAGATGCCATCCCAAGTACTCCAGAAGTCGGAGTAAAGATAGAAAATGGAGAACATTGCCAGCTGCCCCTCTCCCCAGCATCTGCTGGGAGGCGACTCTTGTTCTCTAGGGGTAGCCATTCTAGAGTGTCAAGTAGCGCTCCAGTGACAGTGGAGGAGCACTTTGCTCCAGTCAGAGCTGAGGAGGTCTGGCTTACTCATTTTGTGCGCTGTGCCGCCTTGCGCTGGGTGTGGTGTCTGCTGTGGAGAATGAAGAAGTGGGTGTGGCACCCTCCTCTGGAGGGGGATCTGTAGGTGGCGTGACAGGTGGATGGCCAGCAGATAAGGACTCCAGTCATCAGAACCATAGAGACTGTCTTACTCACCCTGTCCTCTCAGCCCAGGACTCTAAACAGAGAGGGGAAGCTATTTGTCCATGAAGTCCAAATTCCCTGGCCTTGTTCTAAGTTCGCCTTAAACCACTATGGATCAGCATCAGTCCACCTGACTGAGGGCCTCACCTGAGGAAACAGTTATCAGGTCTAGCTGCCGTCTCCTTAAAAAGATGAAGTTTTTGCTGGGCGTGGTGGCACACGCCTTTAATCCCAGCACTCAGGAGGCAGAGGCAGGCGGATTTCTGAGTTCGAGGCCAGCCTGGTCTACAAACTGAGTTCTAGGACAGCCAGAGCAATATAGAGAAACCCTGTTTCAAAAAAAAAACATTAAAAAAAGATGAATTTTTATTTCTGTGTGTGTGTTTATATGCAAACATGTGCAGGTGCTAGAGTTGGGCATCAGATTTTTTTTGGAGCGGGACTTATGGGCAGTTTTGAGATGTCTGATGTGGAAGCTGGGAGCCAAATTCCAGGCGTCTTCAAGAGCACCAAGGACTCAGCCCCTGAGCTATCTCTCAGCCCCTGAGCTATCTCTCCAGCCTTAAGTCAGGACCTCTTCCTCTCCAGGAGTGCCTTGGGATGTTTTTCAGCTTCCAGGAACAAGAGAGGACCTGGGACAATGTCCCTCCCCCCAACCCCCTCTCAAATCCTACATCAGCCTTCTGTTACTATGCAAAATGCCCAACAAAAGTAGCCTAAATTAGGAGCAAAGATTTATTCCAGCTTAGGTTCTGAAGTCTCAATTCACAGTCCCCTTAGGCTTCTATTTTGGGGTGAAGGCGCCATCTTTGCAGGCAAGATTCTAGGTTGGTGCTGGGGTTGCAAGTGTGGGGGTCTACACCCTCCACCCAGCGTGGGATGTAGACCAGCTCCCCATTGTAAGTGTCTGGTCATGATTGCACTTGAACTTTGAGTTCTATGGACAGCTATCCCGTTTGAGCTCAGGTTTTTACCATTGGGTTGAGCCCCCCTTTCTGTGCTTGGGACTTGGTTAGCAGGCTTTGGGGGGAGGAGATTTCTTTTCCAGAGGAGACTTCCTGGGGCCAGCAGCAGATGAAGGGACCAGTAGACTCTCCTGAGATGATGTTCCTGGCGTCTCCACTCTTTGCTTGGGTCTAAGACTATAGCAAAGTCACTTTCAGCTCTAGGTCTCTGGGTGTTAGCTATGGCAAGGCTGTCAGGCCGTCTCACACAGCACCATGTACACTCACTTGAGCCTTCCACAATGACACTAAGGGTGTGCTCTATAGGCACTGATGGCCGTTGCTCTGAGTCAAATGCGTGATGACAGAACTAAAGCTGCCCCAGGCACTGCCAGCTTGGTCCAATTAATGCCAATTGGATCCTAACTCGTGCTGAGTGGCCCCTGGGGAGAGGACCTGCTCAGTCAGTAAGCAGGATACGTTAAGCCTAGGTTTGTGTAGCCCATGAGAGCCATCCAAAGCCAGGCCAGGCTAGTGAGGCCGATAGCTTTGCTTCCTACTGGCCAGTTTTCTCTGCCCAGACTGTGAACGAGAATGATTTAAGCCATGATCGGAGGGGCCTGGCCGTCTTGTGGCTGGGATATAGAGGGATTGGCTCTTTGCCTTGGCTGGCCTGGCACCTGGGTGAGAAAAAGCAGGGTCTACACCAGGCCTTGGCCTCATCGCCCTACAGTGCAGAGCCCTCTCTCAGAGAGATGAACTGTTGCAAGGAAACATGCTGTTCCATGTGTCCTGGGCGCTCAGCTTTGCGAAGCCTCTTTTTCCTTTCTGGGTCTTGTTCAGGATCCCTGCAGGCAGGTCTACGGTGTGGTCCATGGGCTGCCTGCAGCCAAGGTTCACAGTGAATGTGGCCTGACACAGTATTGTAAATTACGGAAAATTTATGATTTTTTTTTTTTTTTTGGATTTTTCAGACAGCATTTTTCTATGTAGCTGTGGCTGTCCTGGAACTCACTCCGTAGACCAGGCTGGCCTCGAACTCACAGAGATCACCTGCCTCTGCTTCCCCAGTGCTGGGATGACAAATGTATGCCACCACTGTTGACATTCCCCCCCCCTTTTTTTTTTTCTTACTCAACTGCGTTGTTTTCAATGTGAACGTTGTAGAGACCTTCGTGGCTGAGAGATCTCTCCTCAATGCTAACTGATGCAAACGGGGAAGACGGTCTCTAGCTCTGTGGTGATTTCTTTTCCTGTTTTGAGAGTTTCTCCTGCAGAATGGAGCCAGGTCCCTGTGGCTGGGAGACTCAGGACACCTGAGGAGAAGGACAGTCTCTCTGTTAGCAAGTCTGCCCAGGATGCGGGCTCGCTTTGTCTGGCCCACCTCGAGCTCAACTCTCTGGGCCTGACCAAGGAACCTGAGAGGTCTGAGGTGCTTCTGGGAATCCATTCCAGATGCGGCCCTCGGGGAAAGCCCACGGGCCTCTGGAGTTCCCTGAGGAACGTGGCGGGTAGGACTGGGTCAGGCGATCATGGCAGCCGGCGGTGTGAGAAGGGAGGGCAGGATTGAGTATCAGCCGGGCTGAGGCACAGGCGCAGAAGCACCTAAGAGACTTACCTTCCACAGCCTGGCTCCTTGTTTGAGCGAATGGCTTGTTCGTAATCAAAGCACAACAAACCTCAGCTGTCTGTCACGCTTAGACACTCGCCTCAGGCCTCCTTTCAGATCAGCTGCTTTGGAGACCAGTGGGGCTCGGTTAGATGGCCTTGCTGTCCCCCCTCATCACTGTCCTATGTCCCCGTCTGTGCAGTAGTAGTAGTAGTAGTCAGTACCTGCTTGCTTGCTGGTGGCTTTTGCCGCCTCTCTCACTTACTGCTGATGGCTATCCCCAGGGCCCGGCGCTCCGCACTCCAGAGGGCATTTAACCTGTTTTGAATTGAATTCGAGAATAGATTGATCTAGGGAAAGTCAGACTTCAGGGCTGTCAGTGTTGTGTGATTGTTGTTCTCTTTCACCTCACCCTCCTCCCCTCCCTCCTCCTCCTCCCTTTCCCTCCTCTTTTTCCTCTTTCTCCTTCTCACTAGGGATGGAACCCAGGGTCCTCTGTATGCTGGACAAGAGTTCCATCCCTGAGTTGCACACCGCACTGCCTCCCCCCTCCCCCATCCCTACTTTGTTGCAATGACCTTTCCTGAATACCTGGGATTCTGGGACTGAGTTACTTGCTGACAGAGCAGACTCTTTATGGTCCCAGCCTGTGGAGCCAGGGTCCGGGCACCGGGCTCATGTCCTGACCTCATAGGGCTGGCTGCTATAGACCACTGGGGTGGAGGTTAAAGGTTGGAGAGAGGAAGAGGATAGACAGGCCAAGGGAAGGGAGGGAGGGCTACCCAGAGACTATGTTGTGTAGCCCAGGCTGGCCTTATTCTTGCTGTGTATCTGAGGATGCCCTTGAACTTCAGATCGCCCTGCCTTTCTTTAGCTCCTGAGTACTGGAATTACAGCTGTCTCCCCACACCCGATGTGTACAGAGCTGAGGATGAGCCCACACCGCATGTTCATCTTTGTGTCTACTGTCAACTGAGCTATATTTTCAGCCCCTCGGTTCATCTTTTGGGAGAGTCTTATGTAGCTCAGGCTAGCCTGGTGCTCACAATGGAGACCAGGCTAGTCTCTAACCTGCAGTGGGCCTTCCTGCAGTGCTAATGTTGCAGGATTGTGCCAAGAGGCCCAGATGAAGAACTCGTTCTGAACGATGGTAACATTTGGTAGACCCAGAAGGGCTTTGCCTTGGCATGGACTGGGAACTGAAGGAGGAGCTGAGCTGTCTATGACTGTGGTAGACAAGTCTAGCCACAGTGTGGGGCCTGAATCAGAGGATTCCACAACTGTGGGAATCACTGGTCCTCACTCTGCTGTCCGCACACAAGTGGCTCTGGGGAGGTTGTATGGCCTGCATCCTCTCCCCTACCCATCCGCTCCCACCTAGTGTTGGTGTATTCACCTCTAAGATAGAACAGTGATGTGAGACCCAGTGGCCAGGCCTGGGAGGAATGGAGCAGCAGGCCAATGGGGCGTGGCTAGCTGGACTGGAGGGCAGGTGGGCACAGAAAGAGGTGGCTTGCTGCAAAATCAGGAAGTCATTTTACTTCAGGTGTCTCTGGTGAATAATTAAATGCTCACCTCAGGCAGGCTGTGTCCACACTGAGGGAGGCCGCCAAGGTGGCTGGGAGACTAGGGGCATGCTGGCTTGTCCGCTTCCAGCTCTTCTCTTCCCTGCTTCCCGGTCTCTGGGGTAAATTGGGTGTTCTGTGGTTGTCTGCCTTCCTTTCTTCCCTGCATTGTCTCTCTTTCCCACCTCCTTGAACTTGCTCCCCCTCATTCCTCCACCTCTGCAGTCACAAGGGTGCTGCGCGCCCCTCTCCTTCCCCCACCCGTTGCTCACTGAGGTTAAGCTTCTGACCTGCTGCCTTCAGCAGGCACCGGGGGTCCCCTGAACTGCCCAGGGGCCTCCGAGGAGCAGCGCTCACTTTTCCTGTGTCCCAGTGCTCCAGACAAACAGGCGTTTTTTTCATTCTGAGTTCTTAATACTGGGAACATGAAGGTCTGTTTAGTCTTATCCAGCTAACATAAACCAGCCGGAACTGGGCCACGGCAGGGAACTCTGCTGTAAGTTCCCTTATTTGGAATGAAATTCATTGTTTTTATTCCCCCCACCCCCCACCCCCACATTGGGAACTGGGAACTTTGAGGAGGTCTCACCGGCCTCGGCCTCGCCCCGCTGTGTAGTTTGCATGGTCCCTTCCAGGCTTGTTAAGATTTCCGAGCCATAAAAGATGGCCCTGGGACCCCTCCCTCCCTTCCAGGTTCGCAGACTACAGGCAAGCGCAATCTTGAGTCATACCCAGTGCCTTGGGAATGAAAATAACTGCGAGTGTGCTGTCTCACCTTATCCCTTACAACGGGAGAAACTGAGGGCTGGAGAGAAGAGAATGGCCCGCCCAGATTTACAGGGCAAGCGGAAGTAGGTAGAGGTCTAGAAGGCAGGGCTTGCAGCCTTCTGGTCCTCAGGCTTCTGTGCTTAGGGCCAATGGCCTCTGCCCTGCATGTGAGTGGAGCTTGCGGCTGTGGATCAGTCTGGCTGGAAGTAGCCTGTCACCTGGGAATCCTCCAGGCTTCTGGGATGCTGATCATGGAGGCCTAGGACAGAGAGCAGGGGGAGGCACAAGAGGGGAGGGGTGGTGAGAGGGAAAGGGGGAGTGGCTGGGAGTCTGGGAGAGCTTAGTTTGACCCCAGTCTGTCGTAGGGGGTTCAGTATTTCCTCGAGGCTCTTCCTGGATATGCCTTAGATGAACCGAGGTAGGCGTTCTCAGCCGTGACCATGCTGTGTGGGCCAGCTTACCAGGCAGCTACCGGCCTCTCGTGTCTAGGTTTCTTATGAACAGGAGTGGTGGGAACTCTCTGTGACATTCGTACTGACTACTTAGCCAAGGTTAGTCTCTGTTGTCTCAGGTTGGGGGCATCGACTACTGGGTATCTTCCCTCTTCCATAATCTTGCATCTCTGGAGTCATGTCCCTAGAAGTCTTCTTGGGGGAAATCCTTTTGCTCAGACCGCCAAGAAGGCAGGGTTGGTGGGAGCAGAGATGGCACCAGCAGGCACTGTAGCTAGGGCATGAGCTTTCAGGGCAGACGCTTCAAAAGCCAGGGCTGGGTTCCTCAGCCCTGTACAGCGAACACCGCATCTGGGTTTACAATAATGTGATGTCACAAAACATTAGCGTCAAAGTCCCTACTGGTTAGGGTACAGAGGTAGGGGAGAAACTGGCTGGCATGGTGGCTGCCATCCTCCAAGCTAGGGTCCTCAATGCAATGTGAGCTATTTTCTGCCCTGTACCTTTAGCTTCATCTCTGCTGGCAACATGAGAAAGCACATGTTTATCTAGAAGACACCCTGCTTCACATCGTTCAAAGAGAACGTCTGTTTTACTCACTTGGCTTCTACCAAGAATACTCAACTGGACAAGGGAGCGGTAACTAACTACCCAGGGTGGGACCAGCTCACCAGCCATCTCAGAAAGTGTAGCCCTGGGACACCCTTACCTAAGGGCCTGGTGTGGGGAAATTAGGACAGGAGACACTACGTTGTTTACTATGAACCGTCCACTCATTGCCCTTTCGCAGGAACATCACTACTGTAACCCACAGCTGTTTATAAAGCTACAGTAAACTTTCACTTCTATGAAGTCAGGGAGACACGCATTTAGAAAGATTGCCTTGTTGCCAGGAGCAAAGCACCACCTAGCGCGCCGTTACTCAGGAGACGATGCAGGAGGCACATCCCAGGGTGTCTCAGGCAGAGGGACTGAGAAAAGCTTCAGGCTTGTCTTTTAGAAATGTTCCTGGTCAGTTGGCCTTCTGTTCTGCCCAGATAGGAACTATAGGTAGGTGAGGAGAAGCTCTTGCAAGTGCTGGTGGCCTGGGGACCTTTTCTAGTTTCATTTCTGTTGCCGTGGTAACGTAGCCCGGCCATAAGCAGTTTAAGAAAGGGTCTAGTTTGACTTATAAATCCAAGATATAGGCCATCTGTTTGGGGAAGTCAAGGCAGAGACTCAAGAGGCTAATCTTACATCCAGTCCTGACTGGATGTGACAGAGGGGAAAAATGCTTCCATCCTTGCTTACTTGGCTAGCTTTCTTCACTGTTACACAGTCCAGGGCCCTGGTTGGGGAATGGTGCCGCCCACAGTGGGCTAGGTCAAAAACCAATCAAGACAATTCTCCCACTGACTGTGATGGTTTACATAGGAAATGTTCCCCTACAGGCTCTGGTGGTTTTGAACTTTTGGTCCCCAGTTCGTGGTGGTGTTTGGGGGAGGTTTTGGAGTCTTTAGGAGGTGGAGCTGTGCTGAAGGAACTCCATCATGGGGGATTGGGGAGACTTTGAGCCTCACCCCGCTTACAATCCACTCTCTGTTTTGTGTTTGCTGTTGAAGATGTGATTGCTCAGCTTCCTGTCCTAGCTGCCTGTTGCCTGCCATGTCTTTGCCTTTACTATAGACTATACTTCATTATTATCTCTCTCTCTCTCTCTCTCTCTCTCTTCTGTGAGTTGCTTCAGATTGCTGTGTTGTGTCACAGCAATAGAAAGCAGATAAACGCCCACAGGCCAGCCTGATCTGGATAATTCGTCCCCGAGTCCCTCTTCCCAGGTGACTCTAGCTTATGATAAGTTGACATTTAAAACTAACCCATCACAGGGCTGGGATGGCAGACCCATGGCACACATAGCACTGAACCCTGCAAGCCATGGCCTCACTACTCCAGGCTTTAGAGGATTATGGCTTTAGGTTTTGGTGTTAGAGGCTTATTGCTGTAGGCATTAACCACCAGTGGCCCTGGAACTTGGCAGCTACTGCAATCCTCAGCTTTTAGTAACAGTGGGTGGCAGCAGGCAGCAGTAGCAGCAAGTGACACCTAGTTTTAGAACTCTCATATAGGCCTCCGTCTGGAACCTTCACATGTCATATACAGCGGTAAATGTCATTATTCCCGGGCTCAGAACCGTGGATCCTCAGCCTTTGACAGTAGCTAGTATTGGAGGTCTCAGACACAAGGTATCTGACATCCTTGGCCATTCTTTAGAACTCCCCCAGTGACCAGGGCCTGCAATTTCTCACCTTTAGCTCTTCAGGAACCATTGTCTTTCTCTTCTCTGGCCCCTGTCATTTCTGTTCTGACCACTCTCTGGAACTCTTTGTGTGCATGTGTGCACATTCGTGTGTGAGCGTGCAGGTGCATGCCAAGGCATATGTATGGAAGTCAGGGAGCGGCCTCTGGTGTCCGTTCTCACCTTCTATCCTGTTTGAGAAAGAACAGGAGTTCTTTGTTGTTCAATGTAGTGTCTGCCAGGTGGGCTAGCCCACAGACGTATTCTCATCTCCCTATCTCCCCATCTCACCGTAGGAGCACTGGGTTTGATAGTCACGTGCTTCCACAATCGGCTTTACATGGGTCTCTGGGGATTTGAACTTGAGACTTTGCATTGGCTTGACAAGCACTTTACCCACTGAGCCATCTGCCCAGCTCACTCTCCAGCTCCTTAGCTGTTTTCTTATCATTGCTGCCATGCTACTGCCATTCCGTGGCTACGACTGCCCAGTCCACCCTAGTAATGGCAAGGACCAAAAGCAAAACACCAACAATGAACCGACTTGGAGAGAAGCCTGTTGGTTATTGTATTGTCAGAACACCTAGACCAGTACTGCACGACAGTATCTCCCAATAGCTCCTTCCCCCCCAACACACAGTTAGCTGAATATCCTCCTTGTACAGGCAGGAAAGGTACATGGCAGGGGCTCCTGCACCAGTCAGAGGTGCTTTTCATGGAAATAAAATACATTGTGTGCATCAACCAATCACGCACAGTCATTCATGCAAATCAAAGTCACACTTGCACCAATCACATCAGTCCCCCAATGTATGTTCATGAATGTACCCCATGTACATATGTGAAAGAGTGTACCCATGTACATATGTGAAAGAGTGTATCCCATATATGTACACAAGTGTCCCCCATATAGGTACATGAGTGTACTCCATATAGGTACATGAGTGTGCTCCACACATGTACATGAGTGTACCCCATGCATGTACATGAAAGTGTGTTTGCCCCAGGCACTGGCCCCCTGCTGAACCACCACTGGAAGGAATAACTCTCTCTTTCAAAGGGCAGAAATGGCTGCATGGACTTGGGGTGACAAAACTCTGTCCCAGCTGTTGGAAACATTTGTAGCTGGGACAGGACCTTCAGAGCTAGAGATGTGCTTCATCAGCAAGCAGTTGTGGGAACAAGTCCTGGACCTGGGCATTCTGGCAAACTGCTTGGGTGACAGTCCTTTTCTGAAGGTGGCTGAGTTGTCAGAAAAGGATACTAGCTATTCTGGATTACTAGGTCAAGTTATCGTGGCCCCCAGCATGTTCCCTTACTTAAAGGAAAAAGTAAACATTAAAAGAAGTGCTTGCAATAAAGGTGGGCCTGAGTAGTATCCAGGGCTCTACGCGTAACTCCTCCCGCACCTCACAGAGAGGGCCTCCTCTAATGTGTCTCAGAAATCACTTTCGCTGTCCTGTGGATGGTGAATTTAGGAGTGATGAGATGGGAGAGGGAACGGAGCTGTTTGGAGGATGTATCCCAAGTCCAAAGGGGTGGGCCTGGCAGCCACAGTGAAGGAATGGTGCAATGGGGAGGGAAAAAGGAGAATCCAAGATGGTGTCAGGCTTGCAGATGGCAGGGAGGACAGCACCCAAGCTTGGGCAGAAGAGAATTACAAGGGAGGCTAGTGGGTTGAGTTCTAGTCAGCTTATACTGGCGGAGCCCTGATATATCCTGGGGGGGAATGTTGAGTCAACAGTTCTAAGTGTGAGCGTGAAGCTTAGGGGAGAGATCATGGCTAGAACATGCCAACTCCAGTGTCACTCGAACTGTGATAGCAAACAAAGTGTCATGGAGTGGACGGTATGGAACCATGACGGACCCATGGAGAGGGAGAATTCAGAGAATCTGAGAAGGGCAGAGATCCCGAGAGGAGAGGAAAGAAGTCCCGGGAGAAGGGTGTGGATGTGTAGTGGCTCTCAGATGTTAGTGGGTCTTCATCTGGTGGGGATGGGGGGCCCCCGTGAATCCCCCCAAAGGACCACATACAGCTAAAAATGAACCTGAGAAAGAACGAAGGTAGAGACTTACACTCGCTGATGTTAAAACTTAACCCTCTCCAACACAGCAATCACAACAGAGGGTCCACGAAGGTAGACATGTTGATGGATGGAGCCAAATAGGAGTAAACATTCTTAGATGTGGTCAGCTGTTTTTCCAGGGAGAGCAAGACCTTGGCGGAAAGACAGTCTTTCAACAAATGGTGTTAAACATCCACAGGCATAAGGAAGCATTTAACATTTAAAAATGGACCCATGACGCTATGGGTAACACCTGAAGCTGTAAAATGCTTGGAAGGAAGCGCAGGGAAGGATGACATGTTGTGGGCTTGGTGACATCGTCTTTGGTCTTCTACAGAAGGCACAGGTGGTGAAAGTGTTGCTGCTCTCCGTGGTGGTGTGAACCTGGGAGAGTGGGGCCGAGAAATGAGTCGGACTAAAGTCCCATGCGCTGCTAGCCAGCTTTATTCAGAACATCAGACTCTTTATATTCTGAAGGTTAAGAATCAATGGCATAAAGTTTACAGTCACGAGGACAAGATACACATGGCAAAGCATGTCACAAATAACAATGGCCGTTGTAATAAATAATCTGAAATAAACTCACTCCTATCTGTTACACGGGAGAGGCACAGAAGCACGTTCCAAGAACAAGTCTGTTTTGAAGAAACGGAGGCGTCGTTTTCTCACAAGCATTCAGAGGTCTCCTCACATGACTCCATTCTCAGACTGTGGTCCAATGACAAGACAACAGAGAAACTGGACTTCAGAGCCATTTTGAAATTTACACCTCAGACCACAGTATAAAACTTCTGCCGGCCCAGCCACTTAGGAGGCTGGGGAAGGAGGGTCCCTTGTGCCCACTAGTTTCAAAACCAACCTGAGCAATATAGTAAGAGACTGTTTCAAACGAAACCAACAAAAACAGACATAGCAAAACAAAAGACAAAGCAGCCAGGACCAACAGAGTAAAAGGCTCGTCATCAAGTGGGAGACAATGTTTGCAAGTCACGTGTCTGCCAAAGAACTCACAAAGCAGAACAACAAAATACTTTTGAAAACTAGGCAAAGTGGATCATGGTACCCTGTCATCAAATAAGATCTGAGAAGCACATGAGACGATGCTTAACCGTGCCTTGTTTTAGAGAGATGCAGCCCCGAAGCATGGGATACCTTGTCTAGTCCTGGGATGACTACTCCCGGGAAAACAGACATTAGCAAGTGCAGGCAAGAGTGTGGGCAGGTTGCAAGGCTATGCACCACTAGCAAGTATGCAACCAGGATAGCCCCTGTATAAAACAGTCTGCCCGTTCACCGAGGAATTAAAAATCGGATCACCCTATGGTCCCGAAGTGCCATTCCTGGGGACGTAAAAGGACAAAAAGCAGGGACTTGAAGAAAGCCTGTAGCCCTGTTCATAGCCAGCATTGTCCTCAGAGGGAAAACATGGAGACAGCCTAAATGCCAACAATAGATGGATGTCTAACCAAAGTGTGTTAGAAACTTGTCTTAGTTGTCGTCGTTCTATGTCTGTGAAGAGACACCAAACCATGGTAACTCTTATCAAAGAAAGCATTTAACTGAGAGCTGGCTAACAGTTTCAGAGGTTTAACCCATTATCATTGTGGTAGGGAACACAAGAGCACACAGGCAGACATGGTACTGGAGAAGTAGCTGAGAGCTAAATCCCGATCCACAGGCAGAGAGCAGGGAGGGAGGGGAAGAGAGGGAAAGAGAGGGAGAGACACACAGACACACACACACAGATACACACACAGACACACACACAGACATACATATAGACACACACACAGATACACACACAGACACACACACAGACATACATATAGACACACACACAGATACACACACAGACACACACATAGACATACATATAGACACAGACACACAGACAGATACACACACAGACACACACATAGACAGACATACAGACACACACAGATACACACACAGACACACACATAGACATACATATAGACACAGACACACAGACAGATACACACAGACATACACACAGACACACAGAGGCACACACACACAGACACACACAGATATACATACAGACACACACACACAGTCACAGACACATACACAGACACACACACAGACAGACTTACACAGACATACACACAGACACAGACATACACAGACACACACAGACACACACAGACACAGACACACACACACACACACACACACACACACACACACACACACACACACACACACACACGGTTTAGCTTGGCTTGGCTTGGCATGGGCTTTTGAAACCTCAAAACCCCTAGTGACACACTTCCTCCAACAAGGCCACACCTCCTAATCCTTTCAAATAGTGCCACTCCCTGGTGATCAAGCATTCACATTGATGGGGCCACTGTGATTCAAATCACCACAATGTTTATAATCAATACTATCCAGCTTTAAAAGGAAAGAAATTCGGATCTAAGCTACAGTACTGGTGAGCCTTGGCTGTACACAAGATGAAATCAGCCAATAGTCTCACACATGTACCACAGCCAGCAGCCACAGCTACCCAAATACTGGGTTTTGTTGCTGCTGAGGATCCAACTCATGGCCTTGCATGTGCTAATAAGCAAGAGATATACCACTGAGTCCCTCCTCAGCCCTTCAAATTTTGTTTCAAACACACAGAGAGACACACAGAGAAGATGTACGGTGGCTCCAGGGGATAGGGGTGGAGAGGAGTGTTGGGTTGGTGTCTGGAGTGGTAATGGTTGCCCAGCTGTATGAATGTGCTTGGTGATACCAGCTATTTAGCAGTTCACTGATATGGCTAGGAAGTCAATATTATGTCATGTATTAGTTTACCATAATAAAAAAATATTGGAAAAATGCAGAGCCTTGGCCCCATTTTCAGACCTAAGTACAGCCTAGAAGTTGGGTTCTTGCAACTACTGCTTTGTGGTTTTGAGTCAAGATCTTACTAGCCCAGGTTAGCCTCAAATTTGCTCTGTAGTCGAAGTCTGACTGTGAACTCCTAATCTTCTTGCCTTTACCTTCCAAGTGCTGGGATTCAGGTGTGTACCACTGTAGCTGGCTGGGATCTGCTTTTCAAAGAAGAATCCCAGAGTCCATTTGATACTGGTTAGGGGAGGAACATGCCCATGGCTACCAGTTGTAAACATTTTCCCCGAGTCAAGCCTTAGGCTCGTGCCTTGGCTCTTGAGTGTGGTCTGTGAAGGTTGGTTCTCTGAGGCTGGAAGCTAGTGAGTGGTGGTCCTGAGGAGGCTGCTGACCCACACTTGCCTGAGGGAGGGGATGGACCCCTAAGTGAGCATATGCCTTCCTCTGCTCAGCTGCTGGGGCTGGCTGTGTCCAGTCTGTGACCTCATCTGAGTTGACAGTACCTGGGGATCATGGTACCCTCTAATCAAGCCCACAGAGTCTCATGGGTCAAATCAGAAGCCGGTCTGCAGTCGGATGGGCTGCCTGCACCTGCTTCCTTATAGGAATTGCTGAGGAAACCCACAGCAGGTCAGGAATACTGGGAGCAGTCACCGAGTCTAACACCAGTGGGCTATGAACCATGCTAACAGTTAACTTCAAGGAAGCCCTGGTGCTTAGGATGGTCTGGCAAGGCGGTGTCTGTCTGTCTGTCTGTGCTCTACTGGTCCCATCACGTGTCATTCTTTTTTTATTTTATTTTATTTTATTTTATTTTATTTTATTTTATTTTATTTTATTTTTTGAGACATGATGTCTCTGTGTAGTCCTGGCTGTTGTGAAACTCACTCTATAGACCAGGCTAGCCTCAAACTCAGAGATCTGCCTGCCACTGCCTCCTGAGTGCTGGGACTAAAAGCGCGCGCCATGTGGCCACCACCACCTGTCAGTGATACTTTTTTAAAAAATAAATTTTACCTGTAAAAATTTAAAACAAATACTACACTTACTTATGTATTTGGGGGAGGACCTCTGTGGGAGTTGGTTCTCTCCACCATGTGGGTCTCTGGAATTGAATCCAAGCTATAGGCTTGGCAGCAAATACCTTTATTTGGGAGTTATCCCATTGGCCCCTCAGTGATACTCTTTTTGGGGTCCTGGCCTCCACAGGACACACCTTTCCTTTAATTTTCTTCTTGTAAGACAAAGCCTCATGTAACTTAGGCTAGCCTGGACTCATGTAGCCAAGGATAACCTTGAACTTCTGCTCCTCTTACCTTTATCTCCCAAGCACTAGGGTTCTAGGCCTGTGTCACCACACGCCTAGGTTTTATCCAGTACTGGGACTGATCTATGGCTTTGGGCATGGTAGCCAGCTGGGCAGCCCACTGAGCTGCGTCCCCGGCCCGTCTTTTCCACACACTGGATTACGTAGTGCTCTTGCCAATGAGATGAAAATTGTCTATTGTATCGTTAATATAATAATATAATGTGAGGGCCGGAGGACTGGGTCAGAGCCCTGGCTGCTCTTGCAGAGGACCCAGGTATATTCCCAGTACCCAGATGGTGGCTCAGAACTGTCGGTAAACTTCAGCCCTGGGGGATATTACACCCTTTCCTGGCCTCCATGGACAGCAGGCACACACATGGTGCACATACATACATGTAGGCAAAACACTTGAAATAAAGATAGATAATCTTTCCGAGAAGCAATCTGTAGCAGTATGCATAGCATATGTCTGCTGAGATGTCGAGTGTTAACAGTTCTCCTTCCCCCTCCTTCCCAGTCCATCTTTTGCTTCATTCCTTTCCTTCAGCTAACATTTATCCTGTGGCTACTGGAAACTAGGCACTGTTCTGGGCACTAGGGTATAGCATTGAACAAATTCCCTGTGTCCTAACTATCTTCTTTGGAGGAAAAACAGATTAAGGTTGTGTGGCAGGGGAAAGAGAAGGTGCCATATGGGCTGTCAGATGGTGAACAGCGTTATGGAGAGAGGGAAGCCATGGAGGGGGGGGCACAGCAAGGGATTATGGGTGGGGGATGTTATGCTTTTAAATCCTCCTCACGGAGGAGGCTTGAGGGCATTAGAAGGCAGTGATGTAGACAGTGATGCGGAGACCTAGAACTCTGTGGTCCGTGTCCTGTCGTCATCTGCTATGCCATGCGCTCCCTGCCCTGTGACTCTGTGTGAACAAACACAGGCTGACGTGGAATAGATGCCCACCCACTCAGTACCAAGGCCCCCTCTGGGGAAATAGGTTGAATAGCAGCGTGGGGGATGGGATGTTTTTCCCTTTGTCTTCCCCCTTACAAGTCAATATTGCTTTTCAAATTTATTATTATTGTCATTATGTGCATGTGCACACATCAGTATATGTGGAGGTCAGAGGACAACCTCAGGGCCTCTCACTGGCCTGGGACTTGCCGAATAGGCAATAGGCAAGGCTGGCTGGCCAGAGAGCCCCAAGGGATCCACTTGTTTCCACCTTCCCAGTGCTGAGACTACACGGCTGTGCTATTATTAAGCTTCGCAGTTTTTACAACCCCTGTTGCAGGGCCATGGACCCAGACATGACCCTCGGTGGCAGCTCAGGCCAGGACCGCAACGTGGCCTTAGGTAGCATCTCACCTATGCTCAGCTGCATCAAGCTGTTCCTCACTGCCCTGGAGTCTCCGGTTCTGCCTCTCTTAATTGTGCCCACGTCCTTCTCATTCTTTCTCTTCCATTTCTCCACTGCTTACTTGCTCATCTTAATGGTACCTGGGGTCTCAGGATGTCTGGGGTCATCTCAGGAGTGGCCTCAGGAGTGCTATGCCCTGCTTGTGCAGGGTGGCAGGTGGTTGTCTCCGGCTGGCTCCCCATCCGGATCCTGTGGTACCAAGTAGTCATATGGGGCTTGCCTAGGCCACGTAGCACCAGGCAGGGGTTATCTCATCTTGGGCTCACTCCCTGCCTGGGCTGTGTGACCCTGGGCCCACTTTCTTCTTTTCTATTCCCCAGCCCATGGAATGGTACTGCCCACATTTAGGGTAGATATCTCAGCTCAGGTAACACATTCTAGAATTTCCCTCACAGACATATCCAGAGATTTGTCTCCTAGGTAATTCTAAATTTTGTCAAGGTGACAATTGATACTAACCAGCACACTTGCCCATCCGTAAATTAATGGCACCTTTCACTGTTTTCGGACACTGGGTCTCATATAGCACAGGCTGACCTCAAATGTTCTATATATAGCTAAGGATGACTTTGAATTGCTTTTGACCTTCCTGCCTTTACCTCCTTAGCCTGGGATTGTAGGTATGCATCATTACACCTGGTTTTAAAATACTATCTATCTATCTATCTATCTATCTATCTATCTATCTATCTATCTATCTATCTATCTATCTATTCATATATATATATGTATATATATATGTATACACACACACACACACACACACACACACATATATATGCTATTTCTTTCTTTGATGTGTATGAGTTTTTTGTCTGCCTGTGTGTCTAGCCACCATGTGCATGCAATGCCTGTAGAGTCCAGAAGAGGGCGTCAGGTCCCCTTGGACCTGTAGTTACAAATGGTTGTTAGCTCCATGTGGGTACTGGGTTCTCTGCAATCACAGTCAATGTTCTTAACACTGGGCCATCTCTCCAGGCCTTAACAGTATTTTTTTTTAAGGGATTAGAGTATTCTCAAAACATTCAGCTTCTTTTGTACTTCATTTTAATACTTATTTCTGTGTATGCATATATATACATGTTTGTGTGTGAGGAAGCACACATACCACAGCCTATATGTGGAGATCAGAGGACAAACTGCATCCAGCTTTTCCATGGATCTGGTGGTGTGTCCACTGTTACCAGTCCAGCCACATCCTCAGCCCTGGGCTTCTACTTGCTTATGTGACTGTGATTTTGTTGTGGTTTTGTAACAGGGTGTCATGTAGCCGGGTTGGTCTTAAGGTCTTAAACTTACAATGTTGCCAAGGGTAACCATGAACTCTTGTCTCTTTGTTGATTGGTTGGTTGGTGTGTTTTGAGACAGAGTTTCTCTGTGTAGTCCCAGCTGTCCTGGAATTCACTCTGTAGACCAGGATGGCCTCAAACTCACAGATCTGCTTGCCTCTGCCTCCTGAGTGCTGGGATTAAAGGCACACACGACTCTTCCTGGCCTCTCAATCACCATCTGGAGTGTGAAGTCTAATGCTGCTAAATACGTGTCCTGTGTAGTAAATGTCATCACCTCCATCTTCATTTTCTCATTTTTCCTAACCTGAAGGTCTAGATCAGTGGCCCCGGTTCTCATGGCCCCTAGAGCCTGGTGGTCACTATAGAGCCTGGTGGTCACTATAGAGCCTGGTGGTCACTATAGAGCCTGGTGGTCACTATAGAGCCTGGTGGTCACTATAGAGCCTCTTAGTCACTATTCTACTTTTTGAATATGATTATCCTCATTGTGTTAGATAAATGAACTTGTATGGTATTTGTTGTATGTTATTTGTCCTTTGTAAATGGTATATTTTACATATATACTATACATTAATATATTATCATATAGTATATATTATTTTCAAATATATTAATATACTAATATATTAATATATAATATATCATATATATAAATATATATACTTCATTTAGTACAGTGTCTTCCAGGTTCATTTGTGATGTAGTTTGCATCAGAACTGTCTTCCCTTTTTAAATGTTTTTAATTGACTAGGTCTCACTATGTAGCCCTGGATGGCTGTGATTTACTATATCAACCAAGCTGGTCTTGTACTCACAGAGTGCCACCTGCCTCTGCTTCCCAAGTGCTGGGATTAAATGCATACACCAACCTGCCTGACAGAAGTCCTTTCCTTTTATGGTGGGGTGATATTGTATTTATATACCACATTTTGCTTATCCATTCATATGGTGCTGTGACCTGCCTGGCTTTGAGGCTGACCTGGCAGGCATAGGGAATGGAGATGCAAAGACTTACACAGAAAAGCTGTGATTACGGGGGCGTGTCCTCTGATGGCGCTGTACCAGCAGTCTGGAATCTCTGTGCTTTTACCATATACAGCTGAATGAGAGATGGGTTAGCTAATCTCAGGAGGGGCTCACGTGGGAGAGAAGTCACAGTCTGCTGAAGGAAGCTATCTATGGTTGGTGCTTTTTACACAGATTATCAACATCCATACTGGGATCAGGGGAAGACCTTGTCATTCCCATGGGTCTGAGGTCTCCTTGCCCATGTCATGAATGCTCACCCATACAGGGTTGCCTCCACTCCCCACGGTCTGTCAATCAACATGCACCCGAGTTTACCCCACATTTTGCTTGTTGTGAGTAACGCTGCCGTGAACATGGGTGTGCACGTAGTTATTGGCATCCTCGCAAGCTTCTTTCCCAAAGTGGCAGTGTTTTAAGCTCATACGATAACTCTATTTTTAATTTTTTTTGAGGAATTCTGATTCAACTTAGGTTTTTTCTTTTTTTAAAGATTTATTTATTTTATATATGTGTGAGTACACTGTAGCTGTCTTCAGACACACCAGAAGAGGGCACTAGAACCCATTATAGATAGATATGAGCCACCATCAAAGGCACCGGCACATCAAAGGGAGTCAGATTTCGTTAACGGATGGTTGTGAGCCACCATGTAGTTGCTGGGAATTGAACTCAGGACCTCTGGAAGAGCAGTCCGTGCCCTTAACCGCTGAGCCATTTCTCCAGCCCTCAACCTAGTTTTTATAGAGACAATTTTCTTTCCTTACCCCATCTCATCACCTCAAATGCTTTGCTGGGGTTTTAATGCAGTTTTATTGAAGTCTAACTGGTGTATATATGATACACAGTACATATCTGTACAATTTGGTCTCTGTCACTGACATAAGTGCCCTTGTGCTTTTACAGGTTTCTCCCTAACTCTTGCTGCTGGTTTTATCCTTCCTGCTTCCTCCCCCATCTCAGGATTTGCTTCCTCTAACTGTAGTTTAGTTGGCATTTTTAGAGTTAACTATAACGGGCATCCTATCTGATGCTATCTTCCCCTCCTGCTTGTTCCACTCAGTACAGTTGTCTTGGGATCCATCTAATACACTGGGCTGTGGAAAGATAGCCCGGTGCCTTTGACTGCTGCGTATCTCATGAGTGGCTGTGGCTGATTCTATCTGCTGGTCTGGTGATGGGTATTTGCGTTGCTTTCTGTGTGGAGCCAACATGAAGCCTCTAAAAGAGGGTTTGCTTTTCAAACCCATGTATAGATGTGTGTGTGTGTGTGCTTGTCTGGTTTTTTGTTTTGATACTGGAGCATCTCAGTTACAATTAGTAAATGCACATTAATTATTTTTGTTTTGATGGCAGGGCCTCATATTTCCCAGGCTGGCCTTGAATTTCTTTTCTTTTTTTTTTATTATTTATTTATTATATGTAAGTACACTGTAGCTGTCTTCAGACACTCCAGAAGAGGGAGTCAGATTTCATTAACGGATGGTTGTGAGCCACCATGTGGTTGCTGGGATTTGAACTCCGGACCTTTGGAAGAGCAGTCGGGTGCTCTTACCCACTGAGCCATCACACCAGCCCTGGCCTTGAATTTCTATGTAGCTCAGATGACCTTGAAGTTCTTTTAAAATCATTATTGTTGTATTTGTGTGCATGGTGCGTAAGGGGCTGTGTGTGTCTCAGAGCATGTGGAGGTCTAGGGACAGCTCCCTGGAGTTGGTTCTCCCACTCAGTTACTCAGCAAGGACTTTAACCCACAGGCCCCTGTCCTTGAACTTCTGGGCTTCCTCTTTCCACCTTCCGGGCAGAATCCCAGGATTACAGTTCTGAGCCATCAGGCTGGTTTATGATGGCTGAGTGAGGAATGTGCAGGGTGTGCTGGGCATTACGTGCTAGACCAAGTATGTTTAACGTCTTCTTTTTTAATACTTTATTTTTATTTGATGTGCATTGGCGCTTTGCCTGCATGTATCTGTGTGAGGGTGTCAGATCCAAGAGAGAGAGAGTTATAGACAGTTGTGAACTGCCATGTGGTTCTTCAGTCCAGCCCTCCCTATGTTTAACTTCTAAAAAATTGAAAATGTGGGATGGGGTTGGGAGGGGAGGAGGAAGGTGAGGGGGGAGAGGGAGAGAACAGAGACAGAGTCAGACAGCATGAGGGAAGGTCTCAGGGAAGGTCCACGGTACAGAGGTCAGACAGCTTCCTCAGCTCAGTTCCTGGGACTGAGCTCAGCTCACCAGGCTACCGTGGTCACCCTCTGGGCCATCTTGCCAGCCCTGAGTATTTTTGACTTTTAAATAAAGGGCCTAAATATTTTCTACAACAGCTAAACCATTTTACATGGTCACTAGCAGTGTGTAAGATGGTGTGAGTTCTGATTCTCCGTGTCTTCGCCAATCCTTGTTAACTTTGGCTCTTCCGACAGATATGCAGTACCTTATTCTAGCTTTATTGTGCATTTCCTTAGTCCCTAATTATACTGAGCATTTTCAATGTGCTTTTTAAAATTCCATTCAAGGTGTACTTTGGTAAAGTGTCTACTTAACTCTGTGTCTGTTATGTCTTATTGGGTTGTTTCCTTATTATTGAATTTTGAGAGTTCTTTATATATATAGGATTCTCAGCAATCATTTCAGGCTGTCTGTTGAAAGTAACAAACTCTGCTCTGGACTGTTTTACCAGTGAGAGGTGAGAATTCCTGACACAAACGGGATTATCTGGAGTGAGAAAATTTTAAGTGAACCAAGGGCAGCTCTGCCACTTCTGGGAGGGCTCGCTTCTAGTCTAGTGACATGTCATGGCTATCACAAGAATCCCAACCAGACATGCAGTCTCTGGAGCAAAGAGGCTTACTTCTCCGGGACCTTTTTCTGAAGAGCAAGGAAACTATTTAGTGTGTATGTGGACGATATCCTCTAGCAGTCCTCCCGCCATGCCTCAATAGCTAGATGTGGGTCACGTGGTCACTGTCTGTCTAGTCACTGGCAAGAGGGATAGAGCAATGTGACTGTCATGAACCAGTGGTGGCAGCTCATGAGCCATCTGGAGGGCCCTAGAAACTACCCCCGTCATCATGTAGGTATGGTGGCATGCACTTTTAATCCCAGCACTTGTGATGGGGGTTGAGAGCTGGGTGGAGGTGGGGGTGGAAATAGGGGCAGGGACAGGGGTCTGGGCTGAGAAAAGAGGACCTTGAGTTTAAGGCCATCCTGGACTACATAATGGGTTCAGCGCCAGCTTGGGCAACATACTGAGAGCCTGTCTCCCAAAACCAAAGACTAGGAATGTGGGTCAGTAGAGTCTAACACATGCCAGGCCCTGAGTTCAACCCCCAACCCCACAGAAACAGATTTCCAAACTACCCCTGCTTGGGCTCTTTCTCAGAAACTGTTCATCAGTCTGGATAGGGTATGAATATCAGTCACTCTGTAATTTCCAAAGGTGATACTGATGGGGAGGCAGGCTTGAGCATCAGTGCCATCTTTCTTGGTCCAGGACAGATGTTGAGAGTCAGCCACAATGTCCTTGATAGTATTGCTGGAAAAAATGTGGCTTAAACAACTCACCAAGCCTCTTAAAACCTCACTTTCTTCGTCTGTCCAATGGGACTAGCCTCCTATAGTTTCTGTGAAGGCTGAGCCCTTGGGAGCTGACAGACTTTGTGCCCATTGACACCTGAGGGTCATCTGCTTAGCCCCCAGTCAACTTGCCTCCTGCCAGGAATAGCCAGGAGAGAGATTTTTATTGAGCTCAGCTTCCTATCATTAAATGAGAAAAAGAAGGGGAGAAAAAGAGGGACTGGGAAGCCACAGGCAACCACAGTGGGCTTTTTTTTTTCTTCTCAGATGTGGGCTTGAACAAGCTGCTATAAATGGTTCCTGCAGAGGGGCTGGAGGTGCTCTTCCCACTGCCGCTTTAATCAGGAGAACCTGGGAAAGGTGGTAGGTGCAAGGCTCTTCCCTGGAGTCCTGCAGTGGGTGGAGGGGGCTGGCACACATGCCTCTGCCGCCTGCAGGAAAGATGGTCGGACTGGGCTGTGTGTTCAGCTTCCTCAGTGTGCAGGACACACTGGGTGCTTAGCTTCTTGGCTATTTCTTAGTGAGGCCCAGGCTGGGCTGCCAACATGTCAAGAGAACCCCTTGGGCTATGAGATAATAGGCCAGTTGATCTATCACTTTTGGGTCCTACTGGGCCCAAAGGGGCCACAGTGGGTATGGAGACAGGGAGGGTAGCCTCCAGGAAGCTGGAGAGGAGAGAGATGAGTCAGTGCCAGGACTGTACACCACCAATCACAGCTTCACCTCTCTTCTGCTCTTGGTTTTCTTCTCGCTTGTATAAAATACTCTTGGCAGAACCATGAGTACCAACCACCATGTTAGAGACTGAGCAGCCATGTTGCTCCAAGAATGGGAAAGTCCCTGCTGGGCTAGCCTGTCTTGGATGGGCAGGGCTCATGGCTCACGTTCGTGAAATACTTTGGTGGGAGGGTGGATATCCTGGGAATGAAGCCAGATCCATGGGTTGGGGTCAGTTTAGAGAGTTCTGAATGCTTCCCAGAGGGAACCAAGCTTCTCCCGAGGTGCTCAGAAACCACCAGAAGCTCTGATAGACAGAAAGGCCAACCTGTCAACCCTACGAAGGCAGCAAAAGTGCCAGTAAGTGTTCCGGTCAGGATGATGTGGAGGGAGCTCTGGGTGGAGTTCAAGGATGGGAGGAGTTGACTTGTAGCTCTTTAGAGCTGAGTCATTATTCTGAGGCCACACAGCAGAGGCAAGTGCTTGGGTGATGATGTCAGCTGATGTGTATCTTTGGGGGTGGTGGTGGTGGGGAGACAAGGTTTCTTTGTATAGCCCTGGCTGTTCTGGGACTCTCTTGTGGTTCCGACTGGCTTCAAACCCAAAGATCTGCCTGTCTCTGCCTCCTGAGTGCTGGGATTAAAGGCTGTGCCATCATGCCTGGCTCAGAGTTCTGTCTTAATCTTAGTGTAGCTGCTTCGTACCTGTGTAACCTGCACCTTCCGTGTCCCCAAGCCCTCAGTGTCCTCACTGAGGATGCTACGTTCCCAGTAATGGCCTCTCCTTCTGGGGTCCAGGGCAGGTATTTAAAGATGACAGTGGCAGATGTAATTTTCTTAGTTTATGTATTGGTTGTCTTATTGCTGTGACAGAAGGTAACCTAAGGAGGGAACAGTTTATTCCGGTTTATAATTCTAAATTGTAACTGTTGCAAGGGTTGCTGTCTCTCAGGCCAGTGAAGTGAGGTGAGAGGAGCAAAGGGGTAGTTGGATTTGTATCAACACATTGCATCACATTATATCCACATTGCATCACATTGTATCCACATTGTATCACATTGTATCACATTGTATCCACAGTCAGGACACAGAGACAAATGTGCTCAGCTTGCTTTCTGAGTTTTAACAAATCTGAGACCCCAGCCTGTGGAGTGGTACCGCCCTATTTGGAATGGGTCTTCTCACCACCACAACTAATCTAATCTGGAAAATCTCTCATAAACAGGCCCAAAGATTTGTTTCTACGGGGACTCTAAATCCTGTTAAGTTGACAACAAAAGTTAGCCACCAGGGGTATTCACTTATCTTGATTCCTGTTTTATTTTTATTTGAGGGCAGGTACTAGGGGGCATAGGAGCCCTTCAGGAGAGCCTCCACGGGATGGGGAGGGGGAAGGCCAAAGTGTCTGGGCAGATGGACATGAGTTCAAAGCCGAGTCTCTGCTGTTTCTCATTCTGTGCCTGTGATTCCTCATTGGTAAGATGGGGACATGGTAGGGCCTTTATGTAGTGTTATGACGGAGGCTCATCTAGACCACACTTCCTGGGCCTTCCAGGCTGTTCTGGGCTCGCTGTATTGGGGCCTCATCTCTTCTTCCTGTTGCTCTGGCAGGTAGGCATTTTCCTTCCCAGCCCATTTTTTAGAAGAAAGAATAGATACCTGAGGTTTGATACTAGGTAGTCAGAAATGCTCAGGAGCCCAGTCTCAGCACCTCCTCTCCTCTGAGTCATTCCCCAACCCCCCCACCACAGACTCCTCAGTGTGTTGCAGCAACTATTGGAGTCACTAGACTGCTGGTATTTAACTGTCAGTGGCTTTCCTGGGAGTGTATAATCCTAGAGTCATCCAGCTCTTGTTGGTCCTGGGCCATCACGATGTTGTACTTGCTGATGCCCATTGTCTGAGGGAGAGAGTTGGAGAAAGAGATGATGCAGGATACAGGAGCAAGTCGGGGGCGGTGGGGGGGGGGAGGCGCTGGCTCAGCTGGCTCTGAGCTCTGCTGCAAATGAGACCATGGAGGGACAAGAAGGACAGAGCCAGAGGTGCAGGCAGCTTGAAGAAAGGCACACAGCTACAGGAGCCCCAGGGGGTATCCTCAGATTTGTGTGTATGCGTGTATATAGAGCTTGTGACTGTATGGGGAGAGGGATGGGGAAGGGTCCTCCCTGCAAAGGAGGTCTTTATCCTCCCAGCATCAGCTGCCAGTTTTGCTTATAATCCAGCAGGCCAGCAGGGATCAGTCAGGTGCAGGTCCCGCACGAGGTTTTTTTCTGGCACATATGTCCTGTCTCCTGTATCACTCTGGTGTCCTCCCGCTCTCCCCCACCCACCATGAAAGTCTCATTGTCTTCCATTCCTTACCTTAACCAGAAAGGTTATGGTGTATCCAGATCTTATGGACTCCAACTGATGATTTATCATTTGTGACAAGAGACAAGGGCTGCCTTCCAGTTTTAAAATTCACTCCACTCTGACCAGACCCAGAGCACCGACCAGGTGACAAGGGACAATGCTTAATCTCCTTTCTTAGCTGAACTGGCTGCTAGCCAGCCCTCTGACATGGCATTTGCATTTATAGCAGGTGTGTAAAAGCACACATGCAAAGCGTAGAGCCTTGCCTGGTGAGGCATGTGTAGAGCTGAGTACATGTTGGTGACAGGAGATGGTGCTTCCTGAAGCTGGTTCCCCATCTCTCCCTGGAGGAACATGGTCTGTATTCATACCCGGCATCCCAGGTCACTCCTTTCCCTGGGTGGGGTAGATCCTTAAGCTCCCCCTGCATTCCTGACAGTGGTCAGGCATCTTGCCTTGCAGACATTGTGTCTCTTGCTTCTCATGAGCACTACCGCCCTGTCTTGTCCCTATTATAGGAGTGACCACAGAACCTCAGAGACGGTCGGTGCTTCGCCCTGTCACATGATGGCAGAGCCAACTTGTATGGCCCCTAGGCTGGAGCTCCCAATCTCCACATGGTAGGGGTGGGTCCATCCATCCGCCATTCCTGGACAGTCACAAAGATGGGGGTTCAGTGCCTGTGGCTTCCAGCTGACATGTGCTTTCCTGGGAACAGGGATCCGGGTACCTCCATGTTCGGGTCTTTTCTGCTTGGAATGAATGGTGAACCCTCTGTTTCATCCAGGGCAGCTGGGGAGTGTGAGCAGGTGTGTTTGTGTCTAGGAGGGTCTCAGAGGGTGCTGCTGGCAGTGAGCCTGAGGCTGGTGGGAGCTGGGAAGGGCACCCAACACCAGGTTGTTTGCTCAGATTCTCTTTCAGTCTCCACCCCCGCACTGCACCTGTTGTGTTCCCATCATCCTGGCTGGGCAGCTGGCAGCTGTCACTGCTCAGGGCACCTGTCCCAGAGGACACCCTCTGGTCTCCATGGCTCTGGTTTCTCTGCACTATGCAGCTCTTTTAGTCTGTGCCCCTGCTTCATCTCCGTCATTCTCTTTCAGACTCCAGCTAGTGACCTGTGTTTTTCTTGGGTCCAGATATAGCTGGAGTTTGGGGGCGGTCTTCCGGGCTCCTCATTCTCCAGGCCCAGCCTAATCGGTCAGGGTAGGGAGGATGGTCCTGGCAGGTCGGCATTAAGCCCTAAATACCAGATGACTCATCACCTCAATCAAATTATCCTTTGTTCTTGACGGAAAACAAACCAAAACAAAACCTCAAACACGATAGATAACATAAGGAGCTGCCTTCCATCTCCTCCCCACCGCCTCTCTCTGACTTCTCCACATGCCAGCCATTTCCCCAGTCTCATGAATGAGAACGTATTTACCCTTCCTTCAGCCAGTTTAGGCTGTTACCTGAACACTGGGTTTGCCTATAGGCTACTCTGAGTCTAGTCACAGAAGACATCAGCCCTGAGTCCAAGTTCTCACCCAGCAATGCCTTGGGAAAGCCCACGCTCTGCTGGGCCTTGCTTGCTGCTCCTGTGAGGTGGACTCAGGACTCCTCTGCCTGCCTCAGGACAGGGCTGGGCCCACCGTTCTCTGGAGGCACTTTCCCCTCAGCCTGAGCTGCTGCCTGGGAATTGGTCGTTTTCACTGCAGTGTTTCCAAGGGCTCTGCCTTTGACTTTCAGCTCTGAGAAGGCGGATTTAGACAGAAGGGGAGATGCCAGGCCGTGGGAAGCGTGGATGAGAGAGGATGAGGTGAAGAAAGAGTTGATCTGGGCACCGCACCATGAGAGCCCATGAGGACAGGGAGACTGGGGACAGGGCGAAGCACACAGACAATAAAGCTGGCCGGGCAGGGTCCTATTTATTTATTTATTTTTGATTTTTTTGTTTTTGTTTTGTTTTTTTTTTAGTTAAACTTATTTTCTCTTTTATCAAAAGTATATTTAATTTTTAAAATTTTACAGTTGTGTTTGAATATGTGTGTTCATACACACATGTATATGTGTATGTATAAGTATATATATTGACAGAGTGGGGATTTCTCTGTGTAGTCCTGGTACTCACTCTGTAAACCAAGCTGGTCTGGAACTCAGAGATCTGCTTGCCTCTGCCTCCTGAATGCTGGGATTAAAGGCGTGCGCCACCACTGCCTGGCTATTGTTATTATTTTTTTTATGTATATGAGATTTTGCCTACATGTATGCTGGTGTACCACGTGCATGCCTGGCTCTTACAGAAGCCATGAAGGGGATGTAGAATCCCCTGGAACTGGAGTTACGGGTATTTGTGAGCTGCCTAATGTGGGTGCTGGGAATTGAACGCAGGTCCTCTGGAAGACCAGCCAGTGCTTTGCACTGCTGAGCCATCTCTCCAGCCTCCTAGAGTATTTATAATTATTCTTTTGGCGATTTCATATATGTCTATATCTTGCTATATCTACCCTTAATTTCCACATGGCACTGTCCTGGACACACACACATACACCTGGTCCCCTCGCAACACACCCTCCTTCTGCTTTCTGGTCTGATTTTCTAATCCACTAAGACCAGTTCCTGTGGCCCACACGCAGCAACCTCATCAGTGGCCATATCCCTGACAGAAAACTGGCTGTCTAGGAGGAGGGTCCTGACAGCCACATGGGCTCAAAGAACCCAGGGGACTGGTGTTCCCCAAATGTGGCTAGAGAGGAGTTGCTATTCCTTGGGGCGGGGAGGAAGACTACATCTGCCTTAGTATGACCACTCTGAGCCTCAGTTTCATGTCCTGCAGAGGGAGAGTGAACATGAACTCCTGAAGGGATGCTGTGGAGTTAGCTGAGGTTAGCCCTCTGCCTAGCACAGGGTCTGCACTGAGCCAATAGAAACACCATTAGCTGTCTTCATTGGTTTGCTCACAGAGTTGTGTTATTAGTTACTCTCCTTGCTGTGACAAAATACTAGACAGAAGGCCATTTAATGAAATTTTTTTTTATGTGTGCGAGTATTTTGCCCACATGCATATTGGGGTACTGAGTGCATGTAAGCAAAGACATGGTATTTGCTCACAGTTCAGTGGGAAGCCAGAGCTGCAGAAGAAACTGCTGGCTCATCACATTTGCCTCCTCAGTCAGGAAGTGGAGGGTGGACAGGAAGTGGGACTGGGCTACAAAATGTCCAGGCCAGGTCCCCGTCACTCATTTCCTCCATCAAGGTTTCACTTCCTTATAGGCTCTAGGACCTTCCAATGCAGCTCCCCTCGCTGGGCCAAGTGCTCAGGTGTGTGAGCCTGTGGAAGACACTCTGTACCCCGACTGTAGCTTGTACCCCAACCCCATCCACTGCCTCTGCTCAGTATGCTTGTGGAAACATAGAGCTGTTCACCTATGGCCACAGAAGCCCCTTCCCCAACGCCAGCATGGCTCACACCACGATCTAGAATTGTTTTCCCGAGTCCATGCCCTGTCCGCCTGCCAGTTGGCTTCCGAGGGTTGGTTCATGGTGGAGCACAGTGAAGCTTGCTCAGTGAATGAATGCCTCTTGCCTCATCCCTTTCAGTAAATGGGATCCTTCGATTAAGTGGAGGCTTGTGTGGTACCCAAGTGAATAATAACTAGCGGAGATGTGTTGCCTGTCCCACCCTGAAGAAGGGGTACCACCTCCTCTAAAGAGCCCCGGACACTGCTCTGGGGAAGGGTACAGGACATTGCTATTTCCTTCTGAAAACAGGGCAGCAGATTGTGGGGAACAAGATCCAGATAGGGAGACCTCTTTGTTCTGTGGTACTGTTCTAGAAGGCCTGGAGCTACCTTGGTGGTCCCTAATTCTCAATTTTTCCTACCTACCCCCACCAAACAGGTTTCTCAATCTTTAGCTCAGGTTAGCCTTGAGCTCATGATAGCCCTACTTTCATTTCCTGGTGTTGGAACTGCTACTGTGTGACACCATCCTAGCTTCTATTTCATTTTTTCTTCCCACTACCCAAATGAAAGGCTCCCCAACTCTTTCACCACACCAGCCCCAGTCCTGCCGCATGAACCCCATTCTACTGTGACCCGTTTTCCAAGGACCTCCTCCTCTACAAGGCCTGATGTGAGGCCAGAGGCGGGTGTGAGGACAAGCCAGGTGCCAGCCCCATCCTTCCGGATGCTGCTGCTCTCTGTCCTGGCCCTTGTCTCTTCCCACAAGTGCCCCACACCAGATGGCAGAATGACCTTTTATAAATGTGTGTCTGGTCCTGTTGCCTCCCTGCTGAACCCTGCCAGGGTTCCCCGGTGCTCTCAGGGAAATAGCCTGGTCTTCATTCTGCTCCTCCAGGCCCTTATGACATTCCCTGGCCTATCTAGTCTTGCTTGCCAAGAGAAAATTTCCCTATGGCTCTTCTACTGATCCACTTCTATCCATACCAGCCTTGCTTTGGAGATATGCTGGGCTCCCAACAGCTCGTGGACCTGTGCACATGTGTATCTGTTCTCTGTAGCACCCTGTTTCCTGACCCACCTCCATGGTAGAGACATTGATCTGCAAATCTTGCCCTGTTTTGGGCTCTCAGGGAAACCTGCCTCAAGCTTGCTAGGACCTGAATCCTTGGTTTCCGAGCACCTTTTAAGAAAAGTGGTACTATATTCTGCATTGTGGCTGATTGAGAAATGTCTGCTCCTCCCCGATCCACGAGAGTTAGGACCTGCCTAGTGTGGATCACGTCTCATCTTGACTGTGTAAGTTAGTGTATGACTTGTAATAGATGCTCAGTAACTGTGGGTTTAGGTACATTAGGTTGGAGCTCTGCGCAGGAGGAGCTGGGGCACATAGGTCGTGGATAGCTCATGGCTGTCTCTGTGTTGTGCAGAATAAGACATGAAGAGAGACATAGCTACAGGGTTCAGAGGAATGACAAGTTCCAAGAACGAGGACTTAGCAACTACCGGCTGCCCCAGGGAGGTTTCCGGAGACGATCCATGATCCCTAGTCCTGGGCAGGTGGTAAGAGACTATCCCCAGTGGGAAGAAAGCAGGAGCCAGTGATAAGGGAGGCTGCTATGTGGGATGCTGAGCCGTGAGACTAGGTTGCCTATGGGAAAGGCTAGTGGAGCAAGGCCCAAGATAGGTACATTAAAAGGCAGGTAGGATCTAGGGGGACAGCTCATTGTACCAAATGCTTATTGTCCAAATGTGAGGACCAGAGTGCAGACCTTCCAGAACCCATGTAAAAGCTAGGCAGGCTTGGTGGCTGCCTATAGTCCCAGAATCTGAGAGCCAGAGACAGGGGCTAGAGAAGTGGCTAGGTACACTAGCTGATTGGTGAGCTCTGGATTCAAGTGAGAGATCTTGTCTCAGTAAATAAAGTGGAGAGTGATCGAGGAAGATCCCAGTGTCAACTGCGGGCCTCCACATGCACGGCAGACGTGCGCATCCCCCCCCCCACATGTCTGAACAGATATTCACGCATGCAAACACAAAGTCCCTGTGCGTTCTCTCTGTCCTTCAGCCAGATTCTGGTTGGGGGTGCGCAGGCAGCAGCAGTGGCTTGATTGAGCGTCTCACAATGTGCGTACCTGAGTTCCACTGGATGTGGGACAGCAACCCAACCTTTCCCCCAGCTCTTTTCCCAGCCCGATTCCCCACCCACATCTTTCTCTGGGGTTACAGATCCTGGCCGGTGCAGGACAGGGCTTGGGAGATAGGAACTCTCGCGCTGTCTTGGTCAAGGTGCTTATCCTAGGGAGAGTGTGACAGGTAGTGAGTGTGTTTCCTATCCCTGCCTAGGCTGGAGTCCTGGTTCTGTTGTGACATTCTGGGATTCCCCAGGCAGATTCTTTGCCTCTCAGGACACACACCGTCTTTTCTGTAAAATGGGTTTAAGAATAGCTCTTACCTCTCAGCATGGACACCGTGCATTGTCCCACGTACTGTGAAGCTCAGTGAATGGCTTTGCTGTTCTGATGGCGATCTGGGCTTGCCTCCTGGGGCTAGAAGGGTTTTCCTCAGGCCGTCTGTGCTTTCTTCCTGCCACCAAGGTGCAGGGTTCTGCACCTTAACATTCCTCCAGAAGCTATGTGAGTCTGTATATGAGAGCATGCATGTAGTATTCGGGGCAGGAGAGGGGTAGGTGGGCACAGTGGTTGGTGCTTAGGAGCGCGTATGTGCAGGCGTGTTTGTGTGCACAAGCACGTGTGTCTGTGTTCGTAGACATGTAGCATGATGCAGACATTCTGTGTGGGTTAGTGTGGCTATGCAAGTGTGTGAGTGTGTGTGGTTAAAAATGATAACCTGGCCGGGCAGTGGTGGCACCTGCCTTTAATCCCAGCACTTGGGAGGCAGAGGCAGGCGGATTTCTGAGTTCGAGGCCAGCCTGGTCTACAGAGTGAGTTCCAGGACAGCCAAGGCTACACAGAGAAACTCTGTCTCAAAAAAACAAAAAACAAAAAACAAAACAAGACAACTCGGCTTGGGGGTAAAAGCCTGGATTCTGGCATACTTCCTGTGTCCTCCCCATCCCAGCCCTGCTACCTCTGGTTAACTCTCTTGTCATAGACTTCTGACCTTGCAAAGGTGCTTATGGTACCTGTTGACGCTGAGGTCAGAGGTTAGGCAGCCTTTGAGGACAGAAGGAGTTAAGCCTTACCAAGTATTAACGCGGAGTCTAGAAGAAGATGGAAATGGTGTGAGTTTTTACATTTAAGCTCCCTAGCTTGACTGTGGTACCCTGAGGGCAGGGATACAGTCAATACTGTTCCCATCCCACCCTGCTTCATCCCTTATCATATGGAGCTTCAAGATGTCCCCCGAAGATTGAATGGCTGATGGCTGTTGGCTTGGGTGACTGGGAAGGTGTTGTGTGTATCTCCATGGGACAGTGTGTGGTGTGTGTCTGTGTGTCTGTCTGTGTATGGTGTGTGTTCTGCTGGGGCATCTCCAGTGCTTTCTGGAGCTTGGCTATTTCAGGAAGCCTCCAGTCTCCTCCTCCTTATGTAAATAAACATGACAGATCCCTTTGCCTGAACCAGCAAGGAGGTGGGGGAGGCTCCCAGTGGGTGGGAGCTGGAGGCAGCAAGCACAACCAGGGGGTGTGCGTGTGTGGCCGGCTGGCTGGCGGGCAGGCGTGTCCATGCGGGAGGGAGAGGGAGCGTGGGGGTGCAAAAGGGGCCGCCTGGCCCTGCCATGCCGGCTGGCCTCAGGGGAGGGCAAGGGGGGGGAAGGAGGAGGGGAACTGGCGGCCAGGGCTGCTCGGTGACGAGGCTGGCCGGCCAAACGGAGGTGGCCAAGCTGCCAGCGGCCTGAGATGGGGGGACAGATCACAAGGAACACTATCCACGGTAAGGCCCCAGTTGATGTCTGGGGTTTCACCCACCCCGAGCCTGGGGACCACTTGGGAGGTTGGAGTGGAGAGACATTGGGAAGGAGAATTTAGTCATGTCCTGTTCTGTCACTCTTTGGTGGACTCTGGGACTGCGTGTGTGTAGGAGTGGAAGCTGGGTGTTTGTCACTGTGACTGGAGAGAGAGGTAGGGAAAGCTGGAAGGTCAGACATCTGACTTTCTCTGCAAGGTGGCCTTGTGCTCTCTCCAGGTTATGGAGCAGCCCTTGGGTGGAATGTGAGGTCCTGGGCATCAGAAATGTGCCATTCACGGGCACTGAGGCAAATCTCACTTAAACAACGGGGGAGACAGTTTGTGGGTCCTGGAGGTAGTCTGCTAGAGATGCTTGGGTGCCCCGTGTATATACACAAATGTCTGTGCTTGTGAGTTTCCATTAGAGATATCGGTGGGTGTGTACTTATGTCAGCTGTGTCTGAGCACTCAGGTGTGCTAGTGACAGCCCCCACAGAGCCTGACCTGCTTCTCCCAGAGAGGAGATGAGTTCCTGGCAGCTCCACAAGCAGGGAGGGGACGGAGGGGAAGGAAGCAGACTGGCTGGTATCCCATTTGCTGGACTCCTGCTTACTTGGACTCCTGTCTTCTGGACCGCCTGGCTCAACAGTCTCAGGAGCAAGATGGCCAATGTGACAGCGGACCCAAAGGGGAACCCTTCCTTGGACTGGGCTCTTCTACAAACTGTGTGGAGTCAGAATCTCTACCTTGATGCCCTGTGACCTTTGCCACAAGGCAGGAGACTGGACATAGGCCCCCTCTATCTGCTGAGTCTGTTGGGCTTGGAGGGGCCTGGGAGAAGCCAAAGCAGGAACAAGAGTGGTGGCTGAAACCACTTAGAATCCATGGCTGGTGGCTGGTGGCCTGGTGGCTTCCCTCTTCCAGACTGGACATTGGGATAGTAGTTTCTAATTTAAAAATAAAGAGGAAAAGATGTAGGAAAGGCAGATTGTTGATTCTCTGAAAAGGAAATGAATTTTGTCCTGGGTCTGGAAGGTCCTAGGAGACATATAATCTGGAGCCTGCTGGGGCAGTGTCAGGGACCTGGGCCGTGGCCTGAAGCTCGGAATGGGCTGACCTAGGCCTGGCCTGCCTACTTGTGGCTAGGGCTCACTGTTGGCAAAGGGTCTGGAGCCAACTGACATTTTCCACTGGGATCAGGCCTGGGCAGGCTTGGGGACTGGGCAGGACAGAAAGGCCCTTTGAAGCACGTGGCTACTGTCCTTTGGCTGCCTTGGAGCATACGATCCACAATCTTAGGGCATGAAGCCCTAATACCTGCCGAACCCACGTTCTTCATAGATGGCATGGCTTTGATAGGGACGGGGCTGGCTACATCTTAACTCCTACTTGTCAGTAGGATTAATGGGAGTGGCTCTCACAAGGTGACTGGAGTGGTTATGTGGATCTCCATGAAAAGAGGGTACAAAGTCAGGACTCAAGAGGAGCCATCTGGGCCCAGGGCAAGACAGAATCCTTCTCCTTTGGGTGTCCCATGTCCCAAGGGACAGGAACATACTTGGCTGGGCATCTAGGCTGGGTAGCCATAGTTGAGCACTAACGAAGGGTCTCATTTGCATACCCCCTCCCTGTCAAGTCAGGCCCCTCTCCACTGCTCGCCCTGGCTGTCACCTCAGCTGCCATCACATGGGTAAGAACATGTGGAGGGGCATGCCTGCGTCTACCAGGATCCAGCCAGACACTGCCCATCTGTCCTCACATGGCCATGGCCATGTTTGCCTTCCGGTTCTGCATAGTGATTGCCTGGCGGCTCAGGTTCGGCCTCCTTTGGAAGGGGAACAGGAGCTGGGGGAAGGCACAGAATCTGGCTGCTTCCCATGGATACTCTCACTCTTCAGGGGTTGCTTGGGTCCTCAAAGATATCGTCAAATGGCCCTCGATGGCACTTTCAAAAGTCTTGGGTTTTGGGGCTTGTTTCAAGCACGCATATTTTGGATAGCTTAGTAAGAGTAAGTGAAGGGCAGGGCCCAGAAATGCGCTCTGTATGCGGTTTATCTGTTGTGTGTGCACAATGTCATGTTTTAGGTGTCCACAGATGCAATAGCTGTGTTTTGAGTCCCTGCTTGTGCGCCCATGCGGTGTGTCTTTGTCTATTGAAGAGACAATGGTGTTGTTCTTACTGTAAGTGGACACGTTTGTGGTCCGCCCTGCAATGGTGACATGCCTGTGTGTATGTGTTGGTGTGTTGGGTCGGGAGAGTGGAGTTCAGTTCCTCCAGGAGGCTGGCAGGGGACCGATGGGCAGATAAATCCCATTTGGAAAATGGTTTCTGTGGTTACAGATTCAGTCTCTTTCCCTATGCGAGTTTCTGAGGCTGTTTCTGCTCTTGGTCTGAAGGGCAGGCTTGTGGGGTGGACAAGACATGTGGCCTTGTCTCACCGACTGGCTCCTCACTTTCCCTTCTTGGGTTCCTTGTTCCTGAGAGCCGCAGTAAGGCAGTGGCCTCCCATGGCCTTATGGGTCTGGAGATTTCATGGAGCAGCTGTGGGAGGAGGGAACTTAGGATCTCAGAGCCCAGGGTCACTCAGAGCTCAGTGGAGCCACTGAGTTGGTCACGTCAGTCTCAGGGAGGTGGGCAACAGGCTGTTCCGGCTTAACTAAGCTCAATGCCTGCCTGGCCTTTGGTGAGCACCAATAGGGAGCACTGTAGGGAGAAAGAGGACTGTGGAGTACAAGCCTGTTTTGGAGACGCAGTGGGTACAGAAGTGTCAGGGAGCCAAGGAAAGGTGAGGCTGATCTGGGCTCCTGGTTGATGAAGCCAGGAAAGCTGTAGGGATCGGGGTGGTGGAGAGACATGTCCTAGGCGAAAGCTAGAAGCTGCTCCATTCTTGCTGCCTGGTGCCTAAGTTGGCCTCTGGGTAAGGCTGGGAAGGTCTGCAGGCAGAGAGCGGATGAGGACCAAGTTGGCTCTCTCACCTGGAGCTCTCTTAGCCGCATACTTGGCACGTGGCGCAGGAGGTGAACATCCATGAAGGGTCTTCTGTCCACATGCTTGCTAGCATGTGCATAGGCATGTATCCTGCTGCCCCTCCTCCCTCAGTCCCACTGGGCCTCCAGGATGATACTCCCTAGGTGTTCACGTCCACTGTTTTGCATACCCACCAGCTACCTAGAAGTGGGTAGATGGGTCCCGCCCACACTGGGGAGGGGGGAAAGGCTCAGGAAAGGCATAGGAAAGGGCCAGGAGGGAGCTGGGGGTTATCAGGGCCTAGGTAGAGGTGTTTCCTATAGATACCAACCTTGCAGGGTAGGCACACAAGAGAGACTGGGGATGAAGCAGGAACTGGTGTGTGTGTGTGTGTGTGTGTGAGAGAGAGAGAGAGAGAGAGAGAGAGAGATGACTCTCATGGAATTCTGTCTCCAGGAACCATCTCTGTGTGTGCAAAGTGGGTGTGGATCTGTGTAAGGGGAGCAGAAGGTGACACCCTGTGGGGAAGGCACATTGATGGAAACCTTGCCTTCCCTTGTCTCAGGCCTGCCTGGCTTTGAAGTAGCCCTGAGAACATGATGGCCATGAAAGAGACTGAGTCATCTGGAAATTCCCTTGTGGAGCCCTTAGGTAGAATGGGAAGAAGGAAGTGATATGGTCCCTCTCCCAGGTGATGATATCAGTCAGAGGTGTAGCCACTGGCTGCTGGGAACATCAGATTGGGATGTCACCATGAGTGAGGTGTGTGTGTGTGTGTGTGTGTGTGTGTGTGTGTGTGTGATGGGGTGCTAGCATGGCTCCCCACGTTGGGTCATAACAGCAAGAGTACACAGGACTGAGAACTCTCCAGAAGGGCTCAGGGAGGGCAGAAGGCAGGAGACAGACTATTGGCTGGCTTGCTGGGGCAAAGCGGGGACCCCTCGCACTGAGGTCTGAGTTCAGAGCTCGGCACTGTGACCTTGGAAGCTGTTAGTTTTGAGGGGGGCTATAAGCCAGAGCCATCAATACCCTATTACCTATTGCTGTATGGCGAAGCACCCCTATCCTCTTGGTCTGAAACCCCAGGCATTTGGCCAACTCTCTGTCTCTTGTAATGCCCTGGAATCTGTGGTTTCATTGGGGCTCCAGGACTTCTCTACTTTCCTGAGGTTTCCCAGTCAGCTGGCTGGGGCTGCAGCCTCATCGGAAGGCTTACCTGGAGGGGAGCCATCGCCAAGATTACTCACCATTACTGGCAGTCCTTGGTCCTCCCCTCATCTCCCCACAGGCATGGCAGCTGGCCTCCACAGAGAGGACAGAGCAACAACCAAGATGGAAGTGACATTTCATGACTTCAGCCATGTTCCACTCTAGAAGCCCACATGGAAGTGGAAGGGGCCACACAAGAGCAAAATGGCCCAGAGGTGGATGGTCCTCTTGGGCTAAGCTCAATAGAAGTGCTTCTCCCAGACACCCACTTCACTTTCTCACAGGGTTTGGGAAGGTGAGACAGGCTGGATATGAAGGACAGAGAGCATAAGGACTGGTGCAGGAGGACCCCCCCCCCGCCCCATTTCCTGTCTTCCTTTCTCTTGCCAGCGAGCGTGGAGCTGGTGAAGAGTCTCAGGCTGGTAGAGTTGTAGTCAAGTACCTTGTGTGTGATCTTGGCCTCTGGCAGCAAAGGACCTGTTTCCCTTCGTTTTCTTGCATCTCCATTGTCCACCAGTAAGGGAGAGGCACGAAGCAGGGGCCCAGATGGGAGAGCCACACACTGGCTGTCCTCTTCAGTAATTTTTTTAAAAAAGATTTTCTTTATTTCTTTAGTTAATGTATGTACATTGTAGCTGTCTTCAGACACTCCAGAAGAGGGCATCAGATTTTTGTTACGGATGGTTGTGAGCCACCATATGGTTGCCGGGATTTGAACTCAGGACCTTTGGAAGAGCAGTCAGTACTCTTAACCGCTGAGCCATCTCACCAGCCCCCCTCTTCAGTATTTTACTTGAGCACCTATTCTGTGCTCAGAGCTGAGGATTGGAAAATAGCTGTGAGAAAGATGGCCCCCAGCCCCTCCATCCCCTAGAGCCTCCCAGTCCATTAAGGACAAGGAAGATGCACAGGACCTTGTTGCCAGCCAGGAAACGGCTCTGCAGAAGGCGGAGTCATCAGAGGGGCTTTTCTCAGAGTTTGCAAAGATACGTGTGTACAGAAACGCTGGGTGCAGAATTGCTGAGGGAGAGCACGTGTGTGACATGGGTCATGGATGACCCAGGGTTTCAAAGTCCTATGTGGTGAGGAACACTCCACTTGGAGATAAATGGGTTAAATGGGTCCCCAGAAACCCATAGGAGGGCCCCAAAGAGACTTCTGAAAGACCTTAAAGTCTGCAGGATGAGTAAGACATGAGCGTCCTCACTCCTGGAGGTGAGGCACTTAGGAAAACATGCTTCAAGAAAGCCATGGTGCCTCTGCTCAGCTGGACAGTCATCTCCATCGCCCTACTCTCCTGCTTCCTGGCCCCTTTCTCCCTGCAGAGGAAACCCCATTCAGAGAATGAGTACAAGCCTGTCTGAGCGGGGCCACCATGCACTACGGGGAGAAAGTAAGGTTGTGGAGTTTGGTCTTGGCAGATAAAATAAACGGACATTTCCCATCACAGATGGACAAACCAAACCTTATGTTGGACACAGGTGTTAAAATGTGGAAAATTGTTTTGAATCAATGTGACCAGTGTGATCCCCAGGTTCTCAGCTGGGGGAAGTAAGCAAGGCTGGGATGAGCCGCCATCATCTCCTCCTCCTCCTCCTCCTCCCCCCTCCCCCCCCTCCCCTTCTCTTCTTTCTTTCTTCTTCTTCTTCTTCTTCTTCTTCTTCTTCTTCTTCTTCTTCTTCTTCTTCTTCTTCTTCTTCTTCTTCTTCTTCTTCCTCTTCCTCTTCCTCTTCCTCTTCCTCTTCCTCTTCCTCTTCCTCTTCCTCTCCCCCTCCCTCCCCTCCCTCCTCTTCCTCCTCCTCCTCCTTCTTGGTAAAGATTTGTTTATATAATTTTTAAAATGGTTTGTTTTTATTTTATGTGCATTGTGTTTTGCCTGCATGTGTGTCTGTGTGAGGGTGTCGAAGCCCCTGGAACTGGAGTTACAGTTGTGAGCTGCCACGTGGCTGCTGGGAATAGAACTTGGGTCCTCTGGGAGGGCAGCTGGTTCTGGTAACTGCTGAGCCATCTCTCCAGCCTCCTTAAAGGTTTATTTTTATTTTAAATTACATGTATGGGTGTCTCTCTTTGTGGGGATTATGTGACACAAATGCAGGTGCCTGCTGAGGCTGGGGTTGTAGGTTGTGTGTGGGTCACCTAAAGTGGGTACTAAACCTGAACTCAGGTTCTCTGCAAGAAAAGTAAATATTCCCAATCTCTGAGCCAAGAGCATCTTTTTATAAAGAACTCAAGGTCCAGAGTGGCAAAACAATTTGCCTGAAGTCACACAGCAATTTTGCAGCCTGGCTAGGGTTTAAACTGAAGGCCTCATGTTTTCCCTGTTCATAGGTTTTCCTCTGCCTGCCTCCACTCTCCCGGAAAGTTAGTCAGTCTTTGTAGGAGTTGAGAATAAGGCCAACGCCTGTATTCAGGGCCAAAGCTCTGAAAGAGGCAGTCTCAAGAGTGATGGGATTCAGCTGGGCCTTGAAAGACTGGTGGGGTTTGCAGAAGCTCGGGTGGGGCTGGGAAGAAGGGGTGTGGGCAGGAGGACTCACTGGAGCAGAGGTCATAGAGGTGGGAAGGCACTGGGTGGTGCCCCTTGCAATGATCATACAACAGTGACCACTGAGTTGTCCCTGTGCCATCTTGTTTGATCCCATGGAGGTCTGTGGTAACCCCACTTCACAGATGGGGAAGCTGAGGCTCCACACAGTATCCACACACAGGGCAGAGTGCCTGGCTTGGAGACAGTCAGGATTGAGCTCAGGTCTGGGCTCTCTGCACTCTGGCTGAGAGACCACAAGTGCAACTTAACTTCTGAGGGTCTGTGTCAAGGTGGCATTAAGGGAAAAGTCAGGATACTGCCCAGTGTGTGGTACAGGGGTTGGGATCTGCATCAGGGCTAGTAATGCCTCACAAACTCTGCCTGCACAGTAATTCTGGGTAAAGCTTGGTGGGGGTCATGAAGTCATCACCACAGAGGTTGTGTGTGTGTATGTCTGTGTGTGTTGCACGCCTCTGTGTGTCTGTCTATGTGTGTGTATACCTACCTCTTCTAGAGACCCTGTGAGGGGTAGGGATGTAAGCTGGAGCTGGCTCAGGATCAGGCCTGTGTTGGCGGCTTGCCCAAGGAAGCTGAGGGGTCTCCACTCAGCATCAGCATCACCTGGGGTCCTCCCTGAGGTCCCCATAAGCTTGTAAATGTGTCACTAATGGGTCTTACCTTGGACATGTGCTGGGAGCTGGGAGGAGGATGGGGGTCCTACTTGCTTAGCTGTAACGTCCTCAGGCCCACCACAATTCATACCTTAGCTGGGGTGCAGGTGTGTCCTCAGGGAAACCTGTTTCCTCTCCTCCTGCCCCCTCAGAACATGGGAGGGTAAGTTCTAGTACTGAGTACGAAGTCAGGTAACACACCTTGCACACATGTTGGAAGAGCACAGTTAAATCTTAGCTTTGCCACAGCCTGATACTAACTCATTTATCTTCAGAACGGGGACCCCACAGTGTCGTGGTGACCATCAAAGTGATGGAAGGGAGCCACCTCCAGCTGCCTGCCTCCTCTGGGTCCTCAGCACCAGAGCCGTGTACACAATAATTCTCAGTGTGCTTTCTCTCCTCCTTCACCCAGTGGATATTCATGTCAGATTTGACAGGGAGGGAGACGGCCAAAGCAGGGACTCAAGGGTGGCAGTCACTCTGGTCAGGCTCTTCACTTTAGGCACCGTTATAGGTACCTCTATGTGGTGTCCCTGGCACCTTAACCAAAGGGGTGGCTCTGTGTGTCAATCACACACAGCAGCTTGAGAGGAGGGTCTGGGAGTCGCCCAGTGTCTGTCCTGATAGTGTTATAGACAGGATAGTAATATAGACAGGAGAGGTAGACCCAAAGACCTCACACTCGCTAGCATTGAAGCCACCAGAGTGCTTGTCTCCATTCACTGAGACAGGAATAGCACCCATTTCATTTTACAGGTTGGAAGGGGGCTTGTGGTTAAGGTTAGAGTGTCAATCCATCTTGGCTTGGGGACCTCCTGTGAGGTGGTCTAAATCCTTAGGAGCCATTCCTGGGGCCATGTGATAGGGTGCCTTGGTGGCCAGAAATTCCAGTCTTTCCTCCTGTTACTGTCACTATCAGAATATCAGAAGACCTGGCGTGTGTGTGTGTGTGTGTGTGTGTGTGTGTGTGTGTGTGTGTGTGTAAGGTCTGTGACCATGGAATGAGAATGTTTTGTCTTGTCAACGTCAGGCTTCTGTGTGGTCAAGCCTCTTCCCTCAACCCCAAACTCTGACGACACAACTTTTACCTGGCCAGTGTCACCGAGATGCAGTCACATAGCAGGTGACTTTCTGTGCTGGCTTTCTCACTTTTCCTAGAAGCTTGCTTGAGGGTGGCCAGGGATCACGCTGCTATGTACTGTGTGCAGATCATAGCTATGGCCTCACCGCACAGGGGAACAGGCTGGAGTGTAAGTGTTTCGTGGGATGGAAGCTGTGACTTCTCAGGCAGACAACCTGTTCTCACCTTGGTCTGGTCACATCCCAGCAGCAAACGAGGGCCAGGAGCTTCGTGTGTGTGTGTGTGTGTGTGTGTGTGCATGCCTGGAGCGATAGGCTTACATGTGTGTGCACGCATGTTGCACATAGCTGGAGGCCAGAGGATGTTGTATGCCCTCTCTGTCCTGGGCAGTCCCCCTGCATCTGTCCTACTCAGCGCTGGGATTACAGGCACTAGTGTGGCCATGCCTGGCTTTTTATGTGGCTACTTGGGATTTTAACTTGGATCCTCACGCCTGCATAGCAAGCTCTCAGCCACTGAGTGCTTGAAACTAAGATTCAAGGTGTCTGGGGCCAGCTGGGTGCGTCCTTCAGGCATGGTACCTGGAACCACTGCCCTCGGGATTACCTTCCACCGCCCTCACTACTTAGAGGTCACATAGGAAGCCCCTGTCAACTCTTTGGGACTCCTGAGCTATCCCAGCCCTTGTGGTCTGATGGCTGTCAGGGCCCTTGCACCTTTGGACAGTTCTAGAACATCTTGTGCTCCTGGAGAGAGCAAAGCAGCCCTTTCTCATGCTAGCACCCTTCCCGTGCCAACCCCCTGTGCCTTGGGCCTGGCACACAAGATGCTCTAGAGAAACCCAGAGGAGTGTACCCGAAGGTCACACACAGCTGGTGCTAGGCTGTGGAGCCTGGTGTCTGGGGCCTTCAAGAGAAGGGAGCAGAGATGCAGAGTGACATGAACCAAAGCAAGTGTCCTGACAGGCTTGGCCTCCCGGGCCTCCAGGGCTGTCCAATCTTCTCCTCTCCGTTTCTGTCTTCCCCCTCCCGTGTTGAGAGAGAGGAGGGGGTCTGTGCAGTGCATTATTAAGTTGCTGGGTCATGAGGACCAAAATCTGAAACACCCCAGAAGCCTGCCATAGGTGGGGGTGTCCCTCCACTTCCTCCTGCCCTGTTGTCCTCCATGGCTTAAGGTGACAGGATGGGCAGGCTCCATTTCCTATAAGACTGATAGGGCACAGGATCTGGGGAAAAAAGGGCACCCTAGCTTCTAGCCCATGTAAGGATGCCACCCAGCTGCAGATACTGAGGGACAGGCTAACCAGTATCCCAGAGCGGGAAGTGCTGCCCAGCCAAGGGGTGGCAGAGAAGCCACCAGACACCTTGCCCTGTGGTCTCGCCTTGTTTCTGTCTTCAGGCTGCTGCTAGCTGCACATCTGTAAAGTGCTTGTCCCCCCTCCAAGCCTGTCCTGCCCAGGCCTTTGTCTGTCCCCCCAGTGCTACTGGCATGGGCAGTGTTAAGCAGGAGTGGAGCCTGTGGTGCGGAAGGATAGCCGTGAGGGACAGACATTATGTCCTTGTCACTGAGGCTGGCATTGCCCCCATGGCCACAAGCCCACCACTGCCCGGCATCACCAGCTGAGTTCCAGTGCTAGCCTGTCTCCTCCTCCTCCAGAGGCCTTCCTGAGAGGCGAGCCTCCTAGTGGTCCTTGGGGCGGTGGCTACTGTGTGCCGTTCAGTACGGTGATCTCCACCCATGTATGTGTTCTGGGAAGGACTGCTGGCTTCAGGACAAGAGCCATGGGCATTTCTTGTTTTCAGTTCCAGTACTAAGGACAGAGCTTGGTATTCTGTAGGTCATGAGTGATAATGAATAAGGGAATGGATGAAAGAGAGGGAGTCTGGGAGTGACAGCAAATGGGGTTAGGGTGACAGGAACATCATGAGTGGTAGTGGGAGGAGGTCATGAATCGAAATGTAAATGTCTGATATGCAGGATATCTGATAACATCACCTCCGAGGGGGGGGGGGGGGCGGAGTCACGACCCACAGGTTGAGAACCAGTTGGTGGCAGTGGTTGGGGACAAAGTGGAAGGTGGCAGGAAGGCTGGTGGTCACAGCTGGCTGTGCTGGTGAAGGAGTAAATGCCGAGCCGTGGGTGGTCCCGCTTCTTCCCTGGACCCTCCCCTAGGAGACCCCAATCTGTCTCTTGGTCCTATTACATTCTCTGACGCTATGGCCTGTTCCTTTGCAGACTCCATCGGGGGCTCCTTCCCGGTGCCCTCTCACCGATGCCATCACAAGCAGAAGCATTGCCCGCCTACGCTGTCAGGTGGGGGGCTCCCGGCCACGCCGCTGCTCTTCCATCCCCACACTAAGGGCTCCCAGATCCTCATGGACCTCAGCCACAAGGCCGTCAAGAGGCAGGCCAGCTTTTGCAATGCCATCACCTTCAGTAACCGCCCGGTGCTCATCTACGAGCAAGTCAGGCTGAAGGTGGGCACCCCCGGACCCCTGCCTTTGACCTTTAATCTCTTTACTGCCACGGTCTGCTGTTCCACTACCAGCCTGCCCTTCTCCTTCTTGTCCATCTCATCCTTTCTCCTTTCCCAGCCTTCCTGGGTAGCAAGATTCGGTGGGAGTGGCCTTCGCCAACCTATAGGAAGGCCCGCCCCCTGGGCTGGGTGGTGGGCGGGAATGAGCCACTTAGTGAGTTTTCTTGCTGTAGAGCCCACCCCTTCCCCTCGGTCATCTGACCAAGGGGGGAGAGGCAAGCTGAGGCTCCTCACTCCCTGTGGCCAGATCACCAAGAAGCAATGCTGCTGGAGCGGGGCCCTGCGACTTGGCTTCACCAGCAAGGACCCTTCCCGCATCCACCCCGACTCGCTGCCCAAGTACGCCTGCCCTGACCTGGTGTCTCAGAGTGGCTTCTGGGCCAAAGCATTGCCTGAGGAGTTTGCCAACGAGGGCAACATCATTGCCTTCTGGGTGGACAAGAAGGGCCGCGTCTTCTACCGGATCAATGAGTCAGCTGCTATGCTTTTCTTCAGTGGGGTCCGGACGGTGGACCCGCTCTGGGCCCTGGTGGACGTCTACGGCCTCACGCGGGGTGTCCAGCTGCTAGGTGAGTGGCTTCTTTCTGGTCCGTTAGTTGCAGGTGCTGGGACTAACCTTCATTCCCATGAGTCGTGGTGGCTGCTGGTGGCATCCATAAAACTAGGGGCCCAGGAACAACTTCACAACTTTCCCGTGAACAGCAGTGTCCTGTTCCTGGCCACAGCTTTGGCAAGTGGGGCTTATTGAGATTATAACCCACACAGGCCCTCCCTCAGGGTGCTCTCTGAGTTGGGAGCAACTTTCCCGCACAAGGAATGGCAGCCTTGTCCATTTTCTGGTTGAAGATAATGTTGCTCTTAGTAACCACTGTCAGTGGAAGCCTAGGCATGTCTCATAGCAACCTTGGGACTCTATTGGAGGAGACTCACATTCAAGGATGCTAAGTCCCTTGTGGATGAGTGATGGAGCCAGCTCTCCACACTGGGTCTTCCCAGCTCTTAACGAAGCCCTTAACTAGGTAGAAAGATTCGGTGGGAGTGGCTTTCGCCAACCTACAGGAAGGCCCGCCCCCTGGGCTGGGTGGTGGGCGGGGATGAACCACATAGTGAGTTTTCTGGCTGTAGAGCCCACCCCTTCCCCTCGGTCATCTTCCCGGCTTGGCATCTGTGTACATATATATTCAAGTGTGTGCTTGCAGGCATGTGAACACTACATACAGGCAAACCTGATCAACCCTCAACTTCCTCATCTGGAAAATGGGCCACTGGAAGAGTTATAAAGTTATAAAAAGTTTTTTTTTGTTTGTTTTTGTTTTTGTTTTTTGGTTTTACAAGACAGGGTTTCTCTGTGTAACCCTGGCTGTCCTGGAACTCACTTTGTAGACCAGGCTGGCCTTGAACTCAGAAATCCGCCTGCCTCTGCTGGCACTGTTCTAGGTATCAAAGCTATGTCTAGCGGACACTTGCTGCTTCTGTCCCCATCCCCACATCCTTTCCCTTGCAGAGAGAAATGCCATAAGGGGTGGGGGGCTCAAACCTGGTTTCCGGTTCCCTTCCTGACTTCTAAGCCTAGAAGTTGTGAGTGCTTTTGGAATGCTTTCCCTTGGATGAGACAGGACCGTGGAAGTAAAAGCACTGGCCTGAGTAACTGCCCGAAGCCCGTGTGTTATGTTCCAAACATCGGGAGGCTGTTTTTATTAACCAGCAGTTTGGGAACTTTCTGTTTTTCAAGTCAATAAAAGTGTGCCTGCTTTCACGCTGACATATTGAGAGCCCAAACGAGCTATTCCTGGTGACAGCTACCGAAGAAGGGTATCCGGGCTGACTGGGAGGCCTCCCCAACTTCCTCTATGTACTGGGTACTGACGCCTCTCTGCTTGCCAGAAATTATGTGCCTTAGCCAGAGGCTGGACAGATCTGGGCTGGATCCTGGTCCAGCACGAGGGTGCCTGCACCAGGTTGCGGGTCCATCTGTACTGTGGGGCAGTAATAACTGCATTGAAGACTCTTTAGAATTCTCAAAGGATGGAGGTACGAGGATCAGCTGATACACAGTAGTGGCTAGTGGCTGCCAGTCATCCCTTCCTATCCTGGGGAAGACGATGCTTAATCCAGGGTCCACAGGAGTCCTTTCCTGCTGTCCTGGTGCCCCCTGGGTCTCACATTGTAAGGCAGTAGAATTCCAAAGTTTAAGTGTGGGCCCCAGCCCACTCACACAGTCCAAACTCAACTATCTTCTCGGAAAAATGTCTGCGAGTCCCATGTCTTACCCACATCCCTGCCAAGTGGTGGGAGGCAGAGAATGAATGACTTCCTGCTCTTGAGAAGGTCTTGCTGGGTGAGGGTTGCAAGAGGAACAAGCAACACTCTTCGTCCTCCCTAAGCAGTCCTCAGGAGAACCAGACCCAGGGCCTCCAGCGTGCTAGGCAAGTGCTCTACCACCAAGCAGGAGATCTGTTCTCTTCATTTTGACACAGTGTCTCACTATGTTGCCCAGTCTGGCTGTGAACTTGCCATGCTCCTGCCTCGGCCTCCTAAGTGGCTGAGATTACACGCCTATCCGAGCAGGTCCAAGAGTGCCTTTCCTTACAGTATCCACTTTGGCCTGAAGGCCCAGCTTGGAAGCTGTTTCCTCTCTGAAGCCTCTGGATAGAATTGTCTTTTCTAGCCTCTGCAGTCACAGGGAGCCTCGTATCTGCTTCCCCACAGGACAGGAGTTCCTTGGAGGAAGGGACCCAGGTCGTACACTGCTAGCTGTCTTTAGAGCAGTGGCTCTCAACCTGTGGGCCCTCAGCCTCTTTTTGTGGAAGTGGTGGTCCAACAACCCTTTCATAGGGGTCACCTAAGACCACCAGAGGACACATATTTACATTACAATTCATAACAGTAGCAAAACCAGTTGTAGAGTAGCAATGAAAATTATCTTACTGTTGGGGGGTCACCACAGCATGAAGAATTGTATCCAAAGGTTGCAGCAATGGGGAGGTGGAGAACTCCCCCCCCCCCCCCACACACACATGATGTTGAGGAGACTATCTCATCTAACCTTGTAAGCCTTGCTCGGGAAAGGTTGCAGGATGGGAGGGGAGAGTGGAGACTGGCTGAAGGGGAGGCCTGGGACTTGTTAGCTGAAGAAAAGAGTGGGTGGGTGGGGCTAAAGGAGACCAGCCCTACCCTCGGACAGTCCCAGGCTCACTGGACAGTTAGAGAGGCACAGGAGACACCAGGGCTCAATCAGCACACAACCTGGAAGGGTGGTAAATTGCTAACCTCTGTGGTCATAGAATCCCTTTGGCCTACCCAGCCGGTTTCCGTCATTAGCTCGCGTACCCTCTCGGCAGGCCTAGAAGAGTGTTTTTCATCCCCATTTGGCAGGGAGAAAACTGAGGTTTGAGGAAGGCCTGGCCTGCCCATGTAGGGATGTGGCCGGGCTGGGTCTGCACAAGGAGTTCCACGATAAAGCGGTGCCTTTCCCGTGGCCCTTCAGCAGGTTTAAACAAAACAAAACCAAAAAAAAAAAAAAAAGGAGGCAGGATGTCAAGGGAGGCTCAGGTCTGTGGCTTCTCGAAGGAGGATGCTCAAGCCGGACCTACCCGTTCCCGGAGACCGTGGGACGGGGAGGCGTGTGCCTAGTGGCGAGGGGCCTCAGTCCTCAGGGCACTGGGGGTAGATGGGGAAGGAAGCTGGACATGAATCAGCAGCAGGGCCTCATGCTGGCACTGGAGCCCAGGCTGTCCAACCCAGCCTGACCCACACCCTTTCTGTGACTATACATGGGTTTGCTCGGAGAGGTTCGCTTGCCCTTGGATCGCCCCGCGGGCGACTCTGCATACTCGATAAAGCCGAAGCCCGTGATGGCTGTCCTGCCCATAAATCATCAAGATCTCTGGCGTTTTCAAACGCGGATTATGGCCCCTAAAGTCAATTAGCAGATTAAAATAGCTCTTTTCTCTGCCCCTCCTAAACTGATTTGTGTATATGTATAAAACAGGAGAGACAGAGCGGGGAGGGATAGAGCCGGGGAGGAGCTGGGTGGTGTGGATGACAAGAGAGGGTAGGGATGAAGGCAGGGATCCCTCTGGGCCTCTAAGGTGGCCCTGACGTCACTCTTACCAAGTTCTGGGATTCTAGGCCTGGGCCAGTGTGCTGAACATTTCTGAATCTTCCATTGTCCTCCCCACCGCCTTAGCAGCTGTCTCTCCTTTTAAGAACATTGTTCCCTTTTGTTCCCTTTCTTTGGTGGCTCTGAAGATGGGCCAGTCTTTCCTGGGATGATTATCCCCCAGAGGTTATGTGACCTTTAGGAACTTCCTCCAGGTTTGACCCTGTCCCCTCCAGCTTCTGTGTGGGGACTCCACACCTTACGTGTCTGGTTTTTCAGAGCACAGGTGTACCCAAGTGCCTGGCACACTGTACGTGTAGTAGTCATGCATTAGGTATTTGAGCCCACCCCCAGATGAATGGTCATGTCCCTGAAGAAGTGGACAGTTTAGAGCTGGGGTCTCCCCCCTCCTCCACTGCAGCCTAGATACAATCATCAGGCCGACTCCAGGCCTCTTCACTATGTGCCAGAGCTTAGTAGCTCACCCTCTTTCCTGCGGGTGCCCTGGCCCAGACCTGAGATGGCATCTCCAAGAATAACAGCTTCCTACCTCCAGGAAGAAGGGCCAGCCAGCAACCAAATAAACACAAGTTTTATGAGGTGATTAATATAAGAACAGATAAAACTCCTATCCTAGTCTCCTGTGGTCTCCTTGTTTCTCTTAGAACTGTTAACTTGGTGTGGAACACAGGCCTGTAATCTCAGCACTTAGGAAGCTGAGGCAGGAGTATTGTGAGTTCAAGACCAGCCTGGACTACATGTCCAGCTGCACTGGAAAGAGCATCTATGATCTTGCAAAAGGCTGGTGAGCCCAGACTCCACTCTCAAGGTCTCTTGGCTATCATGCCAAGATATCATGCCAAGAGAGCCTGGGCTCTCTGCAGAGGAGAGAGATGGAGAGGAGAATTGAAAACCCAGCTGCTGACCTGGAGGGCTTTTAAAGGGTCATGCCATATCACAGGTGCCAAGTGGCCTAACTCTGATTCTGCAATTAAGTGTGACCCAGAATGCACAACTGTAGAACGCCACCAGCAATAATCCCGGAGGACTTCTGTGGGAAAAGAAGCTCAGGTTAAAAGAGTGGAATCGTAGAAGAACAATTTAGTCGTAAATGGGTTATACTGGCACAGAGTGGGGAACCAACCAACAGGGGAGCCCATCCCGGGAGAGGTGTGAAGAAAGGCAGCAGGCTACCTGTGACCATGAGGACTGTGTACAACTGGACACATGGAAAGAGCTTTGTTTTAAGTGGCCCTGTGGTCCCTATGCTACCTGGATATTTAATAGAAACTGTGGCTGACAGTGGAGGAGGGCCAAACACACACTGAGGGGGAATGTAGATTCCCCCAGCCAGTCTGGATATGAGGTTGGTGCAAGCAGACCTGGTGCCACGTTGGAATGGCAGTGGCCAATGCGAGAGGGCTGGAAGTGTGGGCTTACAAGAGTTCAACCCCTCCTGCTTCTCTCCCTGAAGCCTATGTCCAGGCCTGGACGGAGGCTCAGGTGGCATGGCATTGGACCAGATCCTCAGGGACTGCTTACCCAGGGCAGTGGTCCAGCTTACAGTCCTGTACCGAGAGACTCCACAGCCTCTGGAGACGAGGCCCAGGGGCTGCATTGTGTCCCAGGTGTGCTGTCCACAGCTGAGGGCCGCACCGCCATCTCGGGGAAACTGCTGCTTCCCTGGCTAAACCAATGTTTATGTCCAGCCTTAGCTGCTGGGTTCAAGAGGCTAATTGTAGTTTAAGGAGCTTGTGCCAGTTTGGGGATGGGGCAGACCACTGGAGATGCTAATGAGGGTCTCTCTCTCTCTCTCTCTCTCTCTCTCTGACTCTCTAACAACTCTTTCCTTTTCACATAAAAAGAATAGTTCAATCGGGTGAGGCAGTGTACACACACGGGAAGCTGACGTAGGAAGATGAAGTCATGCTCAAATATATATTGAATTTGAAGCCAGCCTGAGCTACAGGAGACCCTATCTCCAATCCAATGTCCCTTCTACCCCCAAGTCTTACTGCTCCTTCTTCAGAGACTCTTCCGGGCATTTTCTTTTTCTTCTCACCTCAAATCTTGCCAATTGTGTCAAGGTCAGGGCACCAAACCCTCCCCTCCTCCACCTGGACGTTAACCCCTCCCCTTTTGTAGGATGATATATCTTCCCCCTGAACACCCGGGGCACGTGCAGGTCTAAGTTGTTTGCATGGTGCACTGTCCTGCTGTCTAAAGTGGCATGCACTCTCTGTGCGCAGGGGAAGGTGTACGTGTTTTGCAGAGAGGTCTAAGGACCTCAAGTGGTAGTGGCTTGTCTGAACCAGGGGCCTAGGCGGCACTGCCTTCCAGCTTCTTTAGTTGTGTGTTCCCTCATAAGTCTGAATGGCCACCTCCAGGTGGTCACTGGGGACCTGTTGTGTCTGGAGCTCAAGGTAGGAAGGATGTTGGGCAGAGGAGGCTACCAGAGTTTCAGCGATATTGGTCCAAGAAAGAGGTAAGGGGAATCCCAGGGCATCTGACTCAGCAGGGAGGGAGGGCAGGTCTGACTGCCTGTGCTCGTCACAGATTTCCAAGGGTTTCATTGGTCTCCTGTCCCAGAGCAGACCAACCTGGGCAGCATGAGATCACATCCAAGGGACTGCCAAATTGAGACTGTCCGTCACCTACAGCAAAGGCAATGCCACACTTCTACCTAGTGTGTCGCCACCTCCAGATGTAGTTCTAAGGCCTTGGTAAGACCTGCACGGGGTGAGAGGGTCATAGTGGAACCTGAGGGAAGGGAGGAGCTGGGTCCTGTCCAACTGGGGACCAGACCCTCATTTCAGAGGCAAGAGAGGCTTCTTTCCAAATTAAGACCTGACCCAGGTGCTTGGGAGCTGTGGGTAATTCCCAACGTCTCTTGCCTTGGACTCTGGATTGCTTGGGCATAATCATACATGCCCCGCTTAGCTCACAGGTATCTGCAGAGGCTCACAGATACAGGAAAGTGTTTATGATGTGAGAAGTAGTTTTATCCACTTTGCCATGTTTGCCACAGTCACCATCACCAAATAGAAAACTCCATGCCAGTCTTTTAGCAGAAAGGAATGCCCCGCAATCTAAGTTTCCTGGGATACGATCTGTGGGTCTCCAGAACCCCAGGACATTTCTAAGATAGTGAAGTGAAGAGGCACAAGGAGACAGGGCCATGGTGCCTCCCTGCCAGATTTCAACCACAGTGTACCACTGGAACAAAGATATCCCTGCCTTCAAAAATGGACCACTTGAAGTGGGTGTCTCCTTTCACACCCGCCCTCCTGGCCATTGGAAGGCTGATGCAGGTGGATTGCTGTAAGTTCCAAGCCACCCTGAGATACGAAATCCTGTCTCAAAAACTAAGAACGCAAAACCAAATTCAACCACACACAAAAAGACAACAACTAAACAAAGTAACAAAAATTTTGAGAGCGGCTACATCAAATGATCCTGGGAGCCTCTGGCTCGGGTGATTCAACCAGGGAGTCTGCCTTCGAGTGATTCTGGAACTGTCTATGCTTCCCTCAGGGGCCTCAGAAATCGTGTTTGTTTTTTCTGGGCAGCCCATCGCTGAGTTTAAAAGGAGAGGGATGGAGGCTAGTGTGGTTTTCAGGGCACTGCCCAGAGGTCCATCTGAGATGTGTACTGCCTCCACGGCTCCTTCCCCTGCCTGGGTCAGACGCAGACCGGCAGGCCCATGTTTATGGAGACAGTCAATGTGCTGGCAGCGCCTTCCAAACAGGGGCTGGCTGCTGCGGCCCCGTGGTTAAAGATTACCCGGTGCTGCGGATGTGAGAATCCAAACAAACAGGAGTCTGGGCTGGTGGTGGCCCAGCTTCAAAAGAGGCCCCCGTGACAGTGTCAAAGCCCTGCCTTGGTTGCCCTACGCAGCTGGCTATGTGTCACAGGGCTGGGTGGTCTCTGAGTGAGAGCTGGCTCGTCACCAGCCCATGTGCCCCATGGCCTGGCTCAGGTTGACTTCTATGAACTTGCCTGCAATATTACACCTCGCAAGCCTTTCACCAGCTGCCTGTCCTGCTGCCGAGGCAAAGTCCTTCCCTGACCCTCTCCGAGACAGAGGATGAACACCTCGGTCAGAGTTGGAGAGCTTTATTCTCAAGGTGACATTTACCTCAAAGACACAAAGGCCACTCCCCCCCCCCCCCCCCCAGGTATGATCTGCCACTCGAAAACCCGAACCAGGAAACCTTTTCCTTTTCAAGGCAGGGTTTCCTGTAGCCCAGGCTGACCTCAGATTCGTTATGTACTTTAGGATGTACCTTGAACTTGACCTTGGACTTCTGATGCTCCTACCCCACCTCTGGATTGCGAGTGTGCACCACCGTGCCTGGCTAGTTAGGTTCTGAATATCAAACCCAGAACTTGCTTTCTAGGTAAGCACCCTACCGATTGAGCTATGTGCCTTTCCCAGGGAGAGTTACCCTTTGAGAGAGTCATATAGATAGGGGCTAGGAAGCTTTTTGAGGTAGTGAGCTTCCTGTCCCCAGGAGCATTCTAGGCAAGGCTGAGTGAAAAGCTGGCTGGGGTCTTACAGGTTGCCTGGTCCCTTACCTCCTCAGTTTCTTTGAGCACCTATTTAATCCGAGATGCTAAGATTGCTGCAACCATGCCTAATTTGGATTCTTCCTTCTCTAAGCCTAAACTAGCTGTCTGCCGATTCCCAAGACACAGGTCCCGGCTGGTCCTCTCCCTTATGGGTCAGTACAGTACATAACCTTGCAGGGCCTGGTTATTGCTGCTCTGGAACAGAACGATTGCCAGGCGGCAGAATTGGCAGGCACCAAAGGGACATGAAGCCCAGTGGCCGAACAGCTCCTTTCAAGGAGCCTGTGTCACCTCTGCCTGCATCGCTAACCCCTCCTGAGCAGGCAGCGTGGCTCCAGCACTCATTATGTAATGTGTTGCTTCCAAACGTGGGGCCACGCCAGGGCTTGTGGTTCCAGGTTGCCTGTGTACTGGAGGAGTCCCAAGGAGTTCTCTCGGATTTGGGGGGCTGCACACAGCTGTGCCCCGTCTCCCATGCTTACCTTACTTTGGGAGCCTTTTGCTGCTTCTGCCCGTGCGGTGGGCGCTCTGTGTCTCAAGTTGCAGCTATTTCGGGGCCTTGCACAGCTGACCTGCTGCTAGGACAATTATTTGGAGCCCTTCTGGCCGCCCACAGCTGCTCCTGCTGAAGGCTGGAGAAGACATTCTTAGGCTGGGCCCAGCCACTCCCAGCTGCTCCTGGGCCTCAGCTCCCAGCTCAACAATACTTCCAATAAGGCTGTTTCCTAGTGCCGTCTCTCTGTCTCCCCCTCTCTCTGTTCACCCTCTCATTCCTTCTCTGTTAGCTTCCATAGTTTAGTTGCTTCTCCTGGGTTTCCAGTCAGTAATTTCATTCAAAGAGTATTTCCTTCGTGGCCACTGTGACCTGTGTGTCTACAGACAGCATGAGCAATATATTTGTGGTGTGTGTGTGTGTGTGTGTGTGTGTGTGTGTGTGTGTGTGTATGTGTGTATGTGTGTGTGTGGTTCTGGGGGTTGAACCCAGAGCCTTGTGCATGCTAGGTATGTGCTTTACCACTGGCCACACCCTTAGGCCAAAATGCTCATATCTGAAATTATCTGGGCAACAGGGGCTCTTCCTGCCTTGGCCTGTCAGAACCTGGCAAGGCAAGGCATGTTTCTTACAAATAGCTGCAACTTGAGACACAGAGCACCCATTGCACAGCAGAGGCAAAGGGCCTCCCGAGTGAGCTAGCATGGAGATGGGTGTCCAGCCCCCAAACCCAAGAGAACACCTTGGGACCCTTCCAGGCAGAACATTTAACACCTGGTCCGGAGTGCCCTAGAGTCCATGGTGACGTGGAAAGAGTGGCTTGCATTGACATGATCACATGTGCCAGGTACTTTACCAGGTGTTCAGTGGGCCTTATATCACATCCCTAAAGAGTCCCTCCAAGACGAGCCTTAAAATCCGCCTTTATCTTTGTATAAATCACTCACGTCTCTCACAGCTGAAGCAGAAGGGTCTCGTGAGGTTCTGCTATGTGTCCAAGGCCATGCTTATAAAGCAATGACAAAGTCAAGATCTGAACCCAGGCTGATGGCTTCAAATTCACCACCCTCAACTAGGTTCCCATCAGTATATTGCTTGCCGGTGTATGGATTTGGTTACAAGACGTAACCAAATGACACCCAAAATACTCTTCTGACAGTGTTGTTAATTTGAAGTAGAATGTACTTGACTTTGAATGTGATAGTCACCCTGTGCCTTGAGCTTCTTGGGGGCACATCTGGAGTACTGGCTGGGTCCACTCACCCTCTAAGTGGTGGAAAGGTATGTGTGCAGTCATAAAGATGGAGGGAGAGGCGACTTCCGCATAGGCTCAGAGCTCTGGTGCGGTGACTTAGAAACGGAGATGAAGAATTCAGTTTGAGAGAGGCCCTCAGAGGCCAAGCCCCTTTTTGCTTTCTGAGCAACCTTTTGCAAGTAATGTCCACAAATTTGACCTGTGCTACTGTGAACTATCCCACAGCCTGCCCAGCTCCAGGACTCGGAACACACAGTTCTGAGAGTACGGGGCAGCCCTCGTGAGATCGTTCCCAGAGGCCATGTACATCTCTGAACAACTGATTCCTCTTCTCCTTGATGTTCCCTGCTCCTCTCTCCTCCCAACTCCCTAGAGTCCCCAAACGCCCAGCACTGGAATCCCTCAGGAGCCAGGTGACAGAAGCTGCTCCTCCAGGACCCAGGCCTCCCCACCATAGTCTCCCTCTAGTGACCTCTGTTTCCTTCCTGTCTAAGGCTCCCCCTCACCTCTGCCTCTGCACAGTCCCGAGCCTCCAAGCCATGGCCATCCTCGTCAGAGTCAATTCCCTGGAATAATCGAGTTTTCCGGTTGGCTCCCTCCTCCTTGCCAACGCAATGCTGGGAAACCCCAACCAGCCAGGCCCCAGGAGACTTTTGGAGCAGCCTGAGACTTAGAGGAAGGGTGGCACCTGACCTTCCTGAGTCCAGAAAACACAGCTTCTAGAAGGGGCAGGGGGAGGGGAAGAGAACACAGAGGCTTTAGAGTCTCTTCGCCCTTCTGTGGAAGGCCAGTCATGGCCTCTGCTCTTCTTGCTGGCTTAGTCTCCCAGGCTTTGCTGGAAGACTTGGACACTTGGGAAGGCATAGGTCATGCTGTGGCTTATAGTGGTGCCAGTCAGATTTAGGGACACGAACTCTGCAAAAGGGGTTCCGTCAGAAATGAGTATGGCATTGGGGGATGCCCCAATATTGAGTCTCCGTACATGGTGGCTGACATCCGAGACCCCAGGTCTGCATACAGTGGGCTGGCCCCCATGGGCTGCTTTAAGGATACCATGCAGGGATCATCCACAGCATATGTCATTACTCTCACTGTAAGTTACAGGTCCATAGAGCAGGGATAGCAATACCTATTAAAATACCCATCATCCAACATGGCTGGAAACTGCTGTTGGCATGAAGTGTGAAGTGTTCAGGACAGTAATTTTAAAAAAGATGTTATGCAAAAGGAAATGTGCAGCAGGAGGTTGAGCCTGAAGTCCGTGCCCATGGAAGGGCTTAATACAACTTCATGGATGCCCAAATGTTATCCACAGACTTTAGTGGCCATGCTCTAAGGAGATGGGTCAAAGCTATCCCATTTTCAAAATGGTGTGTTACCCACAACGAAAGCTTAAACATTATTGGGGTTTATATAGTAGAACTCAACCTCTGCATTGAAGAAACCAAAAAATACACTTAAAAGAATCTGTTATGCTACAACCCAAATCTGGACAATGCGTGTTCTCTGGGCAGTGGGCTAATAGGCAGCGCTGTGTTTTCCTTTTTGCTGGAGTGTATCTTCTTCAAACCTCAGTCTGGATTTACTTGTCTGGAGGTGTGAGGTGGGGCTGATGTTCAGTGAGGCTGCTCTCAATAGGTTCTGTTTCTCCGATTTACTTAACCTTCTTCTGCCATAATGCCTTTACGTGGCAATGATAACCTCAAAGAGTAAGTATTGGTTTTCCATGTCATAGTTTTATGGGAAGAAACTGGGAGACAAGTGTTCTTTCTGGCCTTCTAGAGTATCAGTGGTGCCTGTGACAAATGGTTATTGTCTGAAAGCCACTCCGAGGTTTAGGGAGACAGCTAGGTGGGCAGAAGCCATAAGGACCTGAGTTTGTCTTGATAAGAGTGGTGTGTTTATAGTCCCACTGCTGGAGACACCGCTGAGACAGGAGGCTCCCTGGAGCTTTCGAGCCTGCCAGCCCAGTCTACTTGGCCAGTTTCAGGCCAGAAAGGAACCTTCTCAAACAAAAGGGTGGACAGTGCCTGAGAACCACCACCCTAGGTTGACCTTTGGCCCCCTTCATGCATGTGCACACATGTGCGCGCACATAGGAACCACTCCATTCTAGGAAGTAGGGAAGTCCTAGGGATTAGAATTTAAGAAACCTTTTTCTTTCGTGAAGGAAGGGGCTGGAGATAGAGGAGATAGAGGAAATCAACCCACCACTGCTAACAACAACATTCTTTGTAAGACTGTAAATCTTGTTGGCACACACTGAGTTCTAGGCTAGGCCAGGACGGAGACTCTTTCTCAGAAAAATTAAACATCCCTCTCAATAGGTTATAAAGTTCTACAAGTTCTGCAGGGTTACCAGAGGCAGTAGAGAGAGGGACTTGCTAGCGGGGGAGCACTTAGAAGCAATTAGATGCCTTTCAGGTTGGTGTCTTCCAGCCGCATGCTTTTGTCTAGAGGGTTAGATTCCCGCGCCACCTTCGCTTCCTGCCTTTGTACCTGAGCAGTAGTATCTTTAGTGCTCTGGTGGCGCTTGCTGCGCGACCCCTGTGGGACGGTGACAGTCGCCCTGTCTCTCGCCCTCCCCGTCGCAGACAGCGAGCTGGTGCTGCCCGACTGCCTGCGGCCGCGCTCCTTCACCGCGCTGCGGCGGCCGTCGCTGCGGTGCGAGGCGGATGAGGCGCGCCTGTCGGTGAGCCTGTGCGACCTCAACGTGCCGGGAGCCGACGGCGACGACGGCGCACCGCCTGCCGGCTGCCCGATCCCGCAGAACTCGCTCAATTCTCAGCACAGCCGCGCGCTGCCGGCGCAGCTCGACGGCGACCTGCGCTTCCACGCGCTTCGCGCCGGCGCGCACGTCCGCATCCTGGACGAGCAGACGGTGGCGCGCCTGGAGCACGGGCGCGACGAGCGCGCGCTCGTCTTCACCAGCCGGCCTGTGCGCGTGGCCGAGACCATCTTCATCAAGGTCACGCGCTCGGGCGGGGGGCGAGCGGGCGCGCTGTCCTTCGGGGTCACCACGTGTGACCCTGGCACGCTGCGGCCCGCCGACCTGCCCTTCAGCCCCGAGGCCCTGGTGGACCGCAAGGAGTTCTGGGCGGTGTGTCGCGTGCCCGGGCCTCTGCACAGCGGCGACATCCTGGGCCTGGTGGTCAACGCGGACGGAGAGCTGCACCTGAGTCACAACGGCGCGGCGGCCGGCATGCAGCTGTGCGTGGATGCCTCGCAGCCCCTCTGGATGCTCTTCAGCCTGCATGGCGCCATCACGCAGGTCCGCATCCTCGGTGAGTTCCGGGTGCCATCCCCCAGTCCATGATGCTCTTTCTAGGCTTAGGTGAGTTCTGGGTAGGGTGGAAGCATCTGGTCCACGGATGTCGGGAAGAGAGGAATGAACTCAGAAGAACCCAAAAGACACACAAATTGGCCAGAGCCTTACACCCCAGAGGTTGTATTAAAGGGGCGAGGGCAGTGAACTTTCTGAGACTTGGTTTCCTCAGGGCTGCTTGTGGCTCTTAGGGAAAATAAGGTTAGCTGGTTGTGGTGGTGCATATCTGTTATCCTAGCGTTTAATAAGCAGAGGCAGGAGGATCTCTGCAAGTTCGAGGCTAACCTGGTCTGCATATTGAGTTTCAGGTCAGCCAGAGCTTCATTTCTGTCTCAAAACAGAAAAACAAACAAACAAACACCTCAAACACCGTATTAGTGTCTTCTTGGGCACCTGCATCAGAGTAGGGGACTCCCTGAGCAGGTGGCCTTCAGGAATTAGATTGCAGTGTTCTAGACCTTTCTTTTTAGGAAGACGCAGTTTGAAAGGATTAGAGGATGTGGGCTTGTATTAAGCCACACTCCGTGGCTTGTTCTATATATAGGATAGGTATCCCTCACTGTGACCAAGCACCTGAGGAGAGGGCAGCCGAAGGGAGGATGGGCTTTGATTGGCAAACCTAGTGAGGGGGCGGAGATGGCCAGAGTGTGAGGGCTAGTCACATTCAGTCATGCGCTGTGGCTGTCCGAGAGGTGTGTCTGCATGTGCTCCATTCTCAGTATTCCCTTTGGCAGTCCTTAGCGTGGGAAATCTGTCCTCGTCATGATGTCAGCCACAGCTAGGGTGGGTTTACCTTGCTGGGCATCTCTCACTAGCCTCACTGTAAACGAAGCTCCGGAGATCCTAATTCTGTAGCTGTAGGATAGGTTCTGGACCTCCGATTCTGTTGTTGTTTGTGTTTGCTTGCCTGATTTATTTGAGACAAGATCTGTCTACATAGCCCTGGCTGTCCTAGAACTCATTCTGTAGACCAGGCCAATTCTGCACGCGCGCACGCGCGCGCGCGCGCACACACACACACACACACACACACACACACACACACACACACGCGCGCGCGCGCGCCTGCAAATCTGAGCTGAAGTTAGTTAGAGAGAATTGGCTGCACTCATTGCTTCTTAGAGAAGGGAAATCACAGAGGCAAAGCCCGCTCCTACATCAGTACCACCTAATAATAGCTAAGTAGCTTTCCAGTAAGGCTTCTGCCATCTAAGGGTGTTTATGAGACTGGAGCAGGAAGGAATTAAAACAAAACAAACACAAGACTTTTTCTGTCCCAAGTACTAAGTGGGTCAAGGTGGATGTTAAGAAATACCACCCAGAACCCAGTGACTATTAATAGCTCCTGAGTTGTTTGGAGAATTGGGCATGTCTGTCAGCCAACAAAATGGTGTTGGGGAATCCTGACCCTAAGGGGAAAAGAAGCCAGGGGCAGCATGTGCAGGGTCACCGTTCCTCTTACAGTAAAGGCTTGGCTTTGTGAAAGTTCCCCATGAGCCAATAAGTAAGGGTCGTTTCCTGTATCCATGTGTACAGAACTCTATGTATTCACTGGTAGAATGAAACTACTTTCACTAAGACAACCAGGTCAGGGTTGCTTTATAGATGTTGTTCGGAAAAATGCTAGCCAGTGCAGTTGGGAAAGAAAAGTAACTTGACATCCGTTTCTGAAAAGATGGTAATTGATTTAAAATATTAATGTAGTAAGAGAAAAACTGTATGAACTGAGCATGCAATCCAACCTGTTTGGGAGGCTTTTGCCTGAGCTGCGGAGCAAGTTCAAAGCCAGCCTAGGCTACTTGGTTTTCAAGGCAAGGTTTCTCTGTATAGCCCTGGCTGTCCTAGAACTCACTCTGTAGATCAGGCTGGCCTCAAACCCATAGATCTGCCTGCCTCTGTCTCCTCTGAGTCCTGGGATAAAAGGTGTGCCTGGTTGTGAGATACTGTTTTAAAAAGTTAAATAAGGTATTGGGACATTGGTCAGTGACTGATAGCTTTCCTAACACAAGTGAAACCTGAGTCTAGTCTTCAGTGTGGAGGGGGAGAAGGAAGGGAGGAGAGGAGAGAGGAAAGACGCACCCTGTGAACATTCGTTGATCATTCTTAGAAATAATAACACTGACATGAGTTACAGCTAACAATGCACCTGCCTGTGTGCAGAACCTTCTCTCAGGGCCCATGGGAAAGTCACAGGCAAGTGACTTCTTGTTCTCAGCGAGCTCGTGGCTCTGCTAGAGAAACAGAGCTGGAGTTTCAGGCCAAGAAGAGGAAGTACTTTAGGCTGTGTGGCTGGGCATGGCGGGTCAATAACCATAGGTAGTGGAGTTTAGGGGAAGCCATGCTTCCCCAGAGACTATGTTTGAGGACAGCCTCAAGAGGCTCCTGGAGCAGTCAGCTCCTTGAGGACAAAGGCTCTGTCCCCAGTCTCATGCGTGCACAATGAGCCCCCAGGAAAGACTGGGAGGAAAACAGGAGGGAGAGAGAGAAGGCAAGGCTGCAAGACCAGAATGTAGGGACCAGGGTGCCTGGGTAGAGAAGGTGGGTGATTCCAAGGCACTGTGGTAGCGAGGGCAGGACTCTGACAAGAGACTGAGGTAGGAGGCATGGGCACGGGGGACTCCATTCTCTGAAGGCCAAAGGTACCTAGGGAAAGTTGGCTTGGAAATTGCGGGTGATATAGAACATGATACTACCTCCTGACCTATAGGTGGGCACAGAGCATGGGTCGGAGTTGAACCAGCCTGTGGGGTCCTGCCTCAGCCTGTGGCTGTCCTCTGGGCAGGTGTTGGAGCTCTCTGTGGGGGCAGGGACTGAAACTTTCTCCTTTAGGCTAATGGCAGTGTGGCCCATCCACTTTCTCAGGCTCCACCATCATGACTGAACGGGGTGGCCCATCTCTCCCCTGCTCACCTGCCTCCACTCCAACCTCACCCAGTGCCCTGGGCATCCGCCTCTCTGACCCCCTGCTCAGCACCTGCGGTTCTGGGCCCCTAGGTGGCTCTGCTGGAGGTGAGTACCAAGGCCCCCGTGGGTGGGTCAATGCGTCTCTCGAAATCCTATAGAGAGGGACGGTTGACAGAGCTCTCCAGATGTGTAGCTGTGGCTTTTTTTTTTTCTTTTTAAAGATTTATTTTAAACTCTGTGTGTGTGTGTGTGTGTGTGTGTGTGTGTGTGTGTGTCTGTGTCTGTGTGTGTGTATGTAAGTATAAATGCTCACGGAGCACAGAAGAGGGTATCTGATCTTCCAGGCGACTTCTTAAAGTGCATGTGGGGGATTCCAAGCGTTAGTGCAGTAGAACCACGCCTGGAAAGAATTAGAAAGTCCTTTCCTCCTTTCCTCTTTTCCTCTTTTCCTCCTTTCCTCTGACTGCTGCTCTGGCTCTGTCTGGGGCTGTGTGGCTACAGCTCCTTCCTTGGGCAGGAAGGTGGGTTGTCAGTGTGGAAAGGTGGCTTTGCGTAGTGGCAGAAGACATGAGCTGGGGTGGGGTGGGGGGGGCTTTTCTCTTGGGAGAAGGCCCCGTGCTGGGCTGGGTCCCATCCCCTTTTGATTGGTGCTCTTGCTCTCAGGGACAGCCCCCAACTCACCTGTGAGCCTGCCCGAGTCACCGGTGACCCCAGGTCTGGGCCAGTGGAGTGATGAATGCACCATTTGCTATGAACACGCAGTGGACACAGTCATCTACACGTGTGGCCACATGTGCCTGTGCTACTCCTGTGGCCTGCGCCTCAAGAAGGCCCTGCACGCCTGCTGCCCCATCTGCCGTCGCCCCATCAAGGACATCATCAAGACCTACCGCAGCTCCTAGCCCACTGCAGAGCCCCACCTGCACGCCCACTTCTGCAGACTGCAGCCCAGCCAGCACCAGCTGAGGGCAAAGCCAACAGGGTCCCTTCCTTCTACAGTTTGCAAACTCTTCCTCCTTTTCCATTAAACGTGGGAAACCAAGGTCCCTGGAGGATTGGGCTGAAAGAGTTTCAGGCAGGGAGATGAGGGCACAAGCAGTGAGGGGAGGAGGGTACCCCATATCTCTCTCCTCTTTACCCAGATTTCTGCATGCTGAGTGGCTGGTTGCCATCCCTCGAGATCTCGGCAGATCTCTAGGTTGTGCAGCCCGGCAGCCCGTGCGGCATCTTGGAGAGAGTTAGCAGACATGTAGCTTCCCCCCCGGCAGCTGGGGAGGAGGCCAGTGGACCTTCTCCCACCCTGGGCAGCTGCAAACTGCATGCCATGTTTCTTTCTCCTTACCCAAGGCAGGGAAACAGACAGGCTGCAGACTACAGGTCCGAGGTCCTTGACCTTGGGCCAACCTGCCATGTTCAGGATCTCCCGTTTGCCATGACTTTCGCCAATCATCTCACTGGTGCCGTTTCCCAGGGTGCCCTTCAGTGTAGGCTGATGTGAGCCTTTCTGTTGTCAGGGTCTCAAAAGAGCAGGTCCACAGCCACACTTAAGGCCTGTCCTCCCTCATCTCAGTGCCAGTCTTGGCCTGGGCTGATTTGCCATTGTGTGCCCAGGAGGGACAGGAACCCTCAGTGGGGTGGGGTCTCCCTGGCCTATGGACAGCCCTTTTCCTTAATTTATTTATTTGCTTTATGGGTTATGTTCCAACCTGGGGTCTCCTGAAATGCTACTGTTGCAGGGTTGCCAGGTGAAGGGAAGCAAGGAGTAGCCACTTGGAATCTATCCCCAATACAAGGCTCATGGCAGTCCTGCTAACCCCGAGGAAGAATTCCAGGCTGGAGGCCTCCCAAGAAGTGGATAAGCCTCTCTTATGTGGGAAGTGCCCACTTCCACCTGTGTGCCCTTCCTCCCTGGATGGGAGCCCTGTTACTGTGGCTGGTTCCAGGACATCCGTCTCTATAGAGACATCAGAAGTTCTGGAAAGTTGTCAACATGTGGGTCAGGGACCAGAATGGAGACGCTTGTTAGAGGAGGGAAGATAGACCCTGAAAGCCAGCCTCTGGTCCTGCTAAGGGGGTGCCCCTTACTTATGGGCTGTGGCCCCTGTATTCCTACCTGCCTTTTTTAGGGTTACTGTGGCGTCTTAGCCTAGGCTTTCCCAGCCTTTCAGTCCTTGGCCCTCATATGGCTGGTTTTATATCCTCAGAGGCGGCTTTTGCCTTGAAAGGCAGGGTCTTGGTCTCTGTCCTGGCCACTGGCCAGTCATGTGGCTCTAGCCACAGCCCTCTGCCCCTAAAACTCCAGCTTCCCCTGGGTAAAAGTTTGGGGGTGGAATACTTTCCGTGTATTTCCTGGGAGTTCTTCTCAGGTGTCTCTGAGGAGGAATGTACTGGGGAGGTGTTGAGAATGGATGCCAGGGTGGGCCTTTGCCTGCACTGGGGAATCTGGGCCACCCTCAGTCTTGCTTCTCCAGTCACTGGCCCTGGTAGATGCCTTCAGGCTGGAGCTGGTAAGTTGCCCCATCTAGCTGGGGCTTATCCTAGAGATGGAGCAAGGTCCTAGTACAGAGCTGTGTGGCTGGAGTTGGGAAAAGAAGCCATTGTCCATTCTGCTAGTTCAGAGGTAGCACTGCCTCCCTTGTGAACTGGGCCACTGTGTTTGTGAATAAAGGTGATTTCGTACCAGCCTGAGGGCTGTGCTGTGCGTCTGGGGGTTGGGGGGGGGGAGCCAGTGTTTGAGCACACCTGAGGGTAGACCCCTAAGCCCCAAAGGCCTGTAACAGAGAAGCTGCCCTCGGAGCATGGCATGGGGCTCACACAGTGGGGTCCACAATACCAGGCGAGCCTTTTAAGTCGAGAAGCTGCTGCAGGCCTTCGGTGGGTGGGAGGGGGAGGTGGGGGAGGGGAGAACAATCAGGAAGGGCACCAAGCAAGGGACAGTACACTCACTCCTGCTATGCTGTTTCCTCTCAGGCTAGAGATCCTGTGAGGTGAGTATCGCCACCTAGAGACTACTAGGAGAATGACAGGCCAACCCTGTGGCTGGGGTCAGAAAGAGGTAGGCTGGGCCCAAGGTTAGAACTGTGCACATTTACCGTGGCCAGGCCTCAGAGACCTGTGGGATGCCTACCTACACCCTTTCCTGGGAGGAGGTTTTGGCCACCCAGTCTTAGCCTGCCTTTGAACTCAGGTCCATGTTTTCCTGCTTACTAGAGACTAACACAACTAGCTAAGGCCCCAGGGTCCAGCTTTGGCTACTCCCAGAAAGCTGCCTGAGTGTGGAAAGCTCCGGTGGGAACTGACCCCCTCCTCCCCCACCCCATCCCACGCTCAGTTCTCGAGTTGGCAGCTGTTTGAGCGAGTGGGGCTTTTGCTAGTCAACTGAATGGATCCTCCGGTGTCAGAGAGAATCGCGTGCTTCTGTTCAGTTAAAAAGGCCAAAAACTTTATTTAGTCTTTAGGGAAATACAAGATGCCTGTAAACACGAACAAAATAGGAAACAAAACAATCCAAATGTTGAAGTCTAGAAGCATGCCAAGACAGGTCATTTCTACAGATCAAAGAGTCCCACCAAAGTGATAAAGGACACCTGGAAAGGGGCAGGTCAAGGGGGCTGGGTCCCTCCCCCGGTGACACTGTGTTTGTGATGAGGCTTATAAAAAAGAATCCACTATTAGAATTATGAGAAACATGGAGATAGGTTAGCACCACCGAGGATCCTGGAGATATGTTAGCACTTGCACGGACCCCCCTACTGCATCCAATGTCCTTGTCTCCGTTCCTCTGCTGAGGTGGGGAGCGGAGGGGAGAAACTGGGGGAAGGGCTCCTGCTGACCACAGTAGGCTGGCCGGGGATGAGTGGACACTAGGAAATCCCTGTGATTTAGGAGTCCCAGTGACATCCACCGGCTCGTTCTCATCACACGGTAGCAGTAGCTGCTCACTTCTGCCTTCCAAGTTACCTTCCAGGCCTCTCAGTAACTGGTAGGGACACCCATGTCCTCTGTTGCAGGAGACAAGTTGTAAATCTAAGGATGGCAACTGTGTACCCTTTGAAGTAAACTCAGAAGCAGTGTGCCTCAGTAGATGCACATGCAGGAGGGTGGTGCACTCGCCTGGCCGGACTGGCAGGCAGGAGGCAGACTCAGCAATCAGAACCGTAGGTTCTATTGGAGCCTTGGGAATAAATGTCCCAATGAGGTCACCTGCCTCCCAGATAGGCCTGGGCTTTAGGGTCTAGTATGGAGGTGTTGGGTCCCTACGGTGTGGCCTATTATGGTCAGTGGTGTCTATTTTGTATGGTTTGACAGGCTAGCTCTGCATGGGACAAAATGCACTGGGCAAAAACTATGGGGAATCCGGGATGGGACTGGGCCCGCAGACCCAAAGATTGGCGTATGACTTGCAGCACCTCTTCCTTAAGACAATGATACTGGAAGCCCGGATGGGGCCCAGTGAACAAGTTTTCTCTGGCTGGACTCTTGGCTGGTGAGAGCAAAAATCCCTGGAAACCTCTCGTTTTCAACCTCCAAGAACTGACTCCTTTCCTGTTCCAAACTCTCTCTCTCTCAGCCTTCCCACACCTACCTAAAAGACATCTCTGGAAGCTTCCACCCCGTGCAAGGACGGTAAGCGCCAGTAACTCCAAACATGCGCACTCCTCTTGCCAACATGCCTCCCACTAGCTTTCCCACATGCCAGACACGTCTGTTTGCACTAACATGACTCTCTCACACTTCCAAAGACACAGCCAACTGTCCAGAATATGATTTGGGAATAAGGCAGGGACCTTCAGCACCGGGGGGTGGGGGGGGTGCGGGGGGGCACTCTAAGGCATTGGAGTGCAATAGGGGAGGGGCACGGACTGTCAAGGTCACTTGAGATTTAGAGAGGGGAGAGGGTGGCACCTGCCAATCCCTTGCAGCCAGGTTGGGATCAAGGCTTTGGAAAGACCCTTTCCTTCAATCTACAAGCACCAATGTACCTACTTTGTGGTCTGGGGACCCAGATGCACAGAACGAAGTGACTAGCAGTGCTAACGTCACTCTCAGCACCGAGCTTAGGAAACATGGGGACATGAGACTATCAGATTGCCCCAAACGGGACTTATCAAAAATCCCAGCCGGTCATGAGGAGCCTTCCACACTCACAGGAAGCGATCTAAGGTTCGCTGTGGAGACGGAAGGCTCGCTGTGGAGACGGGAGGCACTGCTGTGTGGACAGCTGCAGGCCCTACTGTCTCACTCCTCATCTGCCAGCCTGCCTGTCCTTCAGAAACAAACCGTAACCCAGTAGCTCATGAATCCCCGGGGGTCTCATGCCAAGGAGAGGATGGAGGTGGGTGCCCTAATTTAATCACTTCAGCACTTCCATACTCAACAGTATCTTTTCCATGTCTTCATCTTGGTGCCCGGGACAATGGCCTGCCTGGGCTGCTTCTGTTCGCTCTGTTAATACCAGTGTGAAGTTTCCAACTAAATAATAAAATAATTACAAAAAAATTTTTAAAGACACATTGCACTCTCCAGCCAGAATCGTGTGAATGACACACATGTTGTCAGAAGCTGCGCGTCCCTTGGGACCTGCCCAATGCCAAGGACTAGTTCAATGGAGACTGCCTGCCCGGTACTCATTCTCTCTAACCCCATGCTATTCAAGTGGAGAATTACCACCAGTCTCTTTCTTCTTACACACACATATGCACTCATGAACTTCCCATGCTCGTGGAAATGACCACACACACACACACACACACACACACACACACACACACACATTCTCAGCCCTCAAAAAAGCGAGGGAATCTTAATTGGTTAGTGATGTGGACTGTTGTCTTTCCAGAGAGCTGCATGGGTATTCCAATTACGGCTATGCAGCCATATCTATTCCAAGGGAGAGACCCAAAAAGGGGCCCGGTCCCTCTTCCTATCTGTATAGAAATTCACACAAGATGGGTCAGAGCAGCAGGCCTACAGTACTATATAAACGGGACATACCAGCAAGGCCGTGCTTGCTATCCTTGGGGAGCCGAGTTCTGGAACTTGCTCCTCGCCCCCAAGAAGCCATCTTTTCCTGCCTCTTTTCCTTGCTGCATGAGAAAGGATGCTCGTGTGCACCTGCCTCAGGAGTTCCTGTTATTAGAGACAGGCTCATGCCTTTTGCCCAAGTCACTGAGATGAATGGGTGGCCAGGACTCAGCTCCAGGCCTACTGCAGGCCTGTAGGAACTGGCTCTCACTGGGTAAGTGGGGCTTACAGCACGCACCCTCCAGATGAGTTTGCTTATGGCCAGGATTCCTGCCCACAAGCTGAACTGAGGTTTTACAGTTTTAGAAAGACTCAAGCACACATCCAAAGCTTCATAGCCCACACACATCAGGAGGCTGGGGCGAGGGGGCTGCCGGTCTCTATGAGCAGCTGACTGCAAAACAGGAGAACGGGAGTGGATGTTCTCATTCTGCTCTGGGGACCGGCCCAGGAGGTCAAGAGCACCATGCCACATCCTTCTAGGTGGACAACACTGATGGGCTGTCCTCGGGTGGCTACCTCCCACAACTCCTCCCATTTTCTGCAGACAGACTCAACAGGGTCTCCACTGTCCCAAATCCCTCTTGGTAATATTGCACTTTTCCTGTCTCAGATTGTTTTCGTTTTCCATTGAGAATGCAAAGTCTTTAGAGGGAACAGGGGGCTCGAGTAGCCTGAAAAAAAATTATATATTAGTCAAACCCAGGAAAAGTCGGGGTGATTTCACCTGGTCCCCACCCCTTCCTAAAAAACAGAACACTACAACTTAAATAACTCTACATCTATTCTGCAAGTACTAGTCATATGAAAATAACATTTGACTGAAATTCCCTTGTCTTTTTTCCTTAGATGATAGACGCCGTAACATGCCTTGCAGGGGAAGCGAAGGGTATAAATGCCAGTAAAATACTCTCTAACATCTCAAAGTGCCTACGAGGGCGCTATATAATGCCTTCGTCCATTAGGAGTGAGAAAGAGGAACCCTTGGGGCCAGGCTTGGGGTAGAGAGTGAGGCCTTTGCAGACAGAACCCTAGTTGTGAAGGGAGCCTGGGGGGAGCAAACAGGAACCTGCTGCTGATGGACACCCCACTACCAGCTTCCTCCTGCTCCCCGACTGTGAGAGCACAGAGGAGCCAGGCAGTGTAGCCAGGCCAGCTACTGGCAAAGGATACGGTTTGAAGACTTTTCCCTCCACCCCTGTGATACAAGAAAAGGGTCTTTAAACTGAAAGAAAACAGAGCACCAGATGATGCGTCTTCGGGCATTATATAAACCTCAATAATGACCTCAGAAGGGCTCATTCTGATTAAAGTTGCAGTATACAGCAATACAATGTCATTTCACATTTTCAATCATAACAAATGGAAAACTAGGTTTGGACGTTTCTGAGATTCCACTTTTTTTCCTTTTAGTTCGATCTGGTTTTCCTCTAGGTGGGTCAGAGCCCCAGGCCCTTCCCTCAGCTGCTGTGGTCTGTCCAATATCACAAAGCAGCTCATTAGCTCTAAGGAAAAGCCCTCTCGCCTGGGGAGGGCTAGGATTCAGGGACACATCGCCTGGCATCTCTCGACCATGTCTGGGAAGGCCTGGTATGCACCCTTCTTGTTTCAAGTATTCTTTGTGCTGGCAGGGTTTGTGCTGTGCCCTGATGGGTTTGGTGGTGAGGGACCTTGGCTATGACTCCTTGCCCAAGTCTACATCCTGACACTAGGTGGCGACGTTCCCCACTTTTCCCAGATGCCTGAGCAACTCCCAGCCATCCCTGGGGCTGGATGTTACAATGTAAACACAATGACCACACAATAAACTAGAGGGGCAGGGGAGGAACACAGTACTAATGCAGTGCAGGAACCTGCCATTAGTTTGACAATTTGGGGAAAGTCATTTCCTGTCCTTGGGCTAAAGTAACAGGAATGGATAGTATGGAGTGACCTCTAAGGTCCCCCACCCTCCCTGTCCCACTTTTAAGGATCTATGATTTCAGGACACGGGGGATTGTGAGAGAATCTTTGGGATGTGGCAAGGACAGGGGAGGTGGGGAAGGCTGGCTCTGGGGATCCTGGTGGTCCAGTCCAACTGAGATGCTCTGTGCCTGGCAGCCAGGCGGGCGCACTAATGGAGCTGGCTCAATGCAGACATCTGAGGAGTGAGGCTGTGGCCCCTCCCCCTGGCAGACGGCTACGTCGAAGGTCCTCTCACCTGACAGCCACTCTACTTTAAATTTTATTTTAAATAGTCATAAATTACTTTTTTCCTCTTTTAATAAATACGTGCTGTTTTAAAATGAGAAGTGTATATGCTGCATCTTTAAGTAATGCACTTCGCTCTCCAGGTTGCTTTCCATTCCACCTTAAAGTGCATTAATGAAGAAATAATGAACCACTTCTTTATCATTATTGTTCAAATAAGTACAAATAATATCATGAAGACACTATACCACTATCATTAGTACTGCAATCTAGCAGATTAACTCAACAACCCCACTCTATTTAATACTGTCCAGCAGAAGAAAATTAACTAATTTCAATTTTAAACAAACTCATGAACACAGAAAAGGAAAATAGAACAATGTCACCACCACGGGCTTTTGACAGAGGAGGCTAGTGGGTTGCATCCACCTGTGGGAGAAACATGGCTTGGGGATCCAGGAGGTTAGGGTTGGGAGCTGAAGGCAGACCTGCCTGGGAGGTGGGGTGAGGGGCGCTCTTCCTCCCATGTCTGTTGGAACCAGCAGCCCTTGGTCAGAGGAGATGCTGGCAGCTCAGCCACAGGCTGTGAGACAGGATCTGTCCCAAGTCAAAGGCACGTATGGCATCCACTCCTGGCATGAGGGGAGTCCTGGAAGGACACTGCGGGCTTCTTTCCGGAGGGTCCCCTCTGAAATGTCAACCACTGACTCACGACCCAAAGCAGACAGAGGACTGTTTCCACTCCACTCTCTTTTGCTTCTCTGTTCCCCGGGGGGTGCTGCCCCTCAGGAAGATAGGGTTGGCTCCTGGCTTCAAAGTCCTCCATCTTCTTGGGTACCTTGCCAGCAGGCTAAGGGCACAGTGTCTGCTCTGGGCTGACCCAGCCAGGGTCCCTTCTGCCCAGGTTGGAGAAAGTGGGCAGAAGTAGGCAGATTAGCCACCCAGCAGGCTGCCCTCTTTCCCTCTTGGGCAGGAACCTGAACACTTTGTTTCACCGAGCCGGGGACTTGGCTTTACCCAGTTCCAAACTCCCTGCTAAGGTGCCATGCTTGGGCACTGTGTACACAGTGGAAACCTAAACAAACAATCTGGTTTATGGAAAGGCAAAAGACATTAAACCAAAACCCAAATAAAACATCCCTCCATGAATTCAACGGAAACCCCACCCACCACTACCCGTCTCCTATGTGAGGCTGAGCCCCTCGGGCCCCCAAACAACTTCTAAAATAAACCCCAAACCAAACGCTTGATATATAAACCTCCAACCGATAACCATTTCCCAAACATGCAGAAGGAATTGCCTACCCGGAAATCCTCGAGCAATCTCTAGATTAGGAGGAGACTCGCATCCTCTCGGCCAACTCCCACACTGTCCTCCACGTGCCCCGAGGAGGGCAACTCTCCTTGCCAGGCCAAGCCAGCACAGCAAGAGGAGACAGTCCTTGTTGGCACCTGGGAACTCTTTTAACTACCAAACATAGGCTGTGGCCTGGCCCCAGAAAGGGCTGAGCTCTTTGGAGACGCTGCCAAAGCCCAGAGCTGGTAGTTCTCCAGAAACCCATCAGTGGTCGGTGGTGGACTAGAGACCAATACAATCTCCAACACATCACAAGGGCAATGCAAGAATGACTTCCAGAGGCAAGAAGCCAGCCACTGAAGTGGCTGAGCAGGGCAGGACCCAGGACACCTCATGACATCTTTTCCAGATCTGCAGCAAGGCACGATTAGGCTTTTCCCACATGGCCTGTGCTAAATGACATATGGTCCATCCGCATGCAACGTGCAATGCGGGGATCCCGGGCCCAGGGCATTCCTGCTCTTCCCTTTCTCCTAAGTGTGCATGCCCATCACACCCTCCCTTCCAGCTGGAGGGTGTATTGGGGGGTCACATGTTCTGCAGGGTTCAATGTTGTCATCCCCCTCCCCCCCTCCCATCTTGTCCATCCCCGTGTCTGGCGTGCCGCAGCTCATCCAGTGGCAGCCAAGGCAGCACGTTGAGTCTGGAAGGACCCTGTGCTATTAGTTCTTCTTCTCAAGGTAGTTGGAGGGTACCCAGCCCTTGAAGGGCTTCACCTCATCCAGGATCTGGCAGTACCACCAGCCATTGGGGTTCTTCTCCAGCACCTCCATGGACACCCCCTCCTGGAAGCCAGCCGTCTCTTCGTCCCCCTCATAGTCTGCAATCGAGATGTACACATCCTTGAGGTTGTTGTGGATAAACTGGGACTTCTCTATGGGCTTGGGACGCACGGGGGAGACAGGGATGCCTTTGCGCTGGGTAGGCAGCAGGGGCGATTCTGAGCCCTGGCTGGCAGCCCGCTCGGCCAGGCGGCCCTTGGCCTCAGCGGCTGCTGACCGTGCGGTGCTAAAGGAGGAGTTCCTGCGGACACCTCTGAGGCTGTCGGTGGCCGTTAGCGACTCGTTCCTCCGAAGGGCACAGGACAGGTTGTTGTCCTTGGGTGGCGGAGACACAAACACAGATTGGGGCCTGACGGCCACTTGCCGGACCCCGTTCCTCATCTTCACCGCTACGGTGCCCGAGGTCTTGCCGAAGCCCCCGGGAGGCTTCGAGGGGATGGGTGGGGTGGCCCTCTTGCTCTGGTTCACAGTGTTGAGCGCCTGCACACGCTTCTCAATCTTTTCCAGGCTGTCTGACTTGCCCTCGTTCTGCGAGCTCTTTCCTGTGTCTCCCTCTTTGCTAGCTGTGTCAGGTTGCTGGTTCTCCTCGGCCACCAAGTAGTGGGAAGGAGCCCAGCCCTCCAGCTCCCCAAACCTCACGTACCACCACCCACTTTCCGCCTTCTCCAGCACGTGCACCTCGGCGCCTTCGGGGAAGCTGATCTCCGAGTCCTGGACCTTCTGATAGGCGCTGCACGTCACGTAGGTGGCGCCTTGCCCTTCCCATTCCTTTTTGGGGACACACGGGGGAGTGGTGGCCGTGAGAGGGATGATGTCCGCAGAACCTCGCCTGGATCCCTCAGAAGCCATCTGTGGAGGCAGCTCTGAGTCCTCACTCCTAGAGCCCTTGAGGCCCCCCCGGAGCTGGCCTGTGGGCCTCAGCTGGCGCCGTAAGGAACTAATATCCATCTTCTCCTGGCTTTGAGACTCCGCTCGGTTCAGGACTGGCTTTGGTCTCACGGATGGCTTGGCTCGGGCGCAGGAGGCCAGCCCGGCCTTCACATCAGGATCTTTCTTGGTCCCAACCTTAGGGGTGTCACGGATACCTGCATCTGAGGCAGAACGTGGTTTCAGGTCACCATTGTTCTTGGACAAGGAGGACGAGGATGAGGAGGAGGAACAGGTGGTGCTGATGGTGACAGAGGAGGAGAAGGAGATGTTGGACTGGTTTTTCCCCAGTTCTGCCTGGGCATTCTTCTCTGCTTTGAGCTTTAGGAGTGATGAGGATTTGGGGGAATCTGATTTAGGGGAGTTTTTCACGGCAAGGGACAAAGAGGAGCTCCCAGGGGAGTCACTGTCCCCAGAGGAGCCTCTGGCAGACAGGGTGTCTTCTGTGTATGGCCTGAAGCCCTCATTCTCATAGATGGTCTCCTCTTCCAGGGCCACGTCCTCAGAAGACTCACCCACCTTGAAATGGGCCCGTTGCAGGGAAGAGGCAGGCGAGATCCTTCGGGGCTGGGCGGGATGCTTGTCACCTGAACCTCTGTCCCCTGAAGGCTCTTCATTCATCTCGGGCTCTGAGTCAAAGCCAAAGGCAGGGACGTCATACTCGGGTTCCTCGTATTTAACCTTCAGTGGGGAGCCCTGGCTCTCACAGGCACCCACAGGATTCTCCTCGGCCTCCTTAGGCTTGCTGGGGGGCGCAGGTGGCGGCACCTTGGGCCGCGTCAGAGTGCTGGTTCGGCGGCTGAGGTTGGGTTTCTTGCGCTTGTCAATGTATGAGGCTGGGGCCCAGCCCTCCTTCTCCCCGATCTGCACGTACCACCAACCACCCGAGTTCTTGTCGATGACCTGGGGGGTAGAGGGCAGGCCAGTGAGTTGCAGGGTTGTCAGGGTCCCTATGATACCCTAGCCGATTTTATAGACACAGCAAACTGAGCCCTTCAATAAGTGTCCCAAGACCTTACAGTGGTCAGTGGAATGCTAGCTTCAAACCCTGGTCTTGGGTGTGAGGCTTCCATTCTCTTGGTTTCCTCTATAGACCTCCATGACAATCCCCCAAGACCACCACATTGTCCCTAGCTCCTTATAAAAACCAACCTCGGAAGGATCCATATGTATAAAGACCCAGTGGTCTACTGTTCCTGTCCTCCACCGGTGCCCACTGTCCCTTCAAAGGGTCTCTCAGGTGAAAAAGAGAAAAGGCAGACAAATATAACTGAGGTGCAAGCCTGAGCAGCTCATCCCCACAGAACATCCTCCAAGTGGCCACAAAAACCTCATTAGGCAAGAGATTTCTTGGGTTAGTAGACAAGGCTGATCTCCACGTGCATATGTATATGTGTGTGTGTGTGTGTGTGTGTGTGTGTGTACAAGCATGTATGGTTGCATGTGTTGTGTTGCATGCATGTGTGTGCATGTGCGTGCATGTACTCATGTGTGTGCGTGTGTGTTATCCCCTCCAAAATAAAACATTTCTGATGAAGCAAACTGCTCTGTCATCTTTCTGTCCCTCATCAGCACTTCACTTCGAGGCTCTCTGTGCTCAGGAGATGTCATTGTGGGACAAGCAAGTGAGTGAGGGACAGAAACTCAAGTTGTGGGCTTTAGCCCTGGTGTGGCCCTGACTAGGCAAGTACTCATGGCCGGGCAGCTCATTTCTGTTACCTGCCCTGATTGACCCCCAGAAGCCTTGCCAAGAAGACATATTATAAAATATGAAACACAGGTCCTTGGTCTGAAGGAGGCTCACCTCTGCCTTCTGTCCGCCTCGAAAGCTGATCCCGTCAGAAATGCAGGACTGGAATTCAGCAATGGTGTAGTATTCTACCTCAACAGAAGGGGGCTCTGGCGGCTTTGGCAGCTGGAACCCCTAAAGCAGAAACAATCAGAATCTATCACTTATGCTCCAGGCCTTACCCGCAGGAGGTGGCACCCAGGGCTCACATAACACTAGTTCGAGATCTCAATAGTTTCCTCCCAAGGTAGAAAGTTAAAGGCAGAAGAATAATTCTAACAAAGCGAGGACACCACCATTTCATAAATCTACAGGGTGGATCCTAAACCAAGTGGGCAGCTGCTACAGAAGAGGGTGAGAGAGCCAACTGTCCCAGGACAGTAACGTAGAAGTATAGGGGACAGCTAGATGGGGGAGGAGTCTGTGGGAGGGGGTCAGCACGTTGGTACCCTGAACAGAATGCCATTTCAGCAGACAGGCAGATTTACCCCAGGGCTCTTATGAGCCTTCCTGATGCTGGCACACAGCTTTTCTCCTAGTGCCTTTCCAGGACACTTAGAACTGACCTATTATCTGTGAACCCCATTTTGTGTTTTTAGAACAGCCATCCGCTGTGCACCTACTGGGCGCTGCTCTGCGGCAGCCTGTATAAGCCACACGGACAGCCAGCCTGGTGGGCTGTAACCACAACAGGTCGTACTCGGGAAGCTGAGCTGTTTGGATCACTCTGAGTAAGGATGGGAGAAAGACGGTTTAGGGGTGGGCACATGTGACTCAGTCACCTTTCCCTGCCCGTGTGCTTACTGACGTACAGCCACACGTGGAAGCTGGCACAGCTGGCCGCACTTCATCCCCTCCTGGACCATGACAGGGTGGGATTCAGCCGAGTCTAACTAGAACCAGCATCCCTGCCTCGGCGAGCTAGCATTTGTTAAGTGTGGAAGGAATGACTCTGTTCTTGCCAAAGTCAAGTCTGCCTGAAAATAATTAGCTGGGGCTCAAAGAAAGGGGAGAGATGGAGAATTTATTGTTCAGTTGCAAAAACTCAGAGGAGAGAGAAAGGGAGAGAGAGAGAGAGAGAGAGAGAGAGAGAGAGATTGATTTTGCTGGGATGAGGTCACAAAATACTCATGGCTAGAGGCCACATCTTCTGATATATGGAGGGTCCCAACTCCCATGGATGGGCAAATGCCACTGGAGTAACATTCAGCCAGGCATGACTTAGGGATTCGTCCCATGTAGAGTACCAGATAACACCACCTAACATCCAGGAGTTCACATAGGAAAGGAAAACCTGGCTTCTGGTCCTAAATATGTACTACAGCATCCTGTCTTCACAGCAGACCTAGGAGGTGGCCATACTCTTCTTCCCTATCAGAGAAGGAAACTGAGAACTTTGGAGGGTGGGTGACTTACAAAGGGTCTTTCTTTGTTCCTACATTAGAAATGGGCTCTATACCAGGCTCCGGCATTCCTTCCGAGGATGCTACAGATGGTACCTCCAAGACCTGGTGCATGCTAAGCAAGCACTCTACTACTGAGCTATATCCTAGCTCGAAAGCTTGTCTTCCAACTGCACCACACTGCCCTCTGCCCTACTCCCCTATCCCGAAACAGGTCTCTGTTCCAGGACTCTCAGCTTGTCACCAACATTGCTGTCCCCCAAGCTCCCTGCCTGAGAGTGTGGTTACCAGTCACCCACTCATGAGACAGGGACTTCAGCAGTGTCAGCCCTCCACGAGCCAGGTCTGGCAAGTCACTCTCCTTCCTGATGGGTAAGTACTAGTCTACTCTGTATCCTCTAGGCTGTGGAGCCTACCACATTCACTGGGCAATCCTCAGAAAGCTGTAAGGCTTCTGAGCTAATGTGGCCAGAAGCCCCACTTCAAGGCCCTGGCAATGCCCCACTGGACACTCTTGCTGGCCAGTCTAAATGTTTATGTCTGCCAGTGTAGTGGCTGGGATGGATTTATTTAGCCTCGGAGTGCAGTGCTTTTCTGATTATAAACTGTCTAGCTATGCTCTAGGAAGTCCTGGGATCTGCAGGCTTCTGCCTCTGTCCCCTACAAAGACGAAAACCCCAATAGGACCCTACAAACCCCTGGGTCACAGGCTCTGCTTCAAAAGCAGCAGTGAAGGATCTGGGAGTAATCCCAGAAAAGGAATGGAGAGACAGTCCACATACCAGGCTGGATTCTCTGCGCGGGGGAGGTCTTGTCCTCAGATTTGGGGAGCCTGAAAGAAGAGCCGCAGCTTTAAGAATCCTAGTGGGCAGCAGCACCTACACCCGCCTTCCCTGGGTGGGATCCACTCACATCCTTGAAACTTGATGCTGTGGTCCCATAGTCATGAAAGACCCTGTGTTCTAAGTCACCAGGAATGAGGAGACCTTTAAGCCACTCTAGGGGTGGAAGGATCCACACCCCCCCCCGCAAAATGATATGTACATCAATCTACAGATACTGCAGGGAGTTTTCAAGGTAAAGGCTGTATGGACTTATCAACTTTTCAGTAGAAGCAGGAACCACATCTATTTTTTTTTTGCTCACTAGTCCTAAGTCCTCTGAAGGGAGCACAAGGCAAGAGACAAAAGTCCTCCCTGATAAAGATTTTTCCAAGCACCAGAGAGCTAACAATAAAATTAAGAGATAAATATTTAAAAAAAAAAAAAAAAAACCCTAACCAAACCACAAAACCCAAAACAGCATTCCCCCTGATTGTTGGCAAAACAGAAACTGCCCCACGCCCCCTAATACCAAAGGTGCTGCTAGGCCGCAGGTGTGTTTGGAGGCACGGGCACACAGGCTTTAGTAATAGGCTGTGTCTGCAGGTGGGGGATGGGCACATGTGCCACAGTGGTAGGAAGGTAGCTCTCTCCTTTCACCTGCGCGTTGAGTCCCAGGACCAGCTCAGATCAGGCACCTTTGAACATCAGGCCTTCATGCCACCCTCTTCCACATCTTACGTTCCGCAGGGCGAGCCTGCACAGAGGACCACAGACTTGGAGCTCATGGGTTTATAAAATCAGCTATATGCCAATCACCTAGGTAAGATGCCACTTCCTGCTCTTGGGGATCTGTCCCTCTGTTAAGAGCCATCCCTGGTTCTTTCTTAGGGAGAGGGAGGCCAGCAGCCTGCTCCCTCCTGCAGTATATCTTCAGAGCTGCAGCGCGCGGGGGACACAGCCTCTCTCTGGGGCCTCTTCAGCTCTTGTGACCATCAAAGGCATGTGGACAGAACCCAGACTGTCAGTCAGGGTGGAAAAGTCACGAAGGTCCTGGGTAGCCCCTTGGATTCCCCTCACCCATGCCTACCCACTCTGTAGCTCTTTGGGAGAAACTGGGGGCCTTCAAGTGCTTACTGATCTGGGCCCTCTGAGGGGCGATCCTGGCCACAGCTGGGGAGCCCTGGGCTAGCTTGGATGTGGTCCTCTCGGGAATGGCCAAGGCGCTGCCATTGGAGGCGTTGCAGAGGATCGGTAAGCTGATCTCTTTCTTGGTGATGGGGGCCTCGGATCCCTCGCCTTCAGCCGGAGCCTCCTTATCCCCAGATGCCTTCTTGTTGAGAAGGTTGCTGATCTCCATAATGTTCCCTATGATCTCCACCGGACCCGCCAGGTTCTTCTTCCGGGTCGGCAGGTCATCCTTGGCCTTCTTCAGGTAGGACGCTGGTGCCCAACCCTCTTTGCCGAGGTACCTGTGAGAGGAAGGGGACACACCATCATTAAAGCCCTCATTTCTGGTTTCCCCCTTCTACTCCCAGGTCTGTCTCCATCTGAGCCCGCCTAGCCGAGCCTTCTCTGGAAGGCTCTGCTAGAGGTTTGGCCGGTCTGTTGTTGCCGAGGAAACCAGAGCTGGGGGGGGTCAGATGCTGGAAACAGAGCGACTGCTCTCAGACAGATGCAGGATCCTAACACTAGGGTTCTTGTAAATGTTGTTCTGCCCAATAGGTAGCCCTGGTGATGGCCCAAGGGTAGCTCTAGAGAAAAGAAGTTACGAGTGGATGCCGTATGTCCAGTCACATCCCTATAGAAGCAGAAGTGTGACCTGAGAGGAAAGGGGCAAGCGTGGGTGAGAATCCTCGATGCGCTGTCTTGCCCAACTTTCTTCTGTAGGATGCAGCTGCTAAAACGGATCCAGAGGGTCAGACCCAGAAGGCTGTATGATGGTTCAGCATGGTGGCACATGCCTAAAATCCCAGCAGTCAGAAGGCTGAGGCAGGAGGAATGGAAGTTATAGGCCAGATCTGGAAACCAAGTACTTTGGGATTGGATTTGAGGCCCTCAAAATAGAAGGAGGTTCGTGCCTGGCATGGTAAACCCGCTCGTAGGCCCAGAGGGGACCTATGATTGTTGTCTTGCTGAGTCCGTGGTTCTCAGCCTTCCTAATGCTGCAACCCTTTAGTACAGTTCCTCATGTTGTGCTGACCCCCAACCATAAAGTTATTTCTGTTGCGACCTCATAACTGGAATTCTGATACTGTTATGACTTATCTGAAATCTCTGTGTCTTTGATGGTCTTAGGTGACCCCTGTTGAAAGGATCATTTGATCCCCAAAGAGTTGAACCCACAAATCGAGAACCGCTGTGCTAAACGGACAAGGCTGTCGAGCTTCCCTCTTAATATCTATTTTTATAGGCATACATTGGTGCTACCCTCAACCTCGGACCAGAAAAACTTCTCTCTGTGGTGGTCAGCACGTAGTGCGGAGACTGGTTGTAACCTTCTTAATGCTAAGAATAATTGACTACTGACTGTTGTGCCGCAAACAGGATATCTGTGTCACCCTGTTCCACAAAAGGCTCTCAGGGAACATCATGAAACAGGGGGTGGAGAGACTGTAAGAGCCAGAGGGGGGAGGTACGCCAGGAAATGCTGTTTTCTGGACGTGACAAGGCTACCGCACTACCCATGAACTCACAGTGGCTGGTTACCTGTATAAGATCAGGACAATGAGACCAATAAACATTATAGCACTAATTGAACCCAGCGGGAGGGAGAGGACATGAAGGGAAGAAGGGGAAGTGTTGAGGGTAACTGAAGAGAGGAGAGAGGGAGAGCTGGGTTGGGTAGGGTCAAATATAGTGTTTACATGTACAAAGGTGTCAAAGATTTTTTTCTTTTTTCTTGAGACAGGGTTTCTCTGCATAGCCCTGGCTGTCCTGGAACTCACTTTGTAGACCAGGCTGGCCTCGAACTCAGAATTCCACCTGCCTCTGCCTCCCAAGTCCTGGGATTAAAGGCATGTGTCACCATGCCCGGCGGTGTTAAAGATTAAAAAAAAAAAAGAAGAAATTCTATTTTTTTAATTTGAAGCTCTAGGTCGGCCTGGGCTAAAGAGTATGCCTCTATCTCAATAAAGAAGAGAGGCAGGGTTTACGCCTTAGCACCGCACAAGCAAGCAGAGGCACACACCTGTGACCCCAGCACTCTGGAGGTGGAGGCAGGGATCAGAAGTTCAGGGCCATGGTCAGCCACAAGGGCTAGTCTGGATAGAAGAGACCTTGTGTCAAAACAAAGCAACATTAAAAAAATAAATAAAGAGTGGGGTGGGAGGGGTGGCCATGGCCTAATGGGGGAGGGTCTGGGTGCTGCTAGACAGACAGCAGACAGGTCAAGTTCACAGGGTGAGTCCACACATGTAACCTTTTAATGCTGTGGCTTAAAAAAAATTTATTTGAAAAAAAGTATTTGATAGGTGAGTTGAGGACAATTAGGAAAAACCGGGTAAGATCAACATACAATAAGAAGATGGAACAAAGAAAGAGCCAGGCACGGTGGCTTATGCCCATACTCACTAGTTGGGAGGCTGAGGCAGGAGGATTGCCTTAAGTCACACCAGCTTAGGTTACACAGGGAGTACCAGGCCAAATGGGACTATATACAAGACTTTTTTTTTTTAAAGTCATATTTATATAATCTTAAAAAAAACCATTTATTTATTTATTTATTTTATGCATATGAGTACACCACCATTGCTCTCTTTTGACACACCAGAAGAGGGCACCAGACTCCATTACAGATGGTTGTGAGTCACCATGTGGTTGCTGGCAATTGAACTCGGGACCTCTGGAAGAGCAGTCGGTGCTCTTAACTGCTGAGCCATCTCTCCAGCCCCATATTGATATAATCTTGTGGGTTGAAAAAGCCTTTTTGTCTGTGTAGCCCTGGCTGTCCTGGAACTTGCTCTGTAGAGCAGGCTGGCCTCGAACTCACAGAGATTTACCTGCCTCTGCCTCTGCCTCTGGTTAAGTTTTGATGATTCCTTGATGTTTAAAACAACTTCCCTCTCTTCCTCCACATGGTATCAAGCCTTCACCCAAATCGGCAGGGAGCTTGCTTCTGGGCCTAGCACTGGCTGGCCAGTGCTTCTGACTCTAGGTCGCAATGTCCCCATTTGCTCTCTGGGACACAGCTGGCTCTTTAGAAATGGCTCTCACAGACCAGATGCCTGACAACCCCTTTTTCTACTGCCCTTTCCAATGTGACCTTGATCTTGGCCTTGTGTCAGGTAGGAGAAAGGCAACAGAGAGGTCCAGACAGGAGGTGGCTCCTCAGAGCCATGTCACTGGGAGGTACACACAGGTGTGCACAGCTTACATGTTCCTTGGAAGGCAGACATCACTGAACTGAGGCTGGCTCCTGGATGTGATGGGCAGAACTTGAAGCATAGAATGTCAAGGGTGGAGAGAAGCAATGAGAATGATCTTTCTGTGGCAGTAGCTAAGACTCAGAAAGGCAAGGCAGTTGTCAGAGGGCCTGAGGGAGAGTGTGCCACACCAGGCCCAGAGCCTGGGGTTCTTGAAGCTCTGAAAAAGACCTTGCTGGTATCTTGTCATGTGACAGTGGCAGAGGAATTGGGTAGGGACTATAGGGTAATAGTCAGGTGCACATAGGGCCCAGGGTGTCCCATTCCACAGCCCTCTGTGTTTCACATGCTGTATCGATAAAGCTATGTCTCGGGCTTTGTGTTACAGAATACAACAGGCAGAGCGACGCAGGCATCAGGGGTGGCTCTGTGTCTGGGCACAACTTCCTCACAGCTGTTCCTCAGCTCTGTAGTAGGACTGGCTCCAGAGAGAAGCAGGCCGCAGAGGGAATGTGTAGGAGTGTGTGTGTGTGTGTGTGTGTGTGTGTGTGTGTGTGTGTGTGTGTGTGTGTCTAAGGCTGGGGGAGGAAAAGAAAGACAGGAAATGAGGATCAACACACAGCTTGGAATGTTGGGAAATAGCAGTGTTTTAAGGAGGTATCTGGCAGGCTTCTTAAGGTAGAACGGGATCACCAGGGTCCTTTACAACTGAAGTCCCCACTGGCTAAAAAGGACCAAGCTAGAGGGACAGTAGCTGACTAGAAGTAGCCCAAATTGACACTATTCGTTATCTTAAAACAAACACACAGACAGACAGACAGACAGACAGACAGACAGACAACCCTAAAATATAAAAGGCAGCTGTGGTGATCACTCCTAGGCAAACACACGCAGACCACCAGCTGGCTGCAAGATCTATCTGCAGGCCTTTCCACATGAGGCTTGGGGGCTGATGGAACTGCAGTTGGTTCCAGCTTTCACTGCTTAGAGAACACAGAAGACCAGGGGGTAGCTGCTTTGGATAACACATGTGTAAGTACACAGTCCCGTGCCACATGACAGGTTAGAAAGGGACATGTCAGTCCTCCAGACTGACAGGCACCAGGGTGAGGGTGATGGGGGCATCAGTTCACACTAAGGCTCAGTTACCTGCGCCCTCCCTTGCAGCACAGACTAACTTTAAGACCATCTGACTCTGCTGTGCTTTTAGCCACTGCTGCATGAGAACTCACACTGATGGATCACAGGGTGTTATGGCGCTGGCCTGTGGAAAGGGACCACGGTGAATCTGAGGCAGCTGTCCCCGTAGCTCACACAGGGGACTGTTTCTGTTAGCTGGGTTGCAAGCAGAGGAGAGAGGAGCTGAGCAGATTCTCTACGGCTGGATTGCTCCAAAGGAACTTTCTGACCACAAATCCACTCTAAGGCAGGTCCAGGGTTGGTAACGGCAGAATGAGACCCACAGACTTTCACTTGCAACACTACTCTAGACACACGCCCAAATGGATCTCTCGGCTGAGAAGAGTGACAAGGCTCCGGGAAAGACACAGAGAAGAAGAGACCTCACTTGGAGCCCAGCCTTGAGTCCAGCCCTGTAGATACAATGGCCCTACACCCACCAGGAACACGGATACCAGAGGTCTGTGTCCGGAGCCTTGACTGCAGGAAAGAAAACTCAGATGTGCTGAACTCTTGGCTGTGCATGGGAAGGGGATCACAGACTGCCTCTGAGCTGAGCCAGCTCCTAGGCCCTACTGGCTGGGGCTCAGCCTCTGCCTTCAGGTCCTAGGAGACAGTCAGTGAGCCAGCCGAGCAGAGCTGGCACGCAGTTGTCTTTGGAATCTACCTGCCCATCAGCTAGCTGCCTTGCATTGAACTCTTGCTCAGGAACCAGGCACCTACCTGATGTACCACCAGCCTTCCAGGTTCTTTCGAATCACCTCCACGGTGACACCCTTCTCGAAGCCGATCTCGTCTTTGCTCTGGCTGGTGTAGGGCTGCACAGTGACATACTTCTCTTCTGTGAGTTGGGGGCGCGAGTGAGAAAGCACAGTTAATCTGAGGCTGTGGGGTAGATCCTTGTCTCCCGTTCCCCTCTGCCCCGGCTGAGCCTCGCTCAGCCTCGTACTAACTCGCCCTGGGCCAGCATTGGCTTCTCCGGAGAAGAGGAAACAGGACTCAGACAGCAGAAGAGGAGTCACTGGGTTAGGGGTTGCTGCTGTTCCCAGGATAAGCCAAAGCTAGGCAGAGTTCTGGGGTGCCAGCAAAGCCTCAGGCAGCGTGAAAGCAGATCCCCCAGACAGGGTGTTGGGGTACCAGTGTTTGGAGGAATCTGCTTCTCGTAGGCTCTAAGTCAAGACATCGAGACCAATGCTAGGTGTATCCTGGATGCCTTGGGAACCCTAGCAGGTCCCTCCTCAGAACACGTCATGTTCCATCTACACTCCACACTCTGGATTCCAGCCCTGCAAACCTCTTAAATTCTCTGTCTGCCTTCCAGATGAAGGCTTCCAGGGATACCTTCACTGAGCAGCTCAGCTCCCTTAACAGCAGACCATGGCATTTACCCTAGAGCGTTCCATGGAGCAAGTTCTACAGGAGTGGTTGTGGGGTTTGTTACGGTGTGTGCGATTGTCAAGGGCCCCACCACAAGCCCCTCCCGCAGAGCCACGTGTTCTATTCCCCCTGTGTGTCTTCAGGTCACCTCTAAGTTTCCCCATAGCACTGGAGTCTTCTTGGAAAGAACTTGGTGGGCAGGCTGAGCAGGAGGCATCCCTAAAGGCCTTTGTTCAGGCTTCCAGTTCTGCTGAGGTCCACTCCTGTCCACATGAAGCCCTATGGTAGACCTGCAACTGACTAGGTGAGGCCACCCATCTCTTATAAGACCGTCCATTGGATGGCCTGGGGCCCAAGGAAGAGCATGGTGCACCCTCCCCCATTGGAAGACGTGGTTAACTGGAGGTGCTCTTGGGAGGACTGTATTGGCTGCTTCCAGGAGGTCACAATGGTACCCAGCACACAACAGTAGGGACGGTTACAGTTGAACCCTGGACTCTCTCCATGAGGAAAGCAGGGATAAGCAGGGACTGAGGGAGGAGCTTGCTTGGGAGCTCAAAATAGCAGGAGTCTGGCCTCAAAGCCGCCTCCTGCTCCTGGCTCCCAGCTGGACCTTGTTGGACAGCCTGCCTCAACCTCTGGGTCGCTGTGGGGGTTTAGGAGAGAGCTACTGTATCAAAACCCTGCTCATTTTCCCGTGCATCATTGGGGTGCTGTCTGTAGCCCTCTCCTGGGGATTAGCATCTCCCTCTGATAAAGGCCACTGTCCTGCCAGGTTGTAGGGTGGACCCAATGGACCACAGGCCATGCTTGAAAAACTGCCCCAAAGCAAAAGGTGGGTGAGGGCACGGGAGGCTGCACAGCTCTCAGACTCTCTTACCACAGGCCTTTCTCAGCAGCAGCTAAGGAGAGCTCTGCTTGGAGCCTGCAGATTCCATCCCGGCCCTGCCCAGGAGTGCTGCCAACACTGCCTGAGAACCTACCCCGCCAGATTCTGACTAGGGCCCTGGAGAAGTTCCATAGGCTCCAGGCCAACGCTCTACTCTCCTGCCTGCTCCATTTTCCAGTGGGGCACGGTAAACCCTGGCCTAGGCAGTGGCTATCGGGACAGTGCCAGGTCTGGGAATCCAGGGCCCGAGGTCCAGGCGAGGCGAGGCGAGGCCTGGGCTCCACATTTTGCCTTTGTTCGGCCAGGCTATTTTTAAAAGCCTGTGGTTCGAGCAGGAAGCGATCAGGAAAGTTTTCCTAGGCAAGGTTGCTTTTGAAGAGAAAAATGACAGCCCTTCTTAGGGGAAGATTAGAGGAGCCCTGCCCTGTTCCATGGCTGAGAACAGGACCCTGACCATGTGTTCAGCCTTGTGGATGCCAAGCCTGGCCACAGCAGCCTTTTAAGTGTGTGTGGTGACAGAGTCCATGGCCAGCCACTTGGGGCAGGGTACACAACCATGGACATTGGTTCTGGCGAGTGAAGCTGGTTGCAAAAGACCCCATACTTGAGGCACTGGGAATATCATGGCCTCCCAGTTAAAATGCTAATCAGCAGAGAGGCGATCACTGTGGGATTCCAGAGGAAAGCTCAGTCCTGCTTCCTAACAGGGCAAGACAGACCATCTCTCCTTAAATGTCTCTTTGGACTGATGGTTTTCAGCTCTGGCTGGGGAGACAGAGATGTCTACCTCAGGTTGACACAGGTGACTTGGGTCTTGGGCCACTCATCTTATAAGTGAGCTGTCCTCCTTACAGAGACCAGTCCCTACTTCTGGTCCTGGCCATAGACTCTATGGTCAAGGGGAATTGTCTAGAGAAGAGAACGTTCAGACACGTGTAAAATGGTCTCTATAGGTAGCTAGTCTGCAGTTGGGTTGGGTCTCTGGAAGAGACACCCCTTTAAGAGACAAGGCCGCGGGAAGAGTGAGGTGGCTAAGGTCTGGTCAGGGCTCCTGTGTTCTGTGATCATACTATGCACAGATGATGGCAGGCTTACCCTGCTGAGTGAAGGCTGGCCAGGAGGCCGGCAGGCGGGGATGTGGGGGAGGTGGACAGCCTGTCCCAGTTGGGGAGGCAGGGGCTGGAAGCCCTGCAGTTTCCAAACCGCAGAAGCCTCCTCTTTCCAAACACTTTCCCCTCTGTCAGCAGTCTCTCTGTTCCCCTTCCGGCCTCTCCAACCCCTCCAACCCCTCCACAGAGAGGCCTCCGGTTCCAGAGGCCTGGCCAGCTGAGGGACAGGGATCGGAGGTCCCGGAAGCTCTGACTTTTCTTTTACTCATGGCCCCTGTTGGGTTTCCAGCTGCTGCTCGCTGTGGGGGCGCATGCCAGCCAGCTCTCCATGAGCTCTCTTTAGCTGCCTGATATAACTGAATACAGTTCATAGGGCTGGGGCCGGGAAGTGTGTGATAATGAAGTGAGGCTGTGGCTTGTCTTTGTTCAAGTACAGGTGACTGCAGACTTAGAATTACGTAGGGGTCTGCATGTACTATTTTGTCTGATTCTACCACGCCTTCATAGTATGGAAGGTCATGTACGCGTGTCAATTGTGGGAATTGCGGCTATATGCTGATGTGTCGGGGAGAGTTTAGTTGTACGAGAAATCCATCCGTGACTATAGCACTCAGCTGCGTGTAGCAGAGCTTGTTAGATGGCACTTCTGGAATCACTGTCTCTGAGTGGCGCACGGCTAGGGTGGTGGTTGGATATGGCTATGATGCAGTGCTAGCCACACCTGTAGCCGTCAGGCCTTGTGTGGGCCTGTCTCTGGTCTCTGTGTGCATCTGTGTGGTCATGCAGGCAAGAGCATGCCTGGGACTCAGTGAGTGATTGGATGCAGAACAGGCCGAACCTTTGTCCTCCTTATGGGATTTATTTGTCTTTGCCACTAGAGTTGGGGGGCCGGGTTCAACCCTACCCTCTTGGCAGAGTGGTCCCCTATGCCTCACTTTCGGGTGGCCTTTGTTGGCAGTGTGGCCTGATGCTGCTTCTCCAACTCAGGCCCCCTGCATCAGCCCCCAGGGTCCACACTAAGCCCTGCCTCTGGACAAGCTAGGTTCTTTATGGCCAACACTGAGTCAGCCATTGGCTGGGGCCACCCTGGAGTGCAGACGTTCTATAGCCCGATTCTTAGGGGAGGCACTGAAATACACTGTCATTTGGGAACGAGCTTTGGGTGGTGAGTCATGGGGAGCCCTGTTCTCCACAGAGGCCTGCGTGCACTATACACCCGTCCCGGCTTCTAGCTGTACTGTCACCACAAGGAACACACAATATGCTCTACTCCCTGGGGGGTTGAGGGGGTGGGGCAGAAGAGACTGACCACCCAGCATGAAGGTCTGTACATGTTTAGGGGTGCATCCAGAGGCTATCCCTCCTGTCCCTCCCCTCCCTCCTTCCACAAGTTCCTGGATGTTGAGAAGGATCTGAGCCAAACAGTCCTGACTCAGCAAATGTCAGCTTCCCAGTCAGCCCAGGGCCTCCCTGGAGCCCTTGACTGAGCTCCTCCTGAGAGCCTATGGGCCAGCACCCCTGCTGAGGGACGGGTTGGTTGGAAAATGCTCTGGAGCCATGATAGGTTTGGCTCCTGTGCTCTTCTAGGTTTCAGTGGAGCTGCTGAAGGGGGGCTGGAGGCTGGTACCACAGCTGACGAGAGAGTTGGGGCTGAGGGACTCTTTCATAGTGGAAGGGATAATAAAGGACAGAAGATGGGACCCTGGCAGGAGCAGGAAGCTTTGATCTCTCTAACATGCAGGACCCAGGGCAGGGTGGCTTTCCTTTGAGGTCCAGGACTTTCCTCATGCCTCTCTTCCCTTCCAAGGAACATATAAACTCATCGCAAGTCACGTATCCCCAGTGCCCAGGGCACCAGCAAGCCAGAGCCACCCCTAGTGCCACATCAATTCCCAAGCAAGGCTCTGTCCCCAATCTGCGCTGCAGTGAATGAGAAACAAATCTTGCCAGATCTGGGTGAGTCAGGAGACCACAGGCAGAGAGCAGAGCAGGCAAAGGAGAGGGTGTTAGTGAGAGACAGGCAGCTGCGGGAGGAGAGGCAGGCGCCCGTGGTCACCTCGGCTGTGCTGCCTGTTGACCATCCCGCCCAGGGTCCACCGGCGATCCAGGCGCCGCAGGTGTGCCTTGCGTCTCTTGGACACTGCCGTGAGAGATGGTGATGGTGCCCACGGCCCACACGAACCAAACCGGTGGAGAGAATGGAGATGAGGATGAGAGGGGATGGGGAAGGGGAGGAGAGAGGGGCTGTGTGTATGAGCTGCTGGGCTACTGTTAACTGGACTGAACCGGATCTAGAAGCGGACTAAAGGACCTTGGGTCCTCCCCCTTAGAGATTGGAAGACTCTTAATTGCAGCTCCAAGAGGTCCCCCTGGGTTCTGGACAGTTTGCTATCTACTCACCAGGCACGACTGTTAACTTGCTGCCATGGCCAGGTGCCATGTAAAGAAAGGAAGGGTGCCCAGGGAGAAACAGGAGGGCCCTTCCTTGCTGGGTCAGCGCTCTCCCCACTGGGTTAATTTATATATTTGTCTGCCAGGGAAGGTTTGCTGAATGAGATGCACACAGGCAGATGCTACAGGCAAGACTGCCCCACTATGTTATCCTTTTATGTGCATCTGATGATAAAGACCACAACCATCCAGCTTCTCACTGTTCAAGTCTGCTTGGCCTCCCCGTGACTCCCCCCCGCCCTGCCCCCTGCAGATGAGCCCTGAGCCCTGGCTCTCCATGCTCTGCCTTCCTATGTGACTCCCAAAGGAATGGACACTAGAAATAGACCAGGGCCCCAGAGGACCAGCTTGCCTCACTTTCTAGCACCAAAGAAAGATGCCGGACGGCCTAGTTCTGGGGAGGGTGGCTGGCTGGTAGAGCGGGTAAAAGAAACACTGTCCACACATCCGTGGGCCAAAATCCAATAAAACCTCTGGAAATATCTGCTTGCCCTGTGAGGAGAGCAGCCATGCATCCTGCTTTTCCTTTCCTCTTCTTTATTACAAGTTTTATTTCATTTTTTATTTTATGTGGGTGCGTATGTATGTATGTATGTATGTATATACGATGCATGCATGCATGTCCACTGATGGCAGTGGAGGACATCAGATCCCCTGGAACTGGGGTTTGAGATGGTTGTGAGCTGCCATGTCCTCTGCAAGAACAGGCGGTGTTCTCAACCACAGAGGCATCTCTCTGGCCCTGCAACCTGCTTCTTGGCAACAGGCTAGGAGTGTGGGCTGCATCCCCGACACACTCTCAGCTCCTCTGCCACTGCCCTAGGAAGGCTCCGCAGATCTAAAATGTGGCCAGTGTGCCGGCACCCAGGTCCTACCGGAAGCGTGCAGAGCGGCCGCACGCTTGGTGCACACATATACTCATGCACACAGCTCTGAACACAGATGTTGCCTTGGCTGTCCCCTAATTCTTAATTCATCAGGGTCTTCCGCAACCTGTCTGTAGCTTCAGCTGTCTTGACACAACTCAGAGTCATGTGAGGGATTAGGGATTAGTCAATTAGGGATTGCTTCTGTAGCCATCATGGGGGTCTCTGTCTCTGTCTCTCTATCTGTGTCTCTCTCTCTCCCCCTCTTTCCCCTCCCTCCCTCCCCTCTCACCCCTCTCTCTGTTATTTAAGACAAGGTTTCACTGTGTAGCCCTGGCTGTCCTGGAACTCACTCTGTAGACCAGGCTAACCTTGAATTCACAGAGATAGGTCTGCCTCTACCTCCCAAATACTCATATTAAAGGCATGTGCTACCTACCACGGCCCAGCTATGAGGCATTTTCTTGACTGTTAGTTGATGTAATGTAGAAGGGGCTAGCCTACTGTGGCCAGTATCATCCCTAGGCAGGGGGATTCCTGGGCTGTTTAAGAAAGCTAGCTGAGCAGAAGCTAGGGCTTAAACAGTGGTTGAAGCAGAAAGCAGTGGTCCCGTTTCTGCTTCAAGCTCCTGCCTTGGCTTCTCTTGATGATGGACAATACCCCAGAAGTATAATGAGATAAACCCTGTGCTCCCCAGCTCGCTAAACATCACGGTGTTTATCATAGCAACAGAAGCCTCACCAGAACAGTTGGGTACCACTTGTTGCGTGCAGAATGTCCATGTTGCTCTGTTGCTGAGGCCTGCTGAGCCCTCTCCTACCTTGTCTGGCTCTGTCTTGGGCTTCTGCCGCTAACCAGTGCCTCTTTGCTCTGCTCCTCCTGCTGAAGCCTTTTCTGTCATGTATCTCCTTGACAAACCCAGAGTGACCTTGTTCCCCCACAAGCAGATGCTTCAGAGAGGCCACGACAAAATTGTGAGACTACCTGTACCCAAACCTGGGTGACGACAGACACGTGACTGAACACCCTGAGCCTCTGCCCTTGGAGTTAGACCTATAACAAGTATGTCATCTCTCGGGGTAGGTAATAAGGGTTTGCTCCTGGCCTGACATTGGGCACATTTGAGTGGTTTTAGTTTTTCTTTAAAACAGGGTCTCATGTAGCCCAGGCTAGCCTTGAACTCTTGATTCTTCGCTTGTACCTTTCAAGTGTTGCGATTACAGGCACACATGGCTGCACCCAGAGAGCCGATGTTTTGAGAAGCCCGATAGGCTTTGAGTATAGGTCAGTAGGTAGGCAACAAGGTCTGCAGATCTGCAGACGGACTGCATGGAACCAGCTGTGAGGTACAACAGACCCTGAATAGAATCAGGTATAGATAGGTTCAAAGACTCGGGGAGGGACCTAGGATCTGGAGCCCTGTTACAAGGTGGATGTGTACTGAGTGCCTCCTCTAATCACAGGGTTGAAATGAGACAAGCGGGGTGGGGTCACCAACAAAGGAACTAGGCAACAAAGGATGAATAAGGATCTGGCCCTGACTTGGCCTGATCACTTGGCCTGGGCGGCAGGAGCAGAAGAACAAGCCAGAAGGAGGCCTGGGCTGTGGGTGGCAGGACCACACCTCTCGGCCTTCAGACACAGCCACCTGGATCATTCCTACTGAATGACCGTTAGGCAAAGGATTCCTGCTGCCAGGCCACAGGACAGGCAGGAGATATTAACAGCAGAGATCTGGGATGTGGGGGTGGTTCACACTTATGGGGGAACTGATGGCTTTGAGGGTGAAGGCAGCCTCTGTGAAATGCATGGAGAAACCCTCAGAAGAATCTCACAGAGCCAGAGCCAGCTAGAGCGTCTGTGTGGGAACCTGAAGACCCCAGTGTCTGGGAAGCTGAGAGGGGCTCACCGGGCAGCCGCCAGTGTCCTGAGCAGGATTACAGAGAACAACACACAGCGAGAACTGTGTTCACACAATTCCCGCTTGGAGTTGGCTTGCCAGCAGGTATCTGTGGAGTTCTTGAGGGAAACCCAGGGTTTCTAGCACTAAGCGTGTTCTCTACCCCAACAGTGCCAAAGCTGAAAGTCCATAGCCCTTTCAGAACTTTCCCTGTCCTGAGCCCCACATGGAGGCTGACAAAGATGGGCTAGGGTGTGAGGTGACCATGTGGACTGGTCTCAGTGAGTGAATCGCAAACCCAACCCACTCTAGTAGCTGAGGTGGCTTAAGAAGGAGAGTCAGGTTACTGCCTCCAGGAGGGGCTGGCCCCTAGAGACCCCCCAGTCCAGTGGTATTGCTCTCCTATGAACCCACGGGCCTCACCTTCCCCAGTCTTGGAGGTGTTGATGTCCGAGTCGTCTCGTGTGCCATTCTGGGCCTCCAAGTAGGTGGCGGGGACCCAACCTTGCTCTTCAGATGTGCTCACAAACCACCAGCCTGCAAAGGGGACAAGAGAGAGGAGGCTGTGAATGCCTGCAGGATGGTGGAGGCAGGCTGTGAATGCCTGCAGGATGGTGAGGGTCGGCGCTGGGGCCGGGACATGGACGGCAGAAGTGGTCAGAGGGCAAGGCACTGACCCAGAAAACCTGGGAAATGCCTTGAGCAATTACAGCAGAAAAGATAAATATTCTTCCTGGGAAGAGAGCGAGAGGCCCCTCCCCCACAGCCATGCACATTTGATGTAAACATTACGTTAGGTGTAGTGAAAACAGGGGTACCCCACCCCAGAGTGGAATGCATTGCTCAGGGAGGTGAGGACAGTTTGGGAGCACCGGGCACCCGCCATCTTTCTTCTCAGCCTCCCTGCTGTGGGGCAGCCTCTGGCTTTGAAAAGCATGGCGGCCCTCACAGAGACCGAGAGCGTTTCTTTTCCCCAGCACAGGTCAAGCAGTGCTCCTGCTTCAACTGCTCATGGCTGCCCTTGAAGGGCGCTGACACTGCAATCACAGGGAAAGTGCGCACGGCATCCCCACGTGACCTCTGACAGTCAGGTCACATGACAAAGGCTCATTCATCGCTCTTGTCCACTCATGGCGTCTGCTCACTCGCTTGCTCAAGAATCAGTTACGGAATAAAATAGCTGAAGTTTAGGTCTTGGGACCCCTGGCTGTCTTCAGACGAGCCTTACTTGACCCCTCTCCCCTCCCTTCTCTCCTTTGCCCTCCACGTAATCTGGCCTCAGGGCTCCTTTCTGTTCCAGGCAGACTCTTTGGGTCCAGTTCAGAGTTTCCAAGGTTTCTTTTGAGCAGCAGCAAGTGGCAGTCTGAGAAGGCACAGGGGGAGGTTCTCCTAGACACCCCCAGGCTGGGCTTGGCCTGGGAAGGTGGGAAAGATGCTTCATGGGTAATAAGAAAACCACAGAGAGAAGAAACCCAGTAGCTCATCATAGCTGGGCAGCCCTTAGAACTAAAGTCATTCCCTAGGTCTTAAATTAGGCCCTCTCGGTCCCTTACAGCAAGCAGGCCAGGGTTTCCAAAGTCTGTGGACCAGCCATCCCACCCTTGTAGAATGCTCCACAGTCCTCTGCTTGACGCTCTGCAAAGCCCATTGAGGCCCTGGCTTGTATGCCTCGGAGGTCTCAGCTGTGTCACTGACTCTTTGGGGGTCTCCGTTTCCTCTGCTGCTGACAGCTGGGCCAGTTCCCTAGCTCAAATTCCGTGGCCCAGGGCCCTTGCTGGCTGCCCGGTATAGGCAACAGTGTTCATTTCTTCCAGGGGGTGAAAGAGAGGCCCGCAGGAGCCTCCTTCCCCACGGTGCAGAGCAACTACCCAGCCTTGACTAGAACCTGAGTATTAGGCCTGCCCTCTGAGCTATGCTGTGATGGCAAGACCAGGCCACACACACGGACAACCTCCACGGGGACTTCTCATCGAGGCCCTCTTGGAAGCCCAAAAGGCCAGAAGAGGGCAGCTAGGCGTGAGCTACAAGATGATGGGTCTCTGGGTTAAGGAAGAAGGGCGATTTGACTTGTGATGAGAGAACAGTTGAGGCCACTGAGCAGTTTAGGACGGGGAGGTGCTGGTACCCACACGTGGGAACAGGATGGTAGTCAGGCAGGCCAGGGCTAGAAATACTCGACTGATACCCTCTAGCACTCCAGCCTCTGGGCTGTAGGTGGCTTTCAGGGCACCAGACAAGCAGCCTCACTAAGCTTCTGGGGAAGGAGAACTGTCCCAGGTGGCTCCCATCCTGGCGCTGACAGACAGATAGACAGACAGAATGTGCTTTCAGTGCCGTGGAGAACTATAGACGGTGGGAGGTAGATGCTCACTTTGAAGCTCAGCTCAGGCTGGGGATGCTCACTGATGGTGGGGGCCTCCACTCCTCCTCTGCCTTTACCTCGAATGCGCTGACATTTGGACAATAAATGCTCTCAGCGTCTGGAGAAGCCTGATAGGGTTGGGTCAGGTCAGCATCCGTGGATATGAAAAGGGCCTCCCTGACCACCTACCTCTCCTGAACCCGGAAGGCCCTGAGCACCACAGTAAGCTTCAGGCAGCCTTCATTTGGATGTCTAAAGAGGTTTCTCTATCTACTCTTTGCAGAGATGGGGTAGCAGGTGTCGAAGGGCTCGTGGCTCACTCATGGAGAGGAGCAAGGAGTTAGCTACAGAGATAGCAAGATCAACAACTGCTCCTTGACCTAGGCTTGAAGTGGAAGCCTTCCTCCCTCTTCTGCTGGATTCAGGTGGGTGAGACACGATGCAGGCTTGAGTACCAATCAATCGTGCTTGCCAGGTGGGCCCACAGAACTCAAGGGGTATTACCAACTTGGGGTCACTTTTCAAGAGACTCCTGAAAAGCTCACGCCTATATTTGTAACAACTCCTCAGGGTCTCAGGAAAGAAGGCAGGTGACCGGGTGGTCACCTCTAATGGAGGTTGGGTAGCTGTCTTTCAGGACAGGGCTCCCAAGTCATCCTGGCAGGAGCTAAGGATGCTATCTATCCCTTCTATAGGCAGAGGGCTTGGGAGGGACGCCTGTCGTCTTCTGGCACACTTCTGCCACACAGGGTTTGGTACTAGGAATGGGGACTGGATGGAGACTTGCTAAGATGCTGAATGGCAGTGACACCCAATGGGCAGAGCACCATCACTAGGTTCCTGTGTACCTCACGCTGTGTCTAGGTAGCCTCTTTAAAATGGGACATGCCAGGCTGGGTGTGGTAGCACACGCTTTAAATCCTAGCACTCAAGAAGCAGAGGCAGGTGCATTTCTGTGAGTTCGAGGCTGGCCTGGCCTACAGAGCAAGGTCCAGAACAGCCAGGGCACAGAGAAACCTGAAGAGCCTGGCCACACCCAAGCGTGTCTCCTCTGCTGGACATCAACTTAGAACTTCATTCTCTTGCAGGACCTGGGGCTGAGACCGTCATCATCCTTAGAGCCGAGTGTCCAGCACTGCCTAGAACACTAGCCTAAGCTCCTGCCCCAACACTTGCAGGACCGGGCAGGTGATATGCTGGCTGTAGAGAAAAGCCTGCCACTGGCTCAGCGGTGGGCACCTCCACCCAGCCATGATGGGCAGGCTGAAACACTGCCTAGGTGTGCACGGGTGAACCCAGCAGAGGTGTCTACCCGGCTCCCTGCAGACTCCCTGAGCTTGCTCACACCCATTGTGGCTAGCAAGCCTCTCTGAGATGCCACGGACATCAGTTGCTGTAACTGGGGCTCCTGACCCAAGTCACTGCTGTTCTACGGAGGGGCAAATAGGACCGAGCACCCTGTGGGGTTTCTAAATGCATTGCAATGCATATACTTTTCCACCAGTGTGTGTGTGTGTATGTGTGTGTGCATGCACCCACGTATGGACAAGGGTATACTGAGTAGCGGGAGGGGTGGCTATGTATGTATACCCCATCTATGTGTGGGTGGGCACATGTATATATGGGAGCAGAGCTAGGTCTGCATCTGCATGCATTACACAATTACAGCCAACCACAGTAAGAATGCTCAACTCCCCGATGCAGGCCGCTTTATTTACTTAATTCTGAGAAATGACATCATTGTCATTAAGTTTCCCACTTTAGAGATGAGGAGAGGCTAAACACTTAGAGAGTTCATCTAGAGCTCTGAGTCTTAGCCACTCTAGATGGTACAGGTGTGACACACTGGGTCCCTAAATATTGTCACTTATGTTATCCTGGCTTAATATAGCTTCGCTGTGCAACCGCGGGCAAGCTACTAACCTTTCTGATTCTCAGTCTCCCTTCTGATATCAGCGTAACTAATGGGGCCCGTCTGCCAAGGCTGAAGAGGAGAATCAGAGAACGGACTGGCGGCTGGGCTGAGCTAGTCCCAGAGTGGAGGGGCTGCTGACGGCTAAGCGTCCACACCTGTGGATGGCTGGAGGTAATGAGCTTCCACACAAGCTGGGTAGCTATGTCACCTAGAGGGCCCATGGGGGTAGGTGAGGGGCTCCCACTCTTTGCTCCTGGATGGAGAACTCAGAGATTAGTTTCAGAGAAGAACACCCTGTGGGTATGTGACCTGTAAGGGGTCTTCCAGGCGGAGCCCCAGGCTGCAGAGTCACCCAGAAGAACAAACCCCTGCAGCTGCCCTTGCTCCTGCTTCTTCCCCAGGGTCTCCCCAGGAATCAAAGGCCCACGGGAGAGGCCTCCCTGCTCACTAGGCCTCAGGAGCCTCCTTCTTTATCTTGGTCTAAGTGCCAAGGAGCTAGAGAGAGAGGACCAAGAGCTGTGCCTAACATGGTCGCCTAAGGGTGTGGATGTGGAAGACACAGACCAGGTCCAGCCCCAGGAAGGAAACTCAGGCTCAGGAGCCAGGTGCCCCCATCTCAGGCCACAGGTATCTTCCGTGACCATTTGGTTGGTCACTAAGAGTCTACCTGTCTGGCCAGTTTCTGAGAATGAAGCTTGAATCTTCCACGTGGAGGCAAGGCAGGGGAGAGACAGATAGACAGACACAGAGAGAGACAGAGAGAGAGAGAGAGAGAGAGAGAGAGAGAGAGAGAGAGAGAGAGAGAGAAAGAAGAACAGCAGGACAGCAGCTGGCTGGGGCTGAGCCTCTTCAGGAGGGGCTGAGCATGGCTGGGGGTTGGCAGGAAGTGACCGGCACCCCCAGGCCACTGCTGTCCCCAGGGTGACCAGGCCACAATGGCCTCCTTAAGTAGGGAGGATAATGAACTCATTAGAGCGAGAGTGAGGCCAGCTGTATACAATTAGGATGTTAATAAAGTCCTCTGAGGTCACTGCTCAGCCTAGGACAAAGCAAATGGCGGGGGAGGGGAGCCCCTACTCCTCCTTTCCTCCCCTTCTGAAATCCTCCCAATCCTTCCAGATGTTGAGATGTGTCTTCCTTGAGGCCCCCACTCTCCCCACTCTATTGGCTCTGCTCACCCTGGGACTGAGCCGAGTTTGAAAGTGGTTTCGCCACTTCCTAACTGGGCCACTGGCCCTCTGTGAGCCTCACTGGCATACAAGGGATGATAACTATCTGGGGAGGAGACTCCCCTCAATCAGGGACACAGAACTGTCAATCACCTGAAAGGAAAGCCACCCCCAAGAACACGCTGGAGGTTCTCCTTCTCCAGCCCCCCAGGCAGGGCACACAGCTGTGAGGCCAGCAGGAGAGGCCCCTTCTCCTGGCTCCAGCCTTGGTGTCAGCCCCTTGGCCCAAACCCAGGATTTTGAGACAGGCCACAACTCTGATTTTGGAATTTGAGAAAACTAGCACCTTTAGGTGAGTTCCAGGCCTCACTTTTGTATCTATTACAGCATCCCAACTCTTGCCCACATGAGCTGGCCTAGTCACTGCAGAGCGAGTTCATGTGTGGCTCTACCTCTGATCTGGGCCTCTTAAGGCTTCCATACTCAGATGACAGATGGTGTGACATGGATCTAGGTACTAAAGAAACTGCAGACATTTGGGGTCTTGATGGTTTGGATTTGGGGGAGCCAGAAACCCATCCTACCAGAATCCTCAAGCAGCACCCTAGCTTGCTGTGGCAAATGCCCCCACTCTGTGGCAAGTCTTCTCCTCCCTAGAAGTGTGATGTGCCTAAGTAGTCCTATCTTTCTTCCTTGGAGGAGGCTCGGGGATGGTAGGAGAGTTAGGATTAGCAAGCATCCAGTGAGAAGGACTGCCCAGGCATTAAGTCACCAGCACATGCCACCTGGCCATGGCTGAGCCCTAAAGTCCTGGCCTCAGCTCCATTTCCTTCCTATCTCCTTGTAGCAGATCCAGGGCTTCTCTCTAGAGGGACCAGAGGAACAGGAAATGCAGCCCACTCACACATGCTGTGCCTTTAAGAGCAGCGAAAGGCTAGCATCCCTGGGCCAGGCCTCCCCTGGTCAGAAGGCTCTGTCACAGCATCCTCCTGCCAAGACACACTCCAGTTCTCAGCGTGTGGCCTCCACTGTCCAAAGAAAACAGGAGAGGCTTTGGAGCTGGTTGAGGGCTCCCCAGTCCCTCTTGTGTGCGCGCACACAGCGCCTGCCCTCCTGACCCACTCACCTAGTCCTACCCTTGGCACTCGCCCTATTTTGTTGTCCAAGGCCCACTCCCTTTCCCCATATGGGGCCTTGAGGCCAGAGGGTCCAGAGCCTTCCCAGGGTGCCTGGATTCCAAGACCATGAGCACAAACTGCCTACATCACCATCTGGAAGGCTCCGTGGAGTCTGTGGCAAGGAGACAGAGGCTGGGCTGCTGCTGTCTCTCCTAGCTTGTACCGCCCACCTCGCTGGATCAACCCATACTTAGGCTGGGGTCTGTCAAGCCCACAGGGCTCTGATGGAGTTCGGCAGTGTTGTGGGCAAGGTACTGAGAAGGTAGTTCATCTATCAAGCAATTGCAGGCAGAGAGGAGTACATAGCAGAAGGTAGACACAGGTTTAATCAAGGGTTCTCTAACCATATACTGTCTGGGATCTGATCCCAGCCATGGACTTCCTAACTAATGAAATGCAGCAGTTTCTTCATCTGTAAAGTAGCCCTAGAAAGCACAGTATATGTATAAGGGTTAGCTATCCCTCCTTATTCTAATAATTTAGTATGTATAGTAATAAAACTTAATTATATGTTAGATAAAAAGATTCAAAAGTACACCTGATTTCTAAAGTCTTGCCAAGAGCTAGCCTCACACTTTTTAAGTGCAAGCCATGGAGAAGAAATGAAGACCTCATGTCTGGGCAGAAGGACCTTAAGTGATCAGTGTGGTGTGTGTGTGTGTGTGTGAGATTTAGTCTCGGTGACATTGCTGTTTGGCTTTGATCTGGCAAGGTCCCCACTGAAAACATGTGGGTCTGATAAATTGGGCATGGTGGTGCATGCCTGTAACCTAGCAATGGAAGGCAGAGAAAGGAGGACCACAAGTTCAAGGCTATCCTTTGCTGTGTAGTGAGTTTGAGGCCAGCCTTGGCTGCATGAGACCCTGGGAAGGAAGAAAGGGGGAAGAGAGAAAGAGGAAGGGAGATTGGCAGTATTTCAGCAGCGAGAGGTCGTGGCGAGGAATGGAGAGTAGAAGACATTGTCACTGGGATGTGCAGGACAGCAGGGCACAGCTACACATTAGGTGAGTTGGCATAGTGCCACAGCAGGGCCCAGGCAGCCCCTGCCCTGCATGTGCTAGTGGCTGATGCAAGGCTTGCTGAAGAAGCCAGAGATGCCCAGTGATCAGATCCGGAGTGAGGGGAGAGTCCCCAGGGATGCTGACTAGGCACTGGATGGTGATTTACAGACTAACCTAACTATGCGGGACAGAGAGGTCAGGGGTTCTGAGAGCCAAGTCACCTGCTAACCTGGTTGGTTGGGATGTGCCAAAGCCCAGACTTCTGGGCCTTTGGGTCTGGGGCTGCAGTGCTGCAGGAGTCCCAGCTGCTGGCTGGCTTGTCTATAAAGGACTGACAGAAAGAAGCCTGTCCTTCGAGATGTTTTAATCAGGACAGGGTGAGGACACACATGCTGTGTTGGTGGTACCATCTCATTTAGAAGAGGCCGTGCAAGAACCAGAAGCCAGCAGGGAGGGATCTAAACAGATGGTAGTGACAGGTCAGAATCTAAGAAGATGCTAAGAATCAAATGGAGAGATAAAAAGGCACAGCTTAAAACAGGGACCTTAGAAGTGTCTTCCATTTGCTCTTTGACCTGATGGAGGATGTTGGTTTGGAGATGTGGCTCAGCAGTTAGGCGTATATGCTGTTCTTGCATAGGATCTGAGTTCTTAGCACCCAAGTTGGGCAGCTTAGAATTGTCTGTAACTCCATTCCAGGGGATCTGATGCTTCCAGCCTGTGGGTAACTGCACACAAGTACATATACCCCTACACAGAACCCTACCCACATAATTAAAATAAATATCTTGTTATACCTTAGCTAAGGATATAGCTTAGGTGGTCGAGCGCTCGCCTAGCATTCATAAAGCTCTTGGTTCAATCCCCAGCACTGCATAAAGCAGGTCTAGAGGAACACACCTATGACCCCAGCACCTAGAAGTGGAGAGGATCAGAAGGCCAGCTTATCCTCAGCCACAAGGAGAGCTTCAGGCTCTCCATCTATGAGACTCCATCTCAAAAATAATCAAACCAAACCAAAGCAACTATATAACTTAGGTGGACCTACCATCTATGAGACTCCATCTCAAAAATAATCAAACAAAACCAAAGCAGCTATATAACTTAGGTGGACACTGGGAACAAATACCCTGGGCAGAGGAGGGCATTGGATTGGAACAAGGAGGGAAAGAGAGGGGTGTCTCCCAACCTGAAATCCCAGGCTACCCTAGGAACATGACCTGCACGCTGCACAGCTAAGTGGCTGTAGTGGAACAAGTTCCAGGTCTGGGTGGTGACAGGCAACTTCCCTGCAGCTCTCCTTCAAAGCCCTCCTGTCAGCCAGCCCCTCCACAGACGGCCAACACGAACTGCTCGTCCATCCTGAGGTGGGTCCCGGGGACCAACTCTGGTTTCCAGGCTTATGAGATACACACATTTACCTGGTGAGTCGGTGCACTTCACCAGCCCTGACGTTTCTATACCTCACCCTGCAAACTCTATCTCACAGATGCAAGCTGCCCATTTACTGCTTCCTCTCCACGCCACTGCTGCCTTCAAGCAAGCCAGTCTCAAAATAGTCAAAGGTGTGGCTTCTATCCCATCGGCCCCACCTCCCAGTTACATCTCCTCTGGGCTGTGTAACAGAGCAAGGAAGGGACACCCAGACCAAAGAGGCTTTCCAGTACAAGCTCTGTACCCGAGAGTTCTGCCAAGTAACGGTGACTTAGGATCAGCGTTTTCTCAAACCTCAGATATGCCCAACACAACACCACATCTTTATTTACCATATTCCACAACTAGGTATTCTATAGCTTGCATATGCAAAAATATGTACCACCTAATGATGGGGACAATTTCTGAAAAGTATTTTAAGATGTCACGGCTGTATGAATGGCTCAGAATGTACTAAAACCATACACCTAAAGTGGCCTCGCTCAGTTACCTGAAGGGGTCTTGTGATATAATCAGGAGATGCCACAAATGTGAAGTGTATGAGACCAGACAATACAACATAGCAGACTGTGTTAGAGTAATTTTGTAACAATATAAATGGGAGTATATACTAAAACATGTTAAAAGCTGCAGTATAGTAAACACATGTTAGTAACATAGTTACTCATCAGTTACACATTATATACTGGGCATAATTATATGTGTTGTCTTTTCATATGATTGATACTGCAACTTAAATGGTTGAGCCAGGCATGGTGGCACACACCTTTAATCCCTGTGTTGGGAGGGCAGAGGCAGGCAGGTCTCTGTGAGATCAAGGCCTGTTGAGGCTACATAGTGAGACCCTGTTCTAAACAAACAAAACAAATAAACAAGCAAGCAAACATTGTTAGTTTTTTTGTTTGTTTGTTCCTTTAAGACAGAGTCTCACTAGATGGCCCAGGCTGTCCTTGAATCTGGGACCCCCTGCCTCTGCCTACTGAATGTATAGATATAGCAGACAGATTTACACCAGAATCACCACCGTGAGTTGCGTTTTCCACTATGACATCACGACATCTCCAGCACAACCAGGAGATAGGAATTCTTCAATTCCATTTTAACCTTATCACTTATCACTTGTCACCATAGTGCACAATTCATCACCAACTGAGCAGTAGGAGCTAGCTCTGTGGCTGTATTTAAAGTGACCCATTCAACTTTTTATTTCCAATGAATAAACAACTAAGGCAGCCAGCCCCAACCAGGGAGAATGGAGGCTGGAAGAGTTTGAGCTTTACTACAACCGAGGAGGCTAGCTGCATCCTGTTCCCTCTGTAACTGAGGAGATCTGAAGAGAAAGCCAGTCATTGTGGAATATCAAGCCAAGACTCAACATTAAGGGGCCAACTATGCCCACAGTGTGAAATACACAGGCTGCATAGAGCTTCCCTGTACTGCCAAGACCATGCTGCCAAGACCATGCTTGGGTGGATGGGAGGTAGGGTGGATGAAGGTTTCAGGGGACACACCTCCTATCAGAATTGATACCTGTTTGTCAGCGTGGCTGGAGGAAGAGGCTGAAGGAGTAGGTGTTGTGCATAGGAAAAGGAGTCTGAAATCTCGTGGCTTGCCAAGGTTGTGGGGAGAGGGAGAAACAAACAAGCAGACACCGCAAAAGAGCAAAGTGCCTAGCAGCAGGACTGGCTTTGATTTGGCAATGTGGAGTTAAGGCTGTAGATGCCCCTGTGGTTGCCAATTTGGGGGTAGGTGACAACGCTGGGGCGGGGGGACCCAGGATCGCATGAGGGCTCCCATCGCTGATGGAGTTCCCAGATTGTCTGGTGATTTCACTTGTTTTATTTTTGTCTGTTTGTGTGTGTGTGTGTGTGTGTGTGTGTGTGAGATTTTGTGAGTGTGTGTCTTGTGCATACAGATGCCTTTGGGGGCCAGAAGAAGGTGTCGCATGCCCTGATACTGGGGTGACAACAAGTGGTATAAGCCACCTGATAGGTACACGTGCTGGGAATGGAACCTGAGGCCCCTGGAGGGCAGCGTGTGTTCCTTCCAGTGCCTAAGAAGGGCACACGGATGCGGATGCGTTTATGCAGGACTTCCCTTTTCTCTTTCTGCTAAAACCAGGAGTTCCCTGGCCTTAGGACTGCGTAGGCTTCTACTAAGCGCTGTCGCCTACCTCCCAGCTGAGCCCGGCCTCGCTCCAACTGGGCAAAAATAAAACAGGGGCAACTGCAACTTTAAAGACCATCTCCATAAACAGTGCAAACCCACTCTACAATTTGCCGAGGGCATTCCTCCCTCCAAACCCTCCTTATTTCATTTCTGGGGAATTTTAAATAGAGGGCTTGCAAGAACTCTGCACCGCCTGACGTCAGCAGCTTTCTGACAACGTGGATTCCTCTGTGTGGTATGGGGAGCAGCCGCCACCGGTGCCCAGGTTTTTCCAGGCTCCTCTCCCAGTTGGAAACTGGGAGCCGCTGGTGTCACCCTAGTACACTGTGGGACAGCAGAAGGTATCCCACTTGGGGTCTCCCAAACCCTCAAACAAACGCATCAAGCCATTGGAGCAACACCTATCCTAGTGTTTGCTTCAGCCAATAACTTAAAAACAGATATAAATATGCTTTTCAGAAAGATGTTTCCCTGTGCCATACACCGAATGGAAAACCACGATTCCAGATAAAAGATAACTTGGAAAAAGTCAGACAGCAATGCCTCGAGGTTCAGCAAGACACTGAGGCGAGTTCAGTGAGAGCCTCGATTAGGTCAGCTTTTCCTCTTAAACAAAGGCTGCCAGCCAACTGACACTCTAGGAGCCCCATTGAACACCTTCTCCTGGACCCGGTGTGGAGGGAGAGAAAAGCAAGGAGATGAAGAGCTACTCGGTAGGTGTCCAGCATCACATGGGTACACACCGTTCTCTGGGAAACACTGGCCTAGTCTGGAATGTCACTACCGCTTGGCTATTTTCTTTCTCTATAGCCACATGGGATTCGAGTATTATCCCGATTTTTATAGTCAGAAAGCCTGGAGCGCACAGTTAGCTGCATGATGGTCACAGGCTGGCTACTTAGTAGCGTGGGAGCTGAGCGCTAGTAGTTCATGGTCCCTTGGGGGAAAGGATTTCTGTCTTGTTCTTTTTTTGGCCCCGTGGGACTCTGAGTTCCCTCCTGTGTTGGTTTCTCTGTTTCGTCACTGTGTTCAGGCCCTGTCCTTCATGCTGCCCACTCTCTGCTGCCACTACGGTTTCCTCCCATCATCTGCAGGACCCTGACCTGAGGTTTGAGTTGACCGTGGCCCCAGATAGAGTAAGAGATCCCTGGGGACAGCATCTTGTGGAGCCCCCAGCCTGGCTTGGGTGTTTTGGATAGAGAGGGGACCTAGTCAGTGGTCGTTCAGAACACATGCCTCTCCCTTCTCTGATCTATGTAGTTAACCTCAGTTGTCTCTGCACAGGCTCACGATATCCCACACTCTGCTCCTGGAGTCCATGCGAGCTGGTGCTAGGCTGGTTCTCCTTAGCCCCCATCTCTCTAGCCCAGAGCCTTCTGTCCTGCTAGAATGAGGTGCGGCTATTCCTTGGGCGATCCTTCTCCTCCAGCTCCCCAGTGCTGGGAAGTCACGGACAGCACCTCCTCTTACTCGGGGAGATCTGATCTAGGGAACAGACTATTGTTGTTGGCTGTGTAAATGGCCCTGGCCATGCAGGAGGCAGACACTCCCATCCACGAGAGCCCTGCAACCTGATGGTGAACCCAGTTGGAGCACTTCTGCTCAGGCCTCTCCCTCATAGGAGTGGGAAATTGAACTTCAGGGAGGACAGAAGGCCACTCGCCAGGGACAGGCCTACTCCCAGGTTTAGGCTCCTAGAGGAATGGGGTAGGGAGGAAGTGCCCATCTGAGGAAGCCATGCAGTCTGGCCACAGGCTCCATTGGGATCATATGCACAGGTTCACATACCAGGGCCCATAAAGAAGCCCTGGGTACAACTTGGAGCTCTCAAGGGGGCTGCCCCAGAGACCTGCTCCCCTTACCCCTGAGAACACAGGAGAGACAGCTGCATCCAAAACAGCTCCTTGCCACAGTGTCTTACCCAGTGCCTACAAAGCCACAGGGTTGGTTACCTGGGTGCTGCCCAGCATATGTGATGACCTGGGCTATGGAGCTTCGTGGCCATGGCTGATTGATCTGTACAACTGAGGTCGCACTGCTACACGGTACAGGACTGTAGGGGTGATAAGCACAGGAAAGGGCATTCTGCTCTGTGCCTGGCATATGTAATCTGCCACATGCAAAGGCTTCTCATACTCCATCTCCAGAAAGCAGCACATCTCTAAACCACCCTGTCCTGGGATGACTATCTGGGAGCCTTGGAGGGGTTTGCAGTAAGTAAGAGGCTCTCTGCACTTCCTGCTCCACCTCACTTGACTGTCTCCGAGCACCAACTTATTTCCATGGTTCCTGAGAATGTGTCTAATGTAGATGCTACCCCAGTGTTAGAGAAAGGTCACCCCAAACCAGATATCCCCCTAATCCATGCCCAGCTTGCTACATACTCTCCACAGTGATTGGCCACACAGTGGTGATAGACACATAAGGATTACCAATGAGAGAGGCAGCTCTCCCAAAACTACCAACACTAGAAGGGAGGGACATGAGGAAGGCCCTCTTAGCCAAGCAATGATGTGTAACTCTGTCGCCTCTTTCATTCTTCACGAAGGTCTTTGTAACACATCTCTGTGCCTGGCACACACAGCAGGAGATAAAGGTCTGTGGTGCGAAGAAATGAACAAAAAGCATCTAATGTCACGCCTGCTTGTTTGCCTGGCTCTCGGTTTCTCCATTCTGAATAAGGCTGATCTTCCAGCAGAGATGAGAGACCCAAGGGAGGTAACTGACTTAGATCGCTTGCCACATTCTTATCTCTCAGCTGTCAAGTTGTCCAACCAACTCTGAACTCTTGGAGGGGGAACTCCATTCTAGAAATACTCTTTGGTGAGAAGACCTAGCTAGAGTCTAATGGCAGAACGTGGGGGCAGAGACAGGCTATGAGCATCTTCTTGTTCTAAATACACTTTGGCAATGACAGGCCCAAGACCTTCCCATCTAAGTGCCTAGCCCTTAGCCACAGCATGCTATGATGTCATGTCACAGAGAAAAAGCAGTATTGGTAATAACATGTTGTCAGCCTAGCCTGACCCTTAAATGGGAACGCAACGTCTTTATCCCCTTCCTCCTGCCTTGGCCTCTAGATCAGAACCTGCCCCTGTTGGCTTAGATCTCACCCAGTTTTCCACCCGGGAACCACATCTACAAGGTAAGGTGATGGGTTGTGTTCATGAGGTTTGAGAGATGGAGCTGTTCAGGGCAGTCTGGACAGAGGTCTGAAGTGTTTCCCTTGGTTGTGTCAATGTCAAGAGTTTTGACCCACAGTAAGCAGAGGCCCTCTGGATTTAAGGAGTTAAGTTTGTATTTGCCTATTCATTGAGGCCTAGGACAGTGCTGGGCCCTGGAAGCAGGAGAGAGTAAATATTTATAAGGGAGCCAGCGAGGCAGGACGACCCCTGGATGCTAAGTTTCCTTATGCAAAGCCCAGATGATGAGCTAAACTCCCTTGCTCTTTTCAAAGACGGCTAGTTACAATCCCACTTTGGCAACAAGGTCCACACAGCCTGGGTACCATGGCTGCCATTCTAATGCCTAGGAGTGGGTCAGTCTATCTGAGGCGTGCCTGTGAAGCACCAGTTGAGGTGAGGGGAAAGGATGAGAAGTCGCTCCCACCCCTGGGTCTAGGCTAGACCCCAACATCCCAGTGTTGTATTCTTCTTTGAGACAGCCATCTGACCTCCCTCATCACATACTGTGAAAGTATAAGGCACGTGTGCAGAAAATGCCTGGATACTTGGATGGTGAGTGTGTCGGTGGAGAGGACATCCCAGGAAGATAGGAAGACTCTGGGAAAGTGGGATTCCCCAGTTCACCTCAAAGAGGAATGGGGAAGGCAAATTGCTCGGGGCAGTTCCCAAGCGCAGCACCAATGGAGCTCGGTGGAGCTCTCCAAAGCTGGGCCTGTGAGAAGACTCCCTGGCTTGGATTCTGGCCTCTTTAAGGCCCAGCGCTATGGCTTCCACAGATCTTGTTTAAACTTGAGAGGGTGGGGGAGGGGCCAAGGGAAACTACATTCTTCCCCACCGAAGCCAAGAGTCTAAAGTAACACTTCTGGTTGTGAGTGATGGCAGTCTGTTTGTGATTATGGCCCTGGCTTTCTGGCAGGGCAGCCCTGGAACCCCACAGTCTTGCTGACGGGAGGGACACTCTCCCTCACTTGGGTAATCTTGTCCTCATCTGACATGACCAAAGACATTCATCAGCCCCTCTGCTTCCAACAGGTCTCCATGGCAACTCCTCAAAAACACTATTTAAAGAGGGGGGGAAAGCCACCCCAAAACCCTATCGTGAAATTCTTTCTGTTCCAGGCACGTCCTAAAGAACCCAAGAAGCATCAGCATGGGCTGATGTCATCTGCAGGAGGGAGGGGACGCCGGACCATCCTCTCCCTCTTCCTTTCATCAGGGAGAACAATGCATGCACACATGGATGCCCCTTTGCTGCCACAGTCTGAGGCGGCTCGGGGAAGCTCAGCTGTGCTCTCTCCCGGAAATTTAATCTGCGAAGCATTTGGCCTCGAAAACTCAATTCCAAAGGTGTCCGGGAGCCCACCAACCCTGTGATCATTGTTACAAATCCAGGGCTGCAAGAGTCCGACCCGTTTGGCAGCTGGGGAGAGCTGGCTGGGGGATGGGCAACATGGCCACTGTCCCCTCCCCTGTGCCTCCTGTGTGGAGAGAGACTGTATGTTTATACAGGCCCAGCGGCGGTGGGGAGGTAGCATAACTCTCTAAGATCTCCACACCGTGGGACAGAGAGGCTACTTCTGGCTCGGTTGATAAAAGTGCAGTGGTTAGGGAATAGGAGAGCGTCAGATCCAAGAAGCAACTGTGGGCACGGCTGTCACCCCTCTGCCAAGGGCAGACAAGGGCAGCTGGCGTGCGAAGGGACAAAGTAGCTTGAGGTAACCCATTAACTGGTAGCTGAGCTTAGAGCGCAGATTGACCAAGAACACCTTATGCAAAGCCTGGCTTCCTTCCAGAACGGCTCTACCACTCTGCCACTCTGCCCATTAATATGACACCCCGAGTGGTGTGCCAAGTGGCAATCCCTTGACCCAGTGCCTCGGGCAACAAGTGGGAGTCTGGAGCTGGCAGCGAGCACCACTGGGCTAGAGAGAGGTCAGTGGGTCAAGCCGGCCATGGTAGGAGCCCGTGCTTATGCTGTAGGTGCCGGCTGGTACAGGGACCTAAGGCCCTGCCATCTTGCCACACTTGGCTGCTATCTGTCTCCTCCCAACAAACCGGCTCAAACCAGCCGACAACTCAAATACGTGAGCACGAAGAAGACTTCAAGCCACGGGCAGGCTGGGGCCCTGGGAGAACAGGAAACAAATGAGAAAGACAGAGTGACCTGGGAGCGCCAGGCCTGGGTGCCTAGCCAACCGCAACAGAGCCCTTCTTGAGATGAGGCTGCAGGGGCCGAGCCTGGGGTCTGACGGGGACTCAGCCAGCCATGGGCAGTACTGCATCCTCTGGAGGACACCAGCTTGTCCCCAGCTTTACTCTAGAGCCTAGGAAGACAAGCAAGCCTGCATTCTCTGGCTGTGTTTGCCAGACATGTTAGGAGAATGAGTCTCTAAATACAGGGCTGGGGAAGTGAGTCTAAAATCTAGCCTCAGCCACAGCCTAAAGGGCCCGGTTGGGAGCAGTGGTTTTGTAGGTAGAGTGGCTGGAGAGTCCTGCTCCCATTCACTGATACCTGTTACATTATTTCTACGACCTTAGAAGCTGACTCCCCAGCCCACCGCCTTCCCTCTGCACGGCAGGGAATAACTGCTTTTGATACCACACAGTAGGTCCTTTCAGTCTACTTACTGCAGCTGAACTCAGCCACTCAAGGGTAACCTCCTCCCTTTAGCCAGATCTCATCAGTCCCTTCCACCTATTCACCCTGTGGGCAACGCCTGACTTCTCCACCCTGGCAAGTTGCCCGCCACTCCTTTGTTTAAGATTCGCCTTCTTCAGGAACCTTCTCTCCACCCAGCCCAGCACTGAGCCTCCACAAAACCCATAGCGCCCGGTCCATGTGCCATTTTGAACCCTAGCCTCCTGTGGTCAACCTCACCTTGCTTTCGGCTTTACGTGGTGAATGTCCTCAGCTCACGGTATCTGTATTACACGTTGAGTCTCAGGGATGTCGTTGTCGGCAAGGGCAAGACAATGGTGGATTCCTGTCCATTGCTCTGCCCAGTTCTATGCATGTGCATGGCTCACATAGTAGGTTCTCAATGCCTGCCAGCTACGGAGGCAGGATTTCCCTGAGTACTGAAGGCTGGCGTGGAGGGAAGAGGGCAGACAAGGTTGGAGGATCTATACCAAATGGTATGGCGCTGGAGGAGAGGGGCTGGATGGTTCTGTTTGGTTACAAGCAGAGAAAGGCAACATGGACTGGAGGTACCTGGACGAGTGCCGGAAAGGCACAGCTCAGGCTATTCCCAAGGCCCTCCAGCCCTACCACTCACATGGGCCAGCCCCTCCTGAAGGACCTTGGGAGCCAAGATGGAAAACGCAAGGCACCTTCTCCACCCTCCTTCAAAGTCTCTCTGATCTGCAGCCCTTGGCCTTTTCCTGCTCCAGAGGAACTGACCCCTGCTTCCTAGCATTTAGGGTATGGGGAAGTCACACAGCAAAGCTTTCTGGGGTTTGCCCTTCCAAAGAAGCAAACTCCAGGCTGCCAGCACTCAGGCTCCTAACCTAGGAGACGATGCTACACAAAGCTCACGTCTGCCTTCCTGGCCGTGCAACCCTGGGGCAAGTTACCTCACTGTCCTGGGTTTCAGTTTCCTCCTTGGAGAGAAAGAACACCAAACTCCACCTTGTCTCTTACCAAGAGGTTTTAAAAACTGCATGCTTTTCTATCCTGTGAAACTTAAAATATTATGATTCAGAAAGAGATGACCTTGGAAAATGCTCAAAATCCCCAGCTAGCTGGCAGGGGCAGGCATATTTCCCCAGGTGGCCTTAACCTCTCCCATGATGATTCCCAGCAGGCACTGGAGAGAACAACAGACAGTCAGACTTCTGGCCACTTAGATTCCAAGACATGTCCAGCCAAAGGTGGCTGTGACCGTCCCAACAGACCAGACCACAGGAGAGGGAGACGCAGGTACCATGCGTCAGTTTTGGATCTAGGCACAGTTCGCTCACTTGACCATTAATCCTTGGCAGACTGACTCTGAGTTTGGCTTTCTGTCACCCCCTGTGGCTCTCCTGGGCCATTCTCCCACAGTCCAGTCCAATAGAAGCTTGAGAGAAACAAATGAATTTTAGCAGGAGCCTGAGAGATGACCGGCTAGGAAGGGAAGAAGATATCACAGGCTGAGCTAGTGAGACTCAAACGACAGTTTCATATCACACATTTCAATCAGAAAGAGATAAACTTGAGCTATAGGAACCAGAAGGTTCCCTCCGCTTTGGGGGATTCAACGGGCTCCCAGCTGGGGAACCCCATGGAACACCGACTCCCACAAGGCTTTTCAGGTCATGTGAGCTAACTGGGTCACCCGAGTCGATCCCCACCTTAAGGCTAGGAGTCTCGGTCAGCGCTGGACACCTAGAGGATGAGGTTATGGAATCTGAAAAGATGCTGATAGGAATGAGGGTGGTTGCCGTGGTCTACCCTCAGCTACCACAATGGTTACTGAAAACCTAAGTGCTGAAGTGTGTGATATCAGTAGCCACGGGGGTAAGCTGGGGAGAGAACAGGGAAGGGGCAAGTTTTCAACCCAAATTCCCTGAGGTTCTGACAAATTACACTCCCCACAAAGTACCCTGCACTTAGCTAAAGCCCATTACGTAAGAGCCGAGGGAGGACACTGGGAAGAGTTTGTCCCTATACTTCTGCTGGGGAGTGGGGGCTGCCACTTCTACCGGGGACAAAGGATCCGGACGTACGTGCGTACTTACGTACGTGCGTACTTACGTGCGTGCGTGTTTTGGGACGTGGGCAGGCTCTCCAGGATTGCCCACTCATAAGCCAGAGTGGGCTGAATCCGAAGAGTCACCTCTGTCTACAGAGACAGCGTCAGGTGAAGGTGACTGGCTGCTCTTCCTGTCCAACCTGAGCAGGTAGGAAGTGCGACCGAGGGAAAGCTCGGCGCTGTGGCCCTGCCCTGTCACCTGGCAGCTGGTTCCTGGCTGGGTACTGACAAACTCTTGGATGCCTTCCTAACACAGCCATGGCTCGTGTAGCTTGAAGGAAGCACTATTTCTAGAGTCTCCTTGTCCCCCACACCTGCTCCTGCTGCTCTGCAAGGTGGGCGCCAAGCTCTCCGCAGCAGGCAGCCCTCCTGCTTAGGGAAGCCTGTGGCTAATTGACATAGGGCTGCCCAACTTTCCACACAGCTTCTGCCTTGAGTGCCTCGTCCCTGCCCACCACCCCACACTGCCCTCTGCCCACTGGAATGTGTTCATTTTCTAAGGATCTTCCAGAAGCGTGCCCTCCCCGCCCCCTAGACCCAGTCTTGACCGGCAGTGCCTCAGCTCTGCACCAGATGACAGAACTTTGATGGTCGGCATGGTGGTGTCCTGGGTGGGATAAGGACAACTGTGCAATTAAGAGCTCCAAAGGAGGTGGCTCTGGCAGGTGCAGTCCTAACATCACTGGCAGTAAGCCCTCTGCTGCTATCTCTGTTTCACAGACCTGCAGAGCTGTTAGAACCACCGAGTATCGTTTACTCTCTGGCCAGGTGGGGAAACTGGCCCAGGACGGTAAAGTGTGCATCACTGTACCAGTCTGGTATGGTTTTGTCTTGAGACAGAATCTCGTATAGCCCAGAGTGGCCTCAAGTAGCCAAGGCTGACCTCGATCTTTGGATCCTCCTGTCTCTACCTCCCAAGTGCTGGGGTTACAGATGTGTGCCATCACGCGTGGTTTATGTGGTACCAGGGGTCAAACCAGGGCTTTGTGCATGTTGGGCCAGCACTGCCATCTTGCATCATTGCAAGCTCCCAGTCCAGGGACCTAGCTGCACTATTATGCACTGGCACTCGCCGTGTCTCTGTCCCTGAACGCGGAGCCCTTTTGAATTAGAGGATTCCAACTTCATAGCAGGGACTGTACGGTTGTCCCCTGTTACATAGGTAAGAGAACTGATGCCTAGAGGATCCAAGAAACTTTCCAAGGGACACAAAGAAATCCAAGTCACAACCAGGCCTATCTGTCTTGAAGCCTGAGATTTTCATTAGAGAGATTTTGCAATCTCAGTTCTAAGATGATCCCTGTCCCACCATGGTTAAAGCTGGACTGACGGGCCTAGGGCTCACTTGCTCAGAGATTTATGCTCTCTGGCCCTTTCTCCTCCAGCCGGCGTCATGAAGTGCACACACTGCATACCAGAGATGGCCTTGGACCAGAATGGACTCAGGAATTGCTGCCTAGGCAAATACAGGAGGGACACACATGCATTTAGGAAGAGACGAACTATCGGAGAGCAAGGCTTTCTGATGCTCCAACAGGGCCTTGTGAGGGCCAGACACTACCTCCAAATGCACCAAATACACACTGACCCAGGGAGCCTCACTCTTACCAGGCTGTGTGGGAGACAGGGATGCTAGTTCATGAATCCGCAAGGCATCTGGCAATAAACTGCCCTTTCTAGAAACAGCCTAGCATGTCTTTACGGCAGTGTCGGCTTCTTAGGCAACACTGCCTGGAGGTCTGGGTCAGCATTTAGGTTGCTCCTCAGTCGAGCAAAGTTTAAGCACAAGACTTAGAAGCTCAACAGAGTCAACTGGAGACAGCAGAAAGCGTATAAAGCTTTGCCAAGTGGGTGAGATGGATCGGTGGGTGGAGCTGCTGGCCACCAAGTCGAACTACATGGGTTTCATCTCCAGGACTGACCCAGTAGGAGAGACCCACCTCCTATGTGTGATCCTCCAAACATCACATGCACGCAATGCCATGAGTGCCCCCTGGTAGCCCCCTACCCCTAAGAAATAAATGTAAGTTAAAAACAAACAAACAAACAAACAAAATTAAAGCTACCCTACCCTCACAATACAGCCCACATCTTAAAAGCTTGAATTCTCATACCAATTAGATACGAACCCTCTGGGTGTATAAGCAATTATCACAGTGCCTGAGACAAAGGAAATATTAAAATAACATGAAATAAACGAATGGGTGTATTAATGAGCACAGTAGCCCTCGCCTTAATGAACAGTCCCTGTTGTACAGATCGCTGCCCTCCTTTTCTTTGGAAAAAGAAAATTGAAGGGCTGGAAAGATGGCCCAGCAGTTAATAGCACTTGCTGCTCTTAGAGAGGACCTGCGTTCAGTTTGCAGCACCCATAGGTCCATCAATAACTCCAGTGCTAGAGAACTGGATGCCCTCTTCTGGCCTCTGCACGCACCAGGTATGTATGTGGTAGACATACATAAATGAAGGCAAATACTGATATACATAAAATTAAATTTTAAAAATCTATAAAAACATTTTTAAGAAGCAAATTGATTCTTGTTCCTAATGCCAGGGTAACTGGATATTCTTTCTTTCTCTCTCTCCCTCCCTCCTTCCTTCCTTTCTTATAGTGCTGGGGGTAAAATCCAGGCTTTGAGCATGTTTCTCTCTCTCTCTTCCTTTCCCTCCCTCCCTCCCTTCTTTCTCTCTCTCTCTCTCTCTCTCTCTCTCTCTTTCTTTCTCGTCCTTCCTTTCTCTCTCTCTCTCTCTCTCTCTCTCTCTCTCTCTCTCTCTCTCTCTCTCTCTCTCTCTTTTGGTTTTTGAGACAGGGTTTCTCTGTGTAGCCCTGGCTGTCCTAGAACTCACTTTGTACACCAGCCTGGCCTCAAACTCAGAAATCCACCTGCCTCTGCCTCCCGAGTGCTGGGATTAAAGGCATGTGCCACCACGCCCGGCTCTTTCTTTCTTTCTTTCTTTCTTTCTTTCTTTCTTTCTTTCTTTCTTTCTTTCTTTCTCTCTCTCTCTCTCTCTCTCTCTCTCTCTCTCTCTCTCTCTCTCTCTTTCTTTCTCCTTTTTTCCTTCCTTACAGTATTGGGGTGAAATCCAGGCTTTGAGTGTGTTAAGCAAGCGCTCCACCATAGAGCAGCCTCCTCAGCCCGCAGCACTAGATCTGAAACCCAGTATGTGAATTCCAGGTTCTTGCATACATACTTTCTGCTTACATACACAGTCTCTCAAATAATGGTTGCAGAACCCATGTTTTGGGGTACCCTTACCCAAATGGCTCTCTTACACATGCCTTCTAGCTGACAGGAATAAATGTAAACATTTGTCCCACAAGCTGGGTGACCTGAGTTTGAACCTTGATTACCAGAATCTCCAGGAGGAAGGAGCAAACCAACTCTGGAAACTGGTCCTCTGACCTCCACAATAATGCCTGTTCTCTCTCTCTCCCTCTCTTCTCTCTCTCTCTCTCTCTCTCTCTCTCTCTCTCTCTCTCTCTCTCTCTCACACACACACACACACACACAGTAACAATAAAACATGCCTCCAACAGTTGATGCTGAAGAGGTTAGCTAAGCAGTCATAAGCACACCCTTGTGGCAACTCTTCTGGATTTAGGGCTATAAATCTCATCTAAGGCTGTTAACTCACTGGCTGACAAGAAGTCAGTCAGATTCGTGTGTGTGTGTGTGTGTGTGTGTGTGTGTGTGTGTGTGTGTGAGAAAGACAGGATATCTCCCTGTTTCTCAGATGAGCCTCCAACTTGTAGACTCAAATGATTCTCCTGCCTCAGCCTGACCATGAACCAGGGCCACAAGTGTGCAAGTTTCCAGCTCAAACTTTAAAATATGAACTCAGAACCGGAGGCTATAGCGAATGGTTGGTAGCTATCTCAACAGAAAAATCAAGGAGGCTGGGGTGCACAAATCACCTGGTGTAAACGAGCTGCCATCTTGGATGATAAGAGGAGGATTCACTGGTGTGCAGTAAAGAGAAGTGCACAGCTGTGCTCGGAGTAAGTGTGGTACCAAAGAGGAGGGCAAGGGACACACGCGCACACTCACACACACACATGTGTGCATATGCATATATGGTGGATTCACACATAAATGCACATACACACTCACATGTGTACATGCACACACAGACACACACACACACACACACGCAAATGCACACATATACACTCACACACGTGCACATGCATCTAGAGTGGATGAACACACACATACTCGAGCACAAGGTGGAGGCAAAGATGGAGCCAAGCAAGGACAAGAGCAAGGCCCGTGCTGACCTTTGCTCCCAGTCCCAGCCTCAGCCTCCCCAGGCTGGGACTCACATCTCACTCTTGGCTCTGCGAGATTCTCCCATAGCCTTTCAATAGTCTCTTGAGCAAGTCAGAGGAATTTCCAGCCTTTAGTCACAGATCAAATGTACTGAAGCACTGCTTGGGAGGATAAAGATTCCTAAGGCTTAGTTTGCTCACTGAGAATCTGAGTGGATTGACAAGAACTCAAAATCCCTTGCTTCCAAGCAAGGGTGAGAACCCTCCGTGTACCACGCCAATGCCGGGAAGGAAGCGAAGACGCGGGATGAAAGCTGAAGCAGGAGAAATTCTATTGACTCATCTCCACACTCCCTGCCCTGGCTGCAGTCTTGGAAGGAAACAATCCTGGAAAGCTGGAGGCAGCTTTGCTCAACATGGAAACTAGCAACCGGGACCCTGACATCACCAGTCTGCAGACATCAAGACCAGATGCGCCTGCCAGAACGTGCAGCTGATACGGTCTCCGAGATACAAGAATGTCCTACAAGGAGACATATCAGGTACCAAAGGCGAAAGGGTCAAGGGGTTTCCAAAAAGGAACAGTGACTGTTGCAGGCCCTGGCATAGCCTGCTGAATGGTAAAGCTACCAAAGCTGTTATGTGATCCCATTGGCCACTATGTGATCCCATTGGCCGGAGGAGACTACTCTTCCTACATGGGCTCTTTGTATTTGATCAAAAAGGTGCTTGGGACTTCTGCCCATATATATATGATTCTCGGGGAGGGTTATCTTTAGTGTGGAAACATATCACCTTTCTTCTTCTTTCTTCTTCTTCTTCTTCTTCTTCTTCTTCTTCTTCTTCTTCTTCTTCTTCTTCTTCTTCTTCTTCTTCTTCTTCTCCTCCTTCTCCTTCTCCTTCTTTTTCTCCTCCTCCTCCTCCTCCTCCTCCTCCTCCTCCTCCTCCTTTTTTAAAAAGACTTACTTATTCTATTTATATGAGTATACTGTAGCTATCTTCAGACACACCAGAAGAGGGCATTAGATTCCATTAGAGATGGCTGTGAGACACCATGTGGTTGCTGGAAATTGAACTCAGGACCTCTGACAGAGCAGTCAGTGCTCTTAACTGCTGAGCCATCTCTTCAGCCCCACATAACCTCCTTGAGATCTTCTCAACTGATGCCTGCCTCCAAGTTCAAAGGATCAATTTAATCACTACTGCCCCACTACCTGTGAACATCATGCCAGCAGGATCCGAGCAACATCTTTTGCCAAGAATGTTCAGGGAGATCTAGGACCATCTTGACCAGTCCATGTCACCGATCCACATATCGTCAACATGGGATACCCACTCAGTGCTGAAGATTAGCAAATTCTTGGCCTTCCCCAGGGCCTTTTTGGAGGGAGAGAGCTCAGCGTTTGGATTCTAAGAGTCACCTAAACTCTTTGCCTATAACTTTAGCTACAGAAAGTGCCTCCTCCCACAGGGGAATATTCCATGATACTAGGAGAACTGTCCGATTCAATCTGGAGCCTGGGGCCTGGCCCTGACTGTTTATGAACTTGGAATCACCTTCCATGCAGACGGCTTTAGATGGATGACAGCCACACTTGGTGCTGGCATGTCCACATCCCACATTATTTACCTTGTGGCTGTAGTTCAGGTCACAGGGGACCTCTGACAAACAAGCAGAGCCAGAGGTTGCTGTGTATCTCCATGGACACTCCATTTGAGCAACTCCCAGCTAAGTGAAAGAGCGCACAGGCAGAGGCCTGCACCCAATGGGAGGACTGGGGGATGGTAGTCACCAGAGCTGCTGCCTGACAATGCCAGTGGAAATGTTGTAACATGCTCACCATGTCCCGGGTCAAAGACATCACAACTGGGTCTTTGTTCCAGAGCTCAGAAACCTCACCCACCACTCCTTCCAAAACCAGCTCACAGGATGTATACGCCTCACCTACAACCCCCAACAATCCAGCCTCTAGCTTCCCTGCCAGAGAGTCAATTCCCAGGGTCTGAAGCCTGGTCATCTAACTTTCTCTCCTCTATCCTGTCTCTCTTGTTAACCTGGATGTACATCCAAGCCATCCTGGTTTCGATAGACAGATGATGGACAGATGGCCACAGTATTCCAGATCCTTGTTCAAACACACATAGCTATCTCCACAAACCACCAGAGCAGTAGAAGAGCTAAAGATAGTGAGGCTCTCTTCATCTGACACCGAGGGCTCTGCTAAGTCCCCCAGCAGTTCAGACACAAGGTAGGGCTCAGGGGACTGTTTGTTCTGGTCTCTACTTCCAAGCAGCCATGAGGTTATCCTCCTGTTACAGAAGGAATAGGTAAGGCCCAGAGAAATGAAAGGTTCTGAAGTTACCCACCTATTGGTAGTAGCTACAATCTAAGCATAGTTGTTCCCTTATGTGGTCTCTGTGCTGGACTGGGCTGCTCAGATGACAGGGGCAAGCAGGAAAGCAGGTATTCTCCACCATGCTGTTTCTAACACAGACCCACACCACCTTCCCCAAGTTCTTCCTTCACCACAGGCAGGAGCCCATGGGTTATAGATATGGAACGAGAAGGGAAATGGCAAATGAATCCCTGGGGACTTTTTGTTGTTGTTTTTTGAGACAGGACCTTACACAGATGGCCTAGCCACAGATGGCCTCAAACTCACTATATAGATCTGGCTAGCCTCAGAGTCACAGACACTGTCTGCCTCTGTCTCCTGAATGCTAGGATTAAAGGCAGGTGCCACCACACTCAGCCTGGACTCTTGGAACCACGTAGCAGGGCTCTTCTGTCATCCTGGCCAATGGCTCACTGACCCCAAAGACTCCAAGGCTCACTGCCTTCTGCTACTCAGCATCACACAGCAGTGGTGGTGTGACAGGGCACATGTGGCAGCAGGAGAGTCCCCAAGGAACTGGCCTTGCATCCAAAAGCAAGCTCCAGCTCTTCCTAGGAGCAACCTCCCAAGTGAACAGACCTTCTCTCCCCTGACGCCTTTCCTTCTGTCCTGAGAGATCCCTCAGGAGGCCTCAGAGACTCGGGACACAGTCAACCCCCAAAGCAATGTCAGTTTCCTTAGAGATCAGGGAGATGGGGCTGGTAGGACCACCCGTCAACTTACATAGGAAGGGAACCAGTGTGATGTTGACTTGGAATCGAGATCTGACACCAGGTCACGTTCTGTCATGTGTGCAGTGTCACTGCCAACCACCCAGGCACAAGGACAGAGCCTGACTCTCATATGGACAATGACAACACCAGCCTCAGGAGGGGGAGTCTAGCCCTGTGCTCCCCAAAGGATGTCCACTGAGATTTCTTTAGGGTCTCTGCAGTTACTCAGAGGCATTATCATTCAGAGGACTGTTTCTGACCTCAGGAGACTTGTTTCCGCTTCAGCTCTCTGTGCCTCAGTCATTCTATCTACAGAATGGACACAGTGACCCTTTGGATTGTGCTCCTTTCAAAATATTAGAAGGGAACAAAGACAGGCCTCCCTCTTGAAGGGCCCACAAGTGCCACTCCTGGGGTACACCTATATACAGGGCCTGTCCCCAGCAAACTGAAACCAAAATGATCCTGACTCCTTTTAAGTCCCACCGGGCAGGCTGTGGGCAAGCAGCAGAGGATGCTGTGGTTTCAAGGACCCTTTGACTCTCCCTGCAACACGCACAGACTAACTTTTCTCTATCTGCCGAGTGTGCCTTTTCTTGCCAAGGGCATCAAGGGATTTTGATCCATTCTGCAAAAACCCTGGAGCTAGCAGATCCTGCCAAGCCATGGGCATGGTCTCTGTCAGCTCCTAATGACAAAGTGGCCTGCTGCAGGACCCCTTCTGGACCTGGCTTCATCCAGAGCCTGGGCCCTCTTCCCAAGTCCTGGTGGCTTCCAGCTCAGCAGGAGGTGGTCAAACTCACCACCCACTCACTGGCCAGACACTAGCCAACCTCCCACAGGGCCTGGCCCTTCCTCAGACATCTTGCTAGGGGTCTGGGGACTCTGGAACCTATTGTGATGTCATGCCTGCCCTCTCCACCAGCTGGCTGGGTCCTCCCACTCCTGCCTGGATCCTAGCTGGCAGACACACAGCTCGACCAGGGAAAGCTGTCATTGGGCATCTCTGAGCTAAAGCTACCATCTCTGGGCCTCAGATGGCACGGGGTCAGTCCCTGAATGAGGGAGGGATGCTTCCATACCACCTTGGCCTTGCATTAGCACAAGCCAGCTAATTAGCCTCGAGCCAGGGAGACATTCTTCCACCACCAGGCAAACTGCTGGCCTGCAGCCCAAACCAACAGGGGAACTTCAGACTCTTCGGCCCTCTCCCTCTCCCTGCCAGATGGAAATAACGTATAGCTGCAGAGGTGGGGGGAGGAGGAGAGGAACAAAAACCCAGCCGGGCCCAGGAGCCAGGCTGGAACCAGGAGTGGACACGCACTCACCGCTTTCGTTCTTCTCGATGACATCTACCACCTCCCCGGCCTGGAGGCTCAGCTCCGAGTTCTCTTGTTTCTTATAGTTGGACACCACCACGTACTGTTCCAGGATCATGGGCTCGGCGTTGGTGTCGGCACCTGGCGAGGGCAGAAAGCACGCGGTGAGCCAGCGGCCGGCTGTAGCCCCGCGGCCGGGGCGCCCTCTGTCCATCGCCCTCGAGGGAGGCTGCTCGGTCGCCAGCTCTGCACCGCGGAGCAGCCCGTAGCCAGGGCTCGCAGCTTGCCGGGCCCCAAGGACAGGCCATATAGCAAGGCCCCACACCGGCCCGCTGCACCGCGGGGACCGGGGGACATGGGGAGCCAGGGGCCGGGGGGGGGGGAGGAGAAGGGGGTGGAGAGAGGCAGAGACAGGCAGAGACGGAAGCCAAGGAAATTGAGGGAAAAGCCTGCTGCTGCGTGCGAAGCGTTAGTCACAGGCCGGCATGGGGGAGTCTGCTGAGAGGCCCGGGGCCTCCCATCTCTCCAGACTCTTGGGCTGGCCGGGGTGTGAGAGCGGGACCACAGGAGCACAGTGGGCGGCCCATGAAGGCTGAGGCCAGAACACAGGGGCGAGAAAGAAGAGAGAGGGCTGGGAGGTCCAGGAGGCTGGCTGCCTCTACCCCAAGCCTGTAAACCCGGAGAGAAAAGGAGCGGGGCTCCCCTCAGGAGGGAGAGGGAGAGAACTCCACAGCCGAGGTCCAGCAAAGAGTCAAGAGGCTTTGAGGCCGCCAATCACTAGGGCTTACTCGCAACCCTTAAATAGAAACACATGAGACCCGTCGAATGAGGAGCTGGGGGCGGAGGCAGGGGATGGGAGGAGGGCCCAGACTATTTACTTGAAACCCAAGAAGAAAGTCCCAGCGCCAGCGCTGGCGGGCCGAGCGCCCCTCCCTCCCCACGCCAACTTTTCCCCAAGTTCGGCTCCATTCCTGTCCTCCTGGTTCTCCAGGGGCCAGGCAGATAGCAGCTTTAGGCTTTCCAGAGGAGCCTTCCTGGGTCTCTCTGCCATCTCAGCCAGCAGAGGCTGCCCGGTTCCCCTTGTCTTTAAGTGCTGGGAAGTTTTAAAAGCCTTGGAGTCAAAGGCCAGGGTGTATCAGAGAGAGGGCCTGTGAGTCCTGCTTCCAGGAGCAAGGCAGTTCTTTGTCCTGTTTGGCCACTGTATTGGTGTGACATTCATTAAACAAGCACCAAGCTGGCAAATGGACAGGCTGGGTGCCATCTCGGCTTAAAGGGTATATGGCTGGATGTGCCGTCACATCTTTCCTGCTCTTCAACTGATACTGTGGACACTCCCAAAGACAGTATGCCCTGCTAGCCTTATACAAATCCACAAGCCAGAAAATGACTAATCACCTCTTTCAGGAAGCCTTCCCAGACGCTCCACCCCCGAGGGAATTCCTAGTACATTTCTTACAACCATATAGTTGCCAGTCAGTCTGTAATTCCCACAGTAGTGGCTGAGGCAGGAGAATCAGGAAGGAGTTCAACATTAGCCCGGGTTGCCAGTCAAGAAACCTGTCTCAGAACCAAAACAAATGCAAACCTCTACCCATGTTCAGGAAGGCTGGGGCTTAACACCACTAGTGTGGCCATACAAATGGCCTGGCGTTTCCAGTCTCTTGTGGTGCCTCACCCCTCGGACACACCCCTCCCTCTGCATGACTGAGTCTGACTCACATGCCAGGCAGGTATGGCTTCAGTCCACCTCGAGACGGCCCTTCTCTTCCCGTTTACCTCATAAATTAATGAGAGGCTCAGAGAGGAGCTGAAGAGGCACATGTAGTTCCCACAGCTCATATAGAGACAGCCGAAACACACACTCATGGACTTTCCGAAGGTTCAAGTCCGCCTCTCTTCTAATCACAGAATTCTGGTCTGTTTACACACACACACACACACACACACACACACACACACACACACTGTCCTTCTGACACAATGACCCTTTGCTTAGACATGTCACAGGAGCCTTTAATCCCCAAACTCTCATGCCCAGGCTTCAGAGAGCCAGTTTTAATGGGTGGGGCCTCAGTGTGAATCACTTTGCATAGCCCATCTTGTCCCACGGTTCAGATATGCAGCCAAAGTGAGAGGCACTGTTTAGACCTCTGTGACCTTTGTGAAGAAGGGTCTTTCAGGGTCTGTGGCCAGAAGATGCTAGGAGATCAAAAGAGGCTCTCCTGGGAGAGCCTCCCATGGGCCTGGTACTTTTCTCTCACAGATGTGGGGCTTTGCAGCCACAGCCGTACCCTCTGGAGACTCAGAAGCTGAGGTGTACCCCATGAGTGCACACAGGCAAGCCCCAGGCAGCCCCCTGCGAAGCCAGAATTGTATTTCAGGCAGAAGCACAACCCAACAGCTGGGCAGAAGGGCAGCCCCGCCTCTGTACACACAGTTGGCAGCTTCTGCACCAGCTAGCAATAGACTGGGCATTGGGCTGACAGGCGCCACCCCCTGTCACCCTCTCGACTGTGCCCTAGGGGATATAAGTGCTTGTCAGTGCAAGTGTAACACAACTAAAAAGCAGCCAGACACCGAGAGGACCTTAAGTGTGAAAAAATGAGGGAGAATACAAGATCCAAATGGGGGCGTGGGGGCCAGCGGCAGGAGTTCTGTAGCAGTTGAGAGCCTCCAAGTCCCGGCAGCACCACTCATGCAAGTCCTCATCAGGGCCTCTTGGGGTCAGTCCACACTCAGCACCCAACTGCAGCACAGTTCCCACAGTAGGCTCCACACAGCCTCGTGTTGCACGTGTGCAACGTGAATGTCACGAGAGGAAGCAGCCTCCTCAGCTGGGACAGACAGTACCCGAGTCTATGCCACCGAGCACATTCTTAATTCCTGCGGCACACGTGGCCTACAGGTGCCGCTGATTCTTAGTCTCTAAGAAGGACCCTGCCCCACCTGCATCCTCAGACACCTGGCACACAGGTGGCGCCAGGTGAACACTGGAGTTTGGGATTTTTACAGATCCATGCTGTTATCTCTGTTGACTAGCCCAGGCATCCATCAGTGGTAGACACTGAGTGTGTAACAGATGTACTTCCAGATAGATGCTGCGACTATGTGTCCGTCTGGGTAAAGCAGGAAGGGCCTTAGATCCCAAACGGGGACAATAAGTGACTGAACAGGAAGCGGGGAAAGGGACAAGAAGCTGGGGCAATGAGGAACAAGCAGCCCTGGGATCGAGGCCAGATGGCGGACAGGGATGTGAGGACAAAGAAGAGGTGCCAGCAAGGGGACAGATATCAGCTCATTTTGATCCAAGCCAAGAAAAATTTGAGGCAAGATTTCAAAGCAGAGGAAAAATCTACACACTCACGGGCCTCATCCAGTCTGCCTGGAAAACTGGCTAGATCCTCTAATGGCTAGGCTAGCATTCTGGGACTCAGGAAGGTAAAGCGAAGAAAACCTTCTCCAGGGTCACACAGCACGGGCAGGCAAGCTGTCACTCTTCTTGGGAGACAGCTGCACTAGCTGTGGGTCTCTCTCTTCACCCCCAGTGCCAACAGGCTCCCAGCTCTCCCCTTGCTCAGGCATCTACCTCTTGGGGTGCTGCTGCGCGCAGCGGTGGAGGGCACTAAGATGAGAAAAGGCTTGGTGGTGGGCGGTGATGTCATCTGTAGCAGCAGCCCTGGATCCCCTCCAAGGCAGGCAAGGCCTGGAAAATTGGGATCTGGAGGCGTCTGCCTGATGGAGGGGGAGGGAGCCCCTTGTGCTCAGATGAGGTTTTGGCTCTGCTCAGAGGGGTGGGCCCTTCTAGAGAGCACTGCCTCTCCTGTGTTAGAAGGGGCCTTTGCACAAGAGGTGGGTCCTTATGCTTTATTAGAGCCCTTGGCTCAGCCTACCGAAGGGTCTCTACCCTACCCCAGCCTCAACACCTGTATTCCTCCGATTACCATCTGAATAGAAATTTGGGGGGGGGGGTTGTTGTCAACTTAGGTTTCTACAGCAGACCTTTGCCAAGTCACTTCCTGGCTTCCACACCCTCAATGGGCTCCTCATGACTTAGAGAATAAGGGACAAATTCAAACCCAGTCTTTCTTGTGATTGGTGCTCCCCTGGCCCTCTGACACTCCTCCACCATTCCGCGTAGCATCCATTATTCAGCACATGAACTGAGCGCCCACGGTGACCCCATGTGCATTCGTCCTAAGCCTTTCCCGTAGGCCCTACCGTCGCCCTACATGCTTTCCCATCTCAAGCCTACCTCAGCATCTCTGCCTCTTAGGAGGCTCCCTGAGCACACCAGGCACACAGCATCTCTCCTTCTCTCTCGGGCTCTTGGGTGGGAATGGCTCTCCAACCAGACCATGTGCTTCAGACTAGTCACCTCTGATACCGGTGCCATAGGACATGACCCAGACACAGCCATCACCCAACATTCCCGAACACAAACTTAGCATCAGTGTCAGAGGCTCTGGGGTGCAGTCCTGCCTTGCCCTTGCTTGCTCTGTGACCTTGGGGAGGACACTTTACCCTTCCTGAGTTTAGGGTCCTCATCTGTAAACAGGAACAGGAGAGGGTCTGTGAAGGCGCTGAAGTTACAGGGGCGAGAGCCCCTGTGTAAAGCACAAACAGCTGTTCAGAGAGCAGAGGCTATGGGAGCCTTGGGAGGAACTAAAAGCCTCGCTACCAGAAGCAGCTCATGGAAAAAGGTACAGCACCAAGAGGGTGGAGAGGGTTAAACACAATATGCCTCTCCTAGACCCACCTCCAGGCAGGCATGGGCCTACCAGCTGCAGAGAGCCAGCTCAGAGCCACCCCGAGCCACTGCAGGTTGGATGCCAGGCTAAGCAGACCCAGGACCCCTATCCATTGGGATCTCTGGCATTAGCCCGTCACCTCTGAGTTTCCTGTCTAAGAGAATTCCCCCAACATTCCAGCAGAGAAACCAAAGCTAGGACACTGTAGCCTTGGACTCAGTTGGCTGTCCCTGCACTCTAGGGTGGGGACTGGGGTGGGGGGGGGCTGCCTCTGGGTCCAGAGAGTTGGGCTCATCTCGGGAAGCCAGGCCTTATGGCAGCTCTACCACAGGTTCTCCATAACACTCCCCACCCTGGGCATCCCAAGACCCAACGGTCCCTCACGGCCGGTTCCTCCCAGGCTGCACTGGGCCTGCTGGCCTCCCAGCTATACGTCTGGTGAATAGAATGTATTGCTGTGGGCCAAGTGCGCTCTGGCTCACTGGCGTGATCAGAGGGGAAAGAGGGCCAGGAGCCCAGTGACTAGCTCAGGCCCAGGCCAGCGTCATAGGGAACAGTATGGGACAACCAGGAGGGAAGGGGGTCCACCCCCACTGCCTTCCTTCTCTCCTGGCCTCTCTTCCAGGAGGCTCAGCAGCTTCCATGCCAACAGCAGCCAGCAGTGGGAGGCAGTCCTGGGGGGGGGGGGAGCTTGAGCTTTGACCTAGCAACTGGCCCAAGACTCCTTCTTACCCTAACCATCTACCATACCTCCCCATCCCCTTCAGCCAGAATATTTGCTCTTCAAAGGGAAGGCTCCTGTTGAAGACCCTTGTGGAAATGCCACCCCTCTCCCACCATGGACTCCAAGCACCATAGCCAAGGCTAAACTGACTCTCTACCCAGATGGACCAGATACAGGCTAAGTCCCTAGGCACCTCACTGGGCAGCTAGAGGCCTTGGGGCGATTCCAAGGTCTGGACTACTGGGAAATGGGGGCTGTAGTCCAACTCGTCACACTCACAGAAAGGTCCCTTTTGTACTCCAGATCTCTTGCTCCCCAGAGAGATCTCTGGAAGGTAGGTTTTGGTTATCAGGGTCTGAGTACCTCAGGTTAGAGATGGCTGTCTCTGGCTATTCTCCTGGGAAGGTCACTGTGATAAGGCCAAAGATGACAGCAGCCCACCCTCGTCCTAGCACAGCAACACACATTATGTGCCTTTGGGAAGGTTGTGCAACCCCTGCAGGGCAGCACAGGCAGGGCAGGGCTGAGCCGGGATTCAGACCCACAGGCACTGGGCCAGTACCCATTCACTCACTGTGATACTTGGTCACCACTCTACCAGGCTCCATGGCTCATCTGAGGATGGTAAAGGGCTCTCCCTGCAGGCAGGGGGCCCAGGGAGTAGAAAAGCACCACATGCAGGTGAAAGGAGGCATGCCTAAAGGACGCCTGTGGGCACCAGCGCCTCGGCACACATGCTGGGACACACATGTTCACACGCATGCACGCAAGACAGTACCTGTCACGTCCTTCTTGGGAGACTCAGCCCAGCTGGACAACCACACTTCCAGGTCCCCGAGAGAGAGCAAGGAGAAGCAGGAGAGAAAACCGTTAGGCAGGCAGGAGGGCCACCGAAGCAGTGGCTGCAGACACTGGAGGTTCAGGGCGCCCTGGGCGGAAGGCGGGGGAGGGGGAGGAATGTTTTCCTGGCTGGGGATGACTGCTGGGCGTGGGCCTGTATGATTACAGAGGCTGGCTGGGATAATGAGGTGTCTGTAGAAACACAGGGTCCTCTGAAGCAGACTCCTGACCCAGGCCCTCCCTGCAATGGGATTGGACTTTAGTGTGGGCTGGAGAAGGCAGCCCCTCTGCCTCTGTAGCCATGTGGGAGGCTGGTCCCATCGGGCCTGGTGGCTCCACGGATTGTCAGAGGCCAGCAGGCTCAGCAGACCAGACCCGGGACCTCAAATGTCAGGGTAGTTTTCAAGTACATACCACATATACTATGCCTTCGAGTCTTGCTCCTCTCTTGCCACAGCTGCACCCAAGGGAGGAAACACTGCCCTAAAGCAGTGTTTCTCAACCTCCCTGGTGCTGCGACCCTTTAATACAGTTCCTCGTGCTGTGGGGACCACCCCACACGTACCCTAAATATATTTTCGCTGCTGGTTCATAACTGTAATTTTGTTCCTGTTATGAACTGTAATGTAAATATCTGAGTTTTCCGCTGGTCTTAAGCAACCCCTGGGAAATTTCATTCAAAATAGCGGGGGGGGGGGGTCGTAACCCACAGGTTGAGAACCATGGTCATAAAGAGCCTTTCGCACTGGACCCAGGAGCTAGTGGTCAGCAGATGAGGACTGTATCCCAGGCTCAGACAAGGGTATCCTGCCCCCCGCCTCTGCTTCCTCACCCGGGAAACACGGTTATGTTGTCTCTTGCCAAGAATGAGGATAAAACTGGACTGCTCTGAGGGACCTGTCATCATGGGCTCGGACGGAGTAGTACACCACCAGCACTGTGATGATCTGTGATGGCGTACAAAGCTCCTCACCTGTTCACTGCGATGAACATTTCTAATGTGTTTCTAATGTTTATAGCATGCGTGTGTATGCATGTACACATTGGGTGTGCATGCTACAGGGACAACTTTAGTGAATTGGTCCCCTCTTCCCACTTTACGTGTGTTCCAGGGATGGAACTCGGGTTGCAGGCTGGCGCAGCAAGCACCTACACAGACTCAAAGGTCACCATGAACACCAGAGGCCACCACAGGCACTACCTGCCCATAATGGGCCATTTAGTCCTGTGACAGACTCAGGAGGTTGTCACACACCTCTGGCCTCACACTGCTAGGGAGACATTTCTCAGATGGGGAGGAGATAGAATGGAACCATGCCTGGAGCAGAGCCCTGCTGCAGGAGACAGTCGCAAGGCTAATGCTGAGCTGCATGTGTGCATGTTCTCCCTAGGAGGACCGCCTAGCACTGGCCCTGGGGTTGGGGGGAGCCTGACTCCAGACCTCTTCACAGAAGATAATAGCAGACAACATTGGTCCAGCACTGTGGTCTACCCAGCTTTGCACTGTATACGTGACATAAGGGCTATTCAGTTACTGTTGAAGGCAAACCCACAACAGGTACTGTTATCCATCCGTTTTGCAGACACACTGAAGCAGAGAGATCAAGTTGCTCACACAAGGCTACACAGCTAATACACCGCCCATCTTCTGTAGGCGCACCGATGGGGCAACCAGAGTCTGATGCCCACTATGCCTGCTCAGTAAATCTGCCTCCCCCCACAGAACTGGGAAGCAGATATTTCAACTTTTACTGTACACCCAAGAGTGCGTTTGTGGAGAGTTTCGAGAGGTCTCTGCAATCTGAGACCTGGGTACAGACCCAAGCCCCATCCCTTCCAGACTCCACCTCTCTCCAGGCTCCACCCTTTATGTAAATTCCTTAATCTTTTGGAACCTATTGCTTCTTTCTAAAATACGTTTCTTTCCATAACTTTATTTTTATTTGATTCTATGTGTGGAGTGATTTGCTTGCAAATGTTTGGGCATCACTTGCATGCCTGGCGCCTGCGGAGGCCGGAAGAGATATGGGATCTCCTGAAATGGGAGTTACAGATGGTTGCGAGCCACCAGAAGGGTGCTGGGAGCCAAACCCTGCGGAAGAGCAGCCAGTGCTCCTAAGCACTGAGCCGACACTCCAGCCCCTCAGAGCCTACTCTTGAACTTGTAAAATTCAGGGTAAAGCAATATGATCGCCTTCTTGGCTACTGGGATGACTAAATGATACCAATAGGCAACATATCCACCAAGAAACCCCTGCATCTCGTTTGAGACACTTCCCACCATCGCCCTCAGGTTGGGTCCATTGGAATTCAAGAGGAACAGAGCTGGGGCTGAGACCAGAGCCTCTCGCCAAGCCTGGCACCTGGCAGGACTGTCCTCAGGGAGCTGAGACAGGACAGACATGCTGAAGACCACCAAGGCTCTAAGTAGCTGCAGGCAAAAAGGGCTGAGAGTAGAGTGGGGTTGGGGTGGGGAGCTGCCCGAGTCCACAGATTGCTCCTGTTTCCCTCTGTGCTTCCCTTTGGGTTCCTCATGAGGAATTATTTTGAGAAAGGTAAATCTCTTCCAGTGAGCCACAGAAAGGCATTGTGCCTGGGTGCGAACAGCCCAGGAAAAATTATTCTGTTAGGCCAGGGGCCGGGAGGGGTGGTGGGTGGGGGTGAGGGTGGGGTGGGGGACTTATCTTAGGTGCTGGGGCCAGATGGATTCTGGGAAGCCCGTTCAGCTCTACCGTTATAGTGAAGAGCGGGTTGGGCGCGGTGAAAACTCACAAATCCCAGCACTTGGGAGGTGGTGGCAGGAGACCAGAAGTTCAAAGCCTGCGTGGGCCACTTTGATTCTGTCTCAAAATATAAAGAGGGCTGGGAGTGTGTAGCTCCATGGTAAAGTGTTTGCCTAGCATGTTTGAGGACCTAGGGTCAATCTCCAGTGTAACACACATACACACTAAATAAATAAGTAATCCGGTGATTAGGAAAAACAGTGACTGGGCTATCTTCCAATAGTTTTATTCACAGAAGCACAAGGTAGGCCAGATGTGGCCAGAGGATAGCCACCTGAGCTCAGACCTATGTTGCTTCAACTTCCAAAAGCAGGCATTTTCTTCCCCGTCTTGGAAAATGGAATGGACTAGAAACACGCCTGTCTTTTTAAAAAGGGATCCAATCCCTGGATGTGAAGAGCAAACCCAGCCGGCTCTGGCAAGCTCTCTCCTGGGGTGGGAAGGACCCCTTCCACCTCATTCTGATGAACAGAGGAGAGCCTCTGGCTCATACAATCAAGCCCGCCGGCCAACAGGCAGACAGGGCTGCTGTTGGCTCAGGGGCAAGAGGCAGGCACAGCCAAGAAACAGCTGTGACCAACGCAAACCAACTGCTGCGTTACCCACCCCCTCCTCTACTGACTAAGAAGCCAGAGTCCTGCAGAAAGGGGATGCAGCCTGAAAGGTATGAGGTTGGTAGTCTGCGTGCCTGGCCTTGCTGAGAGGTAGCTCTTGGGCACAGGGCTTAATTCTCTGGGCCTCAATACTCAACACCTGCCAACCACAGCATTCAGACCTACTGATCTCTACGGTGGTTCTCTGATGTCCTAGACTTTCCTGGCAGAAACTTGGTATTTGCCATAACACATGAAATTAAATGAGTACTGGAAAAAGACCATCTTTCCACAAAAAAAAAAAAAAAAAAGAATCATTTGAACACAGGTTTAATTTCTAGAAAACCAAGCCCCTAAAAGGAGATAGCTTTGAAGGCTGCATTGTGTTTGACTATGAAACCTCTCCCCCCTGTTTCTGAATTACAGGTCTGGTTACTAGCTGATGAACTTGGAGGAAGTGACTGGATCCTGAGGCCTTGGACCTCATGGAGAGAGAGAGAGGTGGAAAGAAGTGGGACCTACCTGGAAGGAAGGAGTGGGTCACCGGCTACAGGGCCCACTGATACACTGTGTCCCTTGCATTCTCTCTCTCACTCTTGGGAGCTGCAGCAGGTGAGCAACGGACCCTGCTGCCAGGATATTCTAGCTCCCCACAGGCTACAACAATGTGGCTGAATTTGTTACGTTTGCCTTAATGTGACCCCTTACTGTGACCCCGCAGAAACAGCTGAAGAAAAAAAACCTAAAACTTCATTTGTATCCACGGTTTTCCTCTGTCACAGTGGGGAAACTCAGGGCAGCAGCACTGTGAGTAAAAGCTGTTCACAGCTGGGCAGTGGTGGCACACACCTTTAATCCCAGCACTCGGGTGCCATGGCAGAGGCAGGTGGATTTCTGAGTTCGAGGCCAGCCTGGTCTACAAAGTGAGTTCCAGGACAGCCAGAGCTATACAGAGAAACCCTGTCTCAAAAAACAAAAAACAAACAAACAAACAAACAAACAAAAACAAAAGCTGTTCGCATCATGGTGGACCAAGAAACCGGAAGCCAGGGCTGAAACTATGCCCTTTAACTTTCCAAGGCTGGCTCCTGGTGGGCCACTGGCAGCAGCTAGAGCTCCGCTCCACAGCCTCTCTGAACAGTCGGAGAAGCAGTCGGACCGTGAGCTGCAGATTCATGACACTGATCATGGACAGATATCCGTGACACCAAATTAAGCCCATCCTCCCTTTACATTGTTCCCTTGGGTGTTTCCTATATCCATGAAGTAAGAAAAATGAGCAGGGCATCAGAGGCTGAGATGAGCGGGGAGCAAGAGGAGCAAAGACCTGGGTCTTGTGCTCACATCGCCATTTACAGTGGCTGACATGGGACAGTTAGCAATCTGATTTCCTCCTCCTCCCGTAATACGGTAGTGAAAAGACCCTACACAAGGCCCACATCTTCTTCAGAGCCTTTTCACACTCTTAGGACCTCTGAAAGCTCTGAGGCAGGTAGGAGGAGTTAGGCCTCTGGGACATGATAGGAAATAGGTAATGGCAGAAGCTGTGGGGTCCGGGGTGATGAGACGGTGTAGAGACAGAATCTTCCTCTCATCTGTGATGTCCACGTTCTTGCCACAACTGTCCCTGCTGGCCAGCAATGCCAGTGAGAATCTAGGCCCAGAGAAAAATGCAGTCTCTGCAGGTGTGGCCAGACCCTGGGTCTAGTGCACACCTGAGAGGCTGACCCTGACTCCTGTCAGGTCTGAGTGATGAAGAGGAAGCCAGAAATGACAGGCAGGTATCCTTGAACTTCCAGAAGCTCCCACAAGCTCTGGCTAGACTAGATGAGGAAAGGACACTCCCTCCCCCTCCCTAAGCCTAACCTTGAACAGAGTCAAGCCCCACACACCCTAATCTAGTCCTAAACCGTGTCTGCAGGATGCTCCTCTGGGAGTAACTCAGTTCCACATTCCCAACCAATGAACCTGGAGTGGACTTCAGGCCTGGCTAGAGGAACAAAAGAGGGCTGCCAACTGCCCAAACTTTGAAGGATGACAGTGAGCCAAAGGCTCAGGGGACCAGGGTGGGCCAGGCCAGCTTTCACAACTCAAAGATTCCACCAGGCCCCATGGAATGAAAAGTCTCTGTTCTCCACCACCCTTCCCACCTTCTGGATCTCAGGAGAAACCTCTCCCTCTTTGGGAATTCTATTGTTCATACCCGTGAAGCTTTTAAGTAACGGCTGCATCCTAATCGTCTCCCTCCTTCCCTTGCTACAGTTCAACTATGCAAAGGGCCAATTCCTTACGTTTCTCAGACTCTGTGTGCTTCTTTCTCTTTTTGACTAGGTCATCAGGAAACATGGCCACCACTTTCAACCTGTAGGGGGCAGCTCTGAATTAAATGGTAGCAGCAGTAACTGTTTCCATGAATAGAGCAGAAAGGGACACACACAACAGCTCCTGGTCTCCTTTCCTCCCCTCTGCACACGCCTGTCTGCCTGCCTGCCCCTCTGCTGTCTGCTGTTGAGCAGAGGCAGCTATGTGACCATGGATTCTTTGGCCTCCTGAACCTTGAACTAAAATATAAACCCTTTCTTCCTGTTTTGTTTTGTTTTCCAGACAGGACAGCGCTGTTTCTCTGTGTAACAGCCCTGGCTGTCCTGGAACTTGCTTTGTAGACCAGACTGGTCTCAAACTCCCAGAGATCCACCTGCCTCCACCTCCCCGATGCTAGGATTAAAGGTGTGAACCACTACACCTGGCTAAAGCTCTTTCTTTATAAATTACTCAGTCTTGAGACAGAGGAGATGGCTCACTTGGCAGAATGCTTGCCTAGTGTGTGTGAAGCCCCAAATTCAAACCCCAGCACCACATAAACCCAGGTGTGGTGGTCCTTCCGGGTAACTCCAGCCCTTGAGAGGCAGAGGCAGCCGTCTCAAGGTCATGCTTAGCTACACAGCAGTTTTGAGGCCACTCTGGGCTCCATGAGACCTTGTTTCAGGCATCCCGTTCCTCTAACAGAACATGACCTGAGATGGTGTATAAACTGTTTCTCAGATGGGCAGCCCCGCCATGAACAGAAGCCATAGCTCCTCATACAAACCCACAGAGGAAAGAAACCATGGATCTTGGAAGAGTGAGGGGTTATTGCCACCACAGAAGGGTACCCCTGCATGCCCTGCATCCTCTTCTGAGCCTCTCAGGTAGGGCTGGCTTCCTAGAGGTGCCCTCTGTGTAGCCTTCTGGGACCCTCTACATTGACACAAGGCTAGCTTAATGCTGTAGTGGGATTGAAATCATCCATCATTTATGAACAAGAGGGTCCCTGTTTTCATGTTTTAAATTATGTAACTGGTTTTGCCGAAGCCCTAACTGGCTGGGCTACAGGCTTCCAAGCCAAGTGGGTGAAAGTACTTAAGGAGTTTAGTAGGGCTGAGTTACCACTGGGGACAGAAGGACAAGACAATCCTAAATGCCTCCAATCCCCTCTCTCTGCTACATCTTTGGCTTCCTGGTCTTATCACGCAGTCCAGAAGACCACATGGAGACTTGGGGGTATGGGGGAGACAGGGAGAAGGAGAGGGGGAGGGGGAGGGGGAGGGGGAGGGGGAGGGGGAAGGAGAGGGAGAGGGAGAGGGAGAGGGAGAGGGAGAGGGAGAGAGAGCACTACTTGCTTAAGATTCAGGTAGATGGCAGCACTCTTCACTCAACCCGAGGGAGGTGGGACAAGAACAAGATGCTGAACATGTAATATACAGCTTCCTACTGAATCCTGACAGTAATTGATCTGCCTTCTGCAGAGGAGGGAACTGAGGCTCAGGGGAGTTAAGGTCCTTTCCCAAGACCCCACTGCAAGGAAGAGATGGTGTCAGAGTTGAGCCCAAGCAAGCAGACCAGGAATTGGGAACAAAGGGGGCCTAATGGAGACATCATTTTCTGGTCTTCCCCTCTGGCCTTATTTATTTCTGCTGCGTTCCTCTCTGTAAAAGCAACCAGGTTCCCACATTTTGCCTGCAGCTACAAAGGTCTTCTTCCCCCAGAGTCTTGCCTTTCCCAGAATCCAGGGTACACATGGGACAGCCCAACCTAAGGCAGGAATGTACTGAACCCTGTAGCCTGAGCGGCTGAAAGAAAAACAGGCGGATTGTCTGCTCAGGTGGGGAGATGGGGGAATCCACAGCTTTTAAAGGACCAAGAAAAGGATGCCTTCCCAAGCCAGGGCTTGGACCAGGACAGTTCAGCCTAGGGGATTCAAGGAAAGCAACCATCGGGACCACTCAGCTGTCCCGGGAAAGGGAGGGGCCTCAGCACACCAGAAGCGTTTAAAGACAGGTGGCCACATTGGGAGATGTGTGGGCAGACAGAGGAGCACTTAGTGGGGAAGTGGGTGGGCGGGGCTAAGCATCTGCTCCCAGCAGCTGCAGCTTGACCCCCACAGCCCCTTGGGTGTGGCCTCCCCCTCAGCTCTCAAGTCCTCACCTTTCCTGGAGCTCGGTTGTTTGTGTGCAGCAGAGAAGAAATAAACTCAAGGCTGAGAATCCCAGCATCCCAGCCCCTCCCTCCACCGGGTGGTCTGCCTTGGTGGTCCACCCCACTCACTGAGAGGTCTCCCTGAGGCTATCTACCCACATCTCTGAGCAGTCCCCACCTAGGGCACTGTGTGTGCTCACACACAGAGAGAAGCAGCCATCCCTGAGCAGCCCCCACCTAGGGCATTGTGTGTGCTCACACACAGAGAGAAGCAGCCATCCCTGAGCAGCCCTCACCTAGGGCATTGTGTGTGCTCACACACACACAGAAGCAGCCATCTCTGAGCAGCCCCCACCTAGGGCACTGTGTGTGCTCACACACAGAGAGAAGCAGCCATCCCTGAGCAGCCCTCACCTAGGGCATTGTGTGTGCTCACACACACAGAGGCAGCACAGAAACAGGCCAGTGACTTCAATAAATCAGTCATCCAGCCACTGCAGGCCTATAGTCCTGGATCCACCCACCCCTTGGCTACTCCTTCAGAAGCCAAAAGGGAGGAGGGAAGGGCTGTAGGGAGGAGTCAAGGGCAGCATGCTCACTCAGGACGGACGTTCCCATCCAGGACAATCCAGAGTAGAACATCCCGTCTCTCACTCAGGACTCTGGCTATCAGATCATCAAAGAATCAACGGCCAGCTATTTAGTGAGCACGGTCCACATGCACTGCCGGGGCCCTTCTGCTGATCCAGCTCCACTGGGTATCCTCAGCACAGGAGGACACACACACACACAGTATGTCCACAGGAGGACACACACACAGTATGTATACCCCACTGAGTGATACTGTCTGCCCTGGAAGCCCCCGGCTTGAGGCAGTCTGGCACCCTTGGCTACCTCCCTGATTCCGTCCAGGCCACCTCTACAGGGTGTCCTTCTTCTACTCTCAGGCTCACTGAGGTAGCCTGGGAGAGGTCAGTCAGGGAGTTCCCCAAAGACCTTACGGTAACAGGGCTCACAGGCTGCAGGGGCCAGGTAAGGGCTCTTCTCTGCACTGAAATTGGGGATACCCATTTCTTAACCCAATATTTTTTAATTGCTTATTTGGAAATTTCCCATAATGCACCCCAATCACATGATCACACTCATTTCCTACTCCTCCCAGGTCCATCCCCTCCACTCTTGTGACCTCCCCAAAACAAAAGAAGAAGAAAAAGTACACTGAGTACTACCCATATTCTTGCAGGAGCATGGTCAAACTCCCAGTGGCCAGCCCCTTAAAGAAAACTGGGTTCCTCCTACCCCTGCCAGAAGGTCCCAACTGTGAAGAGCTACATTTCAGCACCCCACACAATTTTTAAGACTTCTCTTCAATGGCTTCCTGTCTAGACCTTTTTTTTTTTTGGGTGGAGGGAGAAGGGTTGTCACAAAAACCTTTGGTGGAGGACTAGCAGCAGAATATCCATTTTTTTGTTTGTTTGTTTTGTTTTGTTTTTTTGTTTTTTGAGACAGGGTTTCTCTGTGTAGCCCTGGCTGTCCTGGAACTCACTTTGTAGACCAGGCTGGCCTCAAACTCAGAAATCCGCCTGCCTCTGCCTCCCGAGTGCTGGGATTAAAGGCGTGCGCCACCACGCCCGGCTTGCATTTTTTAAAGGTTGGTCTATCTCACCTACCTTTGCCCTGTACTGTTCACTGTTTTAACCACCTCCAGAACACCCGCTAGGATTATAATCTTAGCAAATATTTGGCACATAATAGATGTTGAATAAAAACATGCTAAGCTAGGCTAGATACATATCCTAGTGTTAGAACACTTGTCTAGAATGTATAAAGGCCCTGGGTTCCAATCTTAGCATACACACTCAAAGTGTTGTGTGTCTCCAGTTAGTCTTGAATTTCCTTTTGTCTTAACCCTGACTACGATTCTATCACACTGGAAACACTCAAGTGTCCAGTTTAACCTCAGTGGATGAAAGGGGCAGGAGCCTTCTTTGGTCTTCACTCCATTGGTTTCAAGGGAACCAAGGCTCATTTGATGCCTGTGGCCCTAATCTTAATCTAGCCTAGGGATTATCAACTTGTGGGTTGAGACCCCTTTGGGGGTGTGTGTCACATATCAGAAGTTTATATTACAGTTCATAACAGTAAACAGTAGAAAAATTGCAGCTATGAAGTAGCAATGAAAATAATTTTATGGCTGGGGGGGGGGTCACCACATCATGAGGAACTAAAGGGTCACAGCATAAGGAAGGTTGAGACCGCTGATCTAATCCAAAATTGCCCTCCTGAGCCACGTGCAGGCCTTCTGAGGCTGAGGAAAGTCCTTCACCTTCCTGGGCACCAAAGTACAAAGACGGACCCTCAGGCCCAGCAGAAAATCCCAGAAGACTGCATGGCAAAGCCTTCCAAGGGCTCAAAACAACAGCAACAACAATAACAACAAAGCACCCATAAGCAATATAGCTTTGTGGCATGGTGGATGTTACAGGAGACAGTAGTCTATGAAGGTGCAAAGTGCTCTTGTACAGAGACTGGTGGGATCCAGGCCCAGTCAATCCCCTCCTCCACAGTGTCTGCTAGAGGCCCTGGGCCTCTCCTGACTTGGCCCACCCCTGATCTGCAAGTGTTTAGACAGGTCCCCTGAGCTCACAGACTGCCACGTAAACGGTTGTGCATGCATGCACTTAAGACGCATGCACACATCACGGCTGGGGAAATCCCCACAGCTGGCTCTCTCACGTGACAAAGCTTTATCCAGAAAGCAGCAGCCTAGTTGCCTGCAGGACAGGGGTGGGGTGGGGCTCGAGTTAACCCTTCCATACCACAGCGCAGGCTGAACTTCCCACAGGGAGAATGGAGTGAAGTCCAGGTCTCCGGGATTCTCTCTCAGGCACTGTGATCCTCGCTCACTGGGGACAGACTACTTCTCAGGGCCCCGCCCAGGCTTCCCTGTGCTAGCACAAGGCTGTTCTCTATCCTGTTAGTGTGCTCCCTCATCAACTCTGAGAAGTTCTGCTTCCTGGAGCCTCATCCCCAGAGGGGGGTCACAGGCACAGCCCTAGGGAGCATGTCCCGATGCCAGATGCCTAGGTGGGGTCCTACAGCCAGGAATTCAGCCAGAATTCTTGCCCTCCTTCCATGGGTGTGAACAAATGCCTCTGAGAAACTGCTCCAGGGCCCTCCCGGGTCCTCCTCTAACAAGAAGGCTGGAGGAGGCCCCTGGAACACGTTTTCTCCTGTTCAGACACACTGTATCTATTAGCCGGTGTGATCTGTATCATGTCTCTCACACAGTACTCCCAGATATGGAGAAGCCAGATGCCCAGTTTACTTTCTATGTTTCCTTACTGAGATACCATGTAGCCCAGGCTGGCCTCAAACTCATGACCCAGGCATCCCAGTCCCCCAGATGATAGGATTTTTTTTTAATAGCCCCACCCCTGAAGCCTAGAAACACTATCTCAGTGTAGTCCAGACTAGCCTGAAACTCCCTAAGTAGCCGAGCATGACCCAAACTCCTGATCCTCAAATGCTCAAACTCATGGCCAGTGTGTTGACAAGTTTTTATATCAACTTGACATGAGCTGGGGTCATCTGGGAAAGAGTCTTAATCGAGAAAATATTTGACTGATGATTGATGTAGGAGATTACAGGCCACTGTGGGTGGCGCTAACTCCTACGCAGTAGTCCTGGATGGTATAGGAAAGCAGGCTGGCTGAGCATGAGCAACAAGCCAGTAAGCAGTGTTCTCATGCCCTCTGCTTCAGTTTCTCTGCCTCAGGTTCCTGCCCTGACTTCCCCTAGATGGAGTGTGGCCTGGGAGATGAAAGATGGAACAAACCCTTTCCTTTCTAAGTTGCTTTCTGTCGTGGTGTTTTATCAGCAACATCACTGGACAACTTAGCTAGGGTATGTCTTAAAACATAAAATAAAGTTTTTTTTTTTTTTTTTTTTGGTTTTTTCGAGACAGGGTTTCTCTGTATAGCCCTGGCTATCCTGGAGCTCACTTTGTAGACCAGGCTGGCCTCGAACTCAGAAATCCACCTGCCTCTGCCTCCCGAGTGCTGGGATTAAAGGCGTGCGCCACCACGCCCGGCAAAAATAAAGTTTTTTAAAAAAAGGTGTGTGTGTGTGTGTGTGTGTGTGTGTGTGTGTGTGTAGGGATAAACAGCTCAGTGGTAGACAATTTGTTTAGCATGCATGATGTTTAATCCCCATGTGGTGGGCCCAATGAAAACAGTCCCCCATAAGATCATACATTTGAATGCTTGGTTCCTGTTTGGTGGACCTGTTTGGCAGAGATCAGGAGCTGCGGTCTTGTTGGAGGAGATGTCAGTGGAGACAGGCTCAGGTCTCAACAGCCTCCTACCATCACCAGGGTGCTCTCTGTCTCCTACACACGGATCAAGATGTGAGTTCTCAGCTGGCTGCTCCAGCCACCATGCCTGCGTTCCAGCATCACGGACTCTAACCCTATGGAACCAGAGCCGTGAGCCCAATTAAACTCGTTCTGTTTATAACAGTGTTTGCCATAGGTGTTTGTCTCACAGCAATAGAAAAGTGACACACCCTGGCACAACAAAAATAAATGAATAAAAAAAAGAAAGAAACAAAACCCTTAGTAAATTAGCTTCAGGAGGGCTAGCGCCTCCCTGCTTGGACTGCTATGCCCCACCCATCTGTGGTATTTGTGCTGTTATGTTTATTGACACCCTGGTTGGCTTATTCTCTCATTCAAGTGGGGGTCCTGGAAGACAAAGATCTCCTCAAGTTCATCTTGCTATCCCTGGGGCTGGGACCATGTGCCCTGGCACATAATAGATTCTCAGTTGCTTAGCAAACAAATCTATAAAACAGCCATAACCAGGGCCCAAGAGGCCATGGAGGGAAGGCCCAGACCAGTACTTTCTTGGAAACTTGCCCCCATCCATTCAGCCTTTATGAATCTTCTGTGTCTTCCAGACTGTCTCCGCTGTACACAGGGCCACTGGCCTTAAACGGAGGCAGCCCAGGTCACAGGAGTGTGGGGATGGGCTCTGAAATCAGAACCCTGGGATCAAATGTAAACGATGACCTAGGAGCCACGAGATTGATGGGGTGGGGGAGGGGGCAGGGGCAACTGTGCATGGAGGGAGCATGTCCCTCCCCAGCAGATCCATGCTTGTGCAAGGTCTTCGTGAGGCCTTAGGAAAAGGCAGTCTTAGTCTGGCCTGTGTCGCTGGCTTGTCATCTCTGCTTTACAGGGACTTTAACCCTCCTTCAGGAATGGTTATAAATTCGCTTAGACCCTGTTTAACACTCAGGGAGCCCTCTGGAATCTGGAATCTGGGGTGAGCAGGGGAGACCCCAGAGAGGAAGGAAAAGCTGCCCCCCAGACCACAGACTCCCAAGGCACCACATCCAGTCAGAAACAGAGCCAAGGAAGGGATGACAGGGAACCATGTTCCTCTGAGCCAGGAATGTGACAGGATCCTGACATGGCCCTGCTCTCTTAACACAAGACTCTTGTCCTAACGTAATTCAGTCCTTCCTTATGCCAGCTGCTTGGCTCACATGGAGACAAGATCCAAAGGGGCGAAGAAAGAATCAGGGAAAGGCGCGCTCTTCCTACAAACTTCTAAATTTCCTGAAACTTTGGAAAAACTCTTTGCCTTCACATTTCGAAACTGACCAATTATAGAAAGGCCATGAGCCAACCAAGTTCCACACGGCACATTTCTGTCTCTAAACTGAGTAACTTTAGATCAGAAAAAGGTGCAGATACAACGGGCAAGACGCGTTCCCCTCCAGTTCTTGTTTTTCCGTTGGCTTCATCATTACTGGAAATGTTGCCCCAACATCACATGCCTATAAACCAGAAATCTGAAGTGAGCAACAAGTTGCTTTCTGGCTGAGGTTCGTGGTGGGAAGCATTTCTTTGCTGGACCACAACTTGGGTGTCTCCTTCTCCAGGGCCACAGCCTCATGGCAGAGTCTCACCACTGTCTCCTGATGAGGCCAGACGGGGCCCTCAGGTGACTGATCTCCATGGCCTCAACACTTAGGCTAATGTTTCAGGGATAGTGGGTTTACAACCCTGTTTTCTGACAGCTCCTTGCAAGTCACCTCCAATTGCAAGTGGCTTCGAAAAACTGGTCCAGGCTCCTGGGCAATCCAGGGACACTCTTCCTGCTACCTTCACTGTCTATCAAAACTTAGATGTGGCCATCAGTCTACACCCAGAATGAAAGCCTGGTTTGGTTTAGGAATTCGTAGGCAGGAAGTGAGGTGAGGATCAGGAGTTCAAGGCTAGCCTTCATCATGAAGAGACTTTAATGCCAACTCAGACTACAGGAGACTTCCCTCAGAATGAAACAAAGCAATCCATGGGAGCCCATGCAGAGTTAGGGGGCCTGGGCAGGGCCTGAAAATCTGCATTTTTCAATGAGCACGTTCAGAATTCTGACCGGCTTCTGCTCAGGCCGTTCTCTTCCAGCCCAGCTTCCTACTCTCCTAGCAGAAGAAAGCCAGTAACATAAAGCAGACACTGTTCAACAAGCAAGCACCAGGCCTCACAGCTACCTCGATTTCTCTCCTGAGATCCCAGGATCTGGGGAGGGCTCCTCCCTCCCACCCTGCATCGGGCGTCCAGGCCAGCTGAGCAGTGGGGGCTGCTGCCTCGGATTGGCTTGTGATCCGCAATCACAATCACATGGCATGTGAGCAACACTGGCATTCTCACAGACTGCCACGCGAGCGCGGCTGGCCGTGAAGCTCCATCAATCAGCGACAGTTCCAATTAGATGGCTTTGTATTTCTGGGGTGATACGAGGCTGAGAGGCCGGTGCCATGAAGAGTCACGCTGTTTATAAAAACACAACCCTGGGTGAGATGCGCCAGAAGCTGACGTTGCCGCAACAAGACATGCTCATGAGGGACAGGCCAAAGGAGGGTGCCAGGAGGATTTTGGTCATGTTCACAAAACAGCTTGGGCCTTCTTCCACAGTGGATGAGAGGTTTACGTGGACCAGGAAGCCCTGAGCCCTGGAAATTGCTTTGGTAGTGGGAAGCCTACATTCTCTAAGGCTTCCTTTCCAGCCCCATCTCGCTCACGTCTCCCCCTCCCCTGCCCTGGCTCCTCTCCTGCCTTCCTCTCCTTCCTAACTTCCCATCCATCTCAACCCCACGTCCTCAGTCAGGCCTGTCGCTTCGAAGGGCACAGCTCACACGCTGAAGCTCATGCCAGCTTCAGAGGCCCTTTCTCCAGCCTCCCCTCCGTAGGTGACAGCTCTCCTACTCTCCTTGGTCTGCCTACACAAATCTCTGACAGCTTTGGAGCTGGGCACTCTGTGGGAGGGAAGCCAATGGAGGCTTCAAAGATGCAGAAACCAGCACTCTGCAGGGAAGGTGACTGCCTTAGCACTAATGGTGGGCAAAGCAGACCCCCAAAGCCTCCCGGCCCTGCTGGCTTGGCTACACTGTAGCTTTCCTCACTGAGCTCCACCCCCACCCTCACCCGAGTCAGCAGGAAGCCAGGTTCTGTCCAACCTTCACCATGGACAAGTGGCCACTCTTAGGTACCTCATCTATAAAAGAAGAACGGGGACTGACAAGACAAGTCTTGTCACTGAGTGACAAGTGCTTGCCACCAGGACTGCTGACCTGAAGGGGAAAAGCCACTTTCATCAATTATGCTCTGACCTTCACATACATGTTTTAGTGCATGCACACACACACACACACACACACACACACGCACGCACGCACGCATGTAAATAAGCATAAAAATATTTTTTAAAAGTGGGCTGAGCGTAGCCGGGTGTGGTGGCGCATGCCTTTAATCCCAGCACTCAGGAAGCAGAGGCAGGTGGATTTCTGAGTTCGAGGCCAGCCTGGTCTACAAAGTGAGTTCCAGGACAGCCAGGGCTACACAGAGAAACCCTGTCTCGGAAAAAAACAAAAAAAACCAAAACAAACAAAAAAAAAGTGGGCTGAGCAGTGGTGGTACAAGCCTTTAATCTCAGCACTTGGGAGGCAGAGGCAGTTGGATCTCTGAGTTCAAGGACAGCCTGGTCTACAGAGTGAGTTCCAGGATAGCCAGGGCTACACAGAGAAACCCTGTCTGGAAAAAACAAAACTAAAATAAAATTAAAAAAAAAAAAAAAAAAAAAAGAAAGAAAGAAACCAAAAGTTGGGCCTAGCTTTTCTGGATAGATCGCTTTTTATAGTAGCTAGTAATTATGGATAAGTCTTACTATCAGAAAAAATACACTTTATTCAAAACTGAACTTAGGGGGTTAGAGAGATGGCTCGGTAGCTAAGGGCACTTGCTGCTCTTTTAGAGAACCTGGGTTCAACTCCTAGTACCTACATCATGGCTCACCCCCATCTACAGCTTCAGTTCCAGGAGACCCAACAGAAGAGTGCTTCTGATCGCTTCAGACATCGGGCATACATGTGTTACTACCGAGACATACATGTAGGCAAAACACTGACAAATATAATAATTTAAAAGCATAACTAAGCAAACTTAAAACATAAATAAAGACTAATTTAGCCATGCATGTTGGCTTATGCCTCTAATCCTGTACTGGAGAGGCCAAGTTAGAAAGGCTGCCGTGAGTTCAAGGCCAGTCTGGGTTACAGAGTGAGACTGTCTCAAAAGTACAAAGCAAGGGGCCAGAGAGATGGCTGGGTGGGCAAGGCACTTGCCACCAAATCTGATGACCTGGGTTGACCCCAGGCAGGGAACCAACTGTGACATGTCACACATGCCCCTACACACAGAAATAAATATTTCAGATATGTGCTGTCTTTATCTACTTTCAAGTATTTTATAACAGTTTATAAAATTAAAAATATTTAATTTTATAAAAATTTTAAAATGTAAAAAAATTAAAAATATAAAAAAATTTAAAGAACAATTAAAAATAAATGAACTAAAAAAAACCCCAAAAACTAACAAACAAAACAAAGCAACAAACCCGCCCAACCTCATAGCCAGGCCTAGAGGCACAGGCCTGCCCTGGGTTACTCTAGAGGCTGGAGCACAGGGGCTTGAGAGTGGCTCCGCAGTGAAGACCCTTGCTGCTCTTGCAGAGGACCTGGGTTCCGTTCTCAGCAGCCACGCTGGGCAGCTCACAGCCACCTGTAACTACAGTTCCAAGGGTCTCCTGCACACTTTTGGCCTCTTCAGGTACCAACTCGAACGTGGCATCTACTTGGTGCCCATGCTGGATGGGGGAGGAGCCTACACCAGCACCCTCTCCTATCTCTGCGGCCTCCTGCATCCCATTTCACACAGAAGCTAAGGACTTAGGAACATACAGCTGGCAGAACTGTGGCACAAAGCAGGCCTCCCGGTTCAGAATGTACACTCCTTTGGGGTTCAAAAAGTGGAAATAAATACTGTGACTGAATCTTTTTACTCCCAGGTTAAAGGCCTCTCCTCCCTTCAAAGCCTAAAATAAACAATAAACAAATAAACACAAACTTGCCAAGAGCAAAGCCAACTGAGCCAAGCTGAGGTTTGAATTCTATCTAGTGTGTCAGATGCCAAACCCTAAATTCTCAACTCCAACAACAACAGAACCACATCAGCGTTGATCTCATTAACTGGGCCCAATAAGACCGTTTAATGATCGTGGCGATGGAAGGCAGGCTGAGCTCACAGCTTTTCTAAGAATAAACAGGACTTCATCAGAAACATCAACACTTGCCCAAGAAAACAATCTCGCAACACTCTTGAGCAACCTCGTTTGCATTTAAACTGGAGCTCGCCAGAGTTCTGGGTGGGAAGGAGCGCCAGGTCCCCTCTGCCTGGCAAGTGGCACACATAGAAGCCTCCATCCCAGAGGCTCTGTGGGAAACTGCGCCCCCTAGTGGCAGCTTGCAGAGCTCCTCAAGCTTTCTTGGGAGCCATGGGCAGCGGGCAGCATGCAGCATGCAGCTTGCAGCATTCCTCCGTGACCTCGCTTCAGTCCCTGCCTGGAGTTCCCGCTCTAACAGCGATGGACTGTGAGCTTGTAAGCCACATAAACCCTTTCCTCGCCGAGCCGCTTTTTATTCCGAATGTTTTATCATAGCCATAGAAAGCAAACCAGGTTATCAAGCAGCTTGACGGACACTCTCCGGCTCCCAGACTTTCTGAATCATCAAATCCACCCAGGGTTGCCGCTGTTGCTGGGACAACATCTCTCCTCTTTGCCCTCTATGCAGTTCCAATCACCAGCCAGAAAACCATCCAAATCGTATCACTCTGTGCCATTCATTTAACTCAGAGAAAGTCAACAGCCCCGTGCAGTCGCAGTCTGTGCTGTAAACGGCCCCCCATCCTCTCCTCTGCTACCCCCTTCCCTCCCCCTCGGCCCCTGCTGCTCATCATCTTCCCTGCCATAGCCTGCTTGAGCAGCTGGGCCTTCGTTCACACTGTGCACAGCCCTGTTCCTCCACCACTCCCCTGTCACCGGGCGCCTTTCATAGAACAGCTCGTCACTGTGAACTTCCAAACGGCAGGCATATTTCTGCAACACCAACATGGGTACAGTGCCCGAATACAGCTGGGGCTCAGGAAGGTCATATAACTGATTTCCAAACAAGCTACGATTAGTCTTGCTTGCTTAGATTTCTGAGTGTACTCTCGCTAGATAACCAAAGCCTCTTCCGGCTCTCGGCTCCCAAGTCAGAAAAGTTCCTTCTAGGTCCAATGTCCCCCCAAGCCCGGATGAGAGGCCACCTTTCCTGACTCTCACTGCATGATCCAGGTACTCGGTCTCCAAATCACTTGCCCACGGAGCGGGGCTTGTATGGAGGCCGCAGTTTCAAGGTGGTGGGAGATAGGCAGTAAGCAAGAATGTGTACAAGGTAACTAACTGGAGTGTCAGCGACAGGGAAGGGGCAGAGATTTGAGAGGGTGCGGCTGGGGTGGCTCCTCCGAGATAATAAAAAGGAGCCAGCCAGCCACAGGGAGGAACATTATTCCAGGTCCAGGGAACAGCAAGTACGAAAGTCGCCAGAGAAATGAGCGAGATATCTTAGGAGCAGACGATGACCCCGCGGTTGAACAGGTTTGACCTGATGGGAATGTAGGGGCAGAGCCCGAGTCAGAAAGGCAGCGGGGGTCAATTATGCAGGGCTCTGAAGCCAGAATAAGGAATTGTTTTTCATCGCGTGGTAGTCCCCCGGGGAAATTTCAGCGGGTTTGGAATGTACTTTACGAGTGCCCTCTAGCGGTGCTGCGGGGAATGGCAACTACCGGAGTAAAGGTGGAGGCTTCCTGGGAGCCTGAGGGATTCCCTGCGAGGTGGAAGGCGGCCCTCTAAGGTGACAGTGGGCACAGGCAGAAGTGAGTGGATCAGGAGGCCCAGCTGATAGGCAGAAGGAAGGGAGGGTGAAAGCCAAAGATGGCTTCTAGCCGTTAGGCAGAAGGAACCAGGTCCGCAAGGAAAGATTTAGCAGAAGGAGAGATGCAGAAAAAGTCCAGGCCACCCTTCTCACTGTCAAATGTCACCGGGCCTGCCCCCTCCGCCAGGCTGTGTGCCATGTGACACTGCTCTTCCTCTGCTCTGCACAAGCCTTCCTGCTGATATCTGGGGGGCTGGGGGCAGGGAACCAGGGTCTCATCAACTACAGAAGCAGCTCGCATCTCAAAGGAACAAAGGAGTTGGTTCATTCCAGAGCCCACAATGAGGAACAAAGATTCATGTTTCCCCCAAATAATGTGTTCCAAAGAGGCAGCGATCTTGTTTATAGAAACAGGAGCAAAGAAAGCCATAAGGCGATATACTTTCAAATCCATCAGGTAGCAGGCAACAGCTGCATGGGGGAGACGACAGGGTGCGGTGGAGGCTCTGCCGTAGGTTTCAGAAAGTACCTGACAGTATTCTTAACCCTTTGGTTGGCGGAAACTTGGATCCTGTTCATATATCCCAAACGATTTACCTAATGGTACCAAAAATGTTAAGTCACATACAGAGGGGGGCAATAAATGGCTATGGGTGAAGCTAAAGGTAAATCAAGATAATTAGGCACTGGACTTGCACCATCCCAACTCTCTACACCATTGCTGTTCTCATCAGCCCACAAATCAGCCTTTGCCACCCACCATAGCTTCTTTCTAGGATTTCGAGTGCTAGTTCAGAGTCTCATGTAACCAAGGCTGGTTATTATATGTCCAAAGATGCCCTTGAACTTCTGATCCCCCTGCCTAGAGCTCCTGAGTGGCTAGGCTGCAGGCACAGACTGCCAAACTGGGTTTATTCGGTCCTGATGATTACAGCCTAAGGGTTCATACATGCCAAATAAGTACTCTGACTCGAGCCCTGCTTTAGCAGTTCTGAGCAGGGCACAGCGACAGGTACCGGCTCACCTGAGCACGAGGCAGGAAACCTGGACCCTATGACCAGACCACTTCTAGAAAAGTGTCCTTGGTCCCAGGAACAGCAAGGGTCTCCTGTGAAGGAGCCGAGTTTTCTGGAACTAGGCGGGAAAGCAGACATGAAACAGGATTCCACATCCCCAGTGTGAGCAACCCTGGGCAGCTTCACTGTGCCGTGGGCGAGAGCCCTAAACCTGGACTCTGACTCTGCGTGTGCCCGGGAACAGTCAGTGATTTCTCCTTGCAGTGTGGCAGAGCAGAACATGAAGAAACATGTGAAGAACATGTGAAGAACATGTGAAGAACATGTGAAGAACACGTGAAGAACACGTGAAGAACATGTGAAGTTCTGGGCACGGCGTGCTCAATGAGGAACACTTCAGGAAAGCCTTCTCTGCTGCAGAGAATGATCTAGCCACACTCAGACACTAACCTATCTAGTCTTCATTACTGCGATGGAGGTGTGTGCTAGCGTTCTCCAGAGGAACAGGCCAACACAGTGTGCACATAGAGGGGGAAAAAAGGATTTATTTTAGAAATTGGCTCACGTGACTACGGAGACTTGGTGAGCACAAAGTCTGATGAGAGAGCAGGCAGGAGCCTGGGAAGGAGCTGCAGCCAAGTCCAAAGGCAAGCTATGGCAGCTCTCCTTGATGGTGGGTGTGTGTGTGTGTGTGTGTGTGTGTGTGTGTGTGTGTGTGTATGTGTGTGTGAGAGAGAGAGAGAGAGAGAGAGAGAGATTGGATAAGGCTCACCATTTTAGAGAGGGTAATTGAATTTATTCAGGGTTCACCGACTTAAATCTTAATTTCATTAAACAACATCTTACAGAAACATACAAATTAAGGCCTGACTAAACATCTGGGCAAGATGGCCTACCTAAGGACCTATGAAGATAGCTATTTAAAGTGGATGCAAATATCCCTAAGTTACAAAAGACAGAATAAGTACTGAGAGGGAGACCATCTCCCAAGAGTCGCAGGGGAAAGAGCCTGGCTCTGAATGCCTGCTGCCTGGCTCCAGCCTGGCACTTTAACCGCGACACTAAGTGGCCATTACCATAAGCATACCAACGTAAATTCAATTTCCTCATCTGTCTTTTTCCTGGATGGAAGTGGAAGTCAGTGAAACTGAGAAGTCATCCTGGGGAGGTTATGGGGGAGGCACAGGGCCCCACCTTAAACGAGTGGACCACGAGGACCATGGGTAACCACTACTGCTACAGTATTTTATATAGTACTATACAATATTTATAATATAAATATATAATATTATGCTATACCTAGTACTATATGTTATTACATGGTGGTGTTATTAAGTGCTATTCTATATTATAGGCTATTCTATATTACACGAGGCAGGTATTATCATCATTATTGTTTTAAACACAATGAAGAAACTACAAGAAACTTCCCAAAACCAAGCGGGACCTGGCGTTCAGAACGCACTACACTTGAACTTCAGACAACTGTCGTAGTCATCAGAGCCCCAGGTTTGCCCCTCCAGCCCTGTTCTCTTGGCTGGAAGTGTTGATGACAAAACTTTTTAGGCTCTTCACTCTCCTTTTCACAAAAGGAGATGATGGCCTTCTGCTTCGGGCATAGCTGAGATACCCTGGCACGGCTGTTAGACAAGTACACACACACACACACATCTTACCCTACAACTAAACAAGCTTGAACAAGTTTCAGCCGATACACGGAGGACACTCAGCCTCTGCACACAAAGATGCAGACACAGGTACTGCCCAGTTATCAGGAGGACCACCCACGTCCACTCAACCTAACACTTGGCCTCCCACACCCACGGATGCGACTTTGTTCCTCCCAATAAGCTGGTAAGAGAGCACTTGTACTCCCAGCACATCCCACCCTGTATTTACAAGGACACAGAATACAATTACCTCAATTCCTACCCATCACGGGCAGCACACAAGCCTCTACTTGGTCCACAGACACCCCGACCCCCGACCCCGGCATTGGGACATAGGGGCCTGGAACGTGAGCTATTTGGACTTATCTCCAAAAGTAAGACTAGACTCTTCGGAAGACTGTCCATGACGCCCTGCCACACAGAAAACACATACGCCAACATAGCTTGCTCCGTCTGCCCCAGCCCTGCACCCCAGAACTCATCCCACTAATTTAAAAAGATCGCCCTCCCCCCAAGTAACTACACCCCGCCCACATCCAGGCGTGTGCCATTTGGGAGAGTCTCCCGCACCCAGAAAGAATCTTCTAACCCTCTAGGGACAGCCTCTCTGTCAGAGGATAACCTCACTCTTGCTCTTGGGGAGGGCCTATACATACTGAGGGTGAGGACCCCCTCCTACGTCTCTGCAAGCCGCGCGGGGGCAGCAGATCCACTCCCCAACACACACACACCACCACCACCACCACCACCACCACACACAAAACCCGGAGCGCAAGCTCAGAGCTGGGGGAGGGTTCAGGTCCGAGGTATGGTGCAACAAACCTAAGTCTCTCAAGAGCGACCCCTTCTCAGTCCCCTCTCACTTTCCCACGCAAGACCCTACATATCCACAAACTCTTCCACCGCAGCGCGAAGGACGCACGGGAAAGCCACAGCAGTATCCAGCAGTGGCTCCTGCAGCTGGGGTGCAGGCTCCCGCTGAAGATGCTGCGGTGGCTTCGACCCTTCCTGAGACACCCCTACCTCATGCACCCCCCACTCCCATCATCCGGGAGTCAGAGGGACTAAGGAGGAGAATGAAAGTGTGAGTGGCAGAGAACTTAGAGGGCAAGGGTCAGGGAGGGGGCAATGGATGCATCCCCCAGCATACAGGACCACGGTGCCAGCAGGCCAAGCAAACATTCCCCCTCCCCCGAAAGTCCTGCGCAGGATCAGAGAGGGACGCGTGCAGGCAGCAGGGAGGTGAGAGAGAAAAGACTCCCTTACCTGATTTCCTCTTGGAACTGCCATAGTCTCTGAAAAAGAAACAACAACAGATAGACATGGTTAGGACTGGCAGGGGCTCGGGGCTGCAGCTGTTGGGGCGCCCACCGGCGGGGCTGCGCCGCTCCCGGTGCCTCTGCTCATGTGATGCCGCGGCCGAGAGAGCGGCGCGCTCCGCAGTTGCACGCACTGCGCGCAGCGATACCCGTCCGCCCGCCCCGGCAGCCCGGCCTCCCCAGCAGCCCGGCCTCCCCGCCGGCGTGATCAGCCTCTTCGCCCCGCCCTGCCTCTCTGCAGCTCGAACCCGCACCCGCACCCGCGCCCGGACCACGCGCGCCCCAGCCTGCCCAAAGGCTCGCCTTTCCCTAATCCTCACTAGATCCTGTTAGAGAAGGTTCAAGTACACTTGCTAAACAGGGGAACTGAGGCTATCAGAGGGTGGGACGCTCCTGATACTTTGCGTTGCTAGCCCAGTGGCATGCTCGCTCTCTTAAGACCCTTTGATTCAGTGGCACCCTCTCCCAGGTACCCAAGCCCTCACCCCCTACCCCCAAGGCATTCTAGCTGCTTTGAACTACTCCATCTTTTGGGACTGGCACAAGTGATGGGCAAACATTGCCTGCGGGAAGAATATTTCGCATCTGCAGTTCTTTTTCTTTAAAGGCTAAGGGCGACACTGGGCATTCCGCTCTGTGGCGCACGATGCAGGGGTACCTAGGAATCGGAGAGTGGTAGGAATGGCGAATGAGCTGCTAAAGTGAGCACTGGGTTTGAATCATGTCATTTAAAATAACTGTTGGTAGCCTTAGGCATATAGCTCCTCCCATCCCCCATCTGCCCTCTCTGCCCTCCAAGGCTCCCCTAGACCTAGACTCTGTATCAGGCAGAGGCAGACTCCCCAAAGCTGGTTGCTCCTGCATCTCCATTCCTTCGACCGCCCTGGCCCCAGTCTCATGTATTCTTAAAATCTGAATTCTGTTAATGCCCAGGAAGTAGCCCAGGGGTTAAGTCCCAGCTTGGGACTTTTCTGGAGAGGAATCTTGCCTTCCTGGTTCCTGAGGACCAAAGAAAATGCCACTTGCTAACCATTTTTTGGCCAAGCCAATTAGCTAGCTGGACCTGCTCCCTGGAGGAGGGTCTCACTGGAGAAGGTCAGGCGGGTGGTCTATAGGAAGGGACTCTCAGCCATGAGGAGAATGACTGCCTACCCACCCAGGGATTCGGGCACTGTCCCACTCCGTCTCCCAGCGGCTGGCAGGGCCTGGGAAGCTGCACTTCTCGTTTGGTACTGAGACAAAGTCTCACTGTGTGGTCCAGGCTGGCCTCTGCCCTCCTGGGTGCTGCGATGACAGGCCTGTGCCCCCTGCCTTTCTTGCCCAGTTTGAGAGCCCCACTCTGCAGATGAGGCTCATTCACTGCCTAGCATTGCCCAGAGTGAGGAAGGACTTGAGGTTCCTAAGTCCCCAGGGAGAATCAGATCTGGAGAGCTGTTGGGGCAGAGGTTGTACTGTGCGGCCTCCTAAAAGACTAGGGAGGGGGAGAGCTGGGCTTGGTGGCACAAGTTTGTCCCCTATCACTCAGAAGAGGGAGAGGGTCTTACCCTGCGTCCCTTGTTTGTGGTGACTGGTTTTATGTCAACTTGACACACACACACAAAAAAGAGTCATCAGAAAGCAGGAAGCCTCAATGGAAAAAACACATCCTTAAGATGAAGCTGCTGGCAAGCCTGTAGGGGACATTCTTAATTAGTGATTGATGGGGGAGTGGGAGGGACCCAACCCATGGTGGGTGGAGCCATCCCTGGGCTGGTTGTTCTGGGTTCTACAAGAAAGCAGGCTGAGCAAGCCATGAGGAAGCAAGCCAGTAAGCAGCATCCCTCCACGGCCTCTGCATCAGCTCCTGCCTCCAGGCTCCTGCCCTGCTTGAGTTCCTGGCCTGACTTTCTCCAGTGATGAATGGTGGTGATGTGGAAGTCTAAGCCAGATAAACCCTTTCCTCCCCAGTTTGTACACGATGTTTCATCTCAGCAACAGTACCCCAACTAGGACACTTGCAGAAGCAGAGGACAGACTGGCAGAGGCTGTGCCCTAGGTTGCTTGGCAGTGCCCCCTTGATGTTCAAATGTGGGGGGAATTCCCAGCAAGGAAAGGGTTAAGTGGTGGCTGTCACCCACCCAGAGATGGAATTCCTTTTCCAGCTCTTCCACTAAGACTAAGGGGAAGGGCAGGACCCAGCTGGCAATTCAGAACCTCCATTTTCCCAAAGGGCTCAATTGAGTTCTGGGACTCCACAATCCACTGGCTATTCCCAAGGCTGCCAGTGGCCAAGCAGGAGTGGCCCCCTCACTTCAATGGCTACCTTCTCCTTGCTGAAGACTGCCTGAGATTATCTTTGAACTGGTTAGCAGCCCGAGTTGGGAGGCAGACAAGCTGTCCCACATGGAACAGCAAAGCTGAGGAATGAGGTGTAAGTCACATGTCTTGGGTGCCTTTGTATCAAGCACCACACTAGTGAATCTCAGGCTGACCATTCAGTAGAATCATCTAGAAATCTGGCTAGAGACTCAGGGCGGAGCCACCTCAACCCCACTTGGTTGCCTGTGCTTTTAACAGGCTTCCTCAGGACTCTGGGGCTGGGCCAGGGTTACATAAGCAACCCAGCCACCCCTTTGGAATGTTTGTACGAAGTAGGAGCAATGTGTTCAAATTACCAGACAAAACCTCTAGCTTTGTCCTATGATCAGAGTCTGGAGCCCTCACCCAGGGTTCCTGGATCTCCCTTCCTATAGATATTATGCTTTTATGCTTTTATCGTGCAGGAATTATAGATACTTCATCATCCCAAATCAGGCATCGAGTGGGTGTGGAGTGGGTGTGGTTGGGTTGGGCCCCAAACTGGGAACTTGTGTTCAGCTCTGAGGCTACACCCAAGCCCTACCCTGTGCTGGAGCAGAAGGCAGCACCCTGGGGCTGGCAAACAGGTGGGTACAGAAGGAGACTGAGTCTCGACAGTGGGGGCAGCCAGGTCATAACTAATTGGTAGGGTGGTAGTTAGAGGAATATATAAGGTGCCTGCCCCCAGCCCAGGGAAGGTGCTATCCCAGCAGGAAATCTCGAGGATGTTTCCTGTTGGGCATCTTTCAGCAAAGCCATTCTGTATTTTTAGCTTCTGAATATACTGAGAAGCAGCTTAGGTATCTGGGACTCCCCCCACCCCTCACATACCAGGCAGGATAGGAAAAGGCAGGGCTCTCCCGCCTCAGGCACACCCACCTCACTGCCCTTCAATCAGCCCTGGCCTGACGGGACAGCGGGCACCCTCTGTTAGGGTTCAATTCCCACTTGACCCGATGGCAGTCTTAAATTGGTGATGGCAGCTGCTGCCCTGACTGTGTTTCACTCCCTGGAAGTCACAGGTCCAGCCTGCCTCTGACCTCCTGCTGAATCACTGAGGCCCAGGGAGCCACAGGAAGACTCAGAGGAGGGAGGGGAGCATCTCCCTTCCGCGACGCCAGAAGCTAATGTAATTGGAAAGGACTCCCAGGCTCCATCAGGGTGTTCGGCCTTTTAGCTGTCCAGGGGTGACTAAGAAAGACAACAGGCACCAACTGTGCTAAGAAAATTGGAGTGTGGGACTTATGGGGAACCAACTGGGCAAACTGCGACTGGTGGTTCCCTGTGGTCCACAGGTCGGTGGTAAGAGAAAAAGCCATGACCCCCCTACAGCTCTCACCTGTGCCTGCAAAAGGAAAGACACACGCTATCTCTGGGCCCTTCCTGGGGAGATGCCATGGAGTGCATGTGAGGCCACAGCCTCTCGTTCCAAGCCAGGCTGCTTGCTGTGCTGGTGACCCCTTCCCCTTCTGCATGCACAGGACGAGAACAGCCACAGTCACAGAGCCAACACCCAGGAGGATGGAGTACACAGTGGTGTTATACAAGACTGTTAAGTGCTGTCATGGAAGCCAAACAACAGCCATCTTTCGAGGTTGAGCTTTGACTGTTCACATCCCTTATCCAGGGTGGGCAGGGTCACGAGACCCTCTCCTGAGTATCCAGCTGCTCTGGGTCCCCTGCTGTATGCAACTTTGCCCTAAGTGCACAGAGCCTGAGGGAGGGGCTTGAGTGTGTAGACCCAGGAAGACTAGGGAGGGAACTCCTCCATCTATGTGGCTCTGGGAGAGCCATCATCCCTGCAGGGTAAAAACTTTCTGGTGTGGCCTTTTGAGGAACAGCACCCACACTCCAGAAAGTAACCCCCAACTTATGCTTTGTAAGGAAACCCAATAAATGCACTGGTTCCCCAGAGTGAACAACGGTGGACTCGTGCCTGGACTTGTCACCTGGGCCTTAAGCGTAGGGGTGTACAGGGCTGTCTTCCCCTGGGGAGTAATTTAAGCAGCAAGTGTGCTGGAAAAGGAATGGCCTTGTGATTAATGTCAGCTGTCAACCTGACCGACTCACTCACCCAGGAGGCCACCCTCCGGGCACACCTTTAAGCTGCTCTCCAGGTGGCAAAGATTCCTTTAAACGTGGGATGCTTAGCTCAGGGAGATGGCTCAGTAGGCAAAGGGGCTTGCTGCCAAGCCTGATAAACCAAGTTCAATTCCAGGGAGCAACATGGCAGAAGGAGAGAAAATGGCTACCAAAAGTTGTTCTGACTTCATATAGACACATTCCCCCCCCCCCCCACCGCCATATTAAAATGTAATAAATAAGCCAGGAAATGGTGCACACCTTTAATCCTAGCACTTAGGGGCAGCACCATTCTGTGGACTGGGGACCCCAGAGTGAATAAAATTTGTGTGTGTGTGTGGGGGGGGTGGTATTTTATCACAGCCTGAGGAAGAGTAAAACATTCCCTCTCTATATACCACACTCTTGGAGATTTCTAGCACTTGGTCTTCAGTGCTGAGAGGCAACTGGAGCTGGTGTTGATCCATTTTACAGATGGCAAGACTGAGGTCTGAAGGCAGCAAGTAGCTTGCCCAGGATCCAGAGGTTAGACCGACAGCCTTGACCCACAATGCTCTTGGGACTGCACCAGGGCCTGGTAAGAACCAGACCGCAAAAAGAGGGCACACCACCAGCAGGCTCTGGGCTCTTCTTGGGAAAGGGAGGTAGGTATTCACCCTGTCCATCAAGGTTACCAGGGAGACAGAGGGAGGAGCCAGGAAGAGCTGCCTAGGTAGGTGAGAAAAGTCAGGGAAGGGAGGTCCAGGGTGGCCATGAGGAAAGATGCTGGATCCCTGGCAGGTAGAATTGGCAGCGAGCAGAGCAGCCTGAAGCCTCCCTCCCCATCCTCCCTCCAGCCCGAAGCCTCCCTCCCCATCCTCCCTCCCATCACGGAGTCTTGGCACGGAGCTCAGACTCGCACATCCATGCCCGTGTCCTTGCCCCGCTGTCTGCTGTCTGACTTTGGCGGCGTGGCCTGGGGTGCCCGTCTGTAGGTCTGCTGCTGCTGCTAAGAAGTGCTCAGGAGAAGCAGCCTTGCCGCCAGATGGCTGACTTGGGGTGACTTTGAGAGTTGGGGCAAGGCACTTCTTAGAATAGGGGGGGCCGGGGCAGAGTGTATCATAGGGACCCTTGGCTGAGGCCTTACTCTAGTCCAGGAGAGACCCCCGGTGATCTGGATCAGGCACCAACTCATAAGCACGATGTAGGCTGGTGCTGTGGGACCTTAGGGCCTGTGCAGGCAGCCACTAGGAGAGCCTGGCTCACAGGTTTGCGGTGCAGGTGGGTCCCAATGCCGCACAATACATCCAGGAAGCTAACATTCGCAGACAGCCCAGCCCAAGGGTTCCGGGAAGGGGGTGACACTCCAGGCGGGGCTGAAGTGGGCCAAGGAGTGAGGGGTGGGGTAGGCTGTAGAAGCAGGGACGACCAGCAGAGGTAAAACTGGATAAACAGGTGGTGTGTGAACAGGTGGACTGTGGAGAAGCAAGATGGCTGGGCTTGAAGGTCCAGCTGTGACATCCAGGAGGGATTAGGGGCAAAGCTGGCAGCAGTCTGGGTGCAGCTGGAGGGGAACCTTCTGGAAAGGTAGACAGCTAGAAGATGGAGGAAGGAGAGGCTGTGCCCAGTGTGCCCTGAATCAACTAAACTAGTTCTGGGCTCTGCTCTGACAGCAGGGTTGGTGGCTACGCATGCTCAGCCGGGTACTGCCGGGCACAGCTGTATCCCCCACGTGGAAAACAGGGGCAAGGGAAATTAGGGCCAAAAAAGGTTTTGGCTTTGTTTGTTTGCTTTAATTAAAGAATGCTGGGGTGGTCAGAAGACAAAGCCAGGCTGGCCTCGAACTCACATGTGGCTGAGATGGATGACCTTGCTCCTCCTGTCTGTGCCTGCCAAGCGCACCTACCCATCCCCGGCAAAACTAACGCTCGTCAAATGACAAGCCTTTGTCTGTCAGTGAGCTCTAAACTCGCTGTGGTGGATGCCAACAGGCACTGTTAAAGCGTAAAATAGACTAGAAACTGTCAAAATTGCTTATGGTCAAGGTTGTTTTGTGAAATTTCAGATTCAGTAATCTGTCTGTCTGTCTGTCTGTCTGTCTGCCTCTTTGTGTTGGGTTGTGATGTGAGATGTGTTTCCTAATTGAGGGGGTCTGTGATGGTTTGTCTCTTCTTGGACCAGGGAGTGGCACCATTTGGAGGTGTGACCTGGTTGGAGTAGGTGTGCCACTGTGGGTGTGGGCTTAATATTCTCACCCTAGGTGCCTGGAAGTCAGTCTTCCACTAGCAACCTTTGGATGAAGACATAGAACTTTTAGCTCTGCCTGTGCCATGCCTGCCTGGATGCTGCCATGCTCCCGCTTTGATGATAATGGACTGAACCTCTGAACCTGTAAGCCAGCCCCAATTAAATGTTACTTTTATAAGACTTGCTTTCGTCATAGTGTCTGTTCACAGCAGTAAAACCCTGACTAAGACAGAAGTTGGTACCAGGGACTGGGGTATTGCTGTGATAGGCCTGACCTTGCTTTTATTTGAAAGAATGTGGATTTTGGGACTTTGGATTTGGAAAGCAGTGGAATGCTTTAAATGGGGCTTAATGGGTCATCCTAAAAGGAATATGGAAGATAAGACTTGCCTTGGTCATGGTGTCTGTTCACAGCAGTAAAACCCTAAGACAGGGTCATTTTAAAAAATACTGACAAGTTTTCTGGGCTTTGATGTCCCCATCTCAGAGGACGGCTACTCCGAGAAGTCGGCAGAGATGCCGTGAGACTCTGACTCTGCCTGAGATCCACACAGAGAAAAGGAACACGTTCTTCTAGAAGCCAGTGAAAGCATCCCATCGAAGGGGCTCCAGGTCAACTGAGGTCTGCAGATCTCGGGGAGCGCTCCACCCCCCATAGCCTAGAGCTAGGTCTCTGCTCTGGCCTTGGAAAGCCTTTGCACAGCATGGTCTCAAGAGGCAATGACCTCCGGGCAAGACAGAGGGAGTGTGGATACCATTCTATGCCCCCATTTTGCCCCAATCTAAATTGCCACACTGAAGGCTCTGTGTCCAACAAGAATCTGGCCTTTCTCTGAAGGGCCTTCGTTTTCCAGGGTCCTGAGAATGGGCCTCATTGTGACCATGTGGATTTTTTCAGAGAGGCCAGATTCGTGCTCTGGGCGAAAAAGCTGAATTCCTGGGGTTAAGGAAGGGGTCTTGGGTCCTCCAGCCTGTGTTCTAGAAAGGTTGGATCTTATGACCATCACAGACTTCAGAAGATATCCCTACACACGAGGTACGGGGAGGGGGAGGGAGAGGAAGAGAGAGATTTTGTTCATCTTCTAAGAATCCCAAAGAGTCTCCACTGTTCTGTCCACAGAGAGAAGTCAAAGCACTTGTGTGTCCGCCTCCTCCGACTTGTCCCACAAGGGTGGGCACAGGCCCTGGATGGACGGCTTCATAATGCCTGGGCCTGGGAGCAACTAGTGAGGAGGGAGAGTGGGCGGGCCCAAAGCCTGCTGCAGTCACCTGCCAGGTTGGAGTTCCTTGAACCTTCTGTTATGGAGGGGCTAGAACAATTCTTGCTTTAAAAAGTTGGGGTCAATTTGGGCAATGCATAAAGCTCTTAGCATGGAGTTGAGATCCCAGCTGAAAGCTTGGGTTCATAAGAGGGGCCAGAGCTGGCTGGTGGCCCTTGCTCAAGAGAATGGAGCTGTAAGACACTGGCTCCATCACACAATGCCAACCTAGAGCATGAGAACAGACAGATCTTGATTCTCACCTGTGACCTTCCAAGGAGTCACACCCAGAGGGAGAGTTGGGAGAGAAAAGATCCACAAAGCAAATCTCCTAGCAAAGGGACCATGGGGCAGGCCCACTGCTGTGGAGTAGAACAAGTTCCGCCATAGGGCGCCTGACACTCTGCTGCCGAATCGGCTGGCCGCTTCCTGGCCATAGGTGATTCGTGGATTTCTGAAGGATGCAGAAGTGTTCGGCCACAAAATATAGCAATGGGGTTCAACTGTGAAGTCCCCACAGAGCATGTCAAAGAGGCCCCTCCTCCAGCACCCCTCCATTTCCATCCATACTACGTTCTCTGCCATCTACCCACCAACACCTATCCATCTTCTGCCCTTCACCTGTCACATATCCCTCATCCACTCTTCACCCATATCTTAACAGAGACTCATTCCCGTCCCTGAAGCAGGCGCACAGCAGAAGACACACTGTCCTGCCTTAAAGTGTGCACCATCTAGTTAATAAGTGAAGACAAACATCCAAGGAAAGAAAACAGAACTCAACTCGTGATTGAGTACCATAAAGCGCTAGCAAGAGTCTACTGTATAGGAATCCCCAGGGCAGGGAGGTCTGAGTGGCCTGGGGTAGTCAGGGAGGGCTGCTTGGAAGAGGGAGGTACTGGGGCCGAAAGCCTGAAAGGGAAAAAATGTTTAGGAAGTTAAAGCAGGGACAGGAGGAGGGAAGCAGGGATGCATGACCGCAGGGGCAGGGGAAGGGGCAGGGGGAGAGGCAGGAAGGGGCAGGAAGGGGCAGGAAGGGATATAAACAGTGTGCCTGGGTCTCAACTCAGTCTGGTTTCTCTGTTTAGGTGACAGAGTATGGAGGTAGAGGGTGCTACTAACCAACTGCCCCAGGCATATCTACAGATGTTCTGGTCTATGTGGTACGCAGGGCAGACATAGAGGCCCACCACCACGTGAGTGCCCATGAAGACTCCTAACCTCCCAGCCCTGACCTGATCCAGCGCCTCAGCCTCCGTGCGAAAGGTGGGAGGTAGGCAGTCCCCAAACGTCTCCCAGGTACGTAGGCCACCTGGGCAGCCCTGTCAGGGCCAGGACCCTGGAGGTCACACAGGCATCTCTCAGGGGGACTTAGACCTTACATCACAAAGACACAAGCACGAAGCATGCAGGCCCCATGCTAACTACTTTACTGTGTCTTCAGGACGCGTTTTAGTCTCACTTTATTGCTGCAGCTCAGAGAGGCCAGGACATTCTCTTGGTGTCCCACGGCTAGTAACAAGGAAGCAAGATGCAAACTTAAGAGCCATCTATGCTTATGACCATATGATGCACACCTACAAACCGTCTCTCTGGCGTGTCACACCTTCAAGGCTCAGCCTGACACAGGCTTCTCTTCCAGAAAACCCTCTTAAGCTTCCGACCTCCAGGGACAGAGGGACAGAGTGTGCTCCAAGTCTGCCGCCAACACCTAGAGGCACATTAACTGGAGCTGCCCAGGAGATTTCTCTAGAAAGTTGGTAGTGGTCTTTATTGACACTATCCAAAACAGTGGCCAAGCACCTATGACGGCCACTAAGTACCCCCACATGTGACTGCTACTTCAAAAACCTGTGACAGAGCTGGGTGTGTCATGACATGCATTCCTAACATGGCCTTGGGAAGCAGAGACAGGAGGATTACTGCAAACTGAAGGCCAGCCTAGGTTACAAAATTAAGACAGTCTCACAACAACAACAAAAACCAGTTAAACACACACACACACACACACACACACACACACACACAAATCATGATACAGTGAGTCCTTCCATGCTTCAATTCACAGTAACAAAACAAACAAAACAAAACCAAGGAAAAAAGCCTAGAGAATTTGAATTTTACTTTTTTAAGACTCTACCTTAAAGGAGGGACCACAACGGCTAGTGATTTCTTTACTGACCTCAGATATCCCCTACAGCGCTTATGAAGTAGTTTCCTCCTAGATTAAACTATTCCTTTTTTTTTTTGTTTGTTTGTTTGTTTGTTTTTTGAGACAGGGTTTCTCTGTGTAGCCCTGGCTGTCCTAGCACTCACTTTGTAGACCAGGCTGTCCTCGAACAATTCCGTTCTGCAGAAAGGCTCCTTAAGATTGAAAGTCAGCAACTCAAATAGCTTCAGGAAGTTCCTGAAACTGACCAGACTCACTAGGCCCCTCCCCCATCCCTAAGAGTAAACAGTAAAGAGAGAGCCATTCTCCCACAAGCAGAATTGTAAACAAGAAGCAGAGATTGGGCATGTAGCCTGGAAAGAAGCAGAGGCCAGGAGAGTTGTCTGGAAGAGGCTTTAGCCAAGTGGGCCACCTGGAAAGGACATTCTCCAACCTGTTAAACTGTCTGCAGGGTGTGTGCTGTGCATCAGATTCCTAGCTTTGTGAGCTGTCACCCAGGCCGGGGTGGGCTTTCGTGATTCATCTGCCTGTGAGTCATTCCTGCTCCTGTAAATAATCCCGCACCCATATTTCTGAGCGTAATAAAGTACGGAGCTACCTGCTAGGCTCGCCTCAACACAGTCTTCCTCCCCCTCCCTTTGCACTGCTGGCCACTCTGCACTGGCCCCATGGTTATTGTGGTGGAGGCTTTTTAGGGGAGCCAAGATCCATAGGCAAACTGATAGCATCGTCTGAGACAGGGGACTAAAGGTGGGCACTGAGGGGGAGATGAGGTTGGGCTGTGGACAGGACGGACCTGGGAGGGATGTAGCTAGGCTGAGATGATAGAGCATCTCTGCACAGATGGGAAGAGAGTCGGACTCTGTGGGTAAAGCACTCTGCCGAGGTCAGAGGGCTGCTAGGTTGCAGAGTTGGGGGTCCCAAGACCCCTGTGATATGGCTGCCCCTTTGCTTTCAGATTTCCCAGGAATCCCCTCTGCTGTGAGGCTGCCAGGCCTCCTTGGGGGCTCCTGGATCCCAGGGAAAGGGAACGAATGAATGCCAAGTCTAGATGTCTTCAGTGTGTCAGGCCAAGAGGCGGACTTAATGAGGCCGCTCCACAAAGGGGCAGGCGGCTGCCACATTCCACACAGTGGGCTCAACAGGCAGGCCAGCGGCTCCCAGCCAAGGGCCTTTGTGGCTGGGGAAACTCAGCAAAGAGCCTCCCCACGCCAGCTTGGGGGCTTCCCAATGTCCTACCGACTGTGTGTGTGTTACATTTCTGAGCGTGTCCAAGTGTAACTCTGATGGACCCCAAAGGCCAGTCCAGCACTGGGGTGTCAAGACTTAGTTTTCAGGCCTAGCTTTGCCTTCTTTATGCCTCAGTTTCCAGGATTAGACTGGGTTTTATCAGCTCTAGGTCTCCCACAGACTTGCTTCCCTCGGGTTCTGGAGCCCAGATAGGGGCAGGAATGGTGGCAGTTGCTATTGAACCACCCTTCCCACCCCCATTAAACACTGCCTTCTCAATGGTGGGGAGACGGGAAGAATCCCTCATTGCTGTCCCGATTACCGATCCCAACAGTGACAGGAGCCCTACATTGGTCAAGTGTTCCCGCCATGTAGCTTCGAAACCACGTCTCTGACAGCGCTTGGCTCACCGTGACATGCCTGTGGTAGATATGCCTAACCCCATTCCCTAGAGACTCCCCAGGAGGCTGCTCCCCACCACAGCCTCTCCTGTATATGGGCCCCATGGGTTCTCCAAGGCCCATGGCAGGAGCCCTCCTGGACTGGATAGCTGTTAGATTGCTTCCTATTCAGCCACTGTACCTGAGACACCAGCAGTGCAGCCCCCCTGAGCATCCCTGCCTCTTCCAGGCAGCACAGACCTTGTGCCCCGAGGCAGTGCCAGTCCAGTCTCCACTAGGTAGGGTCAATGTTCACAGTAGCACCAACTAGATGCTCCACTCAGTACTGTATCTGCAGAGAACCTACTGGGTCTCAGGTTCAAAAGAGCTCACTCCTTATCTCTGGGGCTGTGAGACGGAAAGAAGATGTCAAGGTGGCTGTGAAAGAGATGGGGAGGGAGGGTAAATCAGACGATGAGGCACTGAAGGGAGAGAAGAGAAGGAAGACAGGGCCCTGGGGTTAGAGCTGGGGAGGTTGGCTTCCCAGGAATAGGACATGAGAGAAGCCCAGTGAGTCACCCTTAGCACAGTGTACATCACCCATGTCTAACTCACTCAGGCCTTTGGGACTCCCCACAATTGCTGTGTGCCAGTGGGCTGTATGTGGGCTGACAGGGGTGCTGGGCATCCCTGGAGTCAGGCACGCCTATAGCTTGAGCTGCTGGCTCCTGCAGAGCTGTTACTACTAACACTGGCTGCCTCCCTCCCTCTCTCCCTGCCCGGTGTCATCTCCCAAATGAACTGCAAGAACTGGGTATGACGGATGGTAAGCCAAGGTAAATATTGCTCTTGGGGTGATCTGGTCTCGGTGGTATGCCTGATAAGGCCCTCTCAGTCACTAAATCTGGGCCCAATGGTACACAGACATCCATGCAAGCAAACCAGCCGTAATGCAGTGGTGATACACTTTCCAGGAAGAGTGGTAAACATATTCTGAAATTGGTAGTGATAGCCACACAGTGGGGACTGGGCTGCTAGTTGTCACATCAGTGGTACACTTGAGACCATTTGAAAGGCTGGATGTAGCTGGCGGGGGGGGGGGGGGGGGGGGGAGCGTCTGAGCCTCAGCACTGAGTTAGACTCTCAGGCTCACAGCCTGTCAGTGGCAGTTCTAGGCTGGGTGGGACACAAAGTCAGCTGTATGCACTCTTGATCACCCCCACCTCCACCTCTACCTCTGCCCCAGTGACAAGTAAGCTGGCTACCTGCTAGAGAGCCAGAGGGATTGATTATAGTTAGTGGGAGGAAGCCTAGATTTTTCTGGGTGCTTCTTGGAACAGGCTTCCTGTGCCCACCAGATGGCGCCCATCCTTAGAGTTTTATCCAGGAGCTCTGGAGGCCAGAGGAAAGTCTCCAGGACCACCCCTGGTGTCTCTATAGACATACACCTTGGGGTGGGGGTGGGGAGGGGGTGGAGATACAGCCATTTGCCTCAACTGAAGTAGGGATTACCAGCTTCCTGGGAGAATAACAATAGACAGACAGTACCAATGCAGGTGGCTGTAATACTCAGTCTTACCACCAGGTGGCGAAAGATACACACAGATCTGGAATGAGGCACTGGTTCTAAGGATCTCAAAGTTAGACTGGCGCTCAAACTCCAACCTTAAGCGCCTTACAGACCACTATAGCAAAGGATCCTAGGGATTTCAGAAAGCTTGCTCCTCACTTTGAGGTAGTGTTTGTTTGTTTCTCTGCTTGCTTGCTTGTGTTTTCTGCTCTTATAGCCATTATACCTAAGTTGTTACACACTTGGACCACAGCAATAGGCACCTAGTTCTGACAGGACCACAAGATATCAGAGCCAGGAGGAACTCAGAGACACCCAGATTCTGTCCCCATATCTGATGCCAGTGTCGATGGAGCTAGTAATGGCCTTGTACCCACCTCCTCTCAGAACACTTCCTAAGGCTCCTTCAGAGACAGCCTCTTTCCTGAGGTTGGCTGCAGACTCCCTCCGGGTAGGTGTCCCCACCTGCTCTCTGACTTGAGTAGCTGACCATCCCTTGGTCTCAGGTAGAAGGCCTTTATGCTCTTTATGCGAGCCTCCGAGCACCTGACCAGGCTGGCCCGGTGCTGTGGGAAGCCCTGAGCCTACACAATCTCTTCTCCTGCCCCACTGGATCAGCAGCTGCCATTGTTAGAAGAGCCCTGGGCCTTAAACAATTAAGCACCAAGTAGGTGGAGGTGGAGCTGGGTTCAGCACCTGTGATGCTATCTGCTGCCTCCCACAGGGTGAGCACTCCCTTGCAGTGCCTTCCTCCCTCAGACTGAGTTTCCTTGCCAGGGATGAGGCTGTACCTCGGACATTGGCCCCTGGGCCTCACAAAGTATATAGTCAGCTGATGAACAGCCTTCTCCCTGGTGCCATCAGAAGGCCTGCGTCAGAGTGGAGAAGGCCCAGTTTTAAGTTCAGCTCTGATTTGCACTGTCCCTGAGAGGTCACCAACTGGGGGGTTATACTCAAGAGTAGACAGCTATGGTCAGAATGAGCCTTTGGGCTTTGAGGAGAAAGGGGCCACCCGTCCTGGGGGAGGCAGAACACCTGCCTGCTGGATAGACCTGCGTGGGTGGGTAGATGGGGCTTACCTGTCCTGATGGAGATGCCCCAGGGTACCTGGGCCTCAGCCATGAGACAGGAAGTATGTGGAAATGAGAGACACCCACACCCCAACTCCTCCCAAGGCTGGGGATCAGGGGAGAACAGAAAGCACAATGTGAGAAAAATACCAGGACCCCAGGTCACCCTGTAGAGGCACCCCTATATTTTCCCTACGCTCTTGTTTAAGGGAGCCAGAAACCCTGTGTCAGCCCTGACGACAGCCTTTCGGCCTGCACCAAGCCCTCACTGACCTTTGCTGGAGTGACGGTCAGGCCAGACAAGGGCTTTTGAATCCTCGTCCCTCCTGTTGGTCTATCCAGCATGGTAGCGGGGACACAGAGGCTCTGTTCCTCGGTGCGGACACATTTCCCGTGGGCACCTTTGCACCCAGGTAGAAGGGACTGTGGTGGAGGTGGGCAGAATGCACTTACAGAGTCCTGTGCCCTTCCTCATCCAATCTCTCTCTGACCCACAGCCACTGGGCCGGGCTGGGTAAGACCGATTCTATGAAGAGATTCTCTGTGCATTAGCCAGTGGCCGCGGATGGGTTGCTGGGAGCACAGGGTGGCCCATGTCCCTGGCCAGACGAATGATGACAGATGAATAGAGTTGCCTAGCTGAGGGTCTCACCAGGACGCAGCCCAGCATAAGGTGGGGCTGGCTCTCAACCCCAGTGCCTCAGCCGGAGACCAGCTGGCTGCCTAAGCACCTAGGGGAAGAACCTGGAGGGAGGGCTCTGTGAGACGCCTCCAAACATAACCTACAGCTAGAGCCAGGTCCGTTCTCATTACCAGTTTCCCATCTGTACGGGATCGGGAGAGGAACCTTTGAACCTGGGTACAAAATAAGAATCAGGGGTTTGAAGAGAAGTGGTCCACTGAAGGTCACAGCAGCGCTGTGTGTTCTGACTGGACCACTAAGATTAACTCAGTGCAAGATTCAAACCTAGTTGTAGCCTTGAGTTGGCCTGTGTAGTTCCTAGCATATAGTAGGTGCTCAGTAAATACCTAGGCGTAAAGGAAGACTGCAGGAGGGACTCTCCCTGGACCTCTCTCCCACCTTCCATTTCCGTCCCAGGGAGAGGTGAGAAGAGCGGGGGAAGCAGCCAAGGCGTGCTCCACACGGCGTCTGTTGCTCTAACCAGCCCACGGATGGCTGAGCGACTTACACAGGTTGTAAAGCCACTGCCACCAAGGCTCTGCTCCCAGCCACAATGCATCCTGAATTCTGACTAAAATGTCACAGGTAAAGCTGGTGCCCTGCCTTGCAAGCAGGCCAGTTGAGTTTGAGAACGTGGGGACCCCAAAAACAGTCACCTCAAACTCTCAGAAACCTGGCCGCATTGCCAAGGTGCCCTTACACTGTCCCCCTGCTGGGTCTGAGGCAGGCTGATAGTTCCCTCTGTCCTAGACCACCTAGGACATGGGGAAATGAGGTGATCGGTCCATCTCCTCCTGGGACTTCCTAGTTTTACCAGCTGGTCCTGGATCAACCACCGCTGCCCGGCAGGAAGTGGGAGGAGCCTGGGCCTCAGGAAGTGGGAGGAGCCTGGACCCCGCTACAGCGAGTCTCTGCATCTAACCTCACCCTTCCCCACCTTGCCTGCTCTGTTCCTTCTTCCCCGGGAAAGCCTTATTCCTGTTTCCCAGGTATGCCATCTTACCCCTGAGACGGCCTGTCCCTGTGTGCCTGCTCCTGTGGCGCAAGAGCAGAGCTACCATAGGGATGCCAGGGTACGTGCCCAGGGTGCTGAGGTTGGTAGTGGAGCCAGGGCTTTCCCGGTTTGGCAGAGGGACTTTCCAGCAACACTTTGGCCCCCGAGACAGAAAGAAGCTGGCCTTCGAGGCAGACTGGGGCAAGATGGTTCTGATCTGCACAGACCCTACCACCACCCACTTGGAGTCTCTCTGAACATTGGGACATTGTTCTGGGCCTCAACAGAGGGCTCAGTGGCCCCGAGGCTGAAGAACAAAAACTAGTTTAGCAGGACTCTGCCTGTCGCCATGAAATTTCAAGAATTTCATCAGGGCAGGCTGGACAGGGGGGAATAAACAGAGAGCAGAGCTCACTGCCTGAGGGGTCCCTGCAGAAACCAAGGAGTGAGGCGAGCAGAGTCAGGGCCAATCGTCCTCCGGTATTGGTCGGGACAGTGGGCATATTTTTGGGTGTTGGGATGGGGACACAGGCAGAGCGCCCCCCCCCACACTTGTCTAGATTCATCCTGGCTGTCAGAACAAACACAGCATTCCCAGTATATCGGAACTGAATTCCCTCTCGTTTTAAGTGAGGGTTTTAAATTTAAACACTCTAAAATCTTATTCATCTATTTGTGTGGGCGGGCGACGTGCCACGGCGCATGTGCGGCGCTTAGAGGACAACGTGTGGGAGTCAGTTCCCGCTTTCCTCCCCGTGGGTCCCCAGACTGAACTCCGGTCTCCAGGTTTGAGGGCGACCACCTTTCCCCACCGAGACACCTTGCTGATCCACAGTTCCTCCCTTCCTTCTGGAGTCAGGGCCTCATGCAGCCCAGGCTGTCCTTGAACTCACACTGGAGCAGTGTGAGGAGACTCAAACCTGAAGCTTCATGCAAGCTTGTGGAGCAGGGAGCTGCGTGCCTAGTGCCAAGCACTGCTCATGATCTGCAGTCCTTCTCTCCTCACCCCAAGTCCCACATGGCTCCCCCAGAGTCCACGCAGATGGACTGAGATGTCCCGTCATGAGACTTTCTGGCCCACTAACCTCTTGTGACTATTAGGCAAAGGGCCTGGCCCAGGGAGGAGAGGTCTGATGTAGACCTGCTCTCAGGCCTCTAAGGTAGCATGCAGGAGTTTTAAGATCTATCTATCTCCCTGCTTCTTGGCTGTATGGACTGGGACTTTGGATTCACCATCTGCTAACTAGGATGTAAGACTCTTCCTCAGGTGGCCTGAGACATAAATGACAAAATAATGTGTAGAATTCACAGAGTGAGGCCAGCGAGGCGGACACTCTTCAATTTCTGCTCTCCTCTCTTCTCAGGATGTATACACACACATGTGTATGCATACATACATACATACATACATACACACACACACACACACACACACACACACACACACGCATATGTGTGGATACACACACATACACACACACATACACCTTTTTATATGCTAGCATTCCAAGAACACAGCTACAGATAGGCATATCAGTTAAATTCAATATGACAACATTAGGCGGTAAGGCCTTAGGAGATAATTAGCCCAGAAGAGGGAGCCTGCATGGACAGGACAGGAATCTTCTAAGAGAGCCCAGGTGGGGGCACTGGAGAGACAGCTCAGAGGTTAAAAGCACTGGCTGTTCTTCCAAAGGACCTCCGTTCAATTCTCAGCACCTACATGGCATCTCACAACTGTCTATAACTCCAGTTCCCAGGGATCTGATACCCTTACATGGACATATATGTAGGAAAAACCACCAGTGCACATAAAATAAAAAGAAATGGAATAATAAGACAGAGCAGGGCGCACGCCTTTAATCCCAGCACTTGGGAGGCAGAAGGAGGCAGATTTCAGAGTTCAAGGCCAGTCTGGTCTACAAAGTGAGTTCCAGGACAGCCAGGGCTACACAGAGAAACCCTGTCTCGAGAAGAAAACCAAAAAAAAAAAAAAAAAAAAAAAAAAAAAAAAAAGAAAGAAAGACAGACAGGGAGACAGGGAGCCAAAGTAAGAGCACCCAGAGAGCTTTTTATAGAATAAAGAAGGCTGTCTATGAAGCAGGAATTAGTCTCGTCTTTGCCTACTGGATCATTTTACTGGCCTAAGGCCCCACTTTTAACATTACTTATTATTACTGTGATACAGTTTCTGATACAGATGTATGAGTCTAGGGTCACTCACACTCTGCTAACAAGAGTCAATAAGTAGGACACAACTGACGTCTTGGTAAGGTCTATAAAGAAGCAGGAAGCAGTGGTAGTACTGGGAGGATCAGGGGAGGGAGGGAGGGAGGGAGGAAGGGAGGGAGGGAGGGAGACAGACAGACAGACAGACAAGCAGGGCAGGCTGTTCTCATGGAGAAGGAGGTGTGAGGAATTCTCTTGGGGGCTGCATGTCCCATGCCCTGAAGCAGCAGTACAAAGGCCCTGTGGTGATTTGAATGTGCTTGGTCCAGGGAGTGGCACTAGGAGGTGTGGCCTTGTTGGAAGAAGTGTCACTGTGGGCATGGGCTTTTAAGACCCTCATCTTAGCTGCCTGGAAGTCAGTCTTCTCCTAGCTGCCTTCAGAACAAGAGGCAGAACTCTCAGCTCCTCCAGCCCCCCATCTGCCTGGACGCTGCCATGCTCCTACCTTGATGACAATGGGCTGAACCTCTGAGCCTGTAAGCCGGCCCCCATTAAATGCTGTCTTGTAAGAGTTGCCTTGGTCATGGTGTCTCTTCACAGCAGTAAAACCCTAACTAAGCCGGGCCCTGAGTGTGATGGCCAGTGGGCTTGACTTTCCAGAGTGGAACGAGGAGGAAGATCATGTGTTATTAGAGGGAGGTGACAACTTGGACTCTAAATGACAGGAAGATTGACCTGGGAGTGACATGACCTAATCACAGGGAGCTGAGGTGATTTGGGAGACCAAACGGGGGGGCCACGGACCCATCACGGTGATGAGCTGGCCCTGGGGCAGGCAAAGGGAGGGCTAGCCTCAGACCAAGTTGGGAGGAGATACGTTGAAGGAAGTGCCTGCTGGGTTTGCTGAGGAAGAGTGACTACATAGTAACTGATCTCCAACATTGCCTGAAGCAGAGATGTAGGTCAGGGGCTTCAAAAAGAGCACTCTGTTCTCTCCTGTGCAGAGATGTGCGTGGGCCAGTCAGTGTGTTCCCAGTTGGAGGGGGAATCACGGCCCAGTGCAACCTTCCTGGGATGTATGAATTAGGAGCTAGCACCATGCCTGCTCTGTGCCAAGCCCATCAAAGGGGTCTAGAGGCGTTCCTTTCTGTGCCAGGCCACTGGTCTTGAAAAGAGCAACAGCTGGACACCACAGTGGCCCGTGAGAGGATCAAAGCCTGGAGCGACTGCCCACCTCCCCAAGACTGGGCTTCCAGACCTTGTCTTCCGTATAATATGGCCGCAACGCCCCAGCCCCAGGAAACCGGGGCGCTCTCGCTGTAGCTTGCTTGAGGGACGCCAGGTTTTCTGCCAAATTCCAAAGCAGTGCACTGCCTTTGATAATTTGATAACTCTCCTCAGAGTTGCCACAAGTCAAAATAATCTGCTACTTGATCCGTATTTATGTTTCAGGACGGGGAGCAGGGGCACGAACAGTGGCCTAGAAGGGTAAGCAGCCCTCAGAGGGAAGGGCAGACACTTGGCTAATATATCATCAAGCAGTCAGCCCAGGGTCACTGAAGGGCCTGGGCTCATTCACAGTGAACAAACGAGGAGAGACACAAGTCTCCCCATGGGGAGGGAGGCGGGGTCCAGAGGCAGTGCAGAGAACTCTCTTCCACAGCCTGCACACTTCTTGAGGGACAGGTCATCTAGAGCTACCTCAAGACAGAGGCAGCTAGCTCCTGTCTCCATGGTAACACAAAAGGCCAAATGCTGTTCACCCTGTTCCTGCTAGGCTGTGCTCTGCCATGAGTCAAGGCCTGTTCTGTCCCCAGGCTTTGGCAGTCAATAGTGTGAGTGTTCATTGCGTGACAGTGGCACTGACTGGGTTACCTCAGGGGGCCCTCTTGCCCGCCACCACGTGTCCAGCATCAGGACAGGAACACAGGAACACAGTTGCACAAATGGTCAAAGAGCTTTCTTGAGTGGCAACGACTGACTACAGAGTATAAGCCAGAACAGCCCTCCCTCATTACCCCGGCTGTTGTGTGGGTGCTGCCATTCTTGGGAGGACACTTCTGGAGGTGGGCGTGAGGCTATGCTATTATACAGCATCAGCTCACAGGGCCACATGAGAAATGGGGCCCATTCACTTAGCTGGCTGGCACAGAGCCGGGGCTGGAATAAAGGTAGGTTCGTCACTTCCAACCACTGACACCGCTCTTTCCCTGGCAGCACCTGATCATGGTGTTCCACCACCCGGAATGAGTGGTGTTCTGTCCACCATGATGGGAGGAGAAGGAAAGGCCATCCCAGCCGGGAACAGGCAATACCAGGCGGGGACCAGAGCCATGGTTTACCCTAGAGAGTGAGGAAGGAACAGGAGCAGGGTTGAGAAGATGGAGAAGACAGAACTAGTACCACCCAGTTCCCAGAAGGGAGGCAGCGTGGAGAGGTGCAGAGTTTAAAAGGCTTATCTGAAACCTGGGGACGCTGTTGTGGCTTGCTTCCCTGCCGACCATAGTCAGTGAGAATCCACGATATATAGGTGCAATCCCTTCTGCCCGCTTCTGAGATAGGATCTTACTCTTTAGGCCTGGCTAACCTTGAACTCACCGAGATCTGCCTGCCCACGCCTTCTGCGTGCTGGGATTAAAGGCGGGAGCCATCATGGCTGCTTTTCACTTCTTCTAAAATAACTTGATCATGCATGTTTGTATATATTTTGCGTGTGGTCGGTATATACAAAAATGCTCACTGCAGCAAAACGTAAGGGACACTGACTGCTCCCAAAGTTACATAAATTATGGCTTATATGCCTGCTGACGATAGGTGGGCCTTTGATCTTTATGGCAGTCCTCTGCAGATTCGGAAGACAATCTGTCTCTTGGATGTACCTTAAAGCTGGGTAGCTTTACTAGCCTCCCTCCCCACAGGCCTCCGATTTGTCCCATGCCTCCCAGTCATGCCACTACTCACTCTTTTGGAGGGTTGACATCCTCAGGCCGTGCCTCAAAGAACCGGAAGACTTCGTCACACTGTGAAATGTGGGGCGGCAGCCGGACAAGCGCCTGTGAAAAACAAGGAGAGAGGTTGTTGGGTACGAGGTCCCGGAGAGCATCGGTGGGGGAGCGGGTGGAGGTGGGGAGTGTTGGTCTTTAAGCACTATGCCATAGGAAACATAGTTAACCAGCCAGACAACAGGGAACTGAAATAAAAAAAAAAATGAATCCATGTATCAACCCATTCGTCCATAATAAAAAGCTCGGATTCTCAGGGAGCCCGATGTGGTTGTGCGTTGCTACGAGCCCAGCATGCCTGTGTCCAGTGGCAGGGAGAGATGAGAAAGCCCAGGAAGTTTATGGACCATCCGGCCTGGTGTGCACAACACAGGATGAAGAGCTCCCGTTTCAAACAAGATGCAAGGCAAGATTGATGTCTGAAATGATCCTGATCTCCACATACATACTGTGACGTGCATGAGCCTCTGTTCACACACACAAACATGTATACACACACATACACACATGCATGTGTGCACAAAGATTAAACAACAATAAACCTAACCAGTCACCTAATCTGACGGATGACTAACAATCAGCAGTCGGAGGTCGTCTCAGTAACTCTGAGTTGCAGTTTGAATGAGAGCATCCCTATGGGGTCTGACATTTGAATACATGTCCCCAGTCAGTGGCACTGTTTGAGGAGTCGGGGAAACGTGGTCTTGCATCACTGGGAGCCAGTCATTCTTCAGGAGCTCTGACAGAATCTCCTCTTGCCCAAAGAATAAGTCTGAGGCCCTTAACCTAACAAGGTGAGGTTCAGAGGAGGCGCAGGGCCATAACCTATCAGAGAGCACTCACCTGACAAGCCTCCCTCCTCTAACCACACCTGTGTCACCGAGGTGTGTTCCCTAGACACCAACAGCGGGCAGGGCTAGTGACAAGTTGAGAGGGTCATCAGAGGATGGCAGTGTGCTGTGACAGAGTCAGCCAGGACCTAAAGCAATGGAAATGAGCTGCAGGGGGGACGCAGGGGGTAAACTGAGGAAGGGGCCTCGCCCAAGTGTGGTGACCTGGAAGCTGTATGAAGGTCGAGTGGTTGGGGTGCAACGAGCAGGGAACAGGGCGGGATTACACGGGCCTTGTCTCTGGACTGGAAAGTAGTGGAAGGCAGGTCTTGAAGGATGGGGAGAGAGGGAGTCCTGTGACGATTAAGTCAAGCCAAGAGGCCTGCTGTCCAGAGACGGTGAGTCTCCTGCTGAATCGTGTATCAGACCTACTGCTCTATAGCAAGGACACATAGAAGCCCAGGCCTGGCCCCATCTCCCTCAGTGTGGGAGAAATACTGGACTAAGGAGAGACTCTTGGATCAGCCAGGACACAGTCAAAGTAGGGCAGACGGACTAGGCCAATGGTACCAAGGATGGGAGCCAGGAGGAAAGTGAGAAGAAGCCCAGGGTTCGGGGGAGCCCATGGGAGGGCTCCTCAGTGTGTCTACCCGTGTGGCTTTGGAAGGCAGGCGTGACATATCCTCTGCCTCTGTTTATGGTGGGGACATCAGAGCTCTGACTAGGGTAGTAGTGGAATCCAGGTGCTCCAAATGTGTGCAGTGGGTGAAATCTGACCCAAAGGGTCACCAGGGTTTCACCTTACATCCAAGGTACATTCTGTGTTCTCCCCAAGGAAGGGTGGAAGGAAAAAAAAAGACTAAGAGAGTCAGAGAGGAAGCAGGGGAGAAAAAGGGAGGAGGGAGGAGCCAGGCATGGACCAAAGAGCTCCTTGGGGTAGCAGGTAGAGGGTCCTAGGATGGACTTTAAAGATTGGAGGTAGGCAGAACCAAGAGAAGCCATCCCCAGGTTGGGGCTGTCAGGATGACTTCAGAAAGGCAAGGCAGAGGTAGGCAAGTTTCAGCTGGCCAAGAGGGGGAACCTACCAGACGCCTGCACCCCTGTGAACAGAGAGCTCTTCATGCCAAAAGAGAGAGTGGAGCTCAGGGCAGAGGACCAGTGGACAGGAGACAAAGAAGTCTTTTGGTGGGTTGACAGTGACATCTTGACTTAACAGCGAGTCCTGACTGCTGGCCAACAACCGAGGCTCCCAGCCTGGAGCAACCCAGTTCTGGCCAAAACGGCTTGGCAAAAGTGGCTGGTGCTTTTGGCCTGTCACTGGGCCGTACCAGTGCTGGCACTTGAGAGCGGGAACCCAAGCTGGGCCAAGCTGAGCAAGATGGGGGCGGGGGCCAGGGTCCCAGCTCAGGTTCTGCTGATGGACATTCATGGCGCATGTCCTGTGGGAAGTGAGGCTGAACAGCCCTGGTGTGAGTCCTGCCTCTGCTCTTTTCAGGCTGCAAGAGGATGAATGCCTTCCCTGCCCTCTCTGAGCTCAACACACTGGATTTCATAGTGTGACTGTCACCTATTAAGTGTCGAATCTGAGTAGCCCTGCACAGTGGCTATGGTGGTACTGAGCAAACTCTCTCACTACACCTTAGCTGCTACATCACTGCCATTCCTTAGGGCAAAGCAATGACCATCTAGTCGGAACTCCAGGATGTGTCCTTGACGCTGCCCCCGGCACCACAGCCATATATATGTTGCGTGTGTGTGACCCCTGGGCACCTCCTCTCTGGTTATCAATTCTTCCAGGATTTAAAACAAAAAAAAGTCTAGTTCTGGAATCCCAGATGAAATGGCTTCCATGGGCACGTGTGAGATGGTGCCTTGAAGGTCCTGCTTTCCTGGCCTGGCCCATTGCCATGCCCCTTAGCACGGCAGTGTCCCGGAGACCTGAGAGGTTCTGCAGGAATGTTGCCGAGGTCAGCTTGCTAGCGATAAGAACATTCTAGGAGTCTGGCTCACGTGCTCTATCGAGTCAGAAAGAGAGGTGTGACCATGGTTCTAATTTCATAGAAGAAACTAAAGCTCAGAGACGTGAGTCTTAGGAGAACAGGGCACAAGTAGCTAAGTCCTCTGTGAAGGTTTGCAAATGCCTGGCCCAGGCAGTGGCACTATTCGGAGGCGTGGCCCTGTTGGAGTAGGTGTGGCCTGGCCTTGTTGGCATGGGTGTGTCACTGTGGGCATGGGCTTGCTTTCTGTGTCCAGAGCCTATATTCAGATCCAGGCTTTCTGCTTCCGGCAGTCTGCACTGGGATCTGAGAGGTCCTGAAGGTGCTTCAAGCTCTGGGGCCACTACACAGTCATCAGTGAGACACGTCTGACCTATGGCTCTCCCAGTCTTTCCATAGGGTATGACCCAGGTGATGCCATAGGTGACCTCAGGCACTGGCAAGGGTGAATGAGTCTGCCCTCACGCCTTTGTGTCCAGGCAGGAGGGAATGAGTTGGGGTGCGCAGACAGGGAGGAGCACAGGACCCTAACCCTAACCCTGATCTAGCCTTTGGGCGGCTCAGACACTAGTCCCTGCAGGGTATCTGCTGAGCGACTCCTGCTGTTCCAGCCTTGCCTTTCAATGACTGACTGGTGAAGCCGCTGAGAATGAAGAGAGGCAGGGGTATGGGGTATCTAGCCTGGGACTGATGCTGCTCCGTCTGTCTGGCTTTCCAGTGCACACTTTTTCTTCCTAATCTGTCCCAGAGGGTCCCGTTCTTGTCATGCTCCTAGATTGTTTTCTTAGTTAGCACCCAGTGCCAGGGCAGAGGAGCCATACTGAGCAACGTGCGGTGGGAGGAAGAGAGGAAGGGAGGAAGGGGGAGGAGGGAGGGGGAGGGGGGAGGGAGGGGGGGGAGAGAGAGAGAGAGAGAGAGAAAGAAAGAAAATTGGTCCCTTCAGACCTATTATCCCAGCACTCAGAAGCCTGAGTGTAACATAGCAGAACCTTCTTAAATTAAAATTTTCCATCTTGGAGGGAAGCTATTTAAGACCCAGATATTACAAAGGAGGTGAAGTAACAGGCTGTTCTATCTAAGTGGAGGTGAATCATTCCATCCTGGGCAGAGCCTTAAGCACAGGAAGTAAAGGCTTCAGGAAGTCCCTGAAATTGATCAGTTCCACTAGGCCCCACCCTCCCCCATGCATGTATAAGTTGTAAAAACTGTTCAGAGATTCCCAGACCACAGAGCTGCCTGGAAAAGGCTCAGATCAGCTGAGTTATCTGCAAAGGACATTCTTCACCTAGCTTCCTGCAGGCTTTTGTGTGCAGTCACCCATACTGGGATGGGCTCGGTGATGTGAGTCTCTTAAGTCAGCTCTGCTCCTGTAAGCAATCCCTCACCCGTATTCTTATGAGCAGCCCCACTAAAACTAACTGCTTCGCCCACTTGGACTTTGGTGGTATCCATACTTTTCTGTCATCGGTTCCCTGTCCGAGTGAGTAGACTTTTGTTCACATCTCCCAAAGGAGATTGCTACACAACACTGAGACAGGGGGTTGCTTGTGACTTTGGGACTGACATGGGTTACTTTGGGGCTGACCCTGAGTCACAGCAAGCAAACAAAGGACAGGAGCAGACAAAGCTGTGGGACAAAGTGTACAAGTCACTTGCCATGAGGTCGGTGGCCGTGGGAGGTGGCTGAGGGGTCACAGATCCTGTCATTTGACAGCAGAGCTGTGGAGAGCAATCCCTAGGTGGCAGTGAGCACCAACCTCTGTGAGCACCTCGTTGACCTTGGAACAGGCAGGAGCTGGCTTGCTTTCCCTCCCTCCCTCCCTCTCTCTCTCCCTCCCTCCCTCCCTTATTCCTTCCCTCCCTCCTCTTTCTTTCTGTCTGTCTTTCTTTCTTTCTTTCTTTCTTTCTTTCTTTCTTTCTTTCTTTCTTTCTTTCTTTCTTTCTTTCTCTCTCTCTCTCCCCCCCCCTCCCTCCCTCCCTTCTTTTCTTTCTCTTGTTGTTTTGTTTGTGGATTTTTGTTTTGCTTTGCTTCCTTGAGATGGGGGTTTCTCTGTGTAGCTCTGGCTGTCCTGGAACTCGCTAGGTAGACCAGGTTAGGCTTGAATTCAGAGATCCACACGACTCTGCGTCCTGAGTGCTGGCTAGGATTAAAGGCTGTGTCACCATGCCAGGCAGGCCTTACTTTTCTAATTCAGCAGGATTAAAGGTCAGCCAGTATGGCCCTGCTCTGACACATTAATAAAGTCCTGCTTGAGAAACGACATTCAGATGGTGAACTCCTGATCTAGCAGCAGCCTGTCTCACTCTGGGCCACTCTCATCCAGGCTAATCAGGTTGGGAGCCCCAGCCCCACCTCTTACAGGCTCCATCATGATAGCTCCCCTGTTCAAAGCCTGACTCCCAGGAGGTAAGCTGCTGTGGGCTTCCTCCTCTGCTGACCCACAGTCAGCTATGGGTGCCTGGGGCTCCACAGCTCAGCTGCTCTGAGCCATAAATTACAGCTGGAAGGTTTCCTCTGCCTCCACCCCACCTCCATTAACTTTGCTCATTTATTTAACTTCTTAAAGCAGTAAAAAGCTCACCGTAGTCATCATCTTAGAAATGGTGAATGTCCTTTAAAGAGTTAAAAAAAAAGATATTGATCTGAAGAAGAGGGATGTATAGCTCCAGGCCATACATTCATTGTTTACAATGAGGCAGAACATGTGACCCAGGCCAGTCTGGACAAAATTCAAACCTGGGTCCAGTGGAAGAGGTAGAAGGGAACACTTATCTTCCTGGAGGCTAAGGAATGACAGTTAAGGACTCTGTCTTTATTTTGTAGGATTGGTTGTTTACTAAATGAACGAATGAATGAATGAATAAATAAAGTCTCAGTATCTATAGCTCACTACGCAGTTGAGGGTGACCTTAAACTCCTGATCCTCCTGCCTGCCTCCTAAGTGCTTGGGTCACAGGCTTGTGCCACTGTGCCAGGCCTGACTTAAACATCTGTGTTGCCAAGGGTGACTCATTATAAAATATTAGAGTTATAAAATGTTACAACAGAAAATGTCTTGGTTACTTTTAAATTGCTGGGACAAGAAATTATGACCAAGGCAACTTATAAAAGAAAGCATTTAATTTGGGGTTCATGGTTCCAAAGGGTAGCCCACGGCCATCACGGCTGGGAGCCTGGTGGCAGGCAGGCATGGTGCTGGAGCAGTGCCTGAGGGCCCTCACCTTGGGAAAGCAGCCATGAGGCAGAGAGAGAGAGAGAGAGAGAGAGAGAGAGAGAGAGAGAGAGAGAGAGAGAGAGAGAGAGAGAGAGAGAGAGAACTGAAAATGATGTGGGTTTTTTGAAACCTCAAAGCCCATCCCCCAATAACACACCTCCTCCAACAAGGCCACACCTGCTAATCCTTCCCAAACAGTTCCACCAACTGGGGACAGATAGGTGTGCGTACAAGGTGTGGGGGTTTTCCCATTCAAACCACCACAGAAAGGGACCTTACCAGGAAGAGTTCAGTATAGAGACTGCATTCCTGAAGTCACTTAACAGTGACATGCATTCCCAGGCTACCCCTGGGGGGGGGCTATGGTTTTCATTCTCATGTGTTTGGGGGTCACATGGCTCGTGAGGCTGTCAGACCAGACCCCAGTTCTTCTCTAACATGCTTTACATAAAACATGCTAATCTTCCCTACCTAGGACTCTTTGAGTCAGCCCAGGATGGCCTTTTCCATCTTCCTGCCTCAGTGCTGAGTGTTGGGACTATGGGTGTTGCCAGGCCCAGCCTGGGGGTTGGGGGGATGGGACAGGACTGTGTCTCACATGTACAGAGGTGATGGAGGATGTCAAGCGTGTGACCTACTCAAACATTCCTTGTCTTACTCCCTTGACACAGAGTTTCTCACTGAATCTGGAACTCACCGTTTCTCCCCACCTCCGGCTAAGCTGGCTCTCCAGCCCCGTGGATCTTCCCGTGTCTGTTCACCCCAGTGTGTGTGTGTCTGTGTGTCTGTGTGTCTGTGTGTGTGTGTGGGGGGGGGGTTACAGGTACATGAGGCCACATCTGGCTTTGTTCATGAATGCTAGGCACTTAAACTCAAATCCTCTCACACATGCACAGCAAACGGCACTACCCACTGATCAACCCCCCCCCCCACACACACACACACACACACTTCCCTCTTGGCCTGGAGAGATGGCGCAGGTTCAATTTCCAGCAGCCACATGGCAGCTCACGACCATCTGTACACGCAGCATGGCGTACGTGTGGAGGTCAGAGGACAGCGTGCAGAAGTTGGTTCCCCCCCTCCGCCGCAGGAGTATGGCATTCAAGTTATCAGGCTTGGTGGCACGAGCCTTTTCTTGCCAGCCTCTTCCCTGGGATTCTTGGGTCACATTCCACAGTAGGGACGGGTGAGCTATAGGTTTGTTTGGTTGGTTTTCTTTACTTCTTAGAGGTCGTGAGCATCAGACCCAGGGCCTTGAACATATCCTACTAGTACACTGTTTCGTTAACCATTAGTTATCTGAGTTATATATTTTACTTTTTAGGTATAATATTCTAGGTAATGAACAGACTAGGCAAGTGTTCTTACCCACTGAGAGACCCCACTCCTTTTGTGGATTTTAATCGTGTTTTTTTTTTTTTTAAAAAAAAGATTTACTTATTTTTATAGTTTATACTTTGCCTGCCTGTATGTCTGTGAACTATGTGCATGCAGTGTCTGTGGAGGCCAGAAGAGGGCGTTGGATTTCTGGAACTGGACACACAGAAGATTGTTATCTGCCAAGTGGGTTAAGGGAACTAATCTCAGGTCCTCTGCAAGAGCAACATGTACTCTTAACTGCTGAGCCACCTTCTGGTGCCCCTTTAAATACCTTTAAGTGTTTGACTTATTTATTTAGTACAAATGTCTGCGATCTGTAACAATAACGAAAGGCAGCTGCGGAGTGCTTCCTCTGAGCCACACAGCACTGGGTACCCAGAGCACATCAGTTCACCCTGCCCCCACCGCGGAAGGTCCGCCGCCCACCCTCTTTCCCATGAGCACTGGAAACAGTGGAAACAGGCTGAAGAGATGAGGTAAGTTCAGAAAGCTAGACAGGGCTTTGAACCCAAACAGTCTGGATGGCCATACAGCAGCAACACTAATGAGTGTCTTCCCGGAGGTCCTAGACTATAATCAGTATAAAAGACCAGATATTAAAGCCTTGGGTTCCGAATTAGCACCATGCCCCCCAAACCAAACCAAACAAAAACATGAGCAGAAAGACAAACAAGCTCTGCTTTATAACATACTGCTATTCTGTCTGCTCTTTGACATTGTCTATTTTGGTGTTGTATATATACAAAGCACACACCACACCACACCACACACATACACACACACACACACACACACACACACAGACAGAGAGAGAGAGAGAGAGAGAGAGAGAGAGAGAGAGAGAACACCAACCAGAGAGTACACTGGCATCTATTAAAACTTAAGTGAATAAACAAATGTGTATTCCAGATGCCACTGGTCTTAGAGCTGATTCAAGCCACACTCAAAAGAAAAATCAAAGAAATAAGCTGTCTACCTCCAGCAAATCCACCCTTAGGGTCGATTCCACACACCACACACGGCTCCAAAGCTGGCAGAAGAGTCTAACCCAGCACTTTACAAACATGGATGCATTCCGAAAGGGGTGGAGTCTTAGCTGTGAACCCTTTGCCCTCTGTCCCAGACAGTGGTCTAGCCCCAGGAATGACTGATCCCAAGTGACAGTCACTCCACACCACCCACCCTCAGCCAGGAAACACCAGGCCGCAGGTCGATTTGTATAGACATCTTCCTTCACAGGTGGAAGAGGCCTGAGACCAGAGTCCCCCTCCTCCGTGCCCCAGCCCCAGCCTTACCCTGCAGTATTCATCGATGGGCTTTAGTCTCTTCACAGCCACGTCGCGGATGTGGCTTCTCCGGAAGAGGATCTTGCCTGGAAGAGAAAGCCTAGTGAGTGGCGATTCTGGCTAAAGCTGCCAGGGAGAGCCTCCTCTTTCAACCGGTCCCCACATGTACCACCTCAGCCCCTGCCAACAGAGCAAGAAACTGTCACCTTTCCTGGAGGGCAGGAGGCGCCCAAGGCTGTGGGCCCAGGGCCTCTCCCTGGAGGCTGCCATCTTGGGCTTCTATGAACAACCTAGTAAACTCACCTAGTGTGGGTCTGTGGCAAGATCAATGCCCAATGTTAGGGTGTGGCTTTCTAGTTACCTCACAGGTAAATATGAGAAGAGGCCCAACCCACATGCTGTGTTTTGTCTTCCAGCCCTTCCTAAAGGGCTGAGCATTCCTTTCTGCTAGCCAGGTAAGCCATTCCTATTCTTAGCTTAGGTAGGTGGCTATTTCCAGGGTGAGACAGACAACTAGAGACGATGGCTGTTCCAGTCAGACTGTCTGCTGGCCTATCTGAGCACAAAGCCTGCAGTCATTCAGGCTGGGACATCCCACAAACAGGTATGGGTAAGGCTTACAGGAAGTCCTGGTCCCTCGGTGTGATGAACAATTCGGTGTGTTCGGTCATCACAGTCACATCAACACATTGGCACATTCAATCATGAGTACATCAATATGTGGTTCTTTTCCGGTCTAGTAAATGTCGCTGGTTCTATCCCAGAATCCCCATGCTGGGGACTGAACCCCAAGATCTCACATATACTAGGCAAATGCTCTATTTCTGAGCTTCATCCCCAGTCCAACCTGTCAGACTTAAGACTCCGAACTCACTCGTCTGATGCTACGGCCTTATACACGGACACTTCTGGGTCCAGTGGGTATCAGCGTACACTGTCCACCCCTTTTTCAACAAACCTTACTTGAGGACTACCTAGCTTGAGATTATCACCCTCTTTCTAGAATATTCACAACACAACCTGCCTCATTCTGTTGTGTATTATCTCACAGGTGACATACCAAGGTGCCCAGCAGGGCACATCCAGAGCTGTAACACCCATCTGCTGTTTCCCACCTGCGCCACTGTCCTTTGGAGAAGGTCTCCTCCATGTTAACCCTTGTAGTGCCAGTAAGGTTAACCACATCCAGTGGGCAGGACCCAATCTGAGCTAACGAGGTTCAGCCCAGAGCCTTCTCTTTCCCACAGTGCAACTTGGAGCCAAGAAAGTCTGGCGCCCCCAGTGGCCAACTTTATTACTGCTTGAGAAGAAAATGGAAGAATTTAAGCTGCCTGGCCTGGGTATGCCTCTGGAGAGACAGACAGCCAAGAGACCACTGGGGAGGGGCGGATTCCTCTGCTACTTCAGTGACTGGATGAGGCCTTTTTCTGAGTCTGGGGCTATCTTTGGACTTTTCAGTTATGTTTCTGTCAGGGTCCAAGTAAAAGACTAATTGAGACCACTGACTTGGTCTAGGCTGTTCACCCCACAGCAACCTCAGGAACAAGAATTTCAGTGCAAGCCACTTAATGAGAAAGGATAGCACAGCAAATATCACTGCAGGATATAAGAATAAGTCAAAGCTGGCAGGGGGATGTGCAGGCCAGTGGCTCTCTGTGGGCAGCCGGAGCCTGGTCCTGCTGAGCCACTGCGGAGGTGACTCAGTGTTGCTTCTCAAGGAGAGGCTTGGGCAGCTGGGGTGATGCCACACCAACCCCCTCCTATCACTGAGAGCCGTGTCCAAGGGCATCCACTCTGCCACTTCTGGCCAGAAGGTTCAGTTCATGTGGAGCCTGGATGTTCCATAAAGCAGGGCAGAAGGGAAGGTAGGCGACCTTGGATCTTGCAAGGAGAGACTGCAGTGGCCCTGCATAGGTGAGACAGGATCACCAGAACATCCAGCGTGTGTGACCTCACACCCCAGTCTGCCGCCAGCATCCACCTAGCATGGCCTGTCCTATAGCACGTGTTCCTGTAAGTACCTGCTGGTGTAGGCACTGCCCCATCCCCACCCGAGCACCTGCCCCAAGCTCCTCCATGCTCCCTTGAGTCAAGTGTTTGTCCACCTGCAGATTAGAATTCCACCATGGGGTTCCCTGGCCAAGAAGCCAAATGGTGATTGATTAAGATACTAGTGACCCCATTCCTCATGGGGGGAAATGTCCTCTTCGTCACTCTCTTCTTTTTGGTTGCCTGTTGCGTTATTGCTCATATGTCACAGGCACATATGTATGTGGCTGTGGGGTTACTGTGTAAAGTGGCCTTTGTCATTAAGCTGATGTTTGGTACACAGAGACCAGACTGATGACATGATGGGTGTCCCTGGGCTGGAGTCCTGGGCTTCCCACTGGAGCCAGGTGTTTGCCAGACTCTCTGATGCTAGATGCCTAGAGGTGCCCATCGAGACCCTAAAGGACCGTAGGAGGAATGGAAGAAACTAAGGGCAGCCTAGAGAGGCCTCACCCTCCAAACATCCTACGGAAGGATAGAAGAGAGGGAGGGAGGGAAGGAAAGGTGGGACTCATCTGGGGTCCCCTTCCAGCCTTCGTCCCAAAGCCAACTACACCTCTGACAGAGGTCTCGTAGATGAACTAGTAAAGGGTAAGGGAGCATTGCAGGCCTCCAGGAGGCCTTAGAGGCTTAGAGATGGTGAAGGTAAGAGAAGGCTCCACCCGACCAAAGCTCTCCTGGCTCCGGAGCACAGGCCCCTCTGGCTGCTAGAAGGAAGGCCACCACGCCTTGGGTGGATGCCCCCCAGGCCCTCCACAGGGGTCAGGGGTCAGCTGCTCTAGCGCAGGGCAGCTCAGTTAGCGTCTCGGGACCCTAGAAGGGTGGCTGTCCTGAGCAACGCTTTTCTATACTATGCTTTGGACCAGACAGCCCACAGGGATGAGGGAACGGAGGCTGGGAAGGGATTCCTTGGTTTTGACTTCTTCGTGAGGAATCCAAACCACACTGGGGAAGCCAAACCAGGGACCATATTAAAGGGAAAGAGGGAAAGAAGGGGGAGGGAAATCCATCAAGGCGGCTGAGACCACAGAGCATTAAAGGCTGCTTGTAAAGGTCCTGAAGCCCCTTTATGGCAGACTCGGCTGCGTCCGTTCTTCAAAGCCACGGGAAGCTGCCCCAGAAACACTACAAGTACCACAGGGCAGATTATACTCTGACCTGAAATAGACCCAGCTCAGCAGGAGTTTCTCGTTCTTGGGAGGTAATTAGAAAGATGGAGACGCTGAGCACCCACAATATCTGAGAACTAAGTGGAGGGTCCTCTTCCTGCCATTCAGGGCTGGGCTGAGGAGCTGGGACCTCAAGCAAGGAGACCTGGGTTGCAGTTGTGCCTGACGCAGGCAGGGAGCAGACGCTTCCTTGCTGGGACCTCCGCATTCTCTGTTGGAACCTAAGCTCTACAGACCCTTGAGATGGCTCTTCAGTGGGGCTGGGGGGGCTGACTGAGGCAAAGAGGAGGGGTGACGAGCTAAGGGTTTATTGGGGCTAGGTGTTGCAAGGATATCCTTACAACGACTTTGAAGTAAATAAGATTTAAACATTTTCTAAATTTCCAGGCGTGGTGGCTCTGACTTTAATCGGGAGGCAGGGGCAAGTGGATGGCTCTCTCTGAGTTTGAGGCCAGCCTGGTCTACAGTGTGAGTTCCAGAACATCAAGGACTACAAAACACTCGGAAAAATGTTTTTTTTTTTAAACTATAAGTATGTAGGTGTCTGTGGAGGTATGTGCATGCAAAATGCACACACACATACATGCAAACACACACATGCACACACACATACATATGTGTATACACATACACATGAACATGAGTCTGACATTGCACATGCACACATGCAGAGGTCATGGGAAGTCAGGGGATACTCAGAAGCTGGACCACATGGGGTCCAGGAATCAAGCTCAGGTCATCAGGCTCAGAGGCAAGTGTCTTTAACCACTGAGCCATCTTGCCTGCCCTGGTTTCTTCCTCCTCCTCCTCCTCCTTTTCTTCTTCTTTTAAAGATTTATTTATTTATTATATGTAAGTACATTGTGGCTATCTTCAGACACTCCAGAAGAGGGCGTCAGATATCATTATGGGTGGTTGTGAGCCAACATGTGGTTGCTGGGATTTGAACTCAGGACCTACAGAAGAGCAGTCGGTGCTCTTAACCACTGAGCCATCTCTCCAGCCTGCCCTGATTTCTTCTTGAGGTCCTTCACTTAATCACCCATCAGAGACCCTTTTCCAAATGAACATAATGGTCACAGGTTGTACAGCCTAGGACTTGAACTCCAACTTGTCTTTGGAGGTTACAATGAATCCTCTATAGAAAATTACAGGGGAGAACCTCTCAAATGTTGGGGTTACAGGTACATGTCCCTACACCCAGTTATGTATTGTCAAGGATCAACCCAGAGCGTTACGCATGCGAGGCGAGCCCTTTGTGCAACTCCCTGATTCCTACACACAGGGAAACAGACTTGCGAAATGGTGACATTTCGCTATGGATTGAAAGGATAACCCTGGCCTACAGAGTGAGTTCCAGGACAGCCAAGGCTACACAAAGAAACCCTGTCTCGGGGGGGGGGGGGGGGGGGAGGATAACCATTAGCTGGGAGTGATAGCACAAGTCTGGACCACAACACTGGACCCCTGAGGCAGGAGGACTGCCGTGGGTTCCAGGCCAGGCCGGGCTCCAGAGTGAGGCCCTGCTTCACTTTGCTGTTGTCACAGCGTGCACGGCTAGAAGGGCTGTGGCATCTTGGGAAGTGGGGTGATGATTTCTAGCTCCCAGAACCGGGCTCAAGGGCACAAGAGGCTTTACAACTTAGGACCACCAAGCTGGGTGTCAGCTGTCACACCACTATGTTCTTGGACACAGTATGCTTTCTATATATCAGCCTTCTCATTCACCCAGTAGGACCACAGTCTAGACAATGGATTACAGAGTATAGACATAGTGCTGTCATGCTAGGCAGGGCTAACTTGCTATCCAGTGCCTATGTGAATCCTGCAGAGCCAACCTTTGTGTCCATCTTCCTTCCTTGCCTTCATCCCTCCTCCCATCTTCTTTATTTTTCAAGCCAGTCTGTCTTTCCTCACACCTCTGGACTCCAATGTCTCCCCATCTCAGCCTCCCCAGCAGCTGGGCATGCTGCACTGAGCCCACATCTCTAGTTCCACTTTCTAGCGGCCAGAATAATCTTTTGCTGTGGTGATTTGTTCTTGCTGTGACAAGGTCTCACTTTGTAGCCCAGGCTAGCACTCATTATGTAGCCTAGGCTAGCTTGAACTTGGTGGTAATTCTCCAGCCTTAGCCTCATAAATTAGCCTGGATTATAAATCTGTACCATCATGCCCAGCTTCAGAATAATACTAGTACTATATTCTCTCTGCCTCTGTCTGTCCGTCCATCTGTCTGTCTCTGTGTGTGCATGCATGTAGGTCAGACTAAACCTTGCAGGAGTCAATTCACTCCCAGAGTGCACCACTTCTGGTCATGCTCAGATGGGCCACTCTTTGTAGTATTGCCGCAGAACAGACTACAAGCGCAACACTAACAGACGTGTCTCTAGGGCTCAGCACAAGGCCTTGCATGCAGCAGCAGGCAACAGACTTGTACTGAAGTGCAGCCAATACACTAATGAGTGTGTGTCCACACAGTCCTGCTATGAGCCTCTCTCTTGTGTACACACTCATGTATGTACACACACGGCACTCTTTCCTTTCACACTGGGGCTGCCATCTTGGACGCAAGGGCGGGACTCATCTTCCAGGACCCAGACACAGTGGGGCCAGAGAGCCTGCTTAATAGAGAGGCTGGTGCTGAGGTCACAGTGTCCTCCTGGGCCTGGGTGTGGTGGGTGTGGAGGGCAGTGGCTCGGCCTCCCAGTGGGAGCAGGGGATAAAGGGCCCCATTCAGCTCTACTGCCTCAACTCCACCCCTGTGGGGAGCTGTCCTCCAGAAGCGGGTGGAGGGATACTGGCCAAAGCTTCCTGGCTGCCTCTCTTTGTGGCATGGCCTACAGTGTGTGGCCAGGCATCAGGCTTGGAGGGCCACAAGAGAATGGCCTGCCTTCTGTAGCAGGGGACCGCAATCCCTGCTCAGCAGTGGCCTTGTTCACTACTGATCCTCTGAGCAGTTGGGAGGTTTGGTCTGAATTCCCTTGCAAGGAAACCTCAGGACCACAGCTAGACCCGGCCAGCCAGAAGGGAGTTTGCTTGGCTCTGTTGGGGCAGAGCATTACCCCAAGGCCTACTTCTCTGGGGTCTGGCTCAGCTGCAATACAGATCCCAGACAGTCGGTCTGTTCAGTAACTTCCAAACCTACATAATACACCCCTTCTACAAGGATGGATAGGAAGAAGACAGGCCAGACGTGGTCTGGGCTATGTGCGCACGCCATGTTTTCTACTGATTGTTATTTGAGCTCATATAACCTTATAATTTAGTTAGGTACAAGATACTGTAGTTACTCCCATTTTACAGATGGGTACATTGACGGTCTAAGGCTGAGTGGCCTGCTGCAGGTTCGTGTGTGTGTGTGTGTGTGTGTGTGTGTGAGAGAGAGAGAGAGAGAGAGAGAGAGAGAGAGAGAGAGAGAGGGAGGGAGAGGGAGAGAGAGAGATTAGCTTCAGTGGGGTCACATGAGCGGGAGCTAGGAAGAGAAGTAGGAAGCGAGTTCCAGGGAGAGGCAGGAACCCCATCAAAAAAGTCCAATGATGAGAGTGACCAGGCTCATCTAAGAAGCTGAAGTAAGCTCAAGGTGGCTGCAGAGTGGGGTACATTTACGTTGAGGAAAGGGAGGACTAGGGTAACATCCTGGGGTGGGTCATGAATGTGTAAGAACAAGCTGGATGGGTAACAGCTTGATCGCAGGTGGCCACTGAGAGTGAAAACACCTGAATTCCTGGACCTTTAAGACCAAGGACCACTAGTTATTTGTTTTTATACCTCTGACTGAACTCAGAGCCTCACACACATGCTAAAAAGGCAGGTACTACTGAGTGGTTGTCTCAACACATTAAAAACCTCTTTCTTTCTTTCTTTCTTTCTTTCTTTCTTTCTTTCTTTCTTTCTTTCTTTCTTTCTTTCTTTCTTTCTTTCTTTCTTTCTTTCGTTGTTACTTTTATTATTTTGCTCCAAGCCAGCCTCAGACTCTCCATCTTCCTGCCTCGGTCTCCTGAGTTCTGGGATTCCACCCATACACGTAGCATCATGCCTGCAGAATCACACTTTTCACCTAACAGGACAGAGTTCCTTCCGAGTTCTCCCGCGTCGCATCCCAAGCCTGGGATGGGGCTGGCTGACACTACAGAGCTCAGTTTGGGTCTCGGCATTGTCCACAGTGACCCCATGGATCTTGGCTGTAAAAACTGAGATGGTCCAGAAGCCATCTCATGCCAGCCTCACTTCTTAGGTCAAAGCTGGGTTTATAGACATGACTTGACCAACCTCACAAAGCCGGTGAGAGGCAGGCTGGAGCAGTTAGAGGTCACACTGCCCAGGGTCTCCAACTTGGCCTTTTTCCCTCTGTCCAAATCCTATCTCAATCCTCACCCAGCAATGAGAACTACAACCAAGGACATTGTTTCGGAGAGCCAAGAACTCATCCGCCCCAGGCGATCGGTCCCAGATCCCCAGCTACTTCACAAGATAGATAAGGTTTGGCTCCTGCTCTCTACAAACCGAGCTTCTAAAGTTCTCATGACCAACGCTGAAGAGACTAAAATCTCAGAGGCAGCTTCTGTATGTCCCCGAGTCACACGGCTGATCGGATGACTGGCTGATCTGGGCCCAGGTGGTGTGGCCTAACTTTGCCGTCTGTGCCTGGTCACGTGGCTGATGGGTGCCGAGAGAGCAGACAAGGAGGGTGTTCTAGGTAACCGAGAGCAAGGTTTTCACCAGCCGCTGCCACCGTTCACATGCTGGAAGCACCCTGCAGACACTCAACTGACTGAATGGCCCACACTAGCCACCACGCCTGCATGGTTTGGTGGCTGCCTGCTGCTTGACCGACAATCATGTCTCCAGATATTTGGGAACACCATTGGTTATGCGTTACACTTCTATTTATATTTTCATTCAATTCTTGCTAGCCTTAGCCACGTCTCCCAAAAAGCTTAGGAGGGAAGAGAGGAACTCTTTGTCAGAATAAGTCGGGGGCAAAGGTGAAGGCCAGAGCCTTGGCTGTGTGTGGAGTCTTTCAGTAGGGGCTCTTTGCAGGAAAACACTCCAGACAAGGGGGCTTTCTACACCTTTCAAAGGAAATGGGAGTGACTGGGGACAGGGGGCTAAGAGGGGCACAAAGCTGGCCTTATGCAGAGGCAGCCACATACTGCCAGTATGGTTGGATTTGAGGCGGGGCTAGAAGACCCCTGTCTCCCTGACATGTTTTTCCTTTTGCATAATATTCCATCACTGGTCACTTAGTCCTTTGGTCTTAATGGCTTTTAGAAAAAAGTCATATACTAACAGGTCGATCCTTGTATTTCACGGTCATGGGGTCTCAGGCTGGGACTATCCTCATGTGAGGGCTTAATGAATGGGAATCTACGAGGCACAGGGGCCATGTCCCTGTCGACGGATATGCTACCAGACACAGAAAAACAGGCCCCTTCGAGGTTTAGGAATGAACAAGTAAAAACAAGAATTGAATATTTCCCAAGATTCTATTTGGTACCCCAAATGGAAATTTGGGGATTTACCATGCGACAGAAAAACAAAGGTAAAGAGGGTTTCTTTTTCTTTTTCTTTTAAATAGTTTGTTTTTTTTATTTCATGTGCATTGGTGTTTTCCTGCATGGATATCTGTGTAAGGGTGTCAGATCCCATGGAACTGCAGTTACAGAGAGCTTTCAGCTGCCCTGTGGGTGCTGGGAATTGGACCATGGTCCTCTGGAAGAGCAGTCAGTGCTCTTAAACTCTGAGCGTTTCTTTTACCCCCATTTTTAATTTATATGAAACTGTATTTAGGAACAGCAGTTGTGGTGTTATATAATTTCCTACAGAAAGTTAGTATTCCCTGTGGGGTACTATACCTGCAATGTAAGGATCTGCCACTAGGTGGTGAATAAAAATAAACAAATGTAATCAGACAAAATTTTAACTGTAGGCATGTGACGTGACTGAAAAGAAGGCTCCGATCAGCCTCAAATTTCTATATTTCTAAAAACACAGGATAAAACTTGAAACAAGGTTTACGGAAATAAGAAAGCCCTCCAGTAAGGAATGTCCCATCGTTTAACACCAAACCTCAACTGATAATCTCAGTTGTCTCACAGGGTAGCAAGCACTTCCAGGACACACGAGGCCGGTTATATATATGTGTGTGTGTGTGTGTGTGTGTGTGTGTGTGTGTGTGTGTGTGTGTGTGTGTGTATAACAATTGTACATATGAGAAAATTAATGCCAAAGGATTACAGTTACTACTTAATAAGTGTATATCTCCCCCAATATCATCCAATTTAATGATAATAAATCTACAGATAAAGATTCACAGGCTAGGAAGGGCGTGTGACATATATATACACACACACTAGGAAGGGCGTGTGACATATATATATATATATACACACACACACACACACATCCACAGCTTCTGGGAAGGCTTTTCCATTTAGACCTTTTTCCATTTAGTCAATTCAATAAAAGTTACCCCTGGTCCCCCAAGCACAGGCTCTGAACAACAGCTACGCTCTATCTTGCAAGCATGTACTTGCTCAGTAAGCAAGAAGATCCTACCACCTACTAGATCCACTGATGCCATTCCCAACCCAGCCCAGAAGTGCAAGGTCAGGAGAGTGGGCAGGCCACCATGCTGCCAGCTACTTCCTGGTCTTAAATGTATTCCAGGGCTTCATTATTTTGAAGTTCTGATTTGTGATAGTGGTGGATTGTTTGAGACAGAGTCTTGCAATTACAAATATTCACTACCATGCCCCTATTAGAGCAAAACAGATTCCTTTAAAAAAAAAATCTCATCTTAATGTTACTGCCCCAGACTCCCATAACAGCCTCTTTCCCTCTCCGCAGTACATGAGTGAATGCTTAGGCCTGAGTCAATCTCATACATGCCACTGACTGGCAAGATGGCTCAGTGGGTAGATGCACTTGCCTCCAGGCCAAATAATCCTTGGCGTCCACACGGTAGGAAGCCTAACACTGTTCTTACTTTTACATGTCCCCCACAGAGGGCCTGGAGACTTGAGGGCTGGGCTTCCCCATTTCCACATTTTTAGGGAGAAGGGGGGAGACCAGGTCTTATGAAGATATAAAGCTCACACTGGCCTAATGCTTTCAGTCTTGTGGCCTCAGGCTCTCGTGTGCTGGGATTACAGCATCTGGCTAGCAGGAGAAGCCTCTAAAACCAAAACTGTACCAATATCCCTGGCTCCACCTTTCCCCCTGCCTTGGATAGGAGGGAGAAAATGCAGAGTAACAGGCCCCCGGCATCCTCCTGCTTAGTCTATGATGAGCAGTGGCTGTGCTGTTACACGAACCCTTCTCCCTGGATGTAGCTCTCCTAAGCGGGTAAACATCTCTAGGATGTGTGAGGACCACAGGCCAAATCGTAGTCCTCTTCAAGTTGAACATGAGGCCCTGCTTCCCTGAGCATTTGACTCAGAGCTACATCTGGCTGTGCTCGTGAGCAGTTTATAATACATGAAGGGACCGAACATAGCTAGACACCAAGAGTGTGTTAACGATAACGCGGGTGGGCAGCCCACCAAGAGGCTCCGAGGGCCTTAAATAAGTGTTTCTCATCCCTTACCCGGCTCTTGGTAAGATACAGGCCTGATTCAGCAGGTCTGGGGTGGAGACTGCATGTCTAATGAGCTCCCGGACAACGCCCAAGAGACCAACCACATTTTGAGCAGCCAATGTTCAAGTGCCTAGGTCTGCGTCTCAGAAGACCCACCATGCCTGGAGAAGATTCCAGAAGGCTGCATTGACACTGGCCCAGAGAGCAGGCTCAGCACACGGTCATAACCATGCTCACCACGGCATTGGGGGGTGCTCACTGTGCCTCCACTGCGGACTTTCCATTGAGGCTGGGCCACCCTGAAGGTGCAGGGATGCTGCGGGGAGCTGGCCCAGGGTCATAGGAGGAGTCTGGGATGAGATTTGAACCCCAAGTGTGTTGACTCTAAGTTTCCCCGTGATGAATTACTTCATAGTGCTTGCCCATTTCTGCACACACACACACACACACACACACACACACACACACACACACCCTCTAAGTCGTGTTTTATACTCAGACCAGTAGTAGCATTGAGAAGGAACCCCAGGTTTAAGAGCAGATCTGAGCCCCAAACCCTTCCAAGCTCTTTCTCTCTAAGGTGAAACCTGGTACCTTGTGCTCTGTCCCAGGGGGAAACAGATAGGACTTTCTCCTCTGGGCTACTCAGCCTGTGATGGTAGAGATAAACCTGGTGTAACAGCCTGGCCCAGGCTCCTCCCAGTCTCCTGGAGGCACATTCATTCAGGTGAACAGGCTCTATCTTCAGGCCATGCCAACCCCCCTCGGCCCGATCTGTGGTTTGGAGACCAGGCAGCCTGACAGCCTAAGCCTCTTCAGTGGATGCCAGTATTGGGGTTTGGGGGTTTCCAGGGTCTGATGATGCCAGGCAGCCCGGGATGAATGGTGAGTCACTTTATATGGTAGGATGGGACCCTAAGAGCCAACTCAGACCCTGCCAGAGGAGAGGGAAGGCTGGGGCTCTGTCTTTGGGCCTGGGTCCAGTCAGGGTGACCCAGGCTAGCTTCATGCTTGCTATGTAGCTGAGAATGAGCCTAAGTTTCTATCTTTCTGCCTCCTGAGTGCTGGGACAACGGGCACACAACCACCACACCCAGCGCACACAGTGCAGGGAATCAAACCCAGGACTTTGTGAGTGCCAGGGAAGTACTCTGCCAACTGAACAACATAGTCACAAAAGCACCTTTCAAACGTTCCAAAGGCAGTGGCTACCAGAAGGGAGAGGAGAGGAAGCCATCTTCTTCCCCCTTTATGGTAAACACAGGGTAGGTCTGAAATGGGGCCATTGTAACATGCTGGTTTATATTTTGACCAGGGCTGACCCTGACCCTGATCTATGACCTCATCACCCTTGACCCCTCCCTGACCCCCACCTGCGGTCCTTAACTGATGCTCCCTGTAATATACACCTGAGAACTGTCTTCTTCCCTCGGCTTCTCCCAAGCCGCCTTCATCCCTTGCCTGCCTAGTCACCTCCAGTCTTTCCGCATGCCACACTGAAGGAGCCTTTCAAGACAGAAATCTCTCGGCCTAAAACATCTCAGCGAGAAGGGATAAGTCCCCAGCCCGTAGCATGACCTCTGGGGACTTGCTCTGCTCAACCCTGTGGAGGTCATCAGCCTTCTTCCCTTCCCTACCTTGTACTCTGTGTGGCCCGACATTGCAGGCTCAGCTTAGTCCATCCCTGCTCTCACAGACCCCATGAAGCCCATCTCCCTTCTCCTGCCTTAGTTTCCCCTCTGACACCATCAAACCTAGGCCGAGTAACTTTGTTTGAATGTGAGTTTGCCGACACCACCACTCCCGGGGACACCGGCATGTAACTGTTATCTCTAAGCACAGAGGAAAACGGTTTGACCTTGTAAAAGAACGCTGGGCTTCCATAAGGAAATTATTTATTTCCAGGCTGAAAGGGTGGGGAAGGTCATGAGTGTGACAGGGGCCTGAAGTCACACCCATCACTTTGGATGGTGTTGCCAGCAAGCAAGGGGAGGGCTGGTGGCTTAGCTTAATTATGGAGCTACAGACATGAGTAGTGACCGGGCTGCACCTCAAGGCTGCTTCCAGGCTAGAGCACACTTCCTGCATGTCCAATGGCCCGGGCTGTCCGAGAGTGTGGGCATCTGCTTCAACCGAACGTTGTTGGGAAGAGTCCTGGGAGACAGCCCAGGACTACAGACCTGGGGCAGGTGCTCGGGAGGCTGACTCCCTTCTGAAGGGAGCTCTAAGCAAGGGATAAAGGAAACAGAAAATTCAGACAAAGTGGCTAGTTCTTCCTGGCCCTGAAAGTGCAGATGCAGTAGGGGCAGGGCTTAGGGCCCGATCCACATTCATTTTCAAGAGCAGAAAGACCCCCTGTGAAATCGCTGCCTGCGTAGACCTTGGGGACCTGGGGCTGGAAGCCTCTGGGGCCTGTCACATTGCCTGGACACGGAGGGCTCTCACCGATCACACGCTCCTGTGGAGCTGGTACCCCTCTTCAGGGGTAGCCTTCTTGGTCCCACCTCAATCTGCCCAACTCTCTCAGTGCTCAGCTGGCCCCTTCTCCACTGCTTCATGCTGATTTTCACACACAGTCCTTAGTCCCCCTTGGATCATCTTCCCAGCCTGGTATCCCTGGACCCTGACCTGCCCATGCCTGCCTCAGTTCAGATGTCACCTCTGCAGAGGCCTTTCTTGGCTAACAAATCTCAGACGACCTGGGCCACCTCACTCACAGTTCTGTTTCTTCCTGATTCCTGTCACGATTGGGAATTGCTCATTTATTTGTTTTCTGGACCATCCCCACACCCCCACCAGAAGATAAACTTCCTGTTGGCAGTAGCCTGCCTTCTTGTTCTTGGCTATGTAAGTGCCTATAGCTGATCCCGGCACACAGTAGGTGCTTGATTAAATACCTGCGGCAGGAAAGGAATGGATGAACACAGCCAAGCTCAGAGCAGCACGCTTACGCTTACAGCGGGCTTTGGGAGCCACGGGCCTCAGCTTACAGAGTGGGAGCTGTGATTACAAGAGGAGACCCAGCGCTTCCCAGAAGTATGGAGGTGCATGATTTAGGCCTGTAATTCTGTTGACAGCTTTTATACCTCAGTGTTCCCAGAAGACACTGTCTGTCCTATCCTCATCACAGAAGTCTGTCTTTCCCCTGCCATTTCAGGCTACCAGCAGGGTCTGGAAACTTCTTAGATGTCACGTCCCTGCCAGAGCCCAGTCATTGCTTGTCCTGGCTCCCAGATCCTTTGGGGAAAGGCTTCTTAGACTAGTGCCTGGTGGAGACGAAGGGAAACATCTAGACCTAAGCAAGAGGGTCAGCCCTCCTCAGGCTAAAACCTGTCCCTCCCCCCTGCTTCCTTTAGTGCTGAATAAACACCGGATCTGTTGCACAGGGCTCCTGGGTAAGGGAGACATAAGCCAGGGTCTCTGGTTCACCTAGCACACTCCTGCACTCTGGCTCCAAACGGCCTCTTCATTGAGGAACTGGTATGTAAACTGTCCAGCCAGTACAAAAGGAGCGAGCACGGCTGCTGTCTAAAAATACCATCCTGTGAGCCAAAGAGGTCAGCATGCAGCCTTCAGGCTGCCGGTCCCTACCTTGTTTATAGTTATGGGGTTGCTTGGTGGCCCAAGCCATCTTATAGCTCCATAATCTCATTCACCAGGAGATGCAAGGGGCCTTGGGAGGGGGCTGACTCAGTCCTCAGGACCACAGGGCTTTCTGGAGGCCAGAGGTAAAGTGAGCTGGCATAGAGTCACAGACAGCTCGTAAGTTGAAGGTGACCCTAGCATCACCTGGGCAGACTAAGCACAGCTCTTTCTGCTCCACTGCCTGGCTTCTGAGGTCCCTGGGCCCTGGTCACAGTTGTTTGCTTTTTACATCAGTGGCTATATACACTCCTCCCTGCTCTGCAGTGACCATTTCCTCCCCCGGAGGCTCCTTGGGCCAGCAAACTCAGGATATACAGGAAATAGACTCCAGCCCCAGGATGGGCAACAGGAGATGGGTTTTCCACAGTAGTCTTTTCAAACAAGGCAGAGAGTTCCATGTAAACTTCAGGCTGCATCAAGAGGTAAGTACCCAAAAAACACTTCTGCCTACCCCTCCAAGCAGAGCCGGATATACCCTGGAGACTACTGTCCCTGGCTCTCTAACTGCCACAGGTGGAGGCCTCCTAAACAGGCAGCAGACTTTTTGTTTTGGATTATCTTTCCAGAGATAACAGCCTGTGTCCCCCCCCCCCCATGGTTTAAAAAAAAAAAAACAGGTTTGCTTCCTGCCTGTAATAAAAATGAGGGTTCCCTAATGTCTCCAATGTCTAGGCTCCCTTCCTAGTTTGCAGCCCATGGCACGTGCACATGACGTCTCAAGACAATCTTGTCACCTCACAGAAACTTGGAGGGAGGGAGAACAGATGTAAAGATGCCCCCGCCACTCACGTGGACTGTAATAAAGTCTGACGTCTCTGATTCAAGAATGTTATATTTTACACGGTTAGCCATGAAGTCAGTAAGATAAACTGGCTCACAAATAGGGTGCGACCAGATACCCTGTGTGGGTTTGTTTGTTTATTTGGTTTTGCTTTTTTTTTTTTTTTGAGACCATGTCACATGTAGCCCAGGCTGGTCTTGATCTCACTTCATAGCCCAGGTTGGCCTTGAACTCTTGATCCCCTTGCCTCTGCTGCTTAAGTGCTGGGACAGGCTTGTAATACCACACTTTGATCCATTCACAGTTTTCTACAACGCTGTTCCTATCCCTAAAGCCTGAGGTCAAGGTGACTTCCTAGTCTCCCAGCTCCAGATCTGTCCAGTTTTCAGCAACCCAGAGGCCACAGATTCTATTAATAATAATTAATAATAACAATAAATGATATTATCATGACTACTAGTAGTATCTCAATACATGATCCATGCTGGCCTTGAACTCATATGTAGTTCAGGCTAACCTTGAACTATCATCCGTCTGCCTCAGCCTCATAGAGTGATGGGTTAACATGCAAGCACCACCTCAATTCAAGAACTTTCTTTCAGAGGTATTGTAACAATTTATCACATATTTCTTTTTGTTTGTTTGTCTTGTTTTTCAAGACAGGGTTTCTCTGTGTAGCCCTGGCTGTCCTGGAACTCACTCAGTAGACCAGGCTGGCCTTGAACTCAGAAATCCGCCTGCCTCTGCCTCCCGAGAGCTGGGATTAAAGGCGTGCGCCACCACCGCCTGGCACATAGGCTTCTTTTTAATAAAACATGTAGCACGTGCCTTGAATTTCCATCACTGGGGAGGCAGACGCAGGAGGATCTCTGTGAGTTTGGAGCCAGCTTGGTCTATACAACGAATTCCAGGACAATCAGGACTACATCGAGGGACCTTATTTCAAATAAAACAAAAAACCAAAAAAAAAAAAAAAACCAAAACAAACAAACAAAAAAACTAAAAACCCATCGAGGGCAACTGAAATGGTGGCATTTATCCCACAGAATTTGTTTAGGAGGCTTCAAGCCAGTTTCTTCACACAAATCAAGTTCTTCCCATAGCTCTTTGCTGGAAACAGCAGTGCTGGCACTTGACTGTGGAGTAGCTTCGCATGGGCAGCTGCCCTCCTCCCCGGCCAGCTGCCATGCACACTCACTAGCATTTCCATATGCTTCATACGAAAATCAGTCGCTCAGGGCAACCGGCAAGCTCAATTAAGGTGCCAACAGTAATACTCTGCTTTTGATAACATACTCAGTATCTTATTTATCTAAGATGTCCCAGGACTGAAGAAGGTGCACGGCCGTTCAGAGCACAGCACCCAAGTTCAGTTCCCAGCACCCATGCTGCGCCGCTCACAACTGCCTCTGACTCTAGTTCCAGGGCAATCTGACGGAGGCACTGCATGCATACGCCAGACTGACACTCACACACACACACATGCACATGCACATAATTTTAAAGAAAAAAAACTGTGGGAAGTAATTTGGTGGTGGAGAATGTCTGGCCTGACCCTCCTTACAATGTAACAAAGCTACCTACTCCGCAGTTGTTGGAACTGCCAGAGAGGGAGTATGGTGCCTGGTATTTTTGCAACAATTCATGAGCATGTAATTATTTCAAAATTAAAAGTTAAAGCCAGGTACAGTCGTGCATCCCTGTAATCCCAGCACTCGGGAGGCAAAGGCAAGAAGGGAAAGAGTTGAAAAGTCATCCTTAGCTACACGGCAAGCTCAGAGTAGTACAGGCTCCGGCAGGCCTATCCTGGTTGGTTTTGTTAACTTGGCACTAACTAGAGTTATCAGAACAGAAGAAACCACAATTGAGAAAGTGCCTCTGTAAGACTGGTCTTTAGGCAAGTCTACCGGACATTTTAATCAGTTATAAATGTGGTAGGCAGGTGGAGGGTGTGTGTGTATAGTCAATTGTTCCCCTGGGCAGTTGGTCCTGGGGGCAGGCGAACAAGTCCTGGATTAGAAGCTAGTGAGTAGTGTTTTCCCACAGCCTGTTTCCCTTCCTGCTTTGAGGTTCCCATCCTGCTTGAATTCCTGTCCTGACCCCCTCAGTGATGGGACAGTTACCTGCCAGCTATAAGCTAAACTTTGTTCCCCAAGATGTTTTTGGTCATGGTGTTTTAGCATAGCGATAGAAACCCTAAGACAAGACCCTATTTCAAAAAGAAGGGAGGGAAGGGTATTTTATAAAAGAAAGTCAATAGCCAGTCCTGTCAGGTTCATAACTGAAGGACTATGGCGCTCTCGGACCCCAAAGAGTTCTGCATGTGTAATGATACAAAATGAAAAACACTAAATAGTTTAGTCACACACACAAAATAATTACTTGGTGCCAAGGACCTCAGCCGCTTAAGGCACGTGGGAGGCCCTTCCAGGTCACCTGACCCCAAACAGGATATGCCTAACGCTTGAGTGACAGTGACAGCTGAGGGAGGGGCCGAGGGTACTTGTGCTTGGTCTTGGGCCTGACTTGGCAGGTACAGAGGCAGCAGGGGAAGACAGAGCGGAGCCTCGCTGAGGCAGGCCGTGAGATTGCTCCTTAGCCGGGGAAAGACAGCGAATCAGAGGGTGAAGCTCTACCACGTGGGGCAGGATCGGGAGGACTTCTCTCTTTTTAAATATGTGTGTGTGGTGTGTAAGCCTCTGTGTGTGTGTGTGTCTGCCTATGTGTCTGTGCCTGTCTGTCTGTCTGTCTTTCCTCCATGTCTGTGTGTGTGTGTGCACACACACGTGCTCATGAGCGCCCACGCTTTCCTTCCACCACATTGATCCCAGGGATTGAACTTGAAAGAGTAGTAAACTCTGTGCTCCAAGGTATGCTAATCATAAAACAGATAGCCACATTCCTCCACCCACCCGCTTCCTGGGTTCAATTCAAAGAATGGCACCCTGACCATTACTGGAACCTGCAATGCAAATGTGCTATTGTTAGGGGCTCTTAGAAACTTTCTTGAGAGATAACCTGACACTTGTAACTTTGCACTTCCTTGTGACTCTTAACTGGTATTTTTGGTATTTTCCAACAACGCCCTTCCCACCTCCTTGAGTTGTGGTTTCTTCCTTTAAATACCCCCTTACTCAGCTACTCGGGGCGCCACGGTCCTCTACCCTGCGTGGTGTATGACCGTGGGCCTGAGAGCGCTCTTGAATAAAAATCCTCTTGCAATTTGCAGCAAGACCGTTTCTCGTTGGTGATTTTGGGGTGTCGCCTCTCCTGAGTCAGAATGTGGGGGAGTCCTCACGTTGTGGGTCTTTCAAACTCATTTTGGTGGCAGGTGCCACTGAGCCTTCTTCCCAGAGTTGATTTTTCTCTAACCTGGGGATGAAAGCCATCAGTGACCCTGGAGGAAGGGATGAGGAGTGGCCAGTACAGGTCCAGGCATACGGTAGTAGTTGGTAAACTGTGTGTAAATAAGGAAACTGATGAACAAATCTAAATGCAGCATATGCCACATGTCCCGCCCAACAACAGAAACATGGTAAGAGCTAGAGAGGACAGGGCCTTGGCTCAGAGCAAGCCACAGAGGTCAGCCAGGAAATAGGAGTGGCTCCCTCATTCTCACAATTCAGTTTGGAGGTTCAGCTTAGGGGAGTCCATCCTCAGACCCCCTTCTCAGGATGCCCAAGTTTCCAAATAACACTCTGCCCTTTCTCAGCCTGAGCTGTGCATATTTCTCCCCGGGACACGTACCGGAGAGCTGCCCCTTGTTTGTGGGTTCCACACCTTCTAGTTCCTTCCATGGGCTCTTCATTCCCAGAATCCAGCAAACAGGTTTTAACGCAGGTGAAAACAACTTGGGGAGCCTTACAGGCAATGCATGTACCTTCAACCTTTATACAGGATTTAATTGATATTCAAATATCAGGCACTGGCCAAACCCTGCCTCTACCACATCATTGGCTCTACTCACGGACCTCCTTCCCCTAAACCCTATTCCTGGCCTGGTGCTGCTGTATAATGTCCTGCCTGTCCCCTAAGAGGCACTGGGTACCATCAGGAGCCAACTTCTCTCGGATGAAGATTCTATCATAGGCACACTGGGTGCTCACCACCTTGCAAACCCACAGACTGGCCTGAACACGAGGTGTGCCAGACCTGGCCGGACACATCCCCAGCCTAAGTCCCGATCCCAAGATGCATTGCTCCTGTGCAGGATTTCCTACCATTGGCCTGGTAGCTGAGTGAGCATGTTAGCAAAGCCTCGAGTTCTTTGAGTTCCTCTCCTTTTGCAGCTACCAGCCAGACCCTTCAAGTCCCCAGCCATGAGCCTGCAGTCAGGTGGGCCAGAAGGAGGTAGCTGGACTGGAGCTTGGAGTATATATACTCCAAACCCTTCCCGGGCAGCACAAATGCTTGGTATGCCCCGGCCCCAGCAACTCTGGAACTAGAACTGAGCTCCTCCCTGGAGCTTTCCTAACCATGAATCCTTACCATGAAATCCCAGGTGAGACACAATGCTGCCAGAGCCCTCCTTGTGGCCGTCCGAAGCGCACGGGGTGTGTGCACCCTTACGGTTTTGTTAAGCCTTTGCTAATAGGATGAACCACCCTCCCAACTCTGGGAGAATCAGCGGTGACCTCAGACACCGTCTCAAAAGGTAAGGAGGAGAAACAACTTGGTGTCCAGAGACACACACAAGACCTACTCTTACAATGAGACCGGTGACGCGACAGTGGGAAATTCACAAAAGAGAGAACATTCCTGAGTCGCCCGCGGTTGAATCCACATCTCAAGCTAAAACAGGTATCCAGCTACTAAATAGGCCCTTTCCCAGTGGCCTCTGCCCAGGGGCTAGTCCAGTCTGAAGCCCTGGAGACTGAGTGCACAAAGACCAGGAGTCCAAGGCACAGAGCCAATGAAAGGTGGGCTCAGAGGGAGCAGGGCTAAGAAAAGGCAGTGTTTCCTTCAGGGAACTGGTCAACCCCCATTTCTCTCGACAACACTCCCTACTATGCATGGTCACGTTTATATGGTGGTTGAAAGGTATCTTGTGTGTGACTTTTCTGGTGAGGTGACTCAGGGAGGTAGTGGCACCTGCTGCCAAGACTGCGTTCACTACCTGGGAAGAACATGCTAGAAAGAGACAACCAGTTCACGTTTTCCTCCGATCCCACAGGCACACCATGGCATGCACCCACCCCCTCACAGGAAATTAACAAATTTCTTCAAAGATTAATTTTATTTTTAATTATGCTCACGGGTTGGGGTATCTGTGTGTAGGTGACTGCAGAGGCCAGGTTTTGGATCCCCTGGAACTCGAGTTACTGATCTGCCCCACGTAGGTTCTGAGAACTGAACTTGGGTCCCTGCAAGACCATCTCTACAACACCCACCTCCTTCTAAAACTTGTTTTATAATGTATTCTTTGAGTGACCGGTTCTCACTATGTAGCCCTGGCTGGCCTGGTACTCGCAGAGATCCTCCTGTCTCTGCCTCCTCCCGAGCGCTGGGACTAAAGGTGCCTGGCTGTACCTCTCCCTTTCTCTTTAAAGAGCCACCTTCTCTGGGAATTAACCATGAGGCAGGCACTATGCAAATGAGCCTCACGTGACCTGAGTCCTCACTCAAGTCCTAAGAATGGAACTGGACTTCAATGGGGCCTCAGTTGAGCTGGGTTCCCCCAGCATGAGGGACAAAGGAGTCTGGCGTTTGCCAGAAATGGGGTCTCATCCCTGTAGTCCTAGCACTTAGAAGGATGAGGGGACGGGACTGCTTTGAGTTCAAGGCCAGCCTGAGCTACCTAGTGAATTAGAGTCTAACCTAGGATTCAAAGTGAGATCCTATCTCAAATAAGGACCACCAAAAGATCAGACAAAAGAGTCCTGGTGTTGGCTAACCAGACTGTGAGTCCTTATACAAACCGCTCAGCATGCCTTAGCTTCCAGTTCCTAGTCAGTAAAACAGAAACAATAACTTCAGGTCACATCAAATTATGTATGTGACTGCGAGGTGGGAAAGCCTAGGCAATGCGGGGCATGGTAACAATAAGGACTAACATTTATTGACCCTTGCTAGGGGACAGCCACAGTTCTGAGCACCTGGGCTGCATTAATCCATTCTTCCCTTTCCCACTGCCACATGGAGTAGATGCCATTATCACCCCATTTTCCAGATGAGTAAACTGAGGCACAAAGTTACTACAGCTGGTAACTGGCAGAGCTTAAGTTTCCAAGGATGAATGCAGGCAGTCTGAGACATGGAACTAAGTTGGTGGTACTCAAGCCATGCCCTCCAGCCCCACATCAAGTCTCAGGCCCCTTCCTTGGGCCTCTTCTGACTTCCTCACACAGCTTACAGGTTCTTTCCCTCTGTGCTTCTCATGGGGTCACACTCGGTATCACATAGTGACACAACAGTGAGAGTCACATCCTAATTTGAGTCTTTTTGGTGTTTTTTTTTTTTTTTTTTTTTTTTTGAGACAGGGTTTCTCTGTGTAGCCCTGGCTATCTTGGAACTCACTCTGTAGACCAGGCTGGCCTCAAACTCACAGAGATCTGCCTGCATCTGCCTCCCTCCCAAGTGCTGGGATTAAAGGCGTGCGCCACCACTCTCCACTTTAAGTCATTCTTATGGTAGAAATGCTCGTGTCTCTCACTATTTCAAGGGTTCCTTGGGTGGAAAAAAAAATCTTTGAAGTAGCTGGGATACCCTCACCCTAGCCCCTCAGCCCGGCATAGTCAGCTCCCCTCCTAAGCATGACTGGCAGGATGACAAACTCTTTCCTTGTAGTGTTGGCCAGAGACAGAGTAGAAGTCCCCCACCCCCAATCCTTCCTGAGAAAATAGGCAGCTTCAGGTCCCAGGGCCAAGTCCAGCACTCGTGTCATACTGATAACCTCATGTTCCTATGGGACACGTTCACCTATAACACCCTAGCTGGACAGCCCTGCCCTGGGTGGGTGTAGCATCCAAACTGTTGCAAGAATTTAAGGATGTTGCAGACCCAGATGTTGGACACCCTAAATGCCCTGGACTCAGTGCAAAGTCGCTGTCTGGTCTTGTGACTCAGAGGCCGATGGAGGAAGCAGGGGTGAGACACTTGCTCTCAAAGGTCAGTTCTTGTCTTGCCCAAACTATATAGGCTCTTAGCTCCGGATCCCCAGAGCCGGTTCCTTCTCTATAAGCCTAGTATGAGGCCCTGAAGATGTGTAGCTTTTCCCACTGTAAGGGTCGGGTAAGAACACCCTTCAGAGGGCCTTTAGAGGCCACTCCCCATGTGAGGTACCTGCTCTCAATCAACAGAAGGGAATGACCGTGGGCCACTAATGTCTAACTGACAACTCATCCAGGTGGCTGGCCTGTGAGGGTCCAGGGTCAGCATTAATCTAGTAGGAAGACCTCCGTGAAGGGAACTGTCCTGAGAACCAGCAGAATCTACTGCCTTGAGGTCCCAGAAAACCAGAGGGCAGTGTCCCCTCGTGGTTTGGGGCAGAGCCCTGAGTTCATGCCTAGCTCTGCCATTTTCAAGGGTACTTAATTAACCTGTCTGGATCCTAGCAGCATCCCCCATCATGAGAAGCGATAATACAGCTCTCAGTAGGAACAGCTCTCTGCAGTAATGATGAGGAAGTGTGCTATAATCACATTACAGGCCTCTACTCAGACTCTAGACATCCCAGTAACAGCAGGTCACGGCTTACCAGAGACATTTTTTTCTAAAATACACATAATTGATTGCATGAAACAGGTTCCAAACGGTGTTGCAGTGACTGGCTAGACCGAGCTGGGTTCAAATCCTGTCTCTGCTACCTCACAGGTGTGCTAGGGAAGTACAACACATCAGGCCTATGGGAGATCAAGAATTGGGGAGTATGCTCAATTTAAGGGGGGTAGCAGTTGTTCTTGTGATTAGCAATCCTTTCCCAGGTGAACTTAAGTCTCTCTATGATTCTGCATTGTTTGGTTAGTTTATGATACTTTTTAACTTAAGAAAATTATATATACATTATATATATGTGTGTGTATATATAATATATATTTCATATAAAATATATTTAAAATTACACACACACACACACACACACACACACACACACAGACACACACAGACATATGCACCAGACAGTGGTGATTCATGCCTTTAATCCCAGCACTTGGGAGGGAGAGGCAGGCGGATCTCTGAATTTGAGGCCAGCCTGGTCTACAGAGCGAGTTCCAGGACAGCCAGGGCTACACAGAAAAACCCTGAATCACCAATATTTTTTCATGAGTATGAGTGGTTTGTTTGCATGGACATCTGTGTGCCTCAAGCCCAAGGATGCTGGGAGAGAATCTGGATGTCATGGGGGCAGGGTAGGGACGTTACTGGACATCTGAAACAGATGGTTGTGAGCTGCCCTGTGGGAGCTGAGAATTGAACCTGGGCCCTCTGGAAGAATACCCAGTGTTCTTAGTTATTTGAGAAGGAGTCTCTCGTGTAGCCCAGTCTGGGACCTACTATGTTCCTAAGGCAGATCTTAAACTACTATTTCATTTGTATTGTATGTGCATGGGGTGGGGGTGGGGTCGCCCTCGGAGGTCAGAGTGCAGCTTGGAGAAGGTGGTTCTCTACTTCCACCGTGCATCAAACTCAGGTTGTCAGGCTTGCTGTCAAGTGTCTTTTTTTTTTTTCTTGACAGGGTTTCTCTGTATAGCCCAGGCTGTCCTAGATCTCACTTTGTAGACCAGGCTGGCCTTGAACTCAGAAGTCCGCCTGCCACTGCCTCCCAAGTGCTGGGGTTAAAGGCATGCGCCACCACGCCTGGCAAGTATCCTCACCAAAGCCACCTCACTGGGCCCATGCTCAGCTTGGGAGTTTTGTTTTGTTTTGCTGAGGAATGGCTATGAAGTTCAGAGTGGCCTCCAAATCTTCATCCTCCCGCCTCTGCCTGCCTTTTGAGTACTGGGATTATACACACATCCCATCCTCTCAGACAGAGCCTTTTTATGAAGATAACAAGTTCAAGAGCCTCAGAAACTCCCCAGAAAGTATAAACCAGGGGCTGGCAGAAATGATTCCGGAGTGGCCAGGGAACCGAGATGGAGGACAGTGGTCTTCAAACCTGAGGCTTGCAGATCCTTTGTGAAGTGGCTAACCCCTGCCAAAGGCGGCCTCTTCTGGCCTTGCTGGGGGAGGCTTCTCCCAGTCCCTGCCAGCCCTCCACGGGGCCACGGGGAGCTTACCTGGAAGAAAGGGAATAATCCTTTGCTTCGGATCCTTCTGGCCACCTTCAATAGGAAACTTATCCAGAAGCTGCATCTGGGGAGACAGACAGACAGACAGACAGGCTTGAGAACACTGAGCAGCATCAGCACCCCACCAGTGTGCTCACACGGATGATAAAAAAAAAAATCCCTCGTTTCACGGCCCATTAACAAACCACATGGAGCTTGAGAGAAGGCCAGAGCTCTCCATGCATCAAAGAGGATGCCTGCACCATCTCAGCAAAGGGGAGGGGGCTGGAGACGCCGGAGAGTGAGGTTGGGCCGGAGACCAACAGGCCTGTAGGCCAGACTGGGGTTTCCAGATGCGCCTTTGGGCCCAGTGCCTTCCTACTGCATCCGTCTGTTGGGTGAATACTTCAGCCACCTGCATATCCCAAACCTTCCTGGGCCAGGAATGGAGGAAAGGCCCACCTGATACTCCAGACAGACCACCCACCTTCCAGAGCTGCTCTGAAACCCCAGGAGCAGATGTTATTTTAACCACAGAACCTGAGCTATTGCATGGCCCTCGCGGCTTGGGACCCCTTTTCTCCGCTTCTTCCTTCCCACCCTGAGCTCACTACTGTTTTTCCAGGGACGAGCCCTCTGGAATGGCTTCCAGGACCCTGCGGGAACAGCTGTTTCTCCCTTTGCTATTCTGGGCTCACGTTCTGTGTGAACTGGAAGAATCCAGGGAAGCAGGACAGACAAGGCTGGGTCCCTCCCTGTGAGCGGCTGATGCTGAGGGCTGCAGCCCGGATGGCAGCTGCGTGACCTGGATCAGGTTCCTCCTTGGCAGGGTGAGGATCTGTCACTCGTCCCTAAGGTCCATTCACTCCTCCCAAGTCTGCAGATGCTCGCTGATCGGGGACTAAGGACACGGGACATTAGAGAAAGCAGTATTTGCCCGCAGGGTGTTTTACATTCTGGTGCAGGAAGACCGACAATAAACAAATCGGTCATTTGTCAGGGAAGATATAAAGAAGAAGGAAGACAGTTGAAATATCTATGTAAGACATGGCCCTTTTGTTTGGGGTGCTGAGGAAGATGTTACCAATCCACAGGCAAAGACCCCCAGGAGGTGAGGAAGCAGAGCACTATGGGTAAGATGCGTTCCAGGAAGGGAACCCTTAGTGCAAACCACTGGAAAAAGCCAGTGTGGCTGGCATGGTGTGAGGCGGGCAGAGGGACCGGCAATAGGATGCATGAGGCAGGACCGGGTGCATGCGTGTCTGTGTGCGCCTGCGCGAGCATGCTTGCCCCACGCATGAATGTCCATTCATTTATCAGCTTTAACACATGGTTTTAGGACTGTCTCTTTCATAATCATTACTTAATCTCCATGGAGCATTTAGAGCCCACATAGGAAGAGTTAGGTGGATTCCACTCAGAGCAAGATTGTACCATAGTCAACTTTCACTTCCCAAATAGGTATTTAGCCAAAGCTGGCTCATGGGTTTTAATGCTCTAACTTCAGCTCTGGAACATTTAATAATTCCTTGTTGCTGCCTTTAAATACAACTGTCGGAGTACAGCATTATAAGCCTGTACGTGGGAGTTCTGGGATACGTTTCGAAATGGATATCGCAGGCTCGAACCCTTGATTTCTGCACCCCTCTTGTGCTTTTGTGCATTTCCCTCTGTACCACCGGAGTCGTTCTTGCTCAGTGTGGAGAAACTAGAAATTACAAAAGCAGCCATGTGTGGGGTCTGTGGTGAAGGAAGCTTGATGCGGCCGCACACGCTTATAATCTCAGCCCTCGGGAGGCCAAGCCATGAGCATTGAGAGTTCAGGGCCGGTCTTGCTGTATAACGAGATTGTGTCTCAGGAAAACACAAATGAAGAAACAAAAATTGATCAAGAAAATTTAAAGGGGAAAAAGAGTCACTTAATTTAGTTCCCCTAAAAACCAACACTAATGTTGGGGGGGGCAGCATGTATCCTTTTACGCACACTGCTATGCGTGTAACTAAGATGACCTCATCAATCCTCCTGTGCCACGCATTGAACATTTTTTTCCACACAGATGCATACTTCTATATTAGCATTTTTGTTCATGCTAAGCAAGAGCTTTACCTCTGGGCTACATGCCCAGTTCTTATGTCAATATCAACATTCCAGTTGGGTTATGTTTTTTTTTAAAGACTTGTTTATGAGTACACTGACACTGTCTTCAGACGCACCAGAAGAGAGCATCAGATCCTGTTACAGGTGGCTGTGAGCCACCATGTGGTTGCTAGGAATTGAACTCAGGACCTCTACAAGAGCAGTCAGTGGTGCTCTTAACCACTGAACCATCTCTCCAAGCGCCCAACATTCTGTTGGTCTCACTATGTAGCTCAGGCTAGCCACCCAGTCAAATACAAGATTACCTGTGTATATAGTATATGCCACAATGCCTGATCATACTGCCTTTTTAAATTATGGCAGAGAATTCCAGTGTCTGACTGGCTCACAGCTCATTTCACCCATCACCCCATTGCTGTATGCTGTTTCTCACCTCTTGTTATTATATACAGCATTACAATAAACATCTTTGTACCACATGTCTTGAAATGCTTCCTTAATATTCTTTTCAATTTCATCCTCTGCGTATTTATAAGTGATTTTTCCCCCAAAATACTGAGGATAAATAATACCATGCATAGACCAGACCTGGGGCCTCCAGGTAATGACTCCACAAGGTGTCTGAGGTGGAGCTCTGAGGACACAGGAAGGCCCAACCAGACACCTGGGTATGGAGGGATATGCTTCTCTGAACTGACTCTCTCTGGATCCAGGGTGTGCACGAGTCACAATAAGATGTAGGATCTCATTTAAGTGGCTGTACCACTGAGAAAAGTGAGAGGGTCTTCTTATACAGCAAGCCTGGCCATTATACAGCCCAGACTGGCCTGGAACTCTCAGTGTTCCTGGCTTTCTTTCCCTTTGGACTGCCCTTCTCCTCTGTGCCCCAATTTTTGTAAGTTCTAGTTTCTCTTCGTGGAACAAACTTAAATTACCCTCCAGCTCTACCACTTGTAGAGTCTCTGACTCCAACCTTGTCTTTTGGGTCTCAGATTCTGACTCACGCTAACTGTGCACTGGGAATGTGGGGCTAGGAGAAGTGGGCAGGGAGGGACACAGGATATTCATGCCTTCATTCCTGTCCTTCTAGATGACAGGCCCTCTCTATGTTAGGCTGGAGTCAGATGTCAGCAGGGAGCTCTCACGCTGGGGTTACACAGCCTTGCCTGTGCAGGCAGACGAGGCAACTGTGAGCCAGGAGGATGCAGCCCTGGTTCAGAGCCCAGGCCCCTCTCTCCGGCTCCAGTGTGCCATGGAAGTGGCTGATGTGCGGACTGTCTGTTACACAGCTGTACCCCTGCATTACCCACAGGGGACTCTGTCCACACATGACACTGCCCACTTGCAATGCAACCAGCACAGGTCGAGATGGGCTGTACATGTAAAACACGCTGGACAAAGGGTATAAAAGAGAGGGAGGGAGGGGAGGGGAGGGGAGACAGAACAGGGGAGGGAAGGAAGGAGGGGGAGGGGGAGGGGAGGGGAGGGGAGGGGAGGGGAGGGGAGGGGAGGGAAGTTTATAAAATTAAGACTTTTATACTGGGGCAGAAGAAATGGATCTGTAGTTAAAGGTCCCAGTTGTTCTTTCAGAGGACCTGGGTTTGATTCACAATACAGCTCACAGCCATGTGTAACTCTAGTTCCAGGGGATCCAACACCTTCTTGTGGCTTCCTCAGGCATGCACACATGTGATACACAGACACACATTCAGGCAAAACACACACATACATCATTTTTTAAAAGAAGAATTTGATGTTGATTGTACGTCGAGAATATTCCAGAACATATAAATAAAATATTTACACCTGTTGTATTTTAAGTGTGTGTGTGTGTGTGTGTGCTCGTGTGCATGTGAGTGTGTAAATGAGTACACGTGTCAGTGGAGACCAATGGCTTCAGAGCTCCTGGCCTAGAGTTACAGATGCTTGCGGGAATACAACACAAACTCTGGCCCTCTGCAAGAATAGCAAGCATGCCTAACCACTGAGCCACCTTTCCAGCTCCCAAATAAAACTAGTTTAAATATTAATTTCACTAGCTACCAGAGTTACTTTTATTGGGTATGTGTCTCATGTCGTACTTCCTGTTGAACAGCACTGGTCCGGGGTACAGGATTCTCAAAAGTATACACTGGAGCTGGGGAGGCGGCTCCAGGGAAAGAGCTCTACAACTGCTGAGGAGAAGGCTTCTGGGTGAAGAAGACTGACTCAGTCTTGACAATGAGAGCCACATCCCGGTTGCCTTCCCGGCTGAAGTGCAATCTAAATTTCCACTGGGGGTTTATGTACCTTCTAGGGATGCAGGGTCATCTGATAGCCTGGCAAGAGTAGGGACAGACTTGAGGTTTCCTCTCGATGGCTTTAGGGGGTGAGGGTACCCTTGCAGGGGCTCACTGGCTCCCTCTTCCTATATAGCAAGCAGCTCTTCCTCTTGGTATACCTCTGGCTTAGTCCAGCACACCCACTTGGCACCCCGGCCAAGATGAGACCGTCTGCTGAGTTCTGGGTCCACAGGTCTTCCCCAAAGCTGTGAGCCTCTGGCAGGCTCACTCCACACTGGTAGCCCTCAGGTATAGAGCCCAGGTACCCGACACCTAATCCACCTCAGCTAAGCTAACAGAACCTTGGAGTGGGCTCTCCCAGTCACCGAATCACACAGTCCATGTGCCATGAACGCAAAGCCCAGATAACCAGTCAGGGATGCCCACTGTTTGCAGGTTGCCTTTCAAAGAAGTCAAAAGCCCTGGCCCTGAGTCCAGGGCAAACCAAATAAAGGCAGCCTAATGGAGTTAAGCCAGCAGCATGTGATGCCCACAGTGTGCTGTCTCAAACGGCAGTAGTTAAAGGTCTAAGCTTAAGATGGCTGGATGGTAGGCAGTGGGGCCATCTGTGCTAGATAGCCAAGCTGCAGTGTCTGATGTGTAAGGTTGAACTCCACGGAGATAAGCATACTGAGGGGCTATGCCCTGGACAGACCTGGCCAGGCTTTCATGAGGAGGAAGTCTAGGAACATGGACAGGGAGAAGGGTTTCACTCAGCCTGGAGTTCTGCTGTGACCATCTTTCCAGGCTAGTAGATTCCCCCGTCTCCCAGAAGGCCCTGAGTCAGGCCGGAAGAAAAGCAGATCTCATTGCCTGGGTCCTTCTTGGAGAGAGAGGTTCCTGGCTAGTGCAGCCTTTGCAACCAGCTGCAACCTCTTTAGCCAGGACTGTTTATCTAAGGGGTAGGTCGTGAGAGATACTGGACAGTCTGGTTCCAGGAGCTGTCTCAGCCTGGGAAAGCTGATTAGACAGCTCCCTTTGGGCAGGGCTCTGCAGCAATAAACACTGGGGAGAGAGGAGGAGGTGGGTCCCACCCAACTAGGGCACGTTTGTAACCTAAGAGGCCCAACTGCTCGCCCGCCTGCTGGGAGGGAGGAGTTTCCAGTGAGTTTGCCCAGTTAAACTCCAGTGTTTCAACCTTAGTCCCTCTTCTACCTAAGGGACGAAAAGAACATTGCTGGGAGCTACTGAGCTCTTTGACCCACAAATTCCAATACAAAAAAAAGAGCAAAGAAGCCTTGAGGGTCCATTTGTCTGTCTGTGGTGCCCACTGTGGACTTGGCAGCTCCAATGTTAGATGCTGGGGTCTCTGAGAATCACAGAGACAGCGGTAGGAAGTACAAGCTAGAGGCTCCCAGCACTTTAGAAGCAGGAAACCTCAAGGCCAGCCTTGGCCACTTACCAAGGCTAGCTCCAAAAACTCCAGGCCAAATTAGATCAGACAGTGATAGCAAGTGCAGCTTTCCTGGTGAGACCTGCCCTAAGAGCCCTCTAGGATGGTCCCAGGCAAAGGTTACCACCTCCCCTCTTTGATAGTACTTCCTATTTGTTTATCCTAGTTGACTAATTGACACAGCCTTTTGTGATTTATATCCCCCCACCCCCCATCCCTCTTAAGAGACCACAGAGTTTATAGAGATCAATCAAGACTGGAACCCACTATGTACTTGAGGCTGTCCTTGAACTTCTGATCTTCCTGTCTCCACCTGCTGAGGTTACCAAGCATGCACAACCAATCCTGTTTTGTTTTGTTTTGTTTTGTTTTGTTTTGTTTTGTTTTGTGGTACTTGGGATCAAAGTCAGGGATTTGGGCATGTGAGACATTCTCTACCAACTAACTGAGCTACAGCCTCAGCCCCATGGTTTGCTCTTGTTGACTTAAGTCCTGAAGAGGGAATACTCTTTGCCCCTGAACAGTTAGGCACCCTTGTTGACCCACTGAAGCTATACAAACAGCAGACAGGGAGGGACTGAGTGCCTCTAAAGTGATTATCCACAAATCCTCTTATTGGGGAGACAAGGGAGTGCAGAAGAATTCTCTGCTCCAATTAGATCTGACATCAAATGTCAACATACATTTCAGAATTCGTTATCCCACTGCCTCAGAGCAGTTTGCCGAGAAGGCTCTCTTGCCTTCTAAATTAGCCCAAGTCTTGTCAAAAATCAATTAACTCAAGTCTATTTCAGGATTTTGTGCTTTCCATGGCCTGATATTATTTTCTTGATTTCTGTAGAATTTTGATAAGTCTTAAAATAAGTCTCTCTCCTTCAAAATTAGTCATTCTAGATCCTATGCAATTAAAAAAATTTAGGTTGATTAATCTCTATAAAACAGTGGTTCTCAACCTTCCTAATGCTGCGACTCTTTAATACAGTTCCTCATGTCTCAGTGACCCCCCCAACCATAAAATTATTTTCATTGCTCCTTCATAACTAATTTTGCTATTGGTATAAATTGTAATTAAATGTCTGCTTTCTGATAAGTCTTAGGTCACCCCTGTGACTAAGGGGTCAGACTCACAGGTTTAGAACCACTGTCATAAAATAAAAGCTCCTGAGGTGGGGGAGGAAGGAACCCATAGAATTCACACCCCAATTCAGGGGAAATAACTTTTTTTTTTTTTGTAAAACAGGGCCCAGGCTAGCCTAGAACTCGCTCTGTAGAGCAGGTAGCCTGAAACTCAGAGAGCCACTTGCCTCTTCACCCTAAGTGCTGGGACTAAAGGCGTGCTATCACATCCCTCATAACAGTTATCTTAACAATTGAGATTCCACTTTTTAATTTGGGCAGCTAGTATTGTCAATGAAGATTTTACATAGTTTCACTTGTTATGTTACTTGTATACACACATAGAGGGAGAGAGAGAGGAAGGGAGGGAAGGAAGGAGAGAGAGAGAGAGAGAGAGAGAGAGAGAGAGAAAGAGATTGAGATTGTTGAGTTGTTGAGAGACATTAAACTCTAGAAGGGTCTGATGGTACAGATACTTGGGAGGTTGAGGTAGAAAGATTGAAAGTTCAAGGCCTGCCTGTGCTACTTCATGAGTTCAAGGCCAGGCTGGGCAACTTAGTGAGATCCAGTCTCAAAACAAAGTGTAAAAAGGAAGAACATGCCTATCGAGTGTGAGGCCCTGGGTTCAGCCTTCAGCACGGGCTTCTTGAAAAGGCTGGGAAGGAAGAAATGAAACTGTTGACTTCACAACCAATATGAAGTTATAAACAGACTCAGAGATGTCTCAAGAGATGCACACCTTTGGACCTTTGTCAGGGTTCTCATTGAAGAACAACTTAATCCCTGGATAGGATAAGTCATGAAACCCTTGAGGTGAAAATAAGAAAAAGACCTGAGGAAGACAGCATGATGGATGCTCGACGAGGGGACACGCTTAACACCCCTGAACTATGCAGCTCGCAAAGGTTCAAGGGTAAATCTTGTGCTTAGTATATCTCACCACAATACAGTAAAAATGAAGAGAGGAAGTGGGAGGCAGGAAAGGATAGGGGGAAGGAGAGGAGGAAGGGAAGGAGGAAGTAAGATCTTAACACTGACTAGAATGAGAGCCAGGCAGAGCAAGGCCATAGGACAGAAGAACCGGGCAAGTGGAGTGGAGGGAACGCTGCTAACACTGCCTCTCCCTGAGGTGTATTTATAAATACCCCAGCCCCCATTCTTTAAGACATATACGCAAAGGAGAACAGACACGTGTAACCTGGGCTCCAGAACCACACTGGCTAACCAGGTGACCCTCTACAGTCCAAGAAATGGTCAAGATGCTGCAACTCACAAAAGACTGGAGAAGATGGCAGTGCTGGGTGCTCTGTAGGGCAGAAAGGGGCAGCCTCAAGTGGAGCTGTCACTCAGAGTTCCCAGATGCTAGGGCTGAGGATGGTATGGCGGGTGGGGTGGATACAAGCACTCAACATTATTACAGCACTTTGTGCAGCTGGCCTAACACTCATGCAAACAGTAAGGAAGCCAGGGAAAGGGGAAAGAGCAGAGGGGGTCCTTCTGCCCTGGCAAGGATGACCTGGTTGTTGGGTCATAGGCCCATAACATGCTAAAGTCGAAATACAAAATACAGAGTACTAGAACATTCTCCACTGGCAAGAGAGACCCACTCTAGCCATGAAGAGATGAGAGGAAGTCATTGCCAGAAGTCAGCTAGAGGGGACTGCTGCTCACTGTTGGGGGCTCTGGGGGTTCAGAGTAGTAGGAGACTTACTTCAGAGCCTGCTGGAGCAGCAAGGCTCACTGAACAGCTATCTCCACCCAGTCAGGCGGAGCTGAACGGAGCTGTCGCCTCCTGAGGCTCCAGAAAGCAACCTTCCCATGTCTTGTCAGCTTCTAGAGGCCACTCTCACTTCACACATAACTCTCCCCCCCATGTCACCTCCAACGTGGTAGTGTGTTGTGACAGAGTCTTGCATAGGCCAAGCCTGGCTTGGTCTAAACCACGTGATGTAATCGAGGATGGCTGGGAACTTCTGCTCTTCCTGCCTCCACCTCTCAGTTCAGGCAAGGGCAACCTCGGACAGTTTACATTGTGCTGGAGTTTAAGCCAGGACACCGAATGTGCTAAGCAATCTCTCCACTAACTGAGTTACGCCCCCAGGCCACCAGGCCACCAGGCCACCAGGCCTGACTGTGTTATTTTGCCATCAGGACTTGGCCTTGTCAGGGCTCTGAGGAAGACTCAGCTGCCAGTTTCCGGTGATTCAGGCCACACAAGACACTCCATGGCTGTCGAAGACCTTTGTCTTCACATGCCTCTGCCTGTGGCCCAGTGTCCCTTTAGGAGATTGCCAGTCTTGCTGCACAGGAGGCCTGACTTATTCCAATTCATCTCAATGAATCACGCCTACTTGGACTCTAGTTCCAGACACGGTCGTCCTGAGGTCCTGCGGTTTACGCATCAGTGTACAGAATGGGCACAGATCACTCTTCATCTCCCCGCCACACACACACACACACACACACACACACACACACAACCTTAAGACAATGTGTAACCACTAAAGGGAACGTTTGGCCTGCTCCTCCCACAGGCCTGGCTGGAGTCACCGTGGTAGGGCACAACAATTTAGTTAACATGAAGAATAAACATGGCTGCGATGGTAGGCACACACAGATTGGTCTCCCTGTCTGTTAGGCGGGGACAGCAGTGCAGTCTGACCAGTAGTCTCCAATCTGAGGTCCAGGAGGCAATGGGTAGACTGGGGAGCAGATGGTGGGAGTTGTCTGGGCCAGGCCCTACTTAGCTGTGAGTATCCAGGGCCCCAGGGAGCTGCCCAGCTGGTGTGTGTGGGCCAGACTCAAGAGAAGAGACCTCAGCGCATCCCAGGAGTTCAGCCAGTGTGTAGGGTTGGCCACGTCATGTGTTACATTTAACATGGTGGAGGCTGGGCCAATCCCCCAGCACCTGCTGAGAAGAAGGACATCAATGGCTAGCTGACAGTATTATCCCAGCTAGACTGTGAGCCTTCGCTCTGGAGCCTAAAGTACGGTACCCAAGCAGGCTGGCTACCCCAGTCTACTCCCGTGGGCTCATTTTCCCTGCATACATGCAGGAGAAAGAGTCGAGAAGAGGAGGGTTCCAGCTCCAGCCTGTAGAGGACTTGCTGACCCCGGATACCTCTCTGGGCATCAGTAACCCCACTGGTGAGCCCCACTGGTGAACCCCACTGGTGAGCTGCTGTGTCCATATCCACGCTGTAACAGAAACATTCCAGAAAGAGCTGCTGAACCCCAGGCACACTATCTTATCCCTTCCCTCTCCCTTGAGCAGCAGAGGTTTTCCGAGTCAGTCACAGTTCATTAACAAAAGCAGTGCAGGCAGGAACACAGGGCAGGACAGGAACCTGGAGGCAGGAGCTGATGCAGAGGCCATGGAGGGTGCTGCTTACTGGCTTGCTTCTCATGGCTTGCTCAGCCTGCTTTCTCATAGAACCAGGACCACCATCCCAGGGATGGCCACACCCACAACGGGCTGGGCCCTCCCCCCTCAATCACTGATCTAAAACCTGCCCTACAGGCTTGCCTGCAGTGTGACCTTATGGAAGCATTTTCTTACTTGAGGGTCCCTCCTCTCTGAGGACCCTGGCTTCTGTCAAGTTGACATAAAACTAGCCAGCATCAGAGTGGTGTGTGGGTTAAGTGAGCTACTGCAGATTTACTGGGCTGTTTGAAGACTGACTCCTGACTCCTTGGTGCCAACCCATCTCTAATATAACCCTTTAGCTTTCAGGAAAATCCTCCATGACTTGACAACCCTTAGCATCCTAAAACTCTTAGCTTCATCCCAGCACGTTAGTCTACACAACTCCAGCTGTCCTTGGCCAAGAGAGAAGGGCAGGCATAATGCTAGGGCAGTAGAGCACTAGGAAAGCTGGTAGGCAGAGGTGTGGACTTGTCCAGCTTCCAGCCTGGCCTGGGAGGAGAGAGCAGGCCACAGCATGGCTAACCACTAGAGAGCATGCACCCTCCCCGCTCCCAAGCCTGCAGTGAGCCACTGCTGGCACTCCCAGGCTCTTCCTCCTTCAATCCTAGGAAGGTGGCCCGTGCTGGAGGGTCCTGATCCTAAGGAGGGCAGGCAGGCAGGGGTGCGCTAGGCAGGGTGAGGACAGGGCTGAATCTGAGAGGAGGAAATTGGACTTCCTGCTCAAGGCAGCAGGGAGTCCCTGGAGGACTCGGAGCGGAGGAGGAACACACTGAAAGTGGAATTCTAGAAAGACACATCTGGCTTCTTCATAGGCTGGGGGGCGGTAAAAGAGACATTTGGGGGAAGGGAGCAGATGGCCAGAGGAACGCTGTGCCAGGTCAGGGTAAGGCTGGTTACAAGCACACAGAGAGTGAAGTCTGCTGGGTGAAGGCTGTGGTCACCCAGCTCCACCCCCCCCCCAGGGGTCTGCAGTCCCTTAACCTGCCAGAGACCTCTCTTAACTCTTCCCAAAGTTGCCAACAATTCCCTCTCCCACATGAACCTTCCAGAATATTCCCTACCCCTGCCAAAAAAAGTAAAAGTAAAAGAGGCCCTGAGGATGGGAGAAGGGGGTGGTGGTGAATGGCATGGAGCCCTCCCCAAGCCCTACCTTCTGATCCTTACCTTCCATATGGCCAAGACTGTGGTTCCCAAACTGCCCTGGGTACCACAGGATCAAATCCTGCCCAGAGTTTGGGACAGAGAGCAGAGATGAAGCCAAGGCCAATCCCTGGGGTCAAACTGCTGTCCAGGGCAATGACATTCTGGCCTGGTCTGTAACATGCCCCCTGATGGGAAGAGGCCAAGGCAGGACATGTTTAAATGACAAAACAACTTCTTTCTGTATTCAAGTGGCTTCTTCCCCCTGCTGTAACTCTGTCCAAATTTTGGGGGGGGGGGTGCATGTGTGTGTTTTGAGATAAGGTCTCAATTTGTAGCCCTGGCTGTCCTAGAACTCACTATGTAGACCAGGTTTGCTTTCAACTCACCTGTTTCCCTCTAGCTCCCCGAGCGCTGAGATTAAAGGCAAGGGTGGAGGTCTTTCCAGGCTTTAAGAGCTCTTTCCCCACAAATGTCCGGTGCAAAAGGAAAAACGAAGAACAGGCTGAAGAGAGGGCAAGGGTGGAATGGACAGAGGCCAGCTCCCACCATCTCTCCCCTTGAAACGAGAACCTTAGCTTTCCGGGAGCTCGCTTCTCTTTGCCTTGGGGTAGAAAGCAGCTATGGCGGTGAGTTAGACCCAACCAAGCCTTTCTAGGCAGCAAAAGCGCCGGGGTTGTAGCATAAGGTTCAAGTCTGCCTCAAAGACACTATTATTGTCTGTACAGACAGGGGGGTCCAGTGAAGGACACATAGGCCATCTGAGTTCTGGCCAGGGCCACTGTCTGAACTAGTAACTTGAGGAGGCCACCTCTCCAATGCTCCCCTTTCTCCCATTACAAACTTCACAACCACACAAATGTCACCAATGTCCCAGTAATCACGGTGCCAAGTAAATACCAGCTCTTCAGGCTGCGGCCTTGGGCTCCCAGCATCCACGTGGCACCAACATAGCATGTTTGCCACCTCTGCACCGCTGGCGTGCGTTGTCATGTATCCTGCCTCCCATGCGTCTCGCACTGCATGGCTGTTTAGGGTCCTCATTAGCACACTGCCCCACAGCTCCCCCCCTCTGCAGGTGGCTTCTGCAGAGCGGCCATGCAAGCTCCTGGAACGTCACTCTTGTCACAAGGATCGGTTCACACGCCTGTCCACCTGTCAATACCTAGGTCTCAGAATTGAAAGTCCCAAAGTCCACCACATTGGCCATAACACAACTGGACACAACTAACCCACATTTCCCATCTTCCCTTGCTGGCAGTACAGTCACATGACTTTGCCCTGATTGGTGGAACTTGAACAGAAGTGAGATCCACACAACCTCCCCCAGACACAACCAGAAAAACTCCCAGGATTTCCCCACATTCTCCTTTGTAACTTCCACCTGGAAGATGGATCTGCAGATGGCTGCCTGGAGCTGAACCCTCCGTTGACTCATGTGAACAAAAAATGAATGTTTCTTATGGTAAGCCACTGAAAGCTTGTTAGAAAGCAATTGGATTATCCCAACACAAGGAGTTTAATCAAGGTCCCCCGAAACCACTTTGAAAGCAGGAAGACTGGGAAATGTAGAGAATTCTCCTGGAAATGTTCTGGACCCACAGCAATCAGGCAGCACAGAGCCTGTACTGAACCTCCTTCAGCACAAGGCCAGCCATCCTTCCCCTAGCCCCTGCCTGCCCTGCCTCCAGATGTGAATACGCCACAGCTGGAGAACCTGGTCTGACAAGCCTGTCACTGAGACACAAAGCTGAACTGGAGGGAGGGGCTGGCCACCTCCTTCCTCCTCAGCCAGGCACCACACTCCTGATGTGTGACCCACCACTTCTGCAAGGCAGTCCACATCTTCCCTGGGGAGCCTCTAGATCCCCCAGGTCCCCCAGGTCCAATTCCCTCCTTATCACCACAATCAACCAATCAGCTTGCCCAAAGAGCACACTTGAACAGAAAAAAGAAATAACAAAAAGGATGGAGAAAGGGGCTTGGATTGGTCCTTCAGGGACCCCAGTCACTGTTCAAGGTGCAGTCCTGAGAACAGCAGTGCGGACATCAGCTAAGAGCCTGGAAGATGCAGCATCACCCTGCACACTGCTACACCTAAACCAGTATCTGCAGAACGGCCTGAGTGGTTCCACACTCTGCGAACTTGAGGAACCCTAATGTTCTTCACCCCTAAGGATTCCATCAGCTCTCTAACAAGTGACTTGGGAGCCGCCCGTAGACAAAGTCAAGAGCTGCCCGGAGGAGTGGAAACTGAACACACCTGCCTTTGAAGGTGGAAGAGGGTGAAGCCCCTCTCTGCACACCCCATACCCCACCACCACCACACACAAACTCTCTCTAGAAGTCACTGACAAGGATTTCCCAGCTGACACTGTTCTAGAGAATGGAAAAATAAAAAAATTAAAGCTATGGGGCTATTTCTTCTCCTGAAGTTCCCACGTTGTGGGGAAAATCAGAGTAAGCAAATGGCTGATGGGATAACAGGCTGAGACAAGTGATTTGAAGGCAAGGTAGGCAGATGTGGTCAAAGGAGGTCTCACTGACAGGACATAGGACCCAAGGCCTCAGTGCTTAGGGGGTCCACTGTAAGATGTGGGGAAGGGGGTTAGAGGAGAGAGTACAGCGGGGGCAGGGGTGAAGGCTCTGGGGTAGTGCTGGGCTCCATGTCTGGACAATGGCTCTGTGTGTGTTCGTGCGCATGCATGTATACACATGCATGCGTGTATGTGCTCAAGTGTACATGCATGTGTGTGTATGTGTGTGGTATATGTGTGTTTGAGTGCACATGCGCAGGATCTGGGGGACAGTAGAAGAAACAGGATCAGTTAGAAATGGCACATGAACTGATCACTTGGGGTTGGGGCAGGAGTTTAAGAGTTCGTTCTGAAACGACAGCAGGTCTCACAGAATGGTTATACGAAGGTCCATGGTATGACACAGCCTCTGTCACTCTGAGGAGGAGAAGTGTGGTTGGCAGAAAGCTGCCTGGGTGGGCGCAGAGCCGTCAGAGCTGCACTGTCTTCTGAGGGTGGTCTGAGAGGAAGAGGCAGCTCTCTTTGTGTTGGGCCTTTGGTGTCTGCCTGGGTCTGTGTGGTCCCTAAATGGCCTTGAATCCCTTGCCATTCCTCAGGGGCTCCTATGAGCTGGTCTGATGGCTTCGAAGCTGTGCTGACCCTGCATTTAAGGGCTTCTCTGCATACAGAGGCTGATCTCCGGCCCACAGGAGTCTCCAGTCATTTCCCTCTGGAATCTTCTTCAGCAAGGGCTGCTTGCAGTCTGTCCACACTGGGGGTAGGGGGAGTTGGGGGTAAAATGGAACTCAGATGGGAAAAGAGAAATCCCGGAGAGAAAATCAAAGCTGGGTGGAGTTGCCGGGGGAAGCCTTGTAAAGCAGCCTACTCAGTGAGCTGGGCCTGCCCACCTTCCCAGCTGGGCCCGGCTCAGAGACTTTCCTGTAGGGAAAAGTCCTCCTGCCAGGGTACCAGGAAATGCTACAGGGAAAATGTTCCTGAACATCTGGGTGCCTTCCAGCCCACCCTGCAGGCTAGATAGAGGTCACCCCTCCAGTAGCCACACTGCCTTCTGGTTGACCCAGCAGCGGGGCTATCGATCCACCAAGAGTGAGGAACAGGAGGAAGTACAAGGGTAGACCATCACGGGGACAGTGAGATCTCTGGCACCTGTCAGCAGGCCTGACTGGGATCCAGACTCCGGTGGCCACAACAGTAGGGGGCACTCAACACCTCCCAAGACGCCCCAGCTTCTGAACTTCCGTTCCCCAGGAGCCTCTGAGCCCGGCCTCCTCTCAGGGTTACAATCCTCAGCCCCACCCCTGGTCCCACCTGCTGGTCTGTCTGCTTGGTAGAACCTCCCACCACTGTTCTCCACCCAAGGCAGGAGGAAGGCAATCTAACATTCGATCTACAGACACTTCTCAATAACACAGCAAAATGTTCCACGTGTTAGCTCTAGGCAAGAGGCCCACTGAGGCCTGGCATACTCTACAGGGGTGAAACAGGGTTCTGCAGCAGGGTCTCACCACTATGTAGCCCTAGAAGAGACTGGAAATTTGCCATCAAAAAAGCTGACTGCAGTACGGGGACGTTTCTAGAATGCTGGAGAAACCTGGGAAGAAGGCTGTGGCCCTGAGAAACAAGAGGCTCCTCTGGGTGAGAGATGGTGCAAAAACTGAGAGGAGGGGAAGAAGGGCTGAGAGAGGGGAGGATGTGGGGAAAGGTTTAGGCAACAGCTGGGTTAGGAGCATGGGACCATAGATGCACAAGTACTACTTACAAGGGTTTGACACGTCATCTGCCTCCAGGTCAGTCTACAGCCCAGCTGTCTCCACTCTGGCCTGATCCAGACACAACGATCTGCCCCTAGCTAGTCCTCCGCAAATACCCTCTGGTGTCACCCTCCAGGTGAAGACAGCAGCTGGGCCTAGAGAAAGCTTCCACTCACTGACAGAAGGAAACCCTGAAAACCTGCTCCTGAAGCCAAGCAACGCAGGCGGCTGCCAACTCAAGGGGCTGTGGGAATCCGGGGTCCAGCTTGACCCTGCCAAGAGCCACTCTGTTTACTAGGCAAATGCCTACTCTTGATTTTTTTTTTTAAGTTAAATTAGCAAGAGGACAAGCATGACACTAGAGAAGCAGGGAAGATGTTAGTCAGTGGAACAGGTAGGTGATCCCATTAGGACAGAATAGGGAGAAGTAGGAGAGGTCGCTGTTAGCTCGCTGCATTCACAGGGGCCCAGACACAGCATGGTCCAGAGAGGGCAGTAAACCGTCATTCTCCCCCGGGAGAGAAAGAAGGGCCCTCTGAAGGCATCCATCCTTTCCCAACATGCACTAAAAACCTATGATGCAGTAGATGGCAACTATAGATCTGAGTCCTCCTGCACAAGTCTCTTGGAACGGTGGCCTCTACTCAGACCCTCTGCTTTGGTTGCAACTCCACTGAACGGCCCTGATGGGGAAAGGAGTGGGCACAGCCAGCAGGCACTGGGCACATGCCCAAGGGTTCTCTCCACCCTTCCACTAGGGAGTCCTCCTCCTATGGCTCCAAGTTGAGACGAGAGGCACTAGGAAGCCCAAGACAAAAGAAGCCTGTCTCACTGGGGAGGGAGACAGGCTGGCCTTCACAGAGGTGCCCTTGGGAGACACAGTGGGAAGAATGGCCAGCTTGTCACGCACAGAGCCACCTCTGCAAGCATCTCCCGGCCGGCCCAGACACCAGCCACATGCTTCCTGTTTGAGTTTTCCTTCTTTTCAATTTTATTTTGTAAATCTGAATGTCATCTATTTAGCCAAGCCCACCCCCCTCGGTGCCTAGCCACTTCCCCCATCCTCCGGCATTCCAGCAAGGCTGAACTGACCACTCTGTTCGGCCAGGCAACAGATGAAGGCTCCCTAGTTAGCAGACAGAGCCAAGCCTCGGTTGCCTTGAAAGCTATCCCCTCGCCAACCCAGGAACACTCCCTCACCCCGGCGCCAGAAATGCCCAATACCCCTTTGTAGCTGGAAACTGTTCCCTGAGTCTAGGTGGGCAGGCACTGGCAGTCACCTGGAGACCCTGAATTCTCCTCCAAAGAATCTACACCCACAGTCCTATAATAGTAATGCCCCTGGGGCTGCTCCAGGCTCAGTGAGGTGGATCTCCTGTGCTTTGTCCCTTCAAATATTTCACAGCCACAGAGGCAGGTTCTGCAAAGACCAGTGATGCAGATACAATTGTGCAGAGTTCTAGAAGTGAAGCAATGGCCGAGAGACGATCAGCAGTAAGAGGTGGGGCCAACGCCCAAACCCAAGTGAGTCTAACCCTGACTGAGCTTCTGCCACCCCCCACCCCCCCCACACACACTCAGGACAACAGGAATTTGGCACCAGGAATCCTACAAGCCCTTGAGAGCCAGATGTCATCCAACAGTAGGAGGTCTCCGGGGAGGCGAATGCCTTTCCCTGGCTCCAGCTTAATAGAAGCAGTTCTTCAGTAACTCCTGCCACAGTCCCACTTGAACAAGCATCCCTCAGATCCAGGGATGCAGAGCGGCTGAGGCTCGGACCCTGGAGGCTGATTGCTAAGAAGCAGAGTTGATATAGTTCACTTCTCCTCAAGGGACAAGCTGACTCTCCCCCTAGAGGCCCACAACTCAGGTTGTCATCCCTTATCCTAGCTGCTCCCTATGTATAGTTCCATCAGAGTCAAAAGCAAAACTAATGGTTGCCCTGTCTGGAGCTAGTAAGGACAGAATGTCAAGACCTCTGGGTCTCCGATAGGAAACACCTGCACGGATGGGATGCTATAGCACACAGGCCCATATGGGTACTCCACTCCGTGCATCGTCACCAAGGCAACTCTGTCCTACTTGGATCTTCCACTGGCTGATGCTTCCACTTAAACCAGAGCTGTAGGCCGGCCTCTTTCCCTGAGGTCCTCAGGAGGTACCAAGACAGACATGAAATTATCTCTGGCAGGTAAAGAATGAACTGATCACACTCACACACACATACACATACTCACACACACACACACACACTCATACACTTACACTCACATATACTCACACACACATTCATACATACACACACTCACACACTCTCACACACACTCATACACACATACTCACACACTTTCAAATACATACACACACACTCACACACACACTCTCATACACACACATACTCACACTCACATACACATTCTCACACACACATACACACACACACTCACCTGACCACCAAAGAGCTTCCTTCCCTTCATCCTCCAGCCTGGAGTGGTGAGCCACCTCCTTACGCAAAAGTGCCGGCTTCCCTCCAAAGAGGGGTACACGGGGGCTCAGTGAAGACAAACTGAATTTTCTAGGCCAAGCCTTTGGGCCTGGAACCAAGGAGGGAGGTTCGTGGGGCGGCAACTGCATTCCAAGGCCTCCCTGCGTATAACACCCAAACACACCCCAGCAGGACACCTTACACCAGCTAAACAAGGTGTGCTGCTCCAAGCAGGCACAGGTGGTGTGCGCTGACTCACGCAGACTTGGTCCCTGGTGGAGCTTGGGTTTGTTGTTCAGTAAGAGGGAGGCGGTGTGGGCTGAGGGCCAGGCAGCACCAGAGCCCAAGGTCAGACTGCTTGGGAAGACCTTTCTAGAAGCCTCGGAGAGTTCTGCTCGTGGCACAGTCAAGAGAGCGGGCACCCAGCCCCCCCCATTAGCAGCCTTCGATGATGCGGCATCAAGAGCTCCCGCCCTCCTCACCAAAATCAGAGAGATCCCAACTGGAGTTAACTAGAAGCTTGGGGATGGGGTGGGGAAGGGGTGGGGCACCCCAAGTCTTACTGACTTGTTGGTGCCATGATTTGGGGACAGTCTTGTTTGTTTTCTTTCTCTCTTTTTCCATTTTTAAACATCTGTGAATACATATTTACATGTGTGTCGGTACAAATATGTGTGGATGTGGACACATGTGGACACCTGAGGTTGATTTGGGGGATAGACCATCCCTAATAGCTTTTCCATTTCATTCCATGAGGCAGGGTCTGTCAATCAAGACTAGCTGACATGGCTAGTCTTGCTAGCCAGCTTGCTCTGGCGATCCCATCTCTGCTTCCCAAAGCTGGGTTACAGGGGAGCAGACACACTCGTTGGCACATATGTGGGTGGGTATCCAGGTATCGAACACTGGCCTTCAAGTTTGCAGAGCAAGCTCTTTGACCACTGGGCCACCACCTCCCCAGGCCCCTGGTGCTATGATTTTTGGACAACACCAAAATTAGACTTGGGGGGGGTCTAATTTGCTCATTTATCAAATAAGAGGGTGGGAATAGATCAGAAGGTGGCCAGTCAGCTTCACCTCAAAGGTCATTGGCTAAATGAGTGACATCGTGAAGATACCCGGTGTTGTTCTTTTAGAGACTCTGAGATGCGTATGAACTCATGGTTGATTAACAATGTCTGTCACAGACTTAGTCAGGGACAATGTGTAATCAGTGAATGTTGTCTGTTGTGGGCATGCTAGGACAAGGTAACTTGAATGTCAGATACTAATCACCTTTTGTTGTCTCTAAAGGGCTCTCACTATAAAACACAATTCTATCCATTCCACAGTGAACAGGGTTTGTTTGTTTGTTTTTCCATTGTGAGAATACTAACACCAGGTTTGTGAAAAGCATGTGCCTCTCACATGTAGATAATTTCTCCAGCCGAGACATACTCTCAGCACCTCTGCAGGACTTGGGGTACACGCAATACCCCTCCCCGCTGTGTCCTCATTCATGATGTCCCCTAGAAGTTTAGACCCAATGAGCAGTCTGTGCTCATACGAGAAGACAAAAGACACCATAACTTCTGTTATGATTTTCCTGTCTAAGGGAGAACTTCCTGAGCGTGGGTTAATAAGTCCACCCTGACCCCAGGGAAGAGCCAAGGGAGTGACAGAGGCAGAACCGGCTGGAGGGGGTCATGCAATTGTCCATGACATCTGCTAGGTCCTGCACCCAAGAGGTGGGTGCCTGGATCCAATGAGCACAGCCCCCTAAGGGGAGCTCACTGGTTTCTATGGAGAAGCCTAGGTGCAGGGGCAGCCGCACAGCTCCGGCTGCTTCATATCATCTGGAAAGCCTAGCTAGAACGTTCTCCTGAGAGCAGGACTCCGATCACAGTTCTCAAGCCTCAGCCCACATCTGGGTCTTATTTCCCTTTTCTCACAGATGTGTGAGAACCCGCTCCAACGCTGTCCCCTCCTGCCCTACCCTTTCTGTGTGTTCTAAGTCAGGATGGTTCTGAGCCCCTCTGGATCTGAGAAGCCCCAGCTGTAGAAAGGTGTTCCTAAATGGACAAGGGTTCAGAACCTGCACAGGAACCAGCAAGCCTCATGTGCCTGGGATGGGACAGAGGGGGACTTAGCTCCCCCTGCTCCAAAGACCTCCAGTGGACCCAACTACAAGGTAACTCAAAAGTGAAAAGTTAGCAGCTGCTTTCCCACCCTGAGCTGAATGACCTTCTGGACCATTTCTCCCTCACCTCCGATCCCTCCACAGCCATCCCCCTGCCCTGGCACGCCCTCCCTCAGGCAGGACCTGCCAGGGGAAAGACATAGGCTGGAGTTCACTTAAGAGCCCCAGAGGCACAGAAAAGGAGCTGAAGTCAGCTCCCAGTAGGAAAGGAATTACCAGGGACCAATGGAGTCCTCTAGGGCTTCCCTGGAATCCTTCCATGTTCTGCCACCAACAAGGGTAAAGAAAAACTGTAGACCAGTAACTCCTTTAAAAAAAAAAAACCAACCAAACAAACAAACAAAAAACCACACAGGGCTGGTGAGATGGCTCAGCGGGTAAGAACACTGACTGCTCTTCCGAAGGTCCTGAGTTCAAACCCCAGCAACCACATGGTGGCTCACAACCATCCGTAATGCGATCTGATGCCCTCTTCTGGTGTGTCTGAAGAGAGGTATAGTGTACTTACATATAACAATAAATAAGTCTTTGGGCCAGAGTGAGCAGAGGTCCTGAGTTCAATTCTCAGCAACCAAATGATGGCTCACAACCAACCATCTGTACAGCTACAGTGCACTCATATACATAAAACAAATAAATAAATCTTTAAAAACAAAAACAAAGCCTAGTGTTCTCCTAACAGCATGGCGGGGAGGAAGCAGGTTGGTAATTAGACAGTGGAGATGAAAAGTATTTGTTTCTCTAAGGGAAATCTTCTCTCTGCCTTCTGCGTCTCCAGCAGAAGAGCAGACCGCACATCATCTGGCCAAAGTGAGGTCTGCATTAGGGGCACAGGAAGGAGCCTGTGACTCCGGTTGGCGTGGGGAGCCCCGGTACCTCCTCCTAGAGTCCAGTCTCTGAGCTCATGAAGCTTCTGCCCCCGTCTCTAAGAACCTTACCCTCCCCTTTCCAATGGCTTTCTTTACATGCAATCTATCATTTCGTTCCTTCTATGATCCGAGGAGACGGGTCTTTATAATGACTTCACTTTAAGATAAGAAAACAGGGCCACAGAGAGGTTAAAGGACTCGTCGGAGGGTTTATCATCGGAAAGGCTTGCTAGATCTTGGTTTTGGAACCCAGCCATCTCAGTCCTGGCAACATCATCAGGACCAGAGCACCGCTGCCAGTTAACGGACTGCCTCTTCCAATGCTTGGCTCAGGGGTTTTAAGTAATATCTGAACACAAGATTCCAATTTGACAAGATAATTTGGATAGCTCCCTGGGGTTGTTATAATGAGATCTAACTACTTACATTCCACAGGAATGATCTAGAATGAAGGTCTAGGAAAAATGAGGTAATGTAACTTAAAATTATTATTTTCACTTTCTTTCTCTTATAAGATACATTCTTGATACAAATTTATCAAGCCTGTTGTTTTCCATTACTGTAACAACTGCAAAGAGACATTTTTTATTTTAGAGTTCTTACTTTCCTACCTCTCCTCAGATTTCCCTTTAATTATTATCCTGTTTTTCACAGATGAGCTTGAAGTTCTCCATTTGACTAGGTCTCCTTCCCATCGATGTCCCTAATATCCATCCAGGTGTAATGGTCACCAATTTGGAGTATATCCTTCTAGAACTTTTAAAATAGTTATATTTCAGTAGGTGAAACACTCAGCAGACACCAGGCCAAGCCTGACAACCTGAGCTAGAACCCCGGAATCCATAGGAGACGAGGAAAGAACTGAGTTCCGCATGCTGTCCTCTGACCTACACACACACACATACACACACACACACACGTATGTACATGCACGCACTCATGCATGTACACACACATGGCTTTCATCTAGACTCAGTGTTCTTCTCTATTGGTCAATCAATATAGCAGAATCATCAAGAGCCAGGTTCAGTTGGAGACCTTGTCTCTCAAAATAAACAAGATGAAGAGGTAGATGAAGAGGTAGCGGGAGATGCTCAGTGTCAGCCTCTGGCCTGCACACACATGTGCATTCATACACATACATACACACATACATATACACATGCACACATACATACATATGCACACACATACACACACACATACACACATACATACAGTATACATACACGCATACACATTCACACATACATATATACATATGTACATATACACACAAATATACATACATACACACATACATACATATACACACATACACACACATACACACATACACACACATACACACACATACACACATACATACAGCATACATACACACATACACATTCACACATACATATATACATATACACACACATATATACATACACACATACACCCATACATACACAAATATACACACACAGAACATTTCCCATGAATAGAGAACCTAACAGCTTTTTACCTACAAAGCAAAGGCCTTAGAATAGAAAGCGACCGTCGTGCTGGCGCCTGCAGTGCAGAAACCGCTCAGTGAGTGACAGTGCCTGCTGCACAAGCACTGAGGACTCGAGTTTGGATCCAAGAACTCACGTACAAGGTTGAGTGCGGCTGCCTGAGTCTGCAAGCCCAGAGCTTGGGGCAGCATGGGAATGGGGAGCAGAGACGAGCTGCCAGCCCAGCTCCAGTCTCAGCGGAAGGCTCTCACAGGAATTATGTGGAAAGCGATAGCTCACACCCAGGGTCTTCCTGTAGCCTCTGCACACTTGAACACATGTGTGCTCATCAGCGTACCCCACGTACACACAGCACCTTCACAGATACACACTCACATACACCTTACAGAAAGGAACTCTTCTAATTCTAAAGATGCAGTGATCCATGAGTGTCCATAAATAATATTATCACACACACACACACACACACACACACACACACACACAGCACATCAGTCCACACACACACACACACACACACACACACACACACACACACACACACAGCACATCAGTCCAGGCTATTCAAGAGCTGTGGCCGCGCTGCCTGCCTGCTTGCCTGCATGCGTGCGTTCATGCCTGCGTGTACGGAAAGCGCAGGGGAGATGAATAAGGGAGAGAGAAAAGCTCTTCCACACAGCTGAAGCCCTTAGAGCAAACAAGTAGCCTCCAGCCGCTCTCGGCTGTCTTCCAAGTGGTTCATGGGAAGATTAAGGGCCTTTCCTGGCTCTGACCAAATATTGACCCAGTTGCACTCACTGCCAGGGGACCCTCTTGGGGGCCAACAGTACATGAGCCAATGTTTGCAGAGAAATTACTGCAGCCCCGTGGCTGGCAGGCCAGGTTGTGAAACTGTCACCAATGGAGCCAGGGCCCGGGAGCCCCCCTGTCCTGTCCTTCTTTGGTGGGGCTAGGTCATGGAGGAGACATGGGAAATGGAAGATTGAACAAGGGGCATGTGTGGTCACTTGCCTGCCTTCTGATTAACCCAAGGTCATCTCCAGGCAGATCCCTTATAACCAAACAAACTTGGGCATGAGAGCATAACCTGTTCAGCTCCCTGTGGGGTAGGTCCCTCTCCTGCTGAGAGAACACCGAGTTAAAAGCTATTTATAGAAGAAGCAAGGCCCTGCCTCTCCACCTTGACATCTAAAATGCTCTTGAAGCCTTCTCTGGGCTTTCGGAGGGGCTCTGGGACAGCGGCTTCAAGTTGATGGATGATGCTCAGTTGATGGCTGCCAGAGATAGAACCAGGCCGTCAAGCCTGCCTTTGCCTGCTAAGTCACCTTGTCAGGCCAGCAGCCCCAGTGACTGAGAATGCCATAGCCATGAATGAGTGTACGAGTGGATGCCACCAAGATGAAAAGGGACGGACGCCTTAGGAACTCCTCCGACTCAAGTGGCTGCTACTGTGCTGCACTGTGGAATAATGGATGGCAAAGACTCTCTACATGTTTGGGATGGGAAAATCTTCTTTAAAAAGAAAAGCAAGACAGGGTCTCAAGTAGCCCAGGCTGCCCTCTAACTATGTAGCTGAGGATAGCCTTGAACTCCTTATCCTCCTGCCTCTACCTCCCAAGTGCTTTGATCATAAATATGTGTTACCATGCCTGGCTTAAAAGTACCTTTGGGGCCAGAGAGATGGCTCACCAGGTAAAGGTGCTTGCCACCAAGCCTTATGATGTGAGTTTGATCCCTGGGACCCACGTAGTGGACAGAGAAAACTAACTCTCTCAGGTTGTCCTCTATCCTCTCCATGTGGCATACACATGCCTCACCACAAAGAACTACATATCTTCGTTCTGAACGTAACTGACCCGGTAGGTGTGGAACTTGTATGCACAGAGGATAACTCACTCAGACAAGCCTGGCCACAAGAGAAGTCATTCCAGGGCCAGCACATCACAGCTGCTCCATGCTTGTGGCCCCCCACTACAGTGACAGGAGAGAGTGAGTCCTCGGGCAGGGGTCAGGGGTGGAGGGCAGATTCTTGTGCGATTCTATAACTTGGGAGGGGGTGGGGCCAGAATAGACATTCTGATTGGGAAGGTTTCCCCAGGCTTCTAGACTCCCTCGAGCTGATCAATGAGTCCTTTCAGGGTCCAGACTCTGCCCAACTACATTATCATTTCCTGTCCCCGCACACTGTACCCATTGATGGGGTGCAGGCAAAGCCCACCAGTTTATCCTGGAAAGACCTAAGGAGCCTGGGCAGGGCTGAGAGGGGAAGAGGCAGGAGTCATGAGTGCTCCTATTCCCACACGCAGTGACAAATTCAACCCCCTGTGGTTGAAGCAGAAGGATCCATAACCTGGGGAACTGGCTTTTTAAAAGGTTTGTCTCCCAGTGACAAGCATCATGAGATCAAAGCAGGCGCTGACGCACAAACACACAGGCCTGCATCTCCCTCTCCAAGATGGCCCACTGCTAAGGGGCTAAAGGGAAGGACTACATATCTTTGATCTGAATGTAACTGACCCGGTAGGTGTGGAACTTGTATGCACAGAAGATAACCCACTCAGACAAGCCTGGCCACAAGTGAAGTCATTCCAGGGCTGCTGGCTGTGAGGGCTAGGAACATCTGCGTCTTCTTTTGTGTTTTTGTGGTTCTAAATCACACTCACATTCTAAGGAAGAAACCCCCACTTTCTCGGCACCCCCCCCCCACCACCACCACGGAATGCTGCTCATTCACATAATACTCTATCACTTGTTTCTGATGTGCAAGGGTGACACGCCCATTTACCCTGCTAAGGCTCATGTCTACACTCCAAGACCCTTCCTACCTCTGGGCATTCCGATTAGGCCAAAGAAGGTACCTCACCAAAGTCTTCCTCTGGATTTATCCATATGGAAAAGGGAGAAGGTCGGTGTCTATGATAGTGGGAGCCACATGTAAACTGCAAGAGCTATGACGGCTCAGTTCATCAGGGTGTGAATTACTAAGGGCCATCGACAGTCCTGAAGAGAAGCAGAGACTAGACAGGGACAGCTGATCCTAGTTTGGGCTTTGCGGAAGCCCTACCGCCCCAGGCTGGTTCTCACCATCTGGTCAACTGCACGAACTTCTCAAATATTATTGTCTAAGCCCAGTGTGAGTATAAAATACTCATCTGTCACCAAAAGACCCTAAAACGGATCAGCCAGCATCAAAGGGGTGTGTTTAATGGTTACAGTGTGGCTATATACTACTGTGTTGCTGAAGAGACACATCTGTCTAAGTTAGAGACACACGTTTACCATCCACAAGTACGAGCTGGGTGGCAAGCTCCTTGTTTGGGTAGAAGGCAGACCCGGAGGTATGCCCAGCATGTAGTTCTATAAATTGCTTATTTAGTTTTGGTCTTCTCTGTGTGTTTGCTTTTCTTTACTAGCAATGATGTGGTGGCTTGTGTCTCATCATGGATGTTTATAGATATGTCTGCTCAGGCACACAGCACCCACAACTGCCTTCTTGCCTCCCCACGGTTTCCACCCCAAGACCAAGGGAGGATGACAAAGCAAGACTGTGAAGGGCCATGGTGGAAAGCGACAAAGCCTTAAGTGTCTGCATGTAGCAGTCAAGACAGTACCCAGCCTGGCTGCTCGGTAGGGACCCCTGCATCTGCCCCTGGCTGCTCGATAGGGACCCCCGCATCTGCCCCTGGCTGCTCGGTAGGGACCCCCACATCTGCCCCTGGCTGCTCGATAGGGTCCCCCGCATCTGCCCCTCTGTGCCAGACTGGATTCTGCCTCTTGGCTCTGTCCAGGGCCTTCCAGTGAGATGTGGACATGAACGAGGAACCCATGGGAGACTCAAGCCGCCAGCTGGTTCTTGCTAACTCACCTGCAGGTCGAAGAACTTGCTGTACCTCCGGTAGATAGTCTGGGAGGTGGAGTCAGACCAGGTCACGTTGATAATGTATACCTGAGGGAAAAGAGAAGCAGGTGAGTAGGTGACCAAGACTGGGCTGCAGGCACTGTTTAATATTACTGTAGGAGTGTCACAGCTGAGACCATTTCCCCCTCATTTGTCACCAGGGCCAGGAAACATGTGGACTCCACACACACACACACACACACACACACACACACACACACACACACACACACTCTACACACACCTGAAGAAGCAGTCACTGAAATGATAATGAAGATTCTCTGAGTACAGGGTTAAAACAAACAGGTTAAGTGTCATTTGTGGATAATAAACATAAAATTGAGGTCATTACATTTTTTGAAACAGCTGATTTACATTTCTCCGTCTACCTCAGAGTGAATGAGATTCTGTGAAGCCTCCTTCCAAATTGCAGGTCCATGAGCCTCACACTTTAAAATTCCACATGGGCAGACCTGGGCAGACCAGAGATATGTGGCTCACCTTGACCTCCGGACAGCCAGCCTCCCGACAACCAGGCTCACTGCCCTTCACAGAGCATGCACACAGAGAGTTGTCACACTGACCTAGGACGCTGGCAAGTCTGGCATAAGAAGCAACTTCACAGGAGAGATGAAGTGCACACATGGAAGATCGACAAGGCAAGCGCACCAAGTCTAGGCTGTCCCCTGGTAAACTACACAGAGCTGCACCTCAGGCCACCAAGGAAGGCCACCTAGTTCAGGAGGTCTCTGGGGAAGGAGAGAAAGCTCCTTGTCCACACAACGTATTGTGTGGAATCTTATTGTTCCGGTCCTACAGCCCTGGAAGAAGTGTAAACTTTTGAAGACTGCACACACACACCCTCAGCCATGGGGCTACTCTGCTGACCTCCCCTGGCACAGATGGGACACAAGGGAGGTGACCTCTGGGGACAGAAAAGTCTCCCCAGCAAAGGTTCCCATATCTGCACGTCCAACAGAATTACTCTGGCACTGCAGGAATTCAGGGACCAAGGCCACTGGTAAATAATTCTGACACCATAGGTCTGTGGGGTTCTTCTAATGAACACCCTATAGTCAGAGAAGCCAGGGCCTGGGCTACAGGAGGAGAAACTTCAGCAAAGAGACTCATTTAGGCACTGTGGACAGACAGGTGCAAGTCCCCAGTTAGACAGCAGAGCTTGCAGTGTGGAGGTGGCCTGTTAATTGGTGAAGGAGCACTGTTCCTCCTTCTCTTCCAGGCTAAGTCACAGAGTCAGCGTGGAGGATCTAATGAGAATGGCCCCATATGTGCGTACGTCTGAAGGCTCTGGTCCCCAGTTGGTGGAACTGTTTGGGAAGGAGTAGGGGTTATGACCTTGTTGGAGGACGTGTGTGACTCATACACACATCATTCCCCGTGTCTCACTTTCTGCCTTGTGGTTGTGGATCAAGACATGATCTCTCAGAAGCTGCTCTGGCCACTGTGTGCCTTTGCTTCACCATTGGAGACCCTAACCTTCTGAAACTGTATGACCAATTAAATGTTTCCTTTTATAAGGTGCCTTGGTCATGGTGGCTTATCACAGCAACAGAAAAGTAACTAAGACAGTTAGCTGCATGGTGCGGAGAATACTCTGAAAGACAATCAAGGAGAGGGCCCTAAAGCCAGGAAATTAGGGGGGGATATCACCACCGAGAAATGGAGTATTAATGAGCAGAGGTCTTGATAAGGAAAAAAAAAAAAAAAGAAAACAAGTTAAAGGCCAGCCCTGCCCACATATGCTCAGAATAAACTACTAGCTTATTGTACTAAATATGAATTGAATATATAGATTAGTGGTAGCACATTTACCCAGCACATTTAAGACCAGGAGCTCTAGTCTCAGCAGTGAAAAATAATAAGAATCTTTTTAAAGCCAGGCACAGTGGTAGGCACCTATAATTCCAATATTTGAGAGGTGGAGGCAGGAGAATCAAGAGTTCAAGGTCATCCTCCACTATAAAGTGAGTTCAAGACCAGCCTCAGCGGTATGAGACCCTGTGTGAGAAAAAGATGAACCGAAATAAATATGTGGACAGGCAGACAGACAGGCAGACGTGTGTGTGTGTGTGCACATGAATTATAGTGTGCTTTATGCAAACATTTATCTCATACAATAAATTACAAAATCACTTAGATCCAAACGATAGCACGTGTTTAGATAACTTACTATATGCCGGTGTGGTATAAAGTATTTACACGTATCAGCTCATTTGATCTATTCTCAATGATTATCCCCAGACGGTGCTGGAGGAAGGAGAGGCACAGAGATGCTAAGTAAAGCCACTTAGCTAATAACATACACTGTAGAAGACATGAACCAAATCTGAGTCTTTCCCCTATCTTCTATACTGGGTATTTAGTTTTCTACCATTGCCTGAGGTAGGATAAATGATAAACACTAAAAGCTGATTTGGCTCTGGAGGCTGGAAAGCCCAGGAGCATGGTGCCGGCGGCTATGGAGAGCCGTCCTGGGCACAGAGAACAGGGTGAGTTCAAGAGACCGAAAGAGGAAAAGGGGCTAAACTCATCACTTTACCATGAAGCCAGTTCCAGCACAAGGATATCTAGCCATTCAAGAAGGCTGTGCCCTATTTAAAGGTCCTCCCTCTCCTATTGTTACAATACTAATTAAACTTTAATTTTGGAGAGAAAAAAAAAAACTTTTTGGCAGCCACGGGCCTAGTCCTCTTTATGTAAATTTAAGTCTGTAGATATTTAAAACAAATGACTATAGGAAACGAAATAGGAACTAAACATCTTTTAAAGCTTTATTCAGATAACAGAGAAGTCTGGATACGTCTGAGCAGGGAAGGGCCTAGGGCACTGGCTCTCAACCTGTGGGTCCAACCACGCTTCCACAGGGGATTCCTAAGACCATTGGAAAACACAGATATATACATCACGATTCATAACAGGAGCGAAATTACAGCTATGAAGTGGCAACGATAATAACTTATGGTTGGGGGTTACTGCGACATGAGAAACTGTATTAAAGGGTCACAGCATTAGGAAGGTTGAGGACCACTGGCCTAGAGGAACGAGGGAGAGTCAAAGGCGCACTGAGAGCCCATGAACAACCAGAGACAGAACTTGGGGATCAGAGAGAGATCAGGGTTCAGGCAGGCAGCAAAAGCCGGCCACCGCTCAGACACAGCAGCTCCCTGCTACCCTGGAAGAGGAGCAAGGTTTTCATCAGGGTCTTAATCACCCTACCACCCCCACCCCTCTTCCACCTGACTGTCTCCTTGCGCGAATGCTCCACAGGGAGCAGGTGTGTCCCTGCACCAGGTGCTGCCTGGTGTCCCCAAGCGGCCAAGCCCACTAGGAGAGAGAGAGGAGGGTGGACTTGCCTGCAGGTCATTAAACTCCACCATTCTCCAGGGCCTGTGAAGCGGAGCTGGGGAAGGACTTAACTGGGGCTTAACACCCATGCTCCTTCCTATGTGGGAATTACGGGCTTCCCTTTCACCTCCCAGGGAGTATAAATCACAGGCTCCCAGCCGGGCTGCTGGAAAGATGAAGCAGGCAGTCCTGGTAGTCAGGAGACGCAGGAAGCCTGCTAGCTGGGAGATACAAGGAGGCCTGCTAGTTGTTACAGGGCACATGGTAAGAGGTCGCTTTTTGGGCAGAGGTGGAATCTGGGGCTCAAGGCAGCGACTTGTCAGGTGGCAGATGGCCAAGTGAGGAGAGAATTCTGGAGCCAGCCCCAGCTGGATCTCACTCACAGCCCACTTCATTGACTGTGAGATCTCTGATCTCTCACGCTCCCAGCCCCAGGTTTTCCTAAACTTCTGGGACACGTATGCCATAGGTCAGTAGCCTTGGAAGCAGACAGTTCCTCTGGTAGATAAGACCAGAGATCTGAAGACGGACTCCAGACTCTATCGTGACAGGACACTTGCTCTGTTTTCTTCCCGGCCTTAGATAGAGCCTTGATTATCACTCCAGATGAGAATTCCAACCTCGCCCCAGCACACTCCTGCCCCTCACCCCAACACCAGAGCTTCTTAAAGACACTCTGGCTGGCCCTGCTTTAGAGATAGTTTTGGAGAAAGAGCAGGTGTCTGAGGTGGAGAGGGCAGAGGTCACTGGAGAAAGCCAACTCTGTTTACCCCTACAGATAAACCCCCCTCTGGTTTCAGGAGCTGCCAGATAACATTACCCAGCAGCTGGGCTTCAATTAAACACCCTGATTCCAAACACAGCTCCTTGGGCTTATGTTTCCTGTGTGGAGTTTCCCTTTCTTCTGGATTTTTAAAAATGCACGGATTCCATTTCAAGGTCTCTGGTCACTTCAGGCAGATGGTAGACAAATAGGAAACCTCCTTAAAGACCAGTAGCCATGTGCAGCTTCCTGTGGACTAGCCAGACTATCATGTTTCTCTGCAGCTCACGTCTAAAGGGCGAGAACCCTCAGCAGGGACACCACATATGGGCAATCAGCACAGCACCTCATCAGGCCACCTCCCATTCCGAGGTCATTCTATCTACTGAATACACACCGCCTGACCACATCCGAGCTCTCTGACCCTGTCTGCCCAGTGGGTTCTGCTGCCCTCTAGGAACCAAGCTCCTTCAAATTTGAAGGTAGGTCAGTAAATTTGCATGACCGGGATGCAAATCCCTTGCAGGTCAGTTCCAAGAAAGAAGCATAGTCTCTGGAGGGGAGTTCAGAATGGGATCTGCAAAGATGGGGCCCAACCACACCTAGAAGGGTTGGTTTGGGTTTCATCAGAAATACTAATGTCTGTTGCTGCTTTTGACACAGAAAGTAGAACAAGGGGAGAAGAGCTGGAATTGTAGAGGGGACTGCGCACCCCTATGTGGTACACATGGTGGTTGCAGTTTACTGAGGAAGGCCTTATTTTCCCTGGCCCCATGCCCAGCAGACATGGCCCCAGGCCAAATGGAAACTCCACTGCGATGCTCTCCAACCTGCAATGCTCTCCAACCTGCTTGCACATGGCTCTGGCATCAGGTGGCTAGGACCAGGGCCATCGAACATAGTTGGGCAAGTTGTCTTCACTACCTGATGGTTGCCCAGTCAAGGAGCCAAGTAGGGAGGAAATCTAATCTACCTTATAGTCTGCAAACTACAAGCTCCACCTTGGGGCTGTAGCCACCCAAAAAAAGGGGGGGTGTACATTGCTCCTGGAGTGGGCTATTCCGGTTTTAGGATCTGGGAGGTCACAGAATCACTTCAGATCTTCTGGAGTCTACGGATGAAGGGAAACCTACCATTCAAGGTAAACTGGGTTCAAAACCATGGCCCTAGAAACCAGAATGAACACAACCCAGAAGCCAATGAAAGGGACCATGGATACTGCACTAGCTTCTTGATGAGGAGGGGCCCATGCTAAGTTCTTCCCCCAAGAAGTTGATGTCCATCTAAGAGAACATTAAGCCCTACCTTCCCCTTCTAAATGCCCCATATACATAGATCTGCCTTGAAGGGTTGGGAGAGAGAGTGGCCTGTAAATCTCCAGTCCAGCCAAGCTGTCCTCTAAATTTAAACCACCCTTGGGCAGAGGGCTCCAGGGGTATGATTCCTAATCAAGTGGCTATGCCAAAGCCTGGGCTGATACTGTCTTCCAGATGACTCTCAAGGTGGCAGTAATGGTCCTGATATTAAAAGTCCCTATCCACATCCACTCATTGTTCCATAGAAGGAGCCCTCAAGAGTGCCACCATCTGACCTGGGTCCCATTGGCCCCATGAGTCTGTCCACATCTGGGAGTGCTCAGAGCTTGTGATCCATCATCAGCGGGCTATTACATCCACCCTTGTTTGCTAATTGCTGGCACAGCACCACCCGAGAGCTTGACACATGTTGCATCAGTCTGTTTGACATGGGGGAGCCCAACCCCTCCCTGGTCTCCCTATTAGCAGAAGCTGTCTTGCCCTCTCCTGGCCTTCCATGTACTGGGTCCTGAGATAGCAACTGGTTCATTCAATGAAAATAGCAGGATTTATAGCAACAAGGTGTGGCTAGAGACTTATTGAAGGGAGTTCTCCAGCCCCAGACCCAAACTCTTAATGGGCAAGAGCTAGACTATGAATCCTTCTGATTCGGTACAAGGGTCTTTGCCAGTCCTAAACCTTGCCAGTAATGGCCCATGTCACTTGGCTCAATTTTGGAGGGGTTGGGGGAGGGAAGCTGGATAGGTTAGGAATATGGGTCTATTAATCCATATGGCCTCAAACTCACAATAGGCAAAGATGACCTGGAACTACTGACCTCTTGCCTCTACTGCCTGGTTGCTAAGACCACAAGTATGCCTTACTCTATATACTCGGTTTATATGATGCTGGGGACCAAACTCAGGGCTTTGTGCATGCTACATAATAAATACACTATCAAGTGAGCCACACTCCTGACTCTAACATTTTTAGCTTAGCCTGAAAACATTGAGGACCTCAGAGGTGGCCCTGGTAAAACCCCAATGCCTCCTCTAGCTGGGAATTTGTTCTAAGTGACAGTGAAGATTTGGGAAAGAGCCACCACTTAAAGGGGGGATTTAGAGGGAGACCTCTACTCCAACATGCACACCTACTGAGTGACCACAGGGTGAGTGACCATCGCAGTGAATCCTTCAGGAGTCACCCCAGAAAGGCTCGAGAACCTGAGCCACATCCACCTACTACTTAAAAGCCCACGAGTACCACCCATTTCTGGGGAAAAAGAAAGCTTTTTATCCATTCACTATTTACTTTTGCAGCACTGGGAATTGAACCCAGGACCTTGTACTTGCTAGGCAACTTCCACCACTGGGCTACATCTCCAGTCCTGAAAAAAAGCACACTCCCTCCTCATGTCTCCATATCTTTCTGTTAGTCCCCCTAGGCAGTTTTTCTTCTACCTTCAAGTCACACATACACGCACATGCACAGATCTGCTGAGAGGGTGCCATACTGTGAGGCCAGAGGCCTTTTTCATGTTCTTTTTTTCCCTGTTTCCTGGAAGGGAAATGCACATAGAAGCTGGGCACTCCCAGGATCCACAAAGCCTGAGGAACCTGAAAAGACGGAGTCACCATCAAAGCTCCGTCCTTCAATTCCCCAGAGAGAGAGAGAGATGGTTGAAGAGGCCACCAGGCACACCTTGCTCTTATCTGAGCAAACAAATGGGCTCCCTTGGAGTGAGGAGAGCAACAGCCACTCCTGTTTGCTGAGGACTCACTGAGTGCCAGGCACAGCTAGAGCCTTCGTTCTCATTATCTCTCCAAAGACAGCGCTAATACCTCCAGCGCCCAAAGAAGAGGGGAGTCCCAGCTGTGACCAGCTGAGGTCCGACCCACAGCCAGTGACGAGCTTAGAGTTAAATTAGCCAAGCCCTCCAGACAAGCGCTTTCTCTCTCAGGTTTAACCGTATTTTTAAATCAATTGTTTGGCTGGTTGGTTGGTGTTGGGCACTGGGTATAGCTACGCACATACCAAGGTTTGCATGCCATGGTACATATGTGCCCAGCAGGGGACACCTGAGTCAATCCTCTCCTTCCAGCCTGTAGGATCCCAGGTTGGACTGAGGCCATCAGACCAGGAGGCAAACCCTTTCCCCTACTGAATCTTCTTGCCAGCTCCCCCTGCCCCCCCCTTTTATTTTATTTTTTATTATATTTTTGAGACAGGGTTTCTGTGTGTAGCCCTGGCTGTCCTAGAACTCACTCTGTAGACCATGCTGGCCTCGAACTCAGAAATCCACCTCTGCCTCCCAAGTGCCAGCATTTTTGTGTCAGCTCACATGTCCAGCTATCATGTCGGACATGTCTGCTAGGCGCACTTTGGCACCGAGGAGCCCAGAGCCCAGCCTGGAAACATCAAAAGCAGTATGTGCTGGGTTCCGATGGGCTTGGCTACCACTCGCCAGCTCTAGCAAAGTTCGGAAGGGAACTTCTGGCTCCACACACTCCCTAATCAACGCCCAGCCCTGGCCCAGTGCCCTCAACATACACATCCTGCCAGGGCGCCTGTGCCTTTGTCATACCTCGGAGCCAGGCAAAGGTTAATGAGCACAGTTTGGTTCCGCTTCCTGTGCAGCGCAGGGGAGGCCAGAAGTCAGCTGCTCCCTTACACGGTCCTTCAGGGAAGTGACCTCTCCACTTCCTCCCCAGCTGACACACTCACACCTTCCTCTCTGCTGTGCTCAGCAAAGCTTCGCTGGTGACACAGGCAAGTGGCTGTCATTAGGACACTAGTGCCTGGTATGGCCTGGCTTTCTGGAAAGCATTCTGGTGACTCTTATCCTTTTTCTTTTTCTTTTTTTTAAAGATAGATTTGTTTGTTTGTTTGTTTGTTTGTTTATTATAAGGACACTGTAGCTGTCTTCAGACACACCAGAAGAGGGCATCAGGTATCATCACAGATGGTTGTGAGCCACCATGTGGTTGCCGGGATTTGAACTCAGGACCTCTGGAAGAGCAGTCAGTGCTCTTAACCACTGAGCCATCTCTCTAGCATCATCTAGGAGTCTGATTCCTATCCTAAATCTTACAAGTTCTTGCACTTAGCAACTGGACCTCTGAGAGGGAGAGAGAGGGGGGGGGGGAGGGAGGAAGGAAGGAGGAGGAGGAACAGGAGGAAGAGGAAGAAGAAAACGAAGAGTTGGTATATGTATGAAAAATATTCTCTGCTGCAAAAAAATAAGGAATACTCAATGTTCACTGACTTTAAAAGTTATAAAAATTATGGCTCATATACGTGCTGATGGTAAGATGCCCTCTTCTGTAGCATGCTGAGAAAACAAAGTGGAGCCTACAGTGCACAGCCAGCCACGTTCGTTTATCTGCGGTGTAAGTGTGCAGGGCCCTGTGCCCCTCGAGAACTGGTTATCTGAGAGTAGAGATCTCAGGGAAGAGACAGGTACAGTCTCGCTTTCTACTTTGAACATTTCCGTATTTATTTCCTTTTGCTTGAAAGTGTACGGCTTTCATAATTTAACATGAGATTTCGATCTTGGAAAACACTTGTGTCCCCTGTCCCCTGTCTCCTGTCCCCTGGCTCTGGATGCTGTGCTGACATCAGCCCTTGCTCATTCCTATGGGGCAGTGGGGAGTTTCAAGTTCAACCCTGTGATCCCGAAACTAAGGTTGTAGCCCCGGCTACACAGAGACACCACGGGCCCTTTAAAACCACCCTGCCTTGGCCTCGAAAGCACGTTAAACTAGAGCCTTGGAAGGTGGGAATGGTTTGGGAGGTTTTAAGAGCTCCCAGGTGGGTGTACTGTCAGTGAGAGTTGGGGGTCATTGAAGCCAACCAAACCTCCAGAGACCACTGACTAGCTGGGAAGAAAAGAAAGCAACCAGACATCTCTTTAACTGGAAAGCACCATTGTAGAAGAGTGTGTCCTACAGAGTTCAGCTTTGCCTTCTCAATGTCTATGACAGGGAGTCTGGACTTCCTGGAGAATCCTGCCTACAAGCTTGGGACTCATCCACTCTAATGAAGAAGGGACAACTGGAATCAGATGCCTCCACTCCTCCACTCTGAGCTGTGTCTGTGTCCAAGTTTCCATTGGCAGCCTGTGCCACCCACCATCCCCAGGCCTCCATCAGTGACAGAGAGGTCAGAACCAGCCCCTACTGGCTCAAAGGAACAGCTAAAAGAATCAGTAGTGCCCACTGATACATGTTCTCGGATATTTAAAGGACTGTCACAACACGGGGATCAGGTCCAGTCGACTGTCAGGGCAGACAGTAGATGAGTGGGAACTGCAGGAAAGCAGGTCTCTGTCCACTGTCAGGAAGAAATTTCCAGTCACCAGGGCCAACCAAAAATGCAAGTAACGTGAACTAATGGGATTGCTGGGCTGGGGAGACAAGAGATCCCCAAAATGTAATGTTGCTTGATGGCCCGTTCTCACTTATTAACTTCCAACACCGTGAGGCCAGGACCGCTCAGAGATTTTAGTCAAAATCCTCTGAGAAAGCAACTTCTTAACTAAAAGAAATTTCCTGAGTCCCACAGAAGCCAGGCACTGTGCTGGACACTGGAAGTCCAGGTAGTGAGACAGACACCCGACCGCTGCTCTGGGCTCAACAGAAATCATGGGACCGTGCTGAGGTCCCGAGACTGAGCAGGAGAGACACTGAAGGTCAGGGAGCAACTGTCTGGGGCAGGGGTGTTTGAACAGAGACCTACCTGAAGAAGGCAAAGCATTAGCAAGCGGGGAAACCGTGGGTCGGACAATCAGTGGGACCCAACTCAAAGCTGGAAAAGATTGATACCTCCTTCCGCCATATGCAAACGGGCCAGAGCCTCTCAAATGGGAGAGACGGAAGGATGGAGTCTTAACAGGGCACTCAAGTAGCCCCAGTGGTTGTTGCACTGTATCACACGCAAGGTCCCGAGTTTGATTCCCTCGCTGCAAGGAAGTCTTCGAGACCTCAAACAGGGAGGCCAAAAAAATTCGGTAATGAAAGGAAAGCAGGCAAACCGGAATTCAACAAGATCACAACCTTTTCTGCTTCGATGAGTGTCAGCAGTAAAGAGAACCCACAGCACGGGAGAAAATTATAACTGCGATGTGTCTGTCAAAGGACGTTTGTTTTTGTTTTTGTTTTTTGTTTTTTTTTTTAAGATTTATTTATTTATTTCATGTATGTGAGTACACTGTCACTGTCCACCTTACACACACCAGCAGAGGGCATCGGATCCCCATTACAGATGGTTTGAGCCACCATGTGGTTGCTGGGAATTGAACTCAGGACCTCTGGAAGAGCAGTCAGTGCTTGTAACCGCTGAGCCATCTCTCCAGCCCCCGGTGTTAAAGGACTTGTATCTAGAACGAATGACCTTCAAAACTGTGCCGTGTGGTTGGTAGCACTGCAGTCAAATAAACGAGAACTGACCCACACCTGGAGACCTGCTGTGTATGGAACCCTCACAGCAAGCAAATCTATGAGCCAGAAAGTGCTTGACAGCTTGCTCATAGCTGATGGTGAAGCGGGGTGACTGCTTCAGGTAGGACCTAGAAGATGAAAGGTCCCAAAGTTGACTGTGGTAGTAGCTGCGTAACTCTTGAGATGTTCTGAGACCACGCTGTATGGTATATAAATTACTTCTCAGTAAAGCAGTTATTCAAAAGTAAAAGAGGAGAAAACGTCACTTAAAGAGAGGTGTGAATGTGTGTGAGATGTATTTGCACGTGTGTAGGTGTGCTCACTTATCTGAGTGTGTGTGGAGCAGGGGGAGGCTACTTTGCCGTGTCTTCCTCCAACACTCTTCACCTTATTGTTTGGGACAAGGTCTCTCACTGAACCTAGAGCTTACAGTTTTGGTTAGACTGGCTGACCACTGAGCCCTAGGGATCTGCCTGTCTCTGCCCACAGCGCTGGGATTATAAGCATGTGTCACCTCGTCCAGCTTTTTTATGTGGGTGCTGGAGTCTTGAACAACTCAGGTCCTTAAGCTTGCATGGCAGGCAGGCACTTTGCCCACTGAGCCGTCTCCTTTTAAAGGGTTCTTAACTCCATTACTACGTCCTCTCAGCCTCATTCCTCCAAACTCCAAGCAAGACCCACTGTCTCCTAGAAACCTCCCTGAGCAGGCTCCGTGCTGGGTGCTCCCGGCCCCTCATGTGATGTAATCAGGAATCATGTGACAGTCACTGAGCTTGGAGAAAACCTATGCTAGGCCTCAGCACCCTGTGTGGTGGATCAGCAGCTCGCCCACAGTAGGCAGCACTAACTCACAGTAGGTGCGACCATCAGAGCAAGGAGAAATCCTGCCTATAGGAAGATGTCCCTGCTTTCCCTACCGGGAAAGGAGAGATCCAGTGCGTTAACACCATGGCTGGAAGGAACCAGTGCTTTAAAACGCCCTCTTCTCTGCCCGGATAGCTTGCTGGCCTCAGCACACCCTGGTGTGTAGTATAAATCACCCAGTCCAACAGGGACTCTGGGAAGGCTGCCATGTCCTTGGTGTCCAGCACAGGGACACTGCACTGATGCTCCACTAGCCTGTCCCCACAACCGGACACCTGCACTGAGGGGAAACTTGCTCGCCCTTTCTAGAAACCAGTTTCTTCCAGTCGATCCCACCATCCCTTTCCCTCCCCCCTTTATAAAAGCCATTATAGGTGCCTGGAACCACCGTTCCTACCACAGCACTGGAGATGCTTCCTTTCCATTCTCCCACTCCATTCCCAGAACCACTCTCTACAGATACCCAGCCTCCAACTTCCCCGGTTTAACCTATAACATGGAACAACAGTGGGGACCTGGTGGTGGATTCTCAGTATAGCTAAGCTGCTCATCAGGTGCATCCAGAAAAGAAGCAATCTGGACCTACTCTGTGCTAGGCTCCGCCCTAAGCACTGGTCAGACAAAATCCAATAAAACATTGTGCAACTCTGGTCCCCAGGGATGAGAGATAATGACACTCCAGGTGGTTAAGGTGCCAGGAGGCGGTCTTCTCCTACTCTAAGAGAATTCCCGAGACCGGGTAATTTATTAAGAAACAAAGTTGCCAGGCTTGGTCCGTGAGAAATAGAAAGAAGAGAATAGGTTCAGGGTTAGCTAGGACTCCATGAGAGCCTGTTTCAAAAAATTAAAAATAAATCAACAAATGAATGAAGTTTACTTTGGTTCAAGATTCTGGGGGCTGGGAAACCCAGGAGCACAAGCACAGCTTCTGGTAGATACCATGGAGAGATGAGGGCGACCTTGCTTTATGCTAACCAGCTGCCTCCTGACTAAGCCGCTCCCACGAAACAGGTGCTAATATCGCTCAAGGGCTTCATTGCCTTCAAAGGGCACCAGGTCTCAAAGCCACCACAGTGGCACAGATTTTAAAAGAAGCTTCTATGGGGACAAACTATACTTAAATCACAAACTTAAAAGGTTTCCCAGAAGTTGTCACACTGGAAGGGAGGAGAGGGCTATCCTGGCAAGGGGACACCCAGGCAAAGAAGGGACGAAAGCTGGGGTGGTGTGAAACAGGCTGAGCTTGGATGGCTGGAGCCCAAGGAGGCAAGGAGAAGGCAAGTCCCAGATCTGCGGGTGAGGGAAAGATGGAGGCAAAGTGGGCGTGGCAGTCCACAGAGCCAGGGCCAGGGCCCAGACAGAGGCAGAGAACGTGGCACAGGTGGGAGAGTTAAAGGAATAAAGATCAGGTATCGGGGAGCCCTGGTGTGGCCACAGAGATAGATGTGGTAGGAAACAGATGGATCTGAGGGAACCTCAAGCTGAGGCAGGCATGTTGGTGAAACTGGGCCTGGTGGTGAGAAACCTTGGGAAGCAACATGTTGGGGGCGGGGTCCCTAGAAACAAAAGGAGATACGGGATCCCGGAAAAGGCTGTGTGAAGTTGAAGAAACTCCACACCAAAGGCTCCTGAGACTTCAGACCATCTGGGATGCTGGAAAGACTCAAAGGAGCCCAAGGTGGAAGAGGATGGAGGACCTCCATCTGGGCAGTGCTTGGGAAAGTCATCCACTCACCCAGGGACAGCCATGGACTAGGACCTGGGGGCATCTGGTGCAGAGGGCATAGCAGCTTTGAAAACAGAAGGAACAAATTGCTAGAAACCAACGGTTTTGTTGTACTTTTAGTTCACTCCTAGGCACAAGCTCTTAGGAAAAATCTCTCCTCTCTCTCCCCCTCTTCCTCCTCTTCCTCTTCCTCCTCTTCCTCCTCCTCTTCTTCTTCTTCCTCCTCCTCCTTCTCTCTCTCTCTCTCTCTCTTTGTTTCTCTCCCTCCCTCTTCCTCCCTCCCTCTCTTCCCTCTGTTTCTTTCTCTCCCACTTCCCCCCCCCATCTCTCTCTCTCTCACTTACACACCCACACACACCCACACACAATTTGTGTTAAAATACAGAGTGACCGGAACAAAATAATGCCAGGTCACATCTTTATAGCCCCCAACCCTCATCTCCCTGCCCCTTCCTAACCTGTACCCATGAGGGACCCGCTTCTCTGTCCCAGCCAACTCTAGGGCGTCATTTGCTCCTAGGTCCCCTTGGGGAAGAGGGCTGCCAAGTTAGCTGGAGGAGAGCCCTGTGTTGGGGCCAGGGCAGTCTGCCAGGCACTACATCTGGTTGGGCCTCCCCTCCTGATCCGAGTTCTTCATCAGACAGAGGCTGGAGGTAAGAGGGCATGTGGCCAGCTCTCTTCCATCAGCGCTTCATGAAGTCACGTCATGCAAGCATTCCCTGGGGGGAGGTGGTCCCCTCCCTCTGACCTCAGCCTGCTTCACTTGGCCAGAGCCCACCCCTCTCACTCACACCCAGACTCTTGCAGTCAAAGGCATGAGCTATACATTCTAGCCCTCCCAGGCTGCACTTGAGGTCCCAGAGAAGTCTCTCCTCCCAGCCCTTGCTGTAGATATGCCAGCCGTGCTGCAATGGGCACTGAAGATGAACCACTCAGCCAAAAACATAAACTGTTCAATGCAGTCTCCCTCCAGCCTTATCACATAGGTTGGGGCTAGGCAGAAAAGACAAGGATGCCTAATGGGGGGTACAAATTACACATGCTAGACCTAGTTTGGTCTCTTATTTGGTATAGGGACTTGGATGAGGTATCCAGTTCCTGAGCCTTCCACGCCTATGAAACAAGAGTAGCAAGAGGTCATGACTTGGATGGTTTTTTTTTTAAACATTTTTTACTATATTGCGTGAGGATGTGATGTGTATATCTGTGCGTGAGTAGACATGCCACATCATGCAGGTGGAGATCAGAGGGCAACTCTGTGAAGCCGGGTCTCTCCTTCCACATTTATGTAGGTTCTGGGGATCAAACTCAGGTCACCGGGTTTGCTCAGTGAGGGCCTTTCTCTGTTGTGCCACTTTGATGGCTCTTGAATGAAGATGAGGTGAGAAAATGCCCACAAGGCATTTACCAGTGTGCCTCGCCCATAAGAAACACAGTGGTAGCTCCTTTGAGTTTTTTCCTGGTAACTGTCTGCTAGGCAGGTAGCTGTAGTAACGGACCGAGGTGTGGCCTCCACCATCCCAGTCGATACAAGTGGGAGATCTGGACAGACCTTCACCCATACACTGACCATACACAGTTGAGAGCAGCCAATCACGGGGTATTTCATGAGACTTCCAGAAGGGACAGAAACCACCTTAATGGCTCCTTGCTCTGACTCTCTCTGTAGGGGGCTGCTCTGAATCACTAAGCTCCCGTATCAACACACAGGCCCAGGGGTGCTTACCCTCTCCAGCAGAAGATGCTGAACTTCCAAAAGGGTTCAAAGCTTGCCCAAGGTCACATGACTAGAACAGCCAGCTGGGATTATAATCCTAGTGAGACTGTCCTTTCCCACCTTGTGGCAAAACTTGACGGAGTCACTGCATCTTAGAGAATTGGTGGTATCTCAAGTGAGAGGGAGGTGGGGAGCCCACGGACAGATGTGCTGAGCTGAGGGAAAGAACAGGTGGTGGGCGGGGCCACCCCTCAGTGGGGACAGTTAGGTCAAGCCAGGCATCTTGGGACCCACACCCCAAGTCCCGCCCTAGAGTGCTCCCTCAGGCTGGGCCCTGTGCTCCCTCAGGCTGGGCACTAGCATCTTGTGACCACTCCCTGCATCTAGAAGGAAGCACATGGCCTTACAGAGCTATTCTGGAAGCTTGATGCCCCATGGCAAGCGTCCTACATGGCACTCACTCCCTGGTGACCTCTTTCTATTGACTCTTCAAGACCAGCTGCCTCCTTTCATGGAAACCTCCAGAAGATAGAGAAGTGGCCAGTCAGAAGAGATACAGACGTGGTGTTTGTTCTGTCAGTGGCTTTGGGGCTTGGTAGGGGAGAAAGCAGAACTGGGGCGTGACTGACAAGTGTGCCCGGGTCCTAATGTCCTCTGCCTTTGAGATTTTCTGTGTCTGGGGAAAGACCTCCTAGAGGAAGGCTATAATAGGTCAGAGCCTCCGCTCCAGGCAACTCATCCCCAGCTCAGAGGCTGGACAAGGGACTGAGAGAAAGAGACCTGGACTCAGGAGCTAAGGTTTATACTCAGCTCCATCCCCACAAGGTCTGTGACTGTGGTCTGTGGTGAGCAAGCATGGAGCAAGTCTGGGCACAGCCTTGTATAGACGACAACTGTCCACGCATCTCGTTCTTGCATCTAGGCCCCAACACTGCTGTACTCCGTAACAAGAGTCGACTCTCTACAGAGGGATCCAGGGACCAGGTGTTTCAAGTGCATGGGCCCATGAGACACAAGAACATTCTCATAGGAGAAAGGTTTTTCCTGCATGGGTCCAGAGTCAGTAAGGAAGTCACAAGTAAGGCCATCCGTTCGTCTCTGGGTATGTGACCATTAGTTCAGTCTTTGGGTCTATCTGATCCTCCCTTCCTCCGGCTCCTGTAGGGACCCCCTGATATGTCCTCTTCCTGGCCCAGGGATGCCTCTGGTGGCCCGTCTCGGAGCTTCCCTATCCAGCCGCTCATCTCGGCAAATGCTGCATGTGAGGGTGGGACTCGGTTGGGGTGGGGGTTGAAAGCAATGCTCACCTGTGCAAATGGGCTCAGGCAGAACAGACACGGTCTCCCCCTCATCTTTCTCCACCTTGAACTCCAGTGACAGCATCTCAGAAATGCAAGTTCTAGGGCTACAGCCCCAGGACCTGAAAGTCACTCACAGGGCTGAGTTCGTTCCTTTCTAATGAACAAGTGACCCAGCCCCTGGCTCCTCCCACTTCTGTGTCTGCAGCCCCTGCTGTACTTGGGCTCCTGACTTCATGCAACTTTTAGGATTATTACCCAAACAAGGTGAGAGAGCAGCTGTTGGGTTGTGGTGGAGGGGACGGGGATTGTTATTTGATGGACAGTGTCAGACTTGCAAGGCACAAGAATAACATGGGTTTTCTACTCTATGATGCTACTGTAAACGGGGCTGTTTCCTGCATTTCTTCCTCCTGCCCATTCCACTCCAACCTTCCTCAAGTTAGTTTTGAAAGCTAAGCCTGGTACCTCTTAGAGTGCTCTCTCTCCTGTCTCCCCGTGTCACTGATAAACGTGAACAGGGCAACATGAGAAGCCCATCTTGGTCATCATCAAACATTCAGAGTCCGAGATACAGCCCCGGGGCACATCCCAGAATATGGCGACAGTAAAGGGAAACCGAGTCACCTCTTCCCTTTCTCTCTCCCACTGGCCTTTGCCAGGTGTCCCCTCCCCCGAACACCTGCCACTGCCATGTACAGTTAGTATAGACAGCAGCTTCTACTCCTGCTCAGAGATCACTTCCTTCCTTCTGCCCAGTTCCTGCTCAGCTCACCACACACTTCCTTCAGAGATGATCTGACTCAGGCTGGTCCACCCAGTCAGCCTGGGGCCTCCCTCTTCTCTGGAGAGCGACCGCTCTGGCTCACCCAGGTTTCTACAGCATCTGAAACGGTGTCTGGCACACAGTAGGTGCTGCATAAATGCTTGCTGGGTGAAAGACAGGAGGGATCAGATGAGCTATTGACCGTGATGTGCTTTCAAAGGTCAGCAAGGAGGCTGGAGCTCGGAAGGGTTGGTGGGCCAGTGGAAGAGCACTCTCAGCTTCGAGCGTACAGAAGCAGTGAACAGAGAAATGGTCCAGGGCTAAATCTAGTTCTTCCCACACCAGGATATCCCACGGCTGATGCGTCATCCTGACAGGGTCATACCCATCACCATGACCACATCTAATCAGTTAGCCAAGGAGCCAGCACAGAGGATGAGTGATGTCACCTCCGCAGAGCCACGAAGGCCTGGTCTTCAATGCCAAGGCATCAGTTGGGGGACTGAGTCCCTGTGTTCGGGAGAGTGATGAAGACTGGTCCCATCCTGATAGTTCCGGCTGTTCCCCAGCCCTCTTCCCTTCCCCCAGCCTGAAGGATTGGCTATTTCCAACCCCTTCTCCACACCCCTCAGGGCCTCCCCTCCCCGACCACTCTGGTAAAACAATCTGTCATGGTCTCACACCAAGAGAATGTGTCTTGGCACTGGAAAGGCCCAGCAAAGGCCCAGCTCCACCACCCCTGAGCTGTATAGCGCAGAGAGAGCTACATCATCTCCTAGTCTTCATCCTACATTTATAAAACAAATCTCACGTGAGCGCTGCGAGAATTCAAGGGAGTTCTGCACCTAAGATGCAGAGCTTACAGCTGGTACCCAGCACGCTCGACACATGGCCACGCCCACCAGCCCCTCTCCAGAGTGCTCTTAAAATCTGTAGTAACCAATTCTACTGGACCTAGTGAATCATTTGTTCCTGGGAAGTGGTCCTCTCTTTACAACTAAGACTGAGGCTTAAGAAGTCAGGGTGTGGGGCTAGAGAGATGGCTCAGCAGTTATGAGCACTAGCTGCTCTTCTAGAGGACCCAAGTTCGATTCCTAGCACCTGCTTGATAGCGCACAACCATCTGTAACTCCAGTTCCAGAGGATCTGATGCACTTTTCTTGCCCATTCAGGCACTGAATGTATGTTCTGCACAGACATACATGAAGGCACAAACACCCATGCACATAAAATAAATACATATTTTCCTAAGAAGGAAGGAGGAGAAGAGGAAGAGAAGATGGTAGTAGTGCCACCAACAGGGAAGAATGGCTAACTTCATCTCGCACAAAATGCTAAAATGTCACAGGATCTAGGTCTGAATTCTAGCTGTGCCACATCTCATCTATCTGATCACAGGGAAATATCCTCACGCACCACCACACACCCCCAGACCTCTGAATCTGTGTCTATGAAGGAGGCAATAACAGTCCTGCCTTGGCTGATGGGAGGCTCCATGAAGGCGTAGGTGTTTGGGACTCTGCACAGCTCCTAGGCATTCGCAGAGCTGAAGAGCATGGCTGTCATCCCTACAGGGTGTCACCACAGTGCACTGGCGCATCCTCTGGGAGCAAGGAAGAGGAAAGTCCCTGTACCGAGAAGCAACGGTTCCTCCACGTCTGCATTTGGGTTAACAGCTGATGTGTACCTAGTCAGGGTTGGCAGGTGGGAATGATCCTGCTAAGGAGAAACCCAGCAAGCCAGTGCCAGGTCTTCAACCACCCTGAAGAACAAGAGCCCATTCTCTGTACCTGGGAGCTCTTCCCTCTGACTCATAGACAGCATTCTCATATTTCAGGTCTGGTGAGCAATTTTACGGCCACTCCTCAAACAGCTTCCCCCAGCCCATTAAAATGGGCAAGCCAGCAGCTCAGATCTCCCCTCCCTGGGGATGGCCCTTAGATAACCTAGCCTGACTTCTTAGTAAAAGCCAAATGATTTTTAGGTCTCTCCCCACTGAAAGCCAGCCAACCCCGCCTGCTTAACCCAGTGATGAGAGGTGGGTGGAACTGGCCAGAAGAGACTCATCAGATGGTCCACGTGCGGTCAGGGGCCCTCCAGCTCAGATGCTGCCCAGATACTAAGGACTCCATTACAGCTCCATCACCCAGATTCCACCATCCTCCCGGAGGCAGAGAGAATGTTGCAGCTTCTGCAGCCACGAGTAGGATGCACACACTCACTCCTCTTTAATGGAGCCACTGCCCTGGCTGTCCTGACAGCTTTTCCCTCTTTGAAGTCTCCACCGAGTCTTTTGCCCACTGAGAGGGAAGCTCCATACAGCCGGGGCTCTTATTTTCTTAACACAGTGGAAATATTTGGCCTTTCCCATAATATTTAGTTTTCCCGATACAATACATAGACGGCACTTTTTTTTCATGGGAGGTTTTCAACAGACTGTTGTTTATTGAAGAGCAATTAGTAGGATACCACACACTGCCAGGGAAGGCCAGCCCTGCAGATGGGTGGGGGACAAACAGAGGAGCCATCCCAAGTGTGCGCCCCTAATCCACTTATAGGGCGCACGCACGCAGGCATTTGATCCCTCCGTAATGGGTGTGATTTATGGCATCTCTCTTAAATTAAAGGGGCTTTCTGAGTCGCTCTCCTAAGACTCCCTACCCCCCAAAAAAGCAATAAATAAGACTAGAAGGAACATTTGCAAGGGAAGGGCAGGAGGTAATGCCTTCTTTTAAGAGAAAGATTTTGTTTATTTTTTTTTAACGGTCTGGTCCTAACCTTTGAAGATGACAGATAGCATGCAATCTGTGTCAACCACTCAGCAAGTATTTACTGAGCATCTGCTAAGTGAAAAACCCTGCGGAGGGTGGGGGGTTGGGGGCACGGACAGAGGCGAGGGGGGAGGAGACGCTGATGTTGCCGGGTCACAGCTCACGGTGTAACTGGAGAACTCAGACAAGCACATAATAGGCTCAGAACACCGGACCTGACGCCATGTCTAAGCCTCACTGTGATGGGGCAAAGTGAAATCGCAGACAGGAGCCAGAGAGGTGGCCCAGGGGTTAAGCGCATCTGCTGCTCCTCTATTGCAGACCTGAGCAAGGTTCCCAGCACCCATGTTCTCGGCTCACAACCAGCTGTAATTAACTCTAGTTCCAGGGGCCCCATACCTTCTTCTGGCCTCCTGGGCCACCAGGCATGCATGTAGTACACAAATGTATATGCGGATAAAATATCCATACACATAAAATTAAAATCAATCTTTAAAAAATAAATATAAATAAGTATAATTTTAAATAAAAAGAAATAAAATGACCAAAAAACAAACCCCAACCCCCAAACCAATAATAGTCAATTTCAGCAACATGAGGTGTCATGGAACAGTGATGACTGAGAATCTGGCCCAGGCCAGCGCCTGGGAAGTATTTGTAGCATCCTTTTTCCTGTCATTATGCCCAGCAGATAAACCCAGTTGGTTTCCACCTGCCAGCACGGTCACAGTTTAAACAGAGCTAAATACCAAACCTGGCTTCTGAAGGAGAGAAGCAACCCGGGAGGACTAGAGTCATTCCCCCACCATGTGAAGCAACACAACTTTCAGCCTTTCCTGGACGGTCTACAGAACCTGCCAGAGAGGCTCCCAGCTCAGTGGAGAAGGAAGATAGATAGGAAGGGCTTAGTTCAGATTAAGGGAGAAAACAAAGGAGGTTTAGTTTTGAAAAGCTGGCTGTGTTCTTCAGATAATGGAAGGTTTTAGGTTTCTGGGCCCATTAGTGAGACCTGGGTGGAAAATTATAAAAAGGACTTTCATTGCAGGCAGGAGAGATGGGTTGGCAAGGAATGAGGAAGAGATTAGAATTTATTATATCATCCAGTGGAGGTCAGATTGGTTTGTGAGGAGGAGAACCAGCAGTCTGGAAGGTCTTTGGGTAGTTACCAAGTGGGGTCAGCAGACAGGGAGTTCGTGGGAAGCCTACGTATAAACTGACAGAGCCATCTGAGAAGCAACATGGCACTACTTTCCCAAACTGAGTCATTTGGTAGCCATCCTGCCTTCCAGTCTACATGTGAGGGAAATCAGTGTGTGGAGTTTGCACTGGCAGTAGTGTGCATGGATGCTTGCCACAGTAATATTTGCATTAGAGAGCCTTGAAGGCAACTCAAGTGTCCATCAAGGGGAGAGTTGGTAAGTGTAGTGCACGTGGGCACAGAGAGCCGCGAATCAGTCAAAAGCAAGGAAGCAGATGCCAGAGAATGCACAAAAGATCTACTGGGTCAAAGAGAAGAGGTCGCACAAAGCCACCTATGCAAGCCATACAACAGATCCCACACCAGGGGATGCACGGGTTTAGATTAAACAAATCAGAGTAGACGCTGAAGAGATGGGGAAGGGGTAGAAGGGTCGGGCTGACAGGGAAAATATAGAGGATGTGGGTTCTGCCATGGTCATATACACAAAACACCTTGTAAAACAAGATTAATTTATCTGGCTGCATCTGAAGTCGGGAAAACCCAGCACGTGACCAACAAACACATCGGGCCAGGCCACGAGTCAGGCAGGTTCAGCAAATATTGACAAGTGTTCAGCTCAAGGGTTAGCAAAGCCCTTGTCCTAGGAGAACTTTTCGTCTGTTAGCCTGGGGCTTAAGTGCAGGACCCGGTCTATCCTCTCTTCATATGGTACAAATACCTCACACATGTGGGAAAGGCCCGTGTACCTTAGATGACTCCGGAAGAGACACTGGAATGGTGTCTTAAAGGAACAGGGCAGGTGAAACACATACTCCAGACAGTGGAAACAGCTTTAGCGTAAGTACAGGGAAAGAGAGAGAGAGGCCACCAAAAGGTATCCAAAAAATGCCCGCTCTGGTCTGCAGGGTGACAGGAGAGGATATGAATTGGGAGCTAGTGAGTCTAGGGCGGGGCAGAGCCTCCTGGTAGCCTCAATCAGAACTTCAATGCCAGGTTCTACTCCCAAACAGGCACTGAGCTGACCCAGGGTCAGAGCAGGTAAGCCCCGATACAACAGCTTCCCACAGAGATCTGGGAGCCCCACCTGCAACAGCACCCGCCTATAAACAGGGAGGCATGGGAGATACCCCGATTCCATATGCTTAAGGAGGTTCTGCAGGGCCGTGTTACTTGCAGCTGACCGCCTCTTAAAGGATGTGCCAGCTTTGTGCTGGCCCAGCTCCAACTAGAGGAAAAACAGAGAGTCTAACTAACTTCACACTGGAGGAAGCCAAAGCACTTGTGGACTTCCCCATCGGCTGCCCCCAAGAGAGAAGTCACATAACCCGGAGTCTCAAGGGAAGGGAGTCTGACAACAACCATGGGGACTCTGACCAGAACTTAGGAAAGGGGCTGGGGGGAGTCGGGCAATATTAAAAACAAATAAAGATGCTATTCTGTCTCTTTCCCCACCCACTACCGGAAAGAAGGTCCCTGGGGGGGGGGGGGGGGGACAGATCAGTGGAGGCCTTGTGCAGTTTCCACCCCTCCCCCACCAGCTCTAAGAGGCAGAGGAAGTGCTGAGAATAAAACTGCAAAGCAGAACCTGTACTAAAGACCCAACCTTCAATGTGCTGGCCGGGGAAGGGGCGAGGGTTCATTCACAGGAGACGGAGGGCTAGCTCCAGCATAGCCTGTACTTGCAACCAAGGGCTGGCCGTGCTAAGATCTGGGCCCCAAGGAATGAATCCAGCAACCCCAGCAAGCCATTCAAAGAGGCGACATGGATGAAAGTATTTCCTAATGAAAGCCAGTCATAAAAGAGCACCTAACAGATGACTGCATTTATATGTGATGGCTAGAAGATACTGGTCCAAAGACAAAAGGTGTGTTCATAGTTGCCAGTGGCTAGGGACCAATGGGGAGGGGGCATCATGACACATTCTGCAGTTGACTATCACAGTGCAGTTGTCTAACACTGTGAATATTAGAAGTCATTGAACTGTATAGATTTCATGGGCCATTTGCACACTATAGGAATTACATCTCAAGAAAGCTGGCCACACACACATACACACACACACACACACACACACACACGGACACACATACACACGCACACACTCCTCTTTTATTTTCTCAAAAAGTGTTTTTACTACCTTAAGAATGTCTATTTTTTCACTATCATTTCAAACACTGTCTCAGAAAGCTTTTAATGTGCAGGACCTCTAACTCCCTGCTTTGCAAATAAAAATTTCACAACAAACAGTGTGTCCTGCATGCCCTCCTGGGCACAGGGGCCAGCAGCCAGGTCCTTCCGTGCCTTCCTTCCACGTTCCTCCCAGCCTGCCTATGCTGTGCAGACTCGGATGTCTACTGTCTCCCAGAGCTTTTTTTATTACTGTGGATTTCTTCCCAGGAGTGAGCCTGTATAGGATCGGAGTCCCTCGTTTCAGAGGCCCCACTTCTATGGCTCCTGCCTTCCTTGGCTACATCCATTCCTGCTGAGCTCCTGGAAACCTGTGTATCAAGTCTTTTCCAGTTAGTGCGTTCTGAGTGGCTCTAGAAACCGCTTCCCATTACAGCGAAAGACCCGTATAAACCATGTTCTCTTCCTCTGTGACAAGAGACAACAGACACCGCACAAAGGACTGTCTGGCCTGGGGGGGGGGGTCCCTGGTTCACAGCTTCAGTCCTACCTCCAGCACTTGCTACCAGGAGGAGTTTGCTACCTTAGTTGGTTCGGATGCTAAGTCATGGGTTCAAATACATGCTAACTCCGCTCTGCTATCACAAGTACATCCCACAGCATGACAGCACCCTGTCTCCTTTCCACGGTCATTCCCAGGTTTGACTCAGGGACAGAGCAAGCTCCCTGCTCTGTGTGAACCCTATCTGACATGAAGGCCCCTCATCACGCCTTACAGCTGGCTAAGTGGTTATCACAAAAAGCTTCCTGCATGCTTTCATGCTGGCAACGATTCTCAGAGCACCCCTAACGGAAGTCCCCGTCACCATCCATCTGAGGAAACGGAGTGCCCTGGGGTAGGCGGGCATCAGCTCATAGCCAGCCAGCTAGGAAAAGGGCTGGCATTCCCTCACCTGCAGGTCACCCTCCCCCTAGAACATGCCACAGGCTCCATCCTTTGTCACAGACACCATGTGGCCCTCGCAAGTGTTCTAAATATATCTCCATCAGGCCCTGGAGGCCCCGGGGCTCTGGAAAGTTGAATCCACCTGCTGTGTCTACTCAGAGAGGGCAGGACCACGCCTTGGCAGGACGTGGCTTCCTCCTCTCGTTCAATCTTCCCAACGATGCCACACCAGAGGTTCTGTTCTGTTGCCATTTCGAAGGCGAGGGAAGTGAAGCAGAGTGTTGAAGGGACTTCCCCAGGACCACACAGCAGAGGTGCTGGCTCTGACCTGTGAGCCAGCAGTCTGGGTCCAAGCCTTGAGCTCCTATTCTCATTTCTCCCTGGAATATAGCCTCCTTCTCTTCCCTGTCTATCAGAGAGTGGCAGCCTCTGGTGTTCAAAATGGAGCCATACAGCCTTCTCTTCTTGAACAAAAACAGACAAAACCTGTGTGTGTGTGTGTGTGTGTGTGTGTGTGTGTGTGTATTAACACCATGCTGGCTACTTCTTTTAAGGGGCCAGGCTCCTGGGGAGAATCCACATCCAGAGGACCTTTTTTTTCTCAAAGCCTGGAGTGCTCACACTGACACCCCAGCACCAGGGCCAAACACACTCAGGACTAACTGTTAGGTGAGATTTTTTTTTTGTTGCTGTTGGGTTTTCTCTCTTTGCAAAAGATGAGTTCTCTGTTTGGATGTTCTCATGGGGGTTCCCATGCAATCTTTCAAGAGCCTCAAGAGCTAAAAAGATGGCAGAAGTTCCCAAGAGTAAGGAGTCAGAGAGAAGCCACAACAAGCAGGCTCACAGTTGCAGCCCAGGGAAACATCCTGATGTGGTCACATCCAGTAGAAGACCTGTTTGTTCACTAGAGACAAGGCTCACAGCCCCACACAGGGGCTTCGTTACACTACCTGCCCACATCTTCCTCCACAGCTGGCAGTCTTGAGTGTTTAAAACACGTTAGCCTGCTTAGCCCTCACTGCTGGGGGGGGGGGGGTCTAGCATCCCACCTAACAGACAAGAAAAATGAGGTGCAGGGTCTTTCAGCAGCTCCCCCAACAACAAGCCCGAGTGGCAAAGTTCAAGCTCAAGTCGGGAACTTTGTCTTCAATAACTGTACCAGGGACAGAGAAGACAGCTTGACTAACAAAGCCCTGGGGTCTGGGTTGGTGGTGGAAGCCTGGAATTCCAGCACCCCTGGAAGTGAAAGCAGGAGGATCAGAGATTCAAGGTCATCTTTGCTCCAGTGTAAGCTTGAGGCCAGCCTGCTGTAATGCACTGTATCTGGGGGGGGGGGGGGGGGGGGCTGGGGGTATGTGTGTGTCTGTGTCTCTGTGTGTGTGTGTGTGTCTGTATCTGTCTGTATGTGTGTCTTTGTTTCTGTGTTTCTCTCTCTCTCTCTCTCTCTCTGTGTGTGTGTGTGTGTGTGTGTGTGTGTGTGTGTGTGGCTGGCTGGCTTGCTGTGTGTGTTTGTATGTAAAACTTGCACTGAGCCACGACACCCTGCAACAGAGGTAAAGTTAGCTGCTTTTACAAAGGAAGCTGAGGCTCAGAGTTACATTCTGTTCAAGGTCACTAGGTAAGCAGGTGGCAAAGACAAGAGCTGAGTCGATCCAGGACTCTGGACCCGATGGATCCTGGCCTCGTCCTAGGGCAGAAGGTATGAGGCCAGTGAGTGGAGATTGGGCCTGGGAGAGGGCAGGCCAGTGTACACCCCCACTAGGTAGGCTCTGTAATGCAAGGCTCCATCCCAACCCCAGTGCTACTGAACCCAAGGGAGTCAGGGCTAAGCTGTTAATAGACTGGCGTCGCAGGGGTGGAGCCAGCAACAGCTGCTGTTTATTCTGGGCCCAAGGACTAGTTAAGACCTGTTTAGTTCCAAAGAGAACAGGATAGAATGTCCTGCCCTCTCGCAAGGACCACACTGCCCCAGCCACCTGCTGGCCTTCCCCTTAGGACTAGGTGTCAAAAGAATCTTGCTAGACACCCTAAATGGCCCTCCACCAACAGGGTCCCCACCCAGGAAGACAACCCCACACAACAAAGCCAGACCCCTGCAGTGTGGCGTTCCCATAACAAATGGTTTTTCCTGTCTAAAGAAAGGAGAGGGGCTGGCCTCCTGTGGCTTTTGTGACTTTTGTCCTCTTATCCTGAGGCTTGCTGGTTAACTCCCCTCTTTCAAGTAGAGATCTATGGGGCAGCAGGGTGTGACTGAATAGGAGGATTCTCTAAAAGGCTGAGGAGCAACCAGGCAAGCCTTAGTCCCCACATTACCTCCTCCTGGCTGGTGACCATCCATAGGTCAGTCTTTGCTTGACTCTGGTCCCTTGACTGCATAGCAAGGACTGTGCTATGCCTTTCTCACAGCTAAATGAGTCAGGTACTTACAGAAGTTGGCACTATTGTATTTATTATTTAACCCCCACCCCCCACCCCCGTGAGCGCGCTCTGGAAGACAGTTTCCCTGGCCATCACAAGGTAGATTTTACGTTCCCCGGTTAGTCTGCAATGGAGTTAATTAACAGAGACACCTGGTTCTCTGGTCACAGTTCTATCTACTCCAAGGAGGACAGAGGTTTCGGTGAGCTCAGCTGATAGCATCTTGACATCACTCACATCAGATGTGTGATGGAGAGATGGACACCTGGAGAGATGTGTGCTTTAACATCCAACCACAACGGTGCTAAGCGTGGGGTGAGAGAAAAGATTTCCACGGGACAAAGCCTCAGCCCACAGGTTTCACCACACTGCTCCAGGGCCCACCATGACCTCTGCTGGATGGAATAAGGGACATGAAAGAGAAAGACTGCTGTGGTCACGCACAGCTGACATCTTGGCTTTTACTGCAGCACCTGGCACGCAGTAGGTTGAAGATTAACTTCCAGCCCATACATCTCCCTACAGATGCCAATGCTTCTGGGGTCCGGGGGTCCCCACCCACGTCACTGCTGATGGAGACTGTGTCTTCCTAGGGAGTCAGGATCAAACCCCAAGCAGTGTAGTGGCCAGTCTGAGTCTTCCACAAGACATCAGGAAGCTGGCACTGCAGAGCAGAGGAGGCCACTCCCAGGATGGGAGGGACAGGGACTCCATCCTGCCCTCTCATGCGTGTACACACACACTCTCACACCAAAACATAAACACCCCAGCCCCCTTGCTCCATCTTGGAAAGGACGGCTGCCACTCTACCTCAGGGCCTTAGCACTTGTTGGTCCCCCACGCCCCACAACTACTTTCTCTCACATACCCATAATGCCTCACTGCCTCAACTCTCAAGTCCTATTCAAAAGTCACCTCTCCTTAGGGCCATACCTGCCACCTCTCTGTACACTAGGACACCAACCCTCCTCCAATAACCGCCTCACCTACATCCATCCCTCCCTCCCTCCCTCCCTCCCTCCCTCCCTCTCTCCCTCCCTCCCTCCCTCCCTCCCTCCCTCCCTCCCTCTATTCTAGTTTGCAGTGTTTATCCCGCACCTCGTGTACAATATATTTTTATCTGATTGTTTGTGTAGTGTTTCCCTTTCCCATGAGAATATCGAGGGCACAGAGCCAGGCCACCCCATTGTGTTCACCCTGCCTGGAGCCTAGGAAACATTCCAAATACTGGACAAATGGACGACCTGTAAGTTTACAGCTTGCTAAGAGCTGACCAACCTCAGGTCACACAAAACGCTAATACCTCGCAGGAAATATTCCTAAGATGTGAGGTCAGAGAAGCTTCTAGAAGGTAATTTAAAAAAATCATGAAGGATGATAACGGTGGTAATAACAACAGCTGACACCTATCGAACCTCTGATCATCATAAAGAGTCACAAACCACATGAGCTAAGTATTAGGATGATTATCATCATTTCAGCAGAAACGGAAGCCCATGGGCTTGAACAAAGGTGACCACGTGAAACCAGCAAGGCAGAGAGAGCCAAGGCCACAACTCAGGACTGATTTTCCAAGTCCTCACCTCAGCCCACGTGGAAGAGGCTGTCAGCACCCGTCCTACATCCTCTGGCTCCCTGCTTCTGCTGGCTGCCACCCAAGTCTCTCCGGAGGTCACTCTAGGTCCTAGAGCTTGGATTTACCTTAGCAAGCGTCAGGATGAGAATGACTTAATGACTTAAACTGTCCCCTGATCCCAACCACAATGCCACGAGAGTCATCATCTCTAAAGAAAGGACAGAGAGCTGGGTGTGGTGGCGCACGCCTTTAATCCCAGCACTCGGGAGGCAGAGGCAGGCAGATTTCTGAGTTCGAGGCCAGCCTGGCCTACAAAGTGAGTTCTAGGATAGCCAGAGCTACACAGAGAAACCCTGTCTCGAAAAACCAAAAAAAAAAGAAAAGAAAAGAAAAGAAAGAAAAGGAAAGGAAAGGAAAGGAAAGGAAAGGAAAGGAAAGGAAAGGAAAGGAAAGGAAAGGAAAGGAAAGGAAAGGAAAAGAAAGGAAAAGAAAGGAAAGACAGAGAGCCCCTGGCAGCCGGATTCAAAAGTGGCTCTGGACCACTTTGAAGTTTATTTCAATTGCCAGCTGCAACCACACGGTGTTAATGCAGGGGCTCAGAGATCAGAGCGGGCAGGTGAATTGCAGCGGTCATCCATGACCCTGGGAATTCTGTCTGGGGTCCATGTGATGAGTCCCTTAGGCTCCTGCCTCCTGGGAAGCCACCAGAAGGGACATCTTAAGAGCCGTGGGGCACCCACGGCAGGATATCCCTTTTCTTGTCACTCCATTCCCTATGAGACCAGGACACCACCCTGTTCTGTACTCAGTAGACCGCACAATAGGGAGGAGATGGCCTTGGGAACACACCAGGGAGCATCCACAAGGACCAGAACAAGAGTCCAGAGATGAGAAAGGCCGAATGCTGCTGGGTTTGACCCTGCTGTGGATGCTTCCAGCCTAGTGACAGGGGATAGAGAAGTTGGATGGCACACTCTCACGTAGGGGCCCACTGTCCAGGGCAGTCCACCAACTCTCTGGTGTACAGCAGAAAACTCACTCCTCTGTCACTGCAGAGATCTGGGTTTAAGCCTTGACTTCTACCACGTAAGCACCAGGGACAGAAGAAAGATGCCCTATCTTCAGCAATGGCCAGGGTCTCCTGGACGTAAGCCCCCTAGCTCAGTGGCTGTGCTTTGCAGGGCTCCCCCATAAACTTCCTCTTGTCTCGGTGCACCCACTTCCTGGGTCTGACCCTCAGAAAGCACAGTGGGAAGCGAAGCTCTTTTGCTCTAGCTGCCAATGAGAAATGACTGACATAATTAATCCCAGCTTGAAAGCAAAGCTCAGACATTGTTCTGGGTGACTTTAACTGTGTGTGAGAAGGATCGGTGGACCAACCCACTGGGGATGAACCAGCAGCCATCCCTGCATACCCCAATCTCACCAGTAAGAGCTGGTGTCCCCTCCAAGAGGCAGTCTGTGCCAAAGCGCCCCATCAGCCCCTGCCTGGGAGGTAGAATTCAGGAGAGAGCTCCCCTCTCGGAGCCTCACGCCAGGCCTGTGCCAGGCGGCTAGGCCTCCTCTCTGCTGTCACTCAGAGAAATTCTCCCACACAGGCGAGTCCCTTAAAATAGCTTTTTGGGTTCCAGCCACCAGGAAACAGACTAAAGCTGGATCAGAACTGGACCTACCCTGAAAGGTTTACAAAGGAGTTACTTCAAAGGACAGGGACAGCCCCTATTCACTCAGAACCCCTAGGTAGGCAAAGCCATGAGGCAGGGTTTCCAACAAGGGGCAGGCTCCTTAGGACAGCACATTGGGCTTCAAAGTCCCCATGACCCCTGGGGCAGCCCTGAAGAGAGTCCAAGTGTGTGAAGTAAGGTGACAGAGACCAGGCACAGGCCAGGGGAAGGGACAAATATGCCCGAATATGTCCTTTACTGACAATGAGACTGCTACTCTCTAAACTGCAGCCGTAGTCCAATGGCATTAGAAAGGCAACTCTGATTATAAATCAGAGGTCTGGAGGTGCCTGGCACAGACTAAATGGCAGCAGTGAATGGCGGTGACGTAATACAGGCCGAATTCTCCATCAACTAAGTAGATTACTTAAGAGTGGAGGATGCTCTACCAGGCGCTGTATAATAAAAGGACAGAGGTTCAACCCAGTGCACAGCCCCTCAGTTCCTTACCCCACCTAGGAGGTACACTCATTATCACCACCCCTTCCTCCCTGGAGTTATGGTCGGATTGATAAGAGCGATCACTTTCCGCCACATCTGAAGGTCACCCACACTTTAGGGATCCCAGCGCTGGTTCAGAGGCCCTCTCTGACTTAGTGCACACAGAGGAAAGGACTCTGCCCCATCCCGTGTGTACCTCCGCCCAGGCCTGGGGAGGGTGGTTTCCTTACTGGACAAAGGGAAGTGACAGGGAAGGGGCCAAAGAAAGCCCAGAGGAGGAGCAGAAGCGCAGCTGTTTCCTCTCTGCTAACTCAGCCACCTGGGTGTCACTTCCCCCTCAGGTAAGGGTGGAGGCACGGAAATAGAAAAGTAGTCGAAGGGTTGTGCCATAGAAGATCTCCACTGAGGACCCAATGTGTGCCCAGGACAGCCCTGGCTGTGAACCTTCTCAGGAAGAAACTGGTCAGGTGAGCCTTGCTGAGAGAGTCTCCAGGCATCCAGAAGAGCTTTCTGCCATAATATTGCCTGTACCAACTTAGGAAGATACAGCTTGGAAAGCCAGGGGGCCCCTTTCATACCTGACGCATCCCTCTATGAGGCAGGTCCAAAGGGCAGCAGCCATTCTAGATAGGCAAGGGGACTGTAAAGGGGGAAAAGGTGACTTGTTCGTGGAAAGCCAAGCAACCAAGGCCTCAGACTGAATGGCCTACGACCATCTAGTCCTTCTGGGAGTGAAATGTGCTACTTGGAAGCAACCGAATCTACAGACAAGGCACGTTCGGGAGTCTTGGGACCTGGTGCAGCTATGAGGTTAGACATTCTCACCTGTACCCTGTGGATGCCGGCAGCAGCTTTATAAAGTGTGAAGCTGTTTGGAGAATATCCTTTGGCACGTATGAAGTATTACACACAAGGCTATCACCATCATACAAAGAAGACAAGGCAGAGAGAACACTAAGAGCTAAAAGTGAGGGAGGAGTGCTGTGTGTGTGTGTGAGAGAGAGAGAGAGAGAGAGAGAGAGAGAGAGAGAGAGAGAACACCTTCTGGATGTTACAGGGCCAGGGCAATCATGAATTCATAACAGTTGGGGTTACCTGAATAAGACCTGCACAAGATCAAACCAGTAGACATTCCAACATGGATGGGGCGGGGGCTCAGGAGACCCCCCCACCCCTAGCTGAAATGCTACTGACCGTTGGTAACTCCTGGAAACAGAGAGTCAGTTTTCTCAGTGTGGCCCCTGGCAAGTTGCCCATGCTCCAATGGATGGCCCCACATCGACTCACCAGTGAGTAAGTGGTTCATTAGACACTGAGTTATGGAAGGAAACGGGGCAAGAAGGTGGGGGAGACATACTGGCAGGGAGGGAGGGAGGGAGGATGGAGGAGAGGAGGGGGGTTGATCACGATACTTTGTATACGTGTATGAAGCTGTCAAAGAAGCAGTTTTAAATGGTTTTGAAAAGAGAGTATCCTAACCAGGAGCTGTTATTTCTATTAGGACAATCACCCCCAAAGAAGCAGGGTACTGGGATATAGGAGTGTACTGTAGGGGATCAAAAGACTGAAGAGATAGTATGAAACACTGTACATAAAACTTTGAGTCCAGAGGGGTGGATGTCTCCCATTGAGCTATTCAGAATCCAAGGCAAGCCCTGTCTTCGTCTCGCCACCAGACAGCTTGGGTGGAAAGGATTCCTCTGAAACGCTGCTGCCCCTGCCCCTGCCCCACCCCCACCCCCAGCCATGCACTGTTGAGATCTGAAGCAGCCACTGCCTCACTCCTGGGAACGTCCCCTTCTCCTCTGCAGCCCTGCTTCCCCAAGAGCACTGGGTGCAATCAACTTTGAAATGGCAGTCCGGCCACTAGGAGTAAAGGCTATGAACTAGAGGGGCTGGGATACAGCGAACTCAAGACCCCCAAGGCACACCTAGAAGCCCTAGCACTGACCAACACAGCCCTGCAGTCAGAATGCGTTCTTCCCCTCCCTCCCTCCCTCCCTCCCTCTCTCCGTCCCTCCCTCCCTCTTCCTTTGTATGCTTGTTCAGGTCATGAATGCTCATGCACTTGTACGTGGAGGGCAGAGGTCAACCTCCAGTGTTGTTTCACTCTTAAAATTTTCATTTTTGTGTGTGTGTATATGTATGTATTTGTGTCTCTGTGTGTGTGAGTGTGTGAGTTTGTGTGTACATGTACACGCACTCGGGTGTAAGTCATAGACAACTTACAGAAATCAATCCCCTCCATCTCCATGTGAGTCTCAGGGACCAAAATGAGGCTGTCAGAGTTGGCGGCAGGCATCTTGTCCTCAAAAAAAAAAAAAAATCCTCACGTTGGCTAGACTAGGTCACTAGCAAACTCCAAGGGCCCCGTGTCTCCACCTCCCCAGTGCTTGGCGCACTGAATCTCTTTGGCTGCCACCTGAGGACCTGACCTTCCTCATATGCTCCGTTCTCCTTCTCACCCACTGTCATGGTGGGTGAGTCCATCCTGGGTCCCGCATAAATGTTTCCTGTAGGGCGTCACTTTCCCTCCCCTGGACTGTCTTCTGGTCATTCCATTCCTCCTCTCCCAGCCAACGCTCATCACACCCAAGCCCCACCACCAAAGCGGCCGCCGCCTTCTCCATCCACCTGCCTCCCCTGGGAACTCCAGTTCACGGAGAGGTCTTCCTGCTTTGGGACTGAACCAGTCAGGCAGATTCTAATCTCGTACGTCTGACCTGCGGGCACCGTTCTAGAACCCTTGTCAGGATAAACTCATCTGATTTCTCCTGGGACCCTGGAACTGGGTCCTCTTTTCACCTACACTGTTTCACTGTTTGCAGATGTGGAAACCGAGGCACGGCGTGGCAGTGAGTGATGACAACAGGCCAGGTGACCCAGCACTGGAGTGCCTCTCACTCCTTAGGCCACTCTGCCTGGATTGGCTTGTCATCTCTCCCTGGCTCATCTCAGCTGGAGAATCAAGTGGCAGCTGGCCAACTTGTTAGGGGTCGAGGTGAGAATCACAGCCCTGCCACAGAACCACCCTAAGGGTGTGTAACTTCCATTTCGACACCTATAAAATAGGCACAAAACCACCTCCCCCACACGGGGATCGTGAAGCGCCCTCAGTGTCAGCACTGTTGCCGTGTCTGGCCCTCAAAGATCCTCAGGTCAGTTCCTAACCCGTTTGCTGTGCTTTGCAAGGTCCTGGCTGGACTCTGGTCAGCCCTGTGTATATAACAGGGTTTAGTCCCTGCTGCTACCATGGCGACTTGCCTGAGGTTATCTGAGGCCTCTCAGTGGCCTGCCCACTAGTCCAAGCCCCTGACCCTCTCCATTCACCTGCTTGCCTACAGCTCCTATCCCCCCAGCCCAACCAGGCTGGAGGCAGCTCCCACTCTGGGGACCAGCCTGTCCAAACACTGACCACCCTGTTGGAAGCTTCCATTATTTTTGGCAATTGTCAGGGCAGAGAACACCGCTGGCCCTCACTCAGAACCTATTTCCAAAGCCAGAAATCTCCACCTCGTTTCCCACACACACCCCTTGTCCTTCCTGTCCCTGGAGTTCTGTCCCGGCCCATGATCTCTTTCCTGGATTCTCAGCACTAATGACGAGTAAGCGTGACTGCTGTACGGATAACTCCGTTAGTCGTTTTATTTTCTTTAATTAGGAGGCAAAAGAGAACAGAGTTGCCTGTTAGGCTTTTCTGGCCAAGGACTCTGTGACTCAGGATGAGGAAATTAGAAGGCAATTTCCAGGGATGGCCAGGCAAACCCTAAGTCAGAAGTTCCCCAGCATCCATCCCCTAGTCCACAGCCCCCACTGCCCATTAACTCAGCTGGCCCCAGAATAGCTCTTTGGAAAACGCAATAGCCGGCGCTCATATTTCTGAAGCTGGAGCCGGTCTTACTTGACATCAAATAGGTTTATTTTTCCCTTCCCTTCCCCTCCGCCTGCCACCACACACGGTGACTCCAACCCTGGCTTGCCCTCTCCCCTCAAAATATCCCTCACACTCAACCCTGAACAGAGTGAGCCATGAGGGACGGCTGGCTCTGCTCCCTGTCCCAACGGTCTTGAAGGATGTGGTTGGTTGTTCCATGAACGGGGAACCTCATCAGCCCTGTGATTCACCACCAGATCACTTCCCTCTATAGAGAAGAAACGGTTCCCATTCGTGTGTGTGTGTGTGTGTGTGTGTGTGTGTGTGTGTGTGTGTGTGTAAGAGAGTCACACTCCCAGAAGCAGGCAGATGGGGAGCAGGCTCTGTGTGGCGCTCATCTCCTAGCTAGGAGCCTCCTTGTCCTTACCTGGAGCCTCCCCTTCTCTACCAGCCCACCAGCCCACCTTCTTTCTCTCCTCAGCTTATCAGAAATCTAACAATCTCACACTAGGCCCCAACACTAGGCCAGCACCACCTCCAGGTCTGGACAGCTGTCCTCTGTGCTCTGGTGTCATGTACACTGGGTGCTTTCCACGGGGCAGGCGGCCCAGTGTCCGTCCCATCAGACCCTCAACAGCTGGGCCTTCTTCTCTGCCTAGTTACAGGTGAGGATGCTGAGCCTGGAGTCAAGTCAGGGATCCAAGCTTGTACTGTTTGGGAGTGCCAGAGGCGGTATTTGAACCCCAATCTGCCTGCTCTCACTTCTTCCATGATTCAAGGCCCTAAAAAAGAAGGCTCTTTCCAACTCTGAGGCTGCCCTTCTCGCTCCAGTGAGGCTGGAACCATAATCTCGGGCTCAGGAAATAAAAATGAAGAGCAGAGGCATGAAGGGGTTTGCTACCGATTCCTAAACGCACCACTCCTGGGACAGCAAACACAATCTGCCATGATGGAAATCAGGGAAAATGCATTAGTCTCACAGGTCTGCCCTGCATTTATCTTTCCAGCACTCACTGGAGACAGACCCTGTTCTCCCAGGAACCTCTCCGTCCACCAGTCAAACCCAGTTTCATGACACATGATGAGCAACCTTTCCAGAAAGACAGCCCTCAAATGCCACCCTGTATCACCACTCTCTCACCGTCACACGGGTCTGAGCCTGGACTCACTCACCGACCGAGTGGGAAGAGCCCTGTCTTGGGCTTCTCCTTGGGCAGTAAACTAACCTGTGTTTACCTAGATCCCACTGAAGCTGAGTGGAATCCTAAGCAACTTTAACTTCACCAAGCTTTGGTCAATCCATCTGTAATAAGGATCAGAGCAACACACAGACACACAGACACACACACACACACACACACACACACACACACACACACACACACACACAGACACGCCAGTACAGTAAATGAAGCATCAGGCTCCCTGGAGAGCATGCCTGTTAGCATCCGGCACCATGGAAGTAGCTGCTGACACTGGCTCTTATTAGCATTCCCTAGAGTCCTGTGGAGGATCAGAGCATTCACGACTGGTATTTGTCTGAAATAAACACTCAGGGAAGGAAATGACCGTGAAAGCAAAACACCTCCCAAATCCAAACAGACATGATGTCTCCTTTGCTTCAGATAAACAAGCGTCTCCCCGCCACCATATGGCTCCAAACACACCTATACACACCTGTGCGCGCAAAGAAGTCTGCTTTCCAACTTACACCGGCAAGCCCTCCGACGGAGGTGGCTATGGTTTGCATCTGGCATCTGCAGAGCCATCTTAAAGAAACAGGGTCTGAGGCCAACGCCCGTTTACCTAAGGTCTCCCAAGCAGGGAGGCTGACCCAAGCAGCGGGTGCTCATCCTTCCCAGCCCCACCCGGGGCAGGGGCTGGCAGAGAGGAAGGAAGTGGAGTGCGGCCTGCACTACGAACAGCATGGAAGACGGAGGCTATTTGTCTGCCTTTTATAAACAGACCCAAAGCACAGAAATACACCCCCCCACCTCTTTAGCTCCCCCTCCTTGTGGGGATGTGCACACCCTCCGGTTGGTGTCCTGAGAGAACCTTTTCATGTGTTCCCCAGTGTTCTGGAGCCAGTGCTGTCCCTCCTGCATGGGCTCCAAGCCTCCCTCATCTGCAAGCTCTGGCTAATGTGCACATCCATTAAAAAAAAAAAAAAAAAACTCTGCTCTGCGATTTGCCAAAGCACAGGCTCGGCACTCCATCGAAGCAGGCATAGAAGGAGACATGCTTTCCCAGTGTGGGGTTTGCCACACATATGTACAAGGTGTCCTGCCGGCTAACCATGCTGGAATGCCTCTTTCACAACACTTGCCCTTCCAGGATGGGGTATCTACTATACAAGAGGTATAGAAAAAAAAAAAAAAACAAAACTGCCCGAGAGCCCTCCTGAACTCTTTCAATTATTGGGCACCAGTGTATTATATATCAGTGCTCAAACTGTGTAGCAGTGTATCTCTCTTCTTTGTCAACTTCAACCAGATTTGGGGTATCTTCACCCACACCACAGGCTGGAAGTCCGTCCGTTAGCCCCAGTGCTGTGACTAGGTAACCCACCTGCTTCTCTGTCATCCCCTTATCTGTTAAGTAAAAGGTTGCACCAGATGAGCCATCTGCCCCCGGCCAGCTCCACAAGGCCACAACATATAGCACACTCCGTTCATTGTTTTCTAGAACTCTGCGTGATCCCATCTGCTAGGTGACGTCACTCTCCGCCCCAAGAATCACATCATCCATTCATTCTCACACGGAAGTGGAGATGACCCAGGAAACACTCTGTCTGCAGAAAGGGAGGAAATGACCATTTCAAGGGAAGTGAACAGGACTTCTTTTGTATTTTCCACACAGTACACGTTATTATCAATCTTAAAACGCCAAGTCTCTCTTCCTTTAGGTCAGAAACTTTCTTTGTCAGAGTCTCGCCAACAGTTAGCTAATATTTGATGAGCACTCACTATGTACCCAGAACTGGGCTAAGTCCTTCCCAGGGGTGATGTCATTTAAGTCTCTTGACAGCCCTATGAAGTACACGCTATTATTACCCTCACTTTAAAAGTGAGGAACTAGAGCCTGAGAGATGGCTCAGGGGTTATAAGCACTGGCAGCTCTTCCAGGGGACCCCGGTTCAATTCTCAGCACCCACCCAATCGTTCACACCTGTCTGTAATTCTAGCTCCAGGGAAACCTACACCCTCTCCTGGCTTTCTGCAGGTACTGCATGCAAGTGGAGCACAGACATACATGCAAGCAAAACACCTGTACACATCAAAGAATTTAATTTTGTTTTCAATACAAGGAAACTGTGCCCCAGTGGAGTTTTAAAGAATGTGTACCATGTTGCACAGAGGGTAAGCCTTTAAAGAGATCAAACAGTAGCCTGACCTGCCTTTCCATACTTCCAACAGCAGGTCTTGGTCCTGTTGGCTGCTACTTTGCTGCCAGTGTATCTTACATTGTAACCTTGGGCTTAGCTGCTCAAAGTTAAATTGGATGTTTCATGTAAAACCCAGACCTGGAAAGTCGCCTGCTAGGGTCTCAGGGCAGAGTCTGCCATCATTGAAAGCAGTACCAGCCTCAACTGAAGGCTGAAAAAAATATATAAAACAATCCTTAAGACAGCCTGCAGTGCCCCTCAAAGTTGTCAAGATGGTTGGCAGCATACATAACCCAGAGATGTACAAATGGATACCTGTCCTTAGAGCAGAGTGGCCACCTGCTGATCGAAGCCCTCCAACCACACACACTCTCTTCTCTTCTCTTCTCTTCTCTTCTCTTCTCTTCTTTCTTTCTCCCTCTCCGTCTCTCCGTCTCTCTCTCTCTCTCTCTCTCTCTCTCTCTCTCTCTCTCTCTCTCTCTCTCTCTCTCCAAACTCGCTAGTCAAGGGCTCTCCTACTTAGCTGCCTCCACAGCTCCTGGAGGAAATCTGGGATTTTTTGTTTTGTTTTTGCAACGGCTGTAGAGGCTTTCGACACTAGACTACACAATTGGAAAGGATCTCTGACTGTGTCAGGGAATGCCCCCCACAGATCCGTCTCTCCGGTCTGACCACTCTTACCTTCTTCCCAACCTGAGTCCAGCCCCACTAGTCAACTGCAGAGAACTCTGCCTTCAAGTCTGCTGTGATCCTGACAGAAAGAGTAGCCTCCGGCTGGTATTACACCACCAGCCCCAGCCTCCTTCCAACAGTGAAATAGAAGGCACTTTGGAGACTAATGTGCAATCTAGGGCAGCCACCAACAGCCCGTTTTAATTGTTAAAATTAATGCTTTGAGCATTCTAAATACGCCTTTAAATGCCTAATTTGCAAATAAGAGGCTGCCCTTACTGTCTCCATGTTTTCTGTGTTTTGGGTTCTTTACTGTGAGTCTCTTCTATCTCCAGGAGCAGAGCTCGGCAAGTCATCCTAAAGCAACAAGGACACAATGTTTACTTCCAAAGGTGTAAAGGACTGGGAGACAGGACCGGCTGAGATGAAAGAGTACTGTCACACACTCTGAAGCCCAGCTGGTCAACCTTAGCCTCTTCTCATTAAGTTTGGGTAAAGAAGGGGGAGGGGCGGCGGGCCAGTCAACCGTGCCTCGGAGACCACAGACCACATTTGCCTACTCGTGTCTGGAGTCAGAGCATCACTTACACGAGGAAATGACCCCAGCGAAGGGTCACGTCCAGAGGAGGGATAAAAGGAAAAGCCACAATTCTCCTCACACCGCGGAACACAATGGTTTTAAGAAGGAAATCAAAGCTTGAAACGAAGAGTGGAGGGGGCAGGGGGCAAAGCGCTTCCTCTGTCCCCAGCCGGTGCAGGCAGAACAGCAAACGTGGAAAGCAGAAAGAGAAGTGTGGGTCTCCGGTCAAAGCAACGGAAAGCATTCCGGGCCGAATGAGCGTGAGTGCCCGGCTCCCCTAGGGAGCGCGGCAAAGATGCTCCTTCCCAAAGGAACTAAATGCTCTGCAAGGGGCTGACGAAAGCTTCCCCCACCAACCATCCTAGCAGCGGGCGGACACATGACTTCACCGTTGTAACAGACAAGGGCAGCCACTTGCCAATTGCAATGCCAAAAAAAGAAACCCGGGACAGGGGAGTGGAAGAAGGGCAGAAAAGGCTTCCCTAGAGATCACAGCCCTGCGAACAAACTCTGGAGTCAAAGGCTGCCCCTGGGGGCGTGAATCTCCGGGACTGGCCAGCCCCCCGCCGGGGTCGGTGGAAGCAGTACTCACATAGTGTTTAGAGGGGCTCCTCCGCTTCTCCACGTCCACCACGGTGGCATCTTGCACGCAGTAGGCGAGCATCGTCCCCACAAAGCGAGTGGCGCCCCCCGGCGGCGTCACCTTCTCATCCCGGCCGGGTTCCGGCTCCTTCTCCGGTTGCCCCGGTTCCTGCAGTTACACGCCACCCCTGCCCCACGCGCTACTCGCCGCCGAGGCTCCGGGCGCCTACAGCTGAGGCTCCGGGGCAGGCGACTGTCCCGGAGGGCACGAGGGCTCCGTGCGTCCCAGGCTGCTCCCGTGGGCCTGCCGCGCGCCCCTTCCCTCCCGCGCCGCCGCGCTCCGCTCGCCTGCCCGCTCTCTCTGCCGCTCGGTGGGGCCGGCGGGAACTGGCGGCGCAGAGGAGGGCTGGGGGTGTGTCCCGCCAGCGAGGGCACGGGGCGGGGGCCGGGCCTGCTGTCAGCGCGCCGGGGAGGGGCCGGCGGCGCCCCTGGGCCGCGCTCGGGCTCCTGGGGGCTCGGCGCTGGCCGGCGCTGTGGGCGCAGGAGGCGGAGGCAGGGCGAGCAGGGAAGGGAGGGGAGGGGAAGGGAGGGGAGCGCGGCGAGGGGAAGCGCGGGGAGGGGCTCCGGGCCGGGGGAGGGGCTCGGACGGACGGCGAGGGGCTCAGCCCTGCGAGGCCTGGAAGGGCTACTCTACCCAGTCCCCAAACTCAGGGTAGCTTTGGAGAAAGGAGGCTCAGCGAAAGTGAGCCCAGCGCGCCCCCATCCTGGCTTTCGGTCTCCCAGAGGATCTGTGACCACCTTTCTGTCCCTTGTACCACTGCCATCTCCCCAGATCTCTTTAAGGAAAAGTAGTTTATTACAGCCTGTTACTGCCTACAGCTCCCTCCAAGAGAAGACCCGGACGGGAGAAGAGAGCAGCATTAAATCTTTCAAGCCAGCCTTCTTTTGATGAACCACCTGCCCCCCTGCAGGTCACCACGGGTGAATTCTCCCCGGAAATGGGATCTATTGATCTGCTGCTGCCTCCATCATCGATCAGTGCCTGTGTAACTAACCTGCGACAACATTTCCCAATGACAAGGTTACAGACACCACTTTAGCCTTAAGTCCGGGCTCCCCCGGGACTCTCCCAGGGCTGGCAACCGGCGGAGGAGCACACAATGGTGGGAAAAATCCACTGGGTTGGGAACCAGATCGTCTTTAGCTCCAGGCTCAGGCTTCCTCGCCATCACTCCTTCTAGTCTGGAAAGCTGACTTTCCAAGTCGCTTGCCCATCTCTGGTCTTGGAGCTCAACTTTACTTTAATTCAACTTAACACACACACACCGATTTCATCTTTTTTTTCCTGTTCTACTTTCAAATATTTAACGGAGTAGGTGTTTTCAAAACGAATCCAATTGTTTCACAATACAGTAATGTTTTGTGTTTTGTGCTTGCGTCTAGTGGAAAGCATCCGAAATGTGGGCAAAGGATTTAGTGACTTTTTTCCCCCTTGTCAGAAGCCCTGGGCCACTCTGAGACTTCTGCATTTTCTTCAGGAAGAGCACTGGCGGAGGGGGCTGGAGAAAAGACAGCTCTGAGTCCAGTTCCCCAATGATTCACAACCACCCATAACTCACGGGATCAGACGCCCTCTTCTGACCTCTTTGGGCACCCAGCGTGGTGCACATACATACACGCAGGCAAAACACTTATACACATAAAAGTTTAAAGAGTGCCGGTGAGCACACATGACTACCAGAGTTTAGATTCCTCAGTACTAAGGTAAAAGCCAGGTGTGGCCACGAGCCTGTGACCTTAGCACTATATGGGACAGAGTTAGGACGAGGATTCCAGGTCTTGATGGCCAGCCAGCTAGCTCAGAAACAATAAGTTGTGGGTTCAGTGAGAGATCCTGTCTCAAGGAATAAGGTGGATATCAGACATCTTGCACTAAAGGATACACATACACATGGACATAGACACATACACACCTAAACACTCACAAACTGGATGGATGCAAGAGTATTGACACCAGACACAGGGTTTCTCTACCTCAAAGACAGTTGCAGTGCTGATGGAAGGCAAGAAGGCACTCCCCCGGGGCAGGGGTATTTGGTTAACAGGGAATGTCAGAGCTGAGCCTGACTTCCTGAACAAGGCTTGCTCACCCAGGATATATGCTCAGCCCTGAGCTGCTTGCCGAAGGATGCCAGTCCAGCCCCAAGTCATCTTTGATACTTCATCAGCATTTATCAACAAGGCAGGGAATAAATGATAAGACTTGCTTACACAAACTTGAGATGGGAGATTCTTTTTATTATTTATTTTTATTATTTATTTATTTATTTTGGTTTTTCAAGACAGGGTTTCTCTCTGTAGCCCTGGCTGTCCTGGAACTCATGCTGTAGATCAGGCTGGCCTCAAACTCAGAAATCTGCCTGCCTCTACCTCCCAAATGCTGGGATTAAAGGTGTGTGCCACCACTGCGCAGTGAGAGAGGCGATTCTCCACCTAAGCATTTCAATGCTATGTCAGGATGGAAACTTAGATATGAGGGCCGAAAAATCAACATTCAAATAACACAGGATAACCTTTCCATGGTGCACAAAAACATCATACTTCCAGCTCGGTCTCTCCCTACCCTCAACTGAAGCATTTCTGCCCCCTTGACTCCTGCTGCCTGCCCCCCCACCCCCAGTAAGACAGTGTATGGAGCACCGTGCCGATCTTTCTAGTCAGTCCCCTTCTAGACATATTCAATGACGGTGGATAACTGCTCTGCAGAATAAGGTCTTAAATAGAGATGTGCAAATCTGAGTGAAATTTTGGGGCTCCCTCCAGACCAAAGTGACGTTGACTCTGTTAATTCCAACAGCTGGCCAGGGCAACATCTGCCTTCCAGACCCTGGCTGACCCCTGGTGGGGACATACGGGGCCTGGCATGAAAAAACTGCCAGGGTTCATACTTCTTGCTCAGTTTCTCCCCCTCCCCTTCTTGCAAGTTCATCTTGGAACTGGCCCTGCCCACTAACTTGTGTTTAGGGCGTACCCAGAGGATGCCCCCGGCTCCCTGGATCGGAGTAGAAAGTGACGTCAACTTCTCAGGAAAGTCGTTTGCTAGTTTGATTTTTTTTCTTTTTCCTTTCCTTTCTTTCTTTTTTTTAAAACAACACACACTTATTTATTTAATTTGTGTGGGTGTTTTGTCTGCCTGTGTGTCTGCACACCACATGAGTGCACAGGAAGGCCTGAAGATCATCGAATCCCCCGGAACTTTGGTTACATACAGTTGTTAGCTGCCGTGTGAATGCTGGGATTCAAACCTGGGTCCTCTGCAAGAGCAGCCAGTGCTCTTGCACACTGATCCATCTCTCCAACCCTCTGACAAGGTCTCAGTAGGTAGCCCTGGCTCTCCTAGAACTCACCTTGTAGATCGATCAGACTAATCTCAAACTCACAGAGACTCATCTGCCTCGGGCTCCCAGTTGCTGGAATTGAAGGTATGCACTACCATACCCAACTGATGTTCTGGTACAGCCCTTAATGCTAGCACTTGGGAGAGGTACAGACAGAAGGATCAAGAGTTCAAGACTAGTCTTAGCTACATGAGACACACACAGAGACACATGAGTCAATTCATGGGCCCACACACACAATTTTTTAAATTAAAATATTTTTCACTGTGTCTATTCATTATACATGGTCCTATGTTACACAAGGACATTCTCATACAAATATGTATTTGATGTTGAGTGTTCCCCCCTATAATCCCAAAGCTCTTTGTTCCCCTAGACCAGTGGTTCTCAACCTTCCTAATACTGTGACTCTTTAATACAGTTCTCCATGTTGTGGTGAACCCCCCCACCATAAAATTATTACTGCTACCTCATAACTGTGATTTTGCTAGTTATGAATTGTAATGTAAATAATGATAAGCAAGGTGTCTGATATACGACCCACAGGTTGAGAGGCACTGCCCTAGATAGTTTTAGTTCTATGTAGACATATGTATATGTGTGTGATTTTATATATCTATATGTCTTAGTTAGGGTTTTACTGCTGTGAACAGACACCATGACCAAGGCAAATCTTATAAGAACAACATTTAATTGGGGCTGGCTTACAGGTTCAGAGGTTCAGTCCATTATCATCAAGGCGGGAACATGGCAGCGTTCAGGCAGGCATGGTGCAGGAGGAGCTGAGAGTTCTATGTGTTCATCTGAAGGTTGTTAGGAGAATACTGGCTTCCAGGCAGCTAGGAAGAGGGTCTTAAAGCCCATTCCCACAGTGACACACCCACTCCAAGGCCACACCTACTCCCACGGTGACACACCTACTCCAACAAGGCCACACCTACTCCAACAGGGCCACACCTTCTGCTACTCCCTGGGCCAAGCATATACAAACCATCACACTATATAAGATCTAGGAATCACATATGAGAGAAAGCACACAATATTTGTCTTTACTTGTTTGTCAAAACAATCCCCAGTTGCCTCCATCCCCTGCAAGTGGCACGAACCTTGCATAAGCACCGTGCTTTCTTTGTTCCTTCCTTTGATCCTGGATACATACGTTGCTTTAATAAACTAGCTTTTGAGAAGAATGCTACGGTAAACATCGATGGGTGACCACCTCTGTGAACTTGCTTGGAGTCCTATGGGTAAACTATCCAGAAATGGAATATGGCTGAGTTGCACTGGAAGGTCTAGTTTTAGTTTTTTTTGAAGAACTTCCATGCTGACTTCCACAGTGGTTACACTACCTTGAATTCCTATCAGTGGTGTATAAGATTTGCCTTCATAAGCTTCTTCTCTCTTGGTTGCTGGATGTGGAAAAAGACAGGGCAGCAGAGTTTCCCTGTCTACACGGCCCCACAGCTAATTGTAGACATGATAACAAGGTGTGGCTGTATGCCAAGCCGTCAGCCGGTGAAAGCCACCTCTCCCTGATGCCCCACATAGAACTTTCATCAGGCAGGTCCCCTGCTGCTGCTTCACACAGTCCTAGGGAGGGCCCCAACCTCCTGCTCTACCCTGGTAAGAGTTATGGTGCAGGTTTTTTTGGGTTTTGTTTGTTTGTTTGTTTGTTTGTTTGTTTTGTTTTGTTTTGTTTTTTGATAGAATCACTTGGAATTCTAGTCTTAGAAAATGACCAGGCTCCCAGAATACCAGAAGGAAATCTGGTAGCTTGAACAACCAAAGAAGCCAAAAACACAGTTAGATTCATAGAGGAAAAGAAATATTGTTCTGTAACTCTAGGCAGCATCCCTAATCCTGCCCAGACATCTGGTCCCCAGACTAGTGCGTTCTGTTTTAAGGCCTTCAGAAATGAAGATGTGGAAGATTCCATAGTATCTGATCTTAGCTACTCAACAGTGTTGGCTAGGCTAGAGCCATCTGAATGGAGGGAAGAACTGGCAGTGAGGTACTTTCTTAATTGATGATTGACAGGGAGGGCCCAGCCCTTTATGGGTAGTACCATCCCTGGGCCAGTGGTCTTGGGTTCCTTAAGAAAACAGGCCAAGTGGCTGGAGAGATGGCTTAGCAGTTAAGAGCACTGACTGCTCTTCCAGAGGTCCTGAGTTCAAATTCCAGCAACCACATGGTGGCTCACAACCATCTGTAATGAGATTGGATGCCCTCTTCTGGTGTGTCTGAAGAGAGCTACAGTGTACTTACATATAATAAATAAATAAATTTTTAAAGAATAAAGAAAGAAGAAAGGAAGGAAGGGATGGAAGGAAGGAAGGAAGGAAGAAAGAAAGGAAGGGAGGGAGGGGGGAGGGAGAGACAGAGAGAGAGAGAAAGGAGGGAAGGAAGGAAGGAAGGAAGGAAGGAAGGAAGGAAGAAAGAAAGAAAGAAAGAAAGAAAGAAAGAAAGAAAGAAAGAAAGAGAGAGAGAGAGAAAGAAAGAGAGAGAGAGAAAGAAGAACAGGCCAAGCAAGCCATGGAGAGCAAGCCAGTAAGCAGCACTCCTAAGTGGCCTCTGTGTCAGCTCCTGCCTTCAGGTTCCTGTCCTGTTTAAATTCCTGCCCTGACTTCTTCTAGTGATGATCTCTGATGTGGACATCCGAATCAAATAAACCCTCTCCTTCCCCAGTGGCTTTAGGTCATGGAGTTTCACTGTAGCAATAGGAACCTTAACTAACATAGGAGATGCCCAGCATCCCCTTGGCATAAAAGATTACTCTGTATACTTTTAGCCACACCTTAGATTTTCATTTTCAAAATCCCCTGGATTTTCCAGAAGCCAGCAAACCCTGACTTGGCCACTGAATGACAAATTAAAAAAGGGGGGGGGCAGGGGAGGAAAAAGTCCACTGGGGAATTCAAAAGCAATTTTTTCCTTTAAAAAAATATAGCCTGAGGTTACAAACTTAATAAAGGGGTGGATAACTTTAACTCCACATCCATCCATTTTCTTTCATGTCTCTATTCAGAATTATTTTTGAAATCACTGTTCTTTATCCTGTTTGAACCCATGAGTTTGTTTGTTTTCAGGTACAAGAGTTGAGACACTCAAGGGTTCAAGGTCAAGTCTGACTTCAGCATAAGCCTCCTCCTTATAAAGCAGGAGGTCTCTCCAGAGCTGGCCCAATGGGTAACAAAGTCATAGAAAGGCTTAGCATCAGACCTGATCTGGCTGAGAGCTGGGCTGTCATCAGTAACTAATCTGCCAAAGGTGTGTGATCAACCTGATGAATCAACCTGGCTAATCTTCCTTCCTGAAGTAGGCACAGTGCGTGTCTTCACCAGGACTCAGGTTGACGTTGACTGCCGTTGTCTAAAAGAGGATGGGGTGGGGCTCTGTTTTAGTTAGGGTATTATTGGTGTGATGAGACACTAAGACCATGGCAGCTTCTATACAGGAAAACATTTCATTGGGACTGGTTTGCAGCTCAGAGGTTCAGTCCATCATCATCATGGTGAGAAGCGTGGCAGCATGCAGGCAGAGGTGGTGCTGGAGAAGGAGCTGAGAGTTCTATATCGGGATAGGCAGGCAGTAGGAAGAGAGGACCACACTGAGCATGGTTTGAGCATCTGACACCTCAAAGCCTGTCCCCACAATGACACACTTCTTCCAACAAGGCTACACCTAATAAGTGCCACTCCCTGGGTCTACAGGGGATATTTTTACTGAAACCACCACGGGCTCTCTATATATTTATAACATATAGTAGCAGTTTCTCATGGAGTCACAGACAACTGGACATCTTGAATGAAGCAGCAAATCTCTGAGAATACAAGCAATATCTCTTGTCTCTATTTAGTACTATTGTCTGTTTTACATTTTCCCCCCTGGGTGCATGTGTTCCTATGAACCTCCTTTTTCTGCCTTCCAAGAGCTAGCATTGGAGACTGTTGTTACACCAGGCTTTTGTTTTACTTTCTGACTGTTGATTTTCTTTACAGAGAGAATGGGAACCTCCCCACCCCCCGCCCCTGCATAAGCATCCGCCAACCCCTCATCCAGATACATCTAAGGCTCATTGCTTGCCTCTGGAGTCCAGTTCCAAGTTTACTAGGAAGGAAGAATCTGATTGGCTCAGGTTGGGTCATGTGTCTGGACCCAAGCAAATGTCATCAGGTTGAGTTAGGTGGAAGAAATTTCATCAGAAGCAAACTGATTAGCGAATTAATTAGAGGGAAGAGACTCATACAGCCTAAGTATAGCTACTAAACTGCTCTTCACTTTTTAGAGGACCTCGTTGATTAATTAACTAATTGTTTTGCATTCATTTATTAAGGGTGGGGCATGGACAGCTTGTGGGAGTCAGTTCTCTCCTGCCATGTGGTCTTGGGATGGAAATCAGGGCAGCGGGCTTGGCAGCAGGCATCTCCACTTACTCAGCAGTCTCCCCATCCTGATTATTTATTTATTCACTAAAAAGTTTTCTTACGTTATCAACACAAGACACCCACTCTACTAGGAACTGGGGCAGCAGTCAAGGGCAAATCGCCATTTAAGAACTGTATGGCTGTTGTAGAAGATAAGCATTGTTCAAAAGTACCATACAGGGAGGCTGGAGAGATGGCTCAGTGGTTAAGAGCACAGGCTACTCTTCCAGAGGACCCAGGTTCAATTCCCAACACTCATATGGTGGCTCACATCCGTCCTCATTCCCAGGGAATTACAATAATCTCTTCTAGCATCTCTTTGCACCAATGAAGGCAAGACATGCCTATGCACACTAAAAAGTCATAAAAGTAGATACACAATTATAATAGTGGTGCATGTCATTTAAGCAGAGACCAAAGTGTAAACTTTCAGGGATGAGAATGGAAAGTTCTATGTTTTAAAAGATTTAAAGATGTAAACTAAAAACCTCACCACCAATCCCACAATGCACATTTGTAGAAATGAAAGATGGGGTGGGTTGTTTCTCAACACAGGTGCCTGGTTGGCAGGGAGAGATCTGAGGTTTTGCAGGTCACCCAGCTTGGACTTTGATCATGGTCTTGATGAAGAATGCAGGGAACTGTACCTGCAGAACGGCCTGTTTGGTGGGACCGTGGAAATTCTGGTGATAAGAACAATCGAAGCTCTTGATCATGGTTTCTGATCATGGTTTCAAGCTTATAAGTCCTGAAAGATGTTTTAAGGGGCGGGGGGATTACTGTTGCTATTGTTTTTAGTTCATTATTTTTGGATATATTTCCCTCTTTCCCCTGCTCCATGTGTGTGTGTGTCTGTCTGTCTGTCTCTGTCTCTCTTTCTCTTTCCCTGAGAGTAGTCAGTTTTCTGGTTCATTAACTTATTGGGAGGCATATTAATCTGTGGATGTTCTTAAAATAAATTAGTCCTTCCAAGAAAACAGCGCCAGGCTGTGTTCTTCTGCACGCTGGCCTTGCAGCTGGGGTGATACTGCTGACTAAAGGGCCGTCACGGCAGGGTCAGGGCTGGTCGCCCAGCACACTGTGCAGGTGCCAAGAGTCCTGTGCGTATGCACTCAATCAATCATGTTCCCTGAAGATATGGGGAGGTGTGTGTGGGGGGGGCTGCTGCTTACTCAGTCCCACCGTGTGTGTGCAGCGTGCTAGCGATTGCAGTGGGAAAGCGCTTGTATCTTTAATCTCGCAAATGGAGTGCCGTGCCTTTGTGGAGCTCAGTCTGGCTGGCAATAAATTATGCAACGGAAAACTATTATGTTTGGGCCCTTTTAGCTTGCTACTCGGAGCATCTCTGTTCAGCACTCATTAAAAGCTGCAAGAAATAAGCTTTCTATTAAGGGTGCGCCTCCTTCTTAACACCCACTTAATGCTGGCCTCAGTGGTGAGAACCGGAGTACTTACACCCACAGGTCCTTGGAAAAACCCCGTTCTTTTAAGCCAAGACTGTTGGCCATTTGACTGTGCTGTCTAGTACAGCTGAAGTGACCTGCTCCCGCGTTTAGAAGCAAAATGGAAAATGTTCGCCATAGAGAGCCAGGAAACCCTGTAGACAGCTTTGAATGAAAAGTAGTGATGTCGCTAAAGCATCCAAATGCAAATTTCTTTCTTTCTTTTTCTTTCTTTCTTTCTTTCTTTCTTTACTGGAAACATCATTCATGTATTTACTTTATCTTATTGAGTGTACGGTGCAAGACAGAAAATGGGTCAGGAGGGAGGGAGAGAGGGAGGGCCAAGTGCAAATTTCTAAAGACAAGGGAGATGGCCTGGCCTTGATTATGTGCCTCAGATTCCCAGAGCTGGGCCTAACATCTAACACACAGCAAGTCTGAACTAAACTAAAAAGTTCCATGGCTCTTAGACAGAATATTAAAAAAAAAAAAAAGTAGTTAAAGCAAACTTCGTCAACTGAAATCTTAACTTCCAGAGTTCCGATTTTCTCATTGGCTTATATAAAAAGCCAATTAATTGCCCTCATATGCTGTAAGGAAACAAGAGATTCTCCTGGTCTCTTCTAGAATCTGTGAAGTACTAATCTGTGTGTCACTTGTGACATAAAGGTGCATATGTGGAAAGCTGAGCCGCCTGCTGCTGCCTTTCCAGTGTCTTACTGCAGCTGACCAACCTCTGTCAGGACAGGAAAGAGCCTTGTAAGCATCCCAGCAGCACAGAGGACAAGCAGGAATGGACTTCTGGAAAGAGGGCCAATCGAATGACAGCAGGCAGAGGGACGAGAGCACAGGGAAGCAGACAGGCTCAAGAGAGCCAGAGAGACATCCTAGAGTGTCTATGTGAACTGCGGAGGCTGAGTAACAAGGAACAGGTAGGAGACATAGGAAAAAATCCAGAGTGCTAGAGAGATGGCTCAGCAGTTAAGAGCACTAACTGCTCTTCCTGAGGTCCTGAGTTCAATTTCCAGCAACCACATGGCGGCTCACAATCATCTATAATGGGATCTGATGCTCTCTTCTGGTGAGTCTGAAGACAGTGTACTCCTATACATAAATAAATAAAGCATTTTTAAAAAAAGAAAAAGGAAAAAAACCTGGAGAAAAACCATAGGCCTTGACCCTGGGTTGTAGAAATGCAGTATTATTTCTCTATCATGTGCCTATACTGGGGAGGACCCAGCAAGCTCATGCAAGCTCATGTCTAGGAGTAGACCCAAGAAAAGTTAGCGCAGGTGTCCACATAAGTCATGTTGAAGTGGTTTTTTATCAGCATTATTCGTAACAACCCCAAACTGAAAGTGTGCTATTGTTCATCGCTGCTGAGTGCATCAATAAGTAATGCTACAGTAGCATAACAGAGGGCTGCATATCGTGAACAACAGAAGAACTGCAGCCTTCTGCAGTGAGGCAGATGGAACCCCACAGGCATGACATTGAGGGGGAAAGACTCGAAGGGACATGCATACAACACATGAGTCCATTTATATAAAGTTCAAAGCACGGGGCTGGGAAGATAGCTCAGTTGGAAGGGTGCTTGCCTAGCTTGCACAGAGCCCTGGATTGGGTTTCCAGCACCAGGCAAACTGTTCATGGCGACCCACTTCTATGAGATCCAGCCCCCTGGAGGTGGAAGTAGGAAGAAGAACAGAAGTTTGATGCAGCTGAAGATATTTACGATCCCGTTTCTAAACAAGTAAATACTAAGTTCTAAGTAGATTAAAAGGAACTTGTGGTACCAGAGGTCAAAAGAGCAGTTGCCTCTGAGAGGAGGGAGCTGGGTGACAGGGACAGTTAGTTCTAAGTGCTTTGACGCTTGCTCCGAATAGAGAGAGCTTCTGAGCTGTTTACTGGAGCTGTGTGTTGAGTGTGTAGATGTCACACCTCAGCCGAAAGAGACTGAATCTGCCTGGAGGAAGCCCTGTTAGACGCTACTGAGTAAAGGCAGTGTAAGAAGGAGGCTGAAGAGATGGCTCACTGTGGAAGAGAGCTCACTGCACAAGCATGAGGACCCGAGTTTGAATCCCTGCCCCCACGGAAAAAGCTGGCGTGCGGTTATGCGTGTCACCTGTAATCTCAGAGCTGTGGAGAGTGGAGAGCAGAGGGCCTCTGGGCTTGCTGGCTGCCACCCTAGCTCCAGGATCAGTGGGAGAACCTGTCCCTAAAGAATAAATCAGGAGCTGGTGAGATGGCTCAGCAGTTAAGAACACTGATTGCTCTTCCAGAGGTCCTGAGTTCAATTCCCAGCAACCATGTGATGGATCACAACCATCTGTAATGGGGTCTGATGCCCTTTTCTGCTGCATCTAAAGAGAGCAATGGGGGTGTACTCATATACATAAAATAAATAAATAAATCTTTAAAAAATTAATCAGAGTATGATAGAGCTGAACATAAAGTGTCCTCTGGCCTCTGAGAGTGTGAACACAGACACCATGCTTATGTGTGTGTGCACACAATTTGAACAGCAATAAAAGCTGGAAGATATATACAGTTCATTCTAAATACTATATATGATTACATATGTTTAGAGGACAATTTGTCTGCAATAAAACCTTTTTTCCTTTTTCATCTCAGGATGGCCTTGAACTCGTGACCTTCGTGCCTCAGCCACCAAGTGCTAGGATTCTAAGCGTGCTTCGGCAAACCCAACCACACACCAAAAGAAAATAAAGAAAAAAAAATAGTGGTTATTCTTGTATGAGAAAGAGAACTAGGGAATTCTATAATTGTAGGACGTCTATTCTTCTGTTTTGTTTGCTTTTATTTATTTGTTTATATGTGTTTTTTGAGAGACGGTTTCATGCACTCCAGGGCTGGCGTCAAACTCAAAATCTTATAGGATGGATCTAGACTTCCGGTCCTCCTGTCTCTATCTCCGGAGCACTGGGATTGGAGGCCTGTGACGTCATTGGCATCAAACTCAAAGTCTTATAGGATGGATCTAGACTTCCGGTCCTCCTGTCTCTACCTCCGGAGCACTGGGATTGGAGGCCTGTGACGTCATGCTGCCTTACGCTTCAGGCTACCAGGACTTCATACATGTTGAATAAGCACTCTGCCAACTGAACTACACCCCCAGGTTCTGCAATTGTAGCATTTTGTGTCTTTCAGAAAGTAATTGAGATCTGGCGGGGGAAGGTGGGGACAGGGGGGCAGTGAACATAATTGTAACCCCAGCACTCCACTTGGGAGGCTGAGGCAGAAGGATTGCTGCCAGTTCATGGCATATCTGAGCTATGTAGTGAATTTGGGTCTTCAAGCCTATTCTGGGCTACATAGCAACATTTTGCATCAAATAGGAAAAAAAAATTAAACGTGATAAACCTTTAATATTTGTTAAAATTAGGTTATATGGTTTATAATTTATATGGTGCAGGGTTCCTCTCCTGTATTGTTCTTTGTATTGTGACGTGCTTGAAATATTCATGGCTTTAAATCATTTATTATAAGTGAAATCCGAAAGCCAGCGGGGACCAGGAGCTCGAGCAAGCACAGAAACCAGAGCTGGTGGCTGTGGGGGTCACTTCTGCTCAGCCAGTGCCAGGAACCCATCAGCGTGTTTGGCTCCAAGTGTGCCCCATCTAGCAACTTGGTTCCACAAAGTCCTTGCAAATAAATGTATTTAAGTGACTTGCTTCACAGTCCTCTGACATTTTACAATGAAGCTTTTCGAGAAGTTTGAGAAAAACAGAGACACTTCTCTTTGAAGTTCTATCTAACAACTGCCCCCATTCTAAAGTTGGTCCCAGTGTGTGGGGGTCAGTGAAGGGCCTCTCTGCCTCTTTTGGCTTCTACTGTTTAGCAAAACACACCCTTGGATATATTAGAACCTTATGAGGTATTCTATACAGACATTTTTTTAAAAATCAGGTATTTCTTGGCTATGGTGGTGTAGGCCTATAACCCCACCAGCACCTCGGGGTTGAGGCAAGAGGATTAAAGAGTTTGAGACAAACCTGGGACAGAGAGCAAGAAAGCAAGCAAGTAAACAACAAATCAGGCAGTCTGTCTTTGAGTGTGTGTGTACGTGTGGTTAGGAGTCTTGCATTTGCTGTGTAAGTGACCTACCACTGAGCTAAATCCTTAACATTTGAGATTCTTTTTTTTTCCCGAGACAGGGTTTCTCTGTATAGCCCTGGCTGTCCTGGAACTCACTTTGTAGACCATGCTGGCCTCGAACTCAGAAATCCGCCTACCTCTGCCTCCTGAGTGCTGGGATTAAAGGCATGCGCCACCATGCCCGGCTCAACATTTGAGATTCTTAATGTGCCAAACAAATATCTTGCAAAATTGCACATTTGGATTTTTAGCATACTTTGATTTTTTTGTTTTGCTTATTTATCTGTCATGTCTCTGTGACTCTGAGACTGTGTGGAGTCAGAGGAGAGACTCCAGGACTGGCTCGGTTCCCTCCGTTCGGAGTGCGGGTTCTGGGAGTGAACTCGGGTGCTTCTCTGTCTCCTGAGCCATCGTGTCGGTCCGATGACTCATTTTATTTTTGCTTATTTGTTTGTTTTGTTTTGGTGGTTTTGAGTCTGCATAGTCCTGGCCATGCTAGAACTCGCTCTGTAGACCAGGCTGGATCCACTTGCCTCTGCTTCCGGAGTGCTGGGATTAAAGGTGTGTACTACACAACCAGCCAGGATGACTATACTGTTATATGAAGTCCAGACTTAGCTAATATAACTGAATGTTGGTCCTGCTGTATAACTTCAGCCTGCTCAGGTTTATAAAAATTTCAGTGGGAACGTTCAAGTTTAAATTGAATTCACCTAAGGAAAATAAATATTTAGCCAACCATGCGGTTGAGAGGAGCTCCTTGTATTTCTTTTCTCTCCTGAAGCAGTAGCTCAGTTGGTCTGAAGAGTTAGAAGCTAATTCTGGACCTTGGTGCTGAGCCTTACAATAGCTGGGAACTCTGCAGTGTGGAGACCGTACCCCAACTCTGACATATAACCCCCAGGCCAGGAACTGCAGTGTGAAGACTGTACCCCAACTCTGACATATAACCCCAAGGCTGGGAACTCTGCAGTGTGAAGACTGTACCCCAACTCTGACATATAACCCCAAGACTGGGAACTCTGCAGTGTGAAGACTGTACCCCAGCTCTGACATATAACTCCAAAGCAGGAACTCTGCAGTGTGAAGACTGTACCCCAGCTCTGACATATAACTCCAAAGCAGGAACTCTGCAGTGTGAAGACTGTACCCCAACTCTGACATATAACCCCAAGGCTGGAAACTCTGTGCAGTGTGAATACTGTACCCCAGCTCTGACATGCTGACTCCAGCACACCCGAAACACTGCCCCTGGACAGTGGCTGGCAATTACCGTGTGGTCACAACACAGTACAGCCCAGCAAGAAACAGGTGTCATTATTTCCTCGCCATTTGAACATCACCACGACGTTTTTGAAAATGATCCCCTGACAACTTTCCTGAATGCAAGAGGGCGAAGGAGGGAAGTGTAGGGGCATGCACACTCTGCATCCTTAGAGCCTTGATTTGATGCCTGCTTCATCATTATTCTGTGTGTCCTGTTCCCATCTGTTAAATGGAGACGTTGACTTTATGCTGTCACTGACAGGTGCTCATGAGATAGTCAAGTAAAGTGGCCAGCATGGCGCCAGCACACGGTAACCTCTTGGTGAGTGTTAGTCGTTCTTCCTGCTTACTAAAACAGGCTCCGTCTGTCCTTTGGCTCTGTTGAGCGGTGTTAAGGCCTAAACCTGAAACATCCCCCAAACCACAAGGGTTGAAGACTTGGTCCTGGGTACAGCAGTATGAAGGAGCGAGGCCTTTGGTACAGAACTGGATGGCGGCTCCCTAACGTCACCCGCTCCCGCTCTGGTTAACTTGCATTTGAATGGGCTATTGGACGGTGGTGGGAAATTTTAGGAGGTGGGGCCTGATGGGTTGAACAAATCAGTCAGATGTAGCTTTGTGGGACATAATTTTGTTCCAGTCCCCTTCCTTGTTCTCTGTCTGTTTTCTGACTAACACAAACAAGCAGCTCTTCTCTGACACGCCCTTCCACCACGATGCTGTCTCACATCCAGTCCCAGGAATAATAGAGTCAAGTGCTCGTGGCCGAAAGCTCTGAAACTGAGCCAAGTGAACCTTTCTTCCTTCACTTTCGTAAATGTATCTATTTACTTATGCACATGCGTGCATGCCATGCCATGAATGTGGAAGACAATTTATGAGAACGATTTTCAGGGGTGGTTTCTCTCCCTCTATTGTGTGGGCCCCCGGGGGGTTGAACTCAGGATGTCAGGCTTGGTGGCAGTGCCCTTACCCACTGAGCCATGCTGCACACCCCCTTTCCACCTTGAAGAAGTTTCTTTGTGGTGTTTTGCCACGTTGATAATAAGCAGAGGCTAACACAAAGAGTGAAGGATTGTGCGTAGCTTTAATGGCTGGATGTGTTCACTGAATCCGAAGCAACGATGATTCCAGCCAGGTATGATGGTTCACACCTTTAATCCTGGTAGATTAAAAGCATCGCCAGGGACTGGAGAGATGCCTCCAGTGGTTAAGAGCTCTTGTTGCTCTTGCAGAGGACCTGAGTTCACGCTATAGCACCCACATAGAGGCTCACAGCCATCTGTACTCCAGCTCCAAGAGATGCCATGCTCCCTGCTGGTCTTCCTGGGCACCGAGCACACATGGTACACATACATACATGCACACAAAACACTCACACAGAAGATAAAATGAATATATCTCATAAAAGTAAACAAAGGCAGAGGCAGGCAGATCTCTGTGAGTTTGAGGCCCAGCACGGTCTACATACTGAGTTCCCGGATTGTGTGGTGGGATCTGTCTCAAAGGGGGAAAGGTACAGTGGCCACTGAAGGGGTAGATTGGACCCCTGTCCTCTGGAAGCGTGAGTTGCTGAAGAAAGCCAGCATGTGCTGTCCTCTCTGGGCTGAGTTACTGTGTAACACGGTGGTTCCTATGTCCTTCCAGGGCAGGCGCTCATTCGGCTCTGGCTGCCCTGTGGTCAGTAGATTCTGGTTTTCAGCCCTGCACCTCCAGGCTCTCCTTCCTGCGCAGCTGCTCTTCGGAAGCAGTGTGGAAAGGGCATTTTCTTCACCAGGCGTCTTTGCATATGTTGTTTTCAATCAGTCGGTCCTTCTTCCCCAGGTGGGAGCAGGTCGCTTTCATGCTCCACTGTGTCTAGTGATAGAATGGCATCAAAACTCGGCAGGATCCGTAAAACTCATCTGCAAAATGCTGCAATTTTTATTACCATAAAAGCGATTCCTCCATACAATTAAGTATTATCTTTCTCGTCTTTCTTCACGGGAACATCTTTGACACACTGCATGAGCAGCTATTGACACCACAGCTGGTATGCAGAACCGGTGGGATACTGATGCAACACATTAGGCACCATCAGAATTTCTTTATGTTATTTATTTACTCTTGGTTTTGTGTGTGTGTTTTGAGACAGAGTCACATATTTACCAATTATCCTTGGATTTGCTACGTAGCCAAGGTTGACCTTCAACTCCTGATTCTCCAGTCTCCACTCTCAAGTACTGAGATTACTAGCATGGGCTGTGTCCAGCTAAATTTCCTCTTAGACGTCTCCTTTTGCATCAGTGAAGGGTAGTTACCCAAGTTCCCTTGAAGAAATGACTACATTAATACACATTAGCTCTTCTGGCAGCCATAGCTCATGGCTACGATAGTAGGCCAGCACCTCCATGAAGAACATGGGGTCTAAACCAGCTCTTGTAGGACTTGTGAGCAACGGCGAGTGCATCAGCTCCGAGGTGCCCAATACATCCCTGTTCGGAATGATAACACGTTCAGATATGACTGATATTGTCTGCGTTTTAATACAGTTCAAATATGCTCGGTTTTGAAAACTGAATCTTTACAAAATAATATGCAACAGAATCCAGTTCATATCAAGAAATTTGAGTATTAGGCATTGCCCGTCTCACCTCAGCTCTTCCCAGAGGCCTGCAACTTCTGTTTCTGTGGAATTCCTTACACAGTGGAGGCTGTGGGGCTGGAGAGATAGCTCAGCGGTTAAGATTTCCTGCTCTTGCAGAAGGCCTGGGTTCGGTTCCTGGCACCCATATGGCCCAGAGTTTCCTCTGGAAGTTATGACCCCTAGAAGCACCCTACAAGTGTGGGGCTGGAGCTGGTGGATACATTCCACACCATCCTTGTCCCTCGGTAGGGCAGTTGGGAAACATGCATGTTCTTCACTGTCTTTGAGAAAGTACCAGGAGTGGGGTTGGACCCGAAGTGCTAATCTCTCATCAACACAACCTCACTGGCTCTCTCCTTTTCCCTCCCCGCCTCCTTATGTCCTTACCATGCTGCTCTCCCGTGTTACCACAAAGTCATCCACATCGCTGACCTGGGGCTGCTGAGCCCCAGTTAACATACACACCGTGTGGGAGGAGCCACACCCGATTGTAGTGGCACAGCAAGTACAAACTGAAGGGTCTGTTCAAATCACAATAGTTCTCTCACACAGGGTTCTTGCAGAACTGTTTTCTTCACCAATGAGACCTGCCTTCCCTACCACAGTGACTGCTTGGAGTTGGACATCTGATCCAAATCTCTGATATCTTCACCTTTGCCATAGTGACTGGTTGACGGAGACTAACTCACATTGGGCTCACAAGACCTCTCCCATATGACTTTTCAACTGGTGCTATGGGAAGAAAAGGCTGTGAACCTGTCCCCAGCCAGGTCTCAGCACACAGGTGTCCCTATTCCCAGTATGTGTGCTGGCTAGTTTTATGCCAACTTGACGTAGGCTAGAGTCATCTGAGAGATAAGAACTTCAATTGAAAAAAAATGCCTCCAGGGCTGGAGAGATGGCTCAGTGGTTAAGAGCACTGGCTGTTCTTCCAGAGGTCCTGAGTTCAATTCCCAGCAACCACATGGTGGCTCACAACCATCTGTAATGGGATCCAATGCCCTCCTCTGGTGTGTCTGAGGAGAACAACAATTTACTCACATATATAAAATAAATCTTGAAAAAAAGGAAGGAAGAAGGAAGAAGGAAGGAAGGAAGGAAGGAAGGGAGGGAGGGAGGGAGGGAGGGAGGGAGGGAGGGAGGGAGGGAGGAAGGAAGGAAGGAAGGAAGGAAGGAAGGAAGGAAAAAAATGCCTCCATATGATCAGGCTGTAGGCAAGCCTTTAGGGCATTTTTTAAATCGGTGCCATCCCTGGGCTGGTTGCCCTGGGATCTATAAGAAAGTAGGCTGAGCAAGCCACGGGAAGCAAGCCAGCCAGCAGCACCACACCTACTGTGTAAGTTCCTACCTCCAGATTCTTGCCCTGCTTGAGTTCCTGCCCTGACTTCCTCAATGATAGACTGTGAAGTGGAAGTGGAAGCCAAATAAACCCTTTCCTCCCCAACTTGCTTTTGGCCATGGGGTCTCATTGCAGCAACAGTGACCCTGACTAAGACACAAGGAAGAGGGCACTGCCAATCCTCGAAGCAAGGCAGGTGATAAAGACATGCCCATGGGTCTGAATCCCTAGGGACAGGCCACTCTAAGACAGGCTCTTTTTTGTCCCTCACTGCAGTTTGGGTGATAGTTTTCCCCCAGTTAAAGTAAGAAACTATAAGGTAATTAAAGTAATTAAAACAGTGAAAGGCATACTATGTCACCAAAGTGTGGAGGGGAACGTTGTAGTTCTTTTTAGTCAGCTAGCTAGCTGACTAGCTAGTTAGTTTGGTTTGGTTTGGTTTGATTTGGTTTGGTTTTATGATATGGTCTCAAGTAGCCCAGGCTGGCCTTGAACTCACTAATAACTGAAACTGACCTTGAACTTTTGTTTCTCCTGCTTCTTCCTCTTGGATGCTGGGATCACTGGTTTGTTTTCTCCTCCTCCCCCTCCTCCTCCTTCTCCTCCTCTTCTTCTTCAAAAGTTTCTAGATCTCTTTCAAACCTCTTCAGCCAATATTTTTTCCTAAGACTTACCAATTCTGGCATCTTAATTGTCCTACTGACCCATATTTTCTCTCTCTCTATTATGGGGTCACATTTTTCTTTTCCTTCACATATAATGATTGGTGGCAGGACAGGAGAAGAGACAAAGTCTTGCTATGTACCCCTGGCTAGCCTCGACTTACAATCCTACTTTAGCCTCTGGAATTAAATGGTTACAGATATGAGTCACCAGGCTTGGCTACATATTTGCCAATTTTTGTGAATGAACCTTGTGAGTGACATGTTGTAGACACTGGCGTCTGTTATTCTTCACTGAAGAACATTCTTCCCCCCCCCCCCGGAAACCCCCTCCTGCCTTTTTTTTTTTTTTTTTTTTTTTTTTTTTTAAAGACAGAGTTTCTCTGTGCAGCCCTTGCTGTCCTGGAACTCACTCCATAGAGCCCCTAACTCAGATCCACCTGCCTCTGCCTCCTGCATGCTGGGATCAAAGGCATGCACTACCACCACCCAGTGAACATTTCCGTTTTTCAAACTGTTTTTATATTTCTTTATTTTGTGCATGTTTCTCTGTGTGGCAGTGCTCTTTCTATAACGTGCACGCACGCAGAGGTCAGAGGACATCCTTCAGGAGTTTTCTCTCTGTCCTTCACGTGGGCTCCAAGGCTTGAACTCAGGAACTCAGGATTTTAAAGCCAGTGCTTTTAAAGGCCAAACTCTGTGCTCCATGCCCACCACCGTGTAAACCAGATGTGGCGGGAGATGCTTGTGATGCCAGCACTTGGAAGGTAGAGGCGGGAGAGGCAGATGTTCAAGGTCATTCATGACTACAGAGCAAGTTCAAATCTGGCCTGGCCCGGGCTGCTTTAGACCCTGTCTTGAATAGAAAAGAAAGAAAACTATGTAGTCTGAGCCATATGACAGGCATCCATAGTTTGGGAAATAGCTTCAACCATGCATAGGAGTATCTCTATGGCAACCGTCACCATAGCACCAGATCCAAGGCTCAGGTGCTAAGGGAGATTGAGCAGAGGGATGATGCAGTGTGGTGTCCTCTTCCTCATCCCTGGTCTAGAAATCCCAAACCCTTGCCTTGCACCTTGCACCTTGCTGGAGGCAGCCTGCAGGTGGTGACCGGGTCAAAGGGACCTGGTTGCTAGGAACTGCCACATTCCCACACACCTGGTTGCTAGGAACTGCCACATTCCCACACGCCAGCTTGCTTTCAGAAGATGGGCCAGCCTGGTTGGATCAGCTTGGTTTCTCCGTCCAGCTCACATTCCCCAGAGAGTCCCCGTAGCTCAGCACAAACCAGGGACTCACCTTCAAGGGCAAGTGACCTTTAGCTCCTCAGTACTTCACTGTTCCAGATCCAAGCGGGGCAGGGGGAAAACACACATAAAATAATCCCATTCCAGGGAGACCGCCCACCCAGGCATGCACTTTCCCGACGTAAATGTCCACACAAGTCCTTTGATGCTTTCGTTAGAATTAGATCCTGATTTAGTAGGTGTTATGGGCCAAACTATATTTTGACAAAATTCAGAAGTTGAAAATCTAGCTGCCGGGTACCTCAGAATGCGACTAGTTTGGAAGTACAATTGTTTTGTTGTGGTTGTTGTTGGAGGTGCAGAAGGTCTTATGTGCCCTGGCCAGCTTCAAACTCATCATGTATCTGAAGGAGCCTCTGAACCCCCATCCCCCACCATCTCTAGAGTGCTAGGGCGGGCATGTGCCACCGTGCCCAGGAATCAAAGCCAGTGCTTCTTTCATGTAGGCAAGCACTCTACTGGCTGAGATACACTTCCAGCCTGAAGCACGGTTTTTAAAAGCATCAGTTAAGGCTATCTGGGGATCATAAGCACGTGGCTCTAATCCAATATTATTTATATCCTTTTAAGAGGCTTGGAAGCTTGGTACAGTAGCGAATACCTATAGAACAACATGAGTATCTGCAAGACATGCCTTTTCAAAAAAAACTCTATAAAGAGAGGCTGGAGAGATGGCTTTGCGGTTAAGAGCACTGGCTGTTCTTCCAAGAGACCAGGGTTCAATTCCCAGCACCCACGTGGCAGCTCACACCTGTTGGTAGCTCTAGTTCCAGGGGATCTGGCACCCTCATACTGACACCCTCATGCAGGCAAAACACCACATAAAAAGAAACAAATTTAAAAAAAAAAAAGGGAAGGGAAGGGAAGGGAAGGGAAGGGAAGGGAAGGGAAGGGAAGGGAAGGGAAGGGAAGGGAAGGGAAGGGAAGGGAAGGGAAGGGAAGGGAAAGAAAGGAAAGGAAAGGAAAGGAAAGGAAAGGAAAGGAAAGGAAAGGAAAGGAAAGGAAAGGAAAGGAAAATCAGGACAGCGAGGGTGAGGTAGCTTAGTGGGTAAGGGCGCTTGCTGCCAAGCCTGATGCCCTGGGTTTGATGCACAAGACCCACACTGAGCCGGGCATGGTGGCGCACGCCTTTAATCCCAGCACTTGGGAGGCAGAGGCAGGCAGATTTCTGAGTTCGAGGCCAGCCTGGTCTACAAAGTGAGTTCCAGGACAGCCAGGGCTACACAGAGAAACCCTGTCTCCAAAAACCAAACCAAACAAACAAACAAACAAGACCCACACTGTGGAAGGAGAGACCTGAGCTGCCTTCTGATCTCCACTTGTTTATGGTGATGTGTAGAGGGGGCTCTTAATAAATACATAAATGTTTCTTTAAAAGAAGGAAGGGGAGAGAGGGAGGGAAAGGGAGATGGAGAGAGAGAGAGAGAGAGAGAGAGAGAGAGAACCTTGTGTCACGTGGAAAGGGCCAGGGAGAGGATGGCTATTTATAGCTCAGTGCAGAGTTCTCAAAGGAAAAGCCTTAGCCTGGGACTTTCCGCCTCTGCAACTGTGAGATTCCCACCGTCAGAGACTCCAAGGCTTAGTGAGGCTGCCATAGTGAGCAAACCACAGCTCAGATCTGGGAGGAACGGAGTCTGCGTCCCTAACCAGCTGGACGCTGCAGATGCTTCTGGTCTAAGCACCTCCTGCTGAAAGTCAGACACCTGGCAAAGGAGCCTCCCTGTCACTGTGTGGCATGGCCAGCAGCTCTGAAAGTCACCCAGCTAGGGCAGGAAGAGGACGTTTTCTCTTAGACTCCGCCTTTGCCCATTCATCTTTTCCATCTTTTCATAGCTGTAACTTTCTAAGGACTGAAATACGGTAGCATCTTTCAGCTTATAGCTGAAGAGAGCAGGCTGTCCAACCTTAGGGAGACATCAGAGTTAGAGAGAGATTGGCCTTTCAGGCAATGGGCAGAGCCCCCATGTCCCTGTGCTAGAATGTAAGCTTCATGTGACCAGGGGGTTCCTAAAACTTCAAGATAAATAAAAAATTTGGATTTCTTTTACATTAAATATTCAGATTTTTAAAACCTTCAAAATGTTGGCAACTTATCTGCTCATTTTTGAAAAGTTGTGAGACAAATGGAACTCTTGAAGGAGCTAGTCATGTATTTTATTTTGGAAATATATATTTGTAAGTATATACATATTTATATATATGCAAAAACTCTATCAGTCTGTACAATTAACTTCTTTCAAGTGATGCCACAATTCGAAAGTCATTTGTACACTCATGAGAACATGAGTTCTGAGGCACGGAGGGACATTGGAAAGTCATTTGCCCACTCATGAAGCACAGAGGGACAGGTGGATCTCACCGTTTCTAGTACCACGGTTTCTTAAAGAGGTAGGGAGGGAATGGGGCACAATGGCACAAAGACCCCCAGCAGGCTGAGACAGGAGAGCTGTGAGTTTGAAGCCACCTGCCTACATAATGAGATCTTGCCTCAAAAAATGGGCTGGGTAGGTGACTTGGAGGGTAAAGGAAGGATCATGTGGGCAAGAGCCACTCGAGCCTGGTGACCTGGAACCTGCACAGCAACGCTGGCTGTTGTGGCACACGTTGGTAATCTCATCACTCCTACAGCAAGGAAGCAGGCAGAAACCAGAGAACTGTCTGGAAGCTTGCAAGCCAGCTAGCTTCTCGACCTCCTTACATGTGTTATGGTACATGTGCATGCCCACAAAAAAAAAATATATATATATATATATATGAGATATATACGATATATACATATATATGTGGTATATATATATGATATATACATATATATGTGGTATGTATATCGTATATATTATACATATAAGATATATATAATATATAATAACAAATTACAAGGCATGGTGAGCGGAGCACTTGGGAGGTGTTGGCAGCTGATCCACTTTCATGGTATTTAGGTGTCTCCTTTATGAGCTTCTGTATGTTTGGAAATGCGTTACAATTAAACATTGCAATGTTAAAAGAAGCAATACCTGGGAAGGCATGAGCCCAACCCCACCGAGGCCACTGGGCCAAGCTCTTGGCTTCCTCCCAATGGTGACGCTGCTTAGGGAGGCTCACTGCTGCCACGTCCCAGTTCTCCTCCATCTTCAGTAAACACCTGTTCCCTCTGTGGCATGGGTGTGTCCTGAGGTCAGCCCAGCATCCCATGGGGCATTCGTCACCGCAAGCGGCACTCTTTGTGAAACTCAGCTACAGCCGAGAAAAGTTTACATGCTGTCCCTGATTTAAAGATGCCATGTTGGGCCTATGGTTTAGGGTGACTGGAGAATGCCTTCACTCTCTGACCGTGAAAGCAATCCATTCTTGTAGTTAAAACTCAGTAGAAGCCTGGGATGCAGGCCTTTAGGCAAACTGGTCTCTAAGACTCAGTTTTCTGGTCTGGCAGATAGGAGTGATCATAGCATTGGCCTGTTTGGATTTAAGTTTGCTGTGTGACTGGTTCCTATTAAGTTGATTTTACTCAGGATATCTTGTTTTATATCACGGATTAAGTCCGAGGCAACAGGGTGCTACATTGATACCTGCAAACCTTAGGAAGAAAGTGCTGACACATTCTAAATCAGCTTCCAACCTGCAGGAAACCCCCCACCTCTGGCTTTGGAACGACTTGCAAATGCTGGATCAAACCTAGGAAGAAGAAGACAGGCAGCAGTTGCAGCGGGTTCCTGTCCTGTCCTGTCTCCCTCCAGCCCCAGGGCCTGGGCCCCTGCCTGCCCCTTACCTGGCAGCCTGTTTGTTGACAAGAGTTGCAAGGCGGGGTGAGATATCCAGGTATCCATCTGGGAGCAGCGCCCACTGGTGGCTGGTGGTTTCAAAACCCCAAAGGGTTTTGACTAATAAAGCTGTAAAGGTTGAACACAGATCCCAGAAAATACACTCCCTAAGGGCATGGGATTTCAATTACTTTTCAGTTGATCTTTCTCTTTCTCTTTCTCTCTCTCTCTCTCTTTCTCTCTCTCTCTCTCTCTGTGCATATATCGATATATATAAACATATATAGATATAAATATACATATATATGGCTGGCCTTGAACTCATTATGCAATCAAAGATGATCCTACTGTTCCCACCTCCTGTTGGTCATGACTATAGGTCTGATGCACTCTGGCTAATTCACATGTCAGGGACCAGATCGGGCACTGAGCAGGCTAGACAAGTGCTCTATCGACCAAGCTACAACCTCAGTCATGCTTTGTTTTTTTAAACTAACACTTCTTAAATTCTTTCTACTCACAACCCCTTTTAACTGAGAAAATCTTATACAAAAGAAATGTTTACTGATAATAAATCAAAAAGAGATTTATTTTAAACCTGATGTGGTGGCATGCACCTGGAAACCTAGCACTTGGAAAGTAGAGATGGGAAGATCAGGAGTTCCAGGCTAGCTTCAGCTATATGGTGAGTTTGAACTCTCATGGGCTACATAAAGCACTATTTCAAAAAAGGAAGAAAAAAAAGATTTATTTTAAAACAAGTTTTGATATTCACACAATTTTACCAGTTATTAGAGATAAAAAAATGTCCATACAAATCAAATAATATTTTTACATATTAAAATAAGTCTTGGTTGACTATTTGATATGGCAGGATCTTGAACACCTCCAGCATTTTTCAGAGTTGACAGATATGCTTTGATTTTACGATTATCAATGCTGTGGGCTTGCATGGATTCAGTTCCCAGCACCCACACAGTCACTCACAATTATAACTCCAGTTCCGGGAGCTCTGGTGCCCTCTTCTGGCCGCCTCAGGCTCCTGCACACACAGGTGCACATACAGAAATTCAGACACCCACACACTCACTCATAAAGGGACTGATGGCAAGAAGGCTGTTTTACATAAAGACACAGCACAAAATGGCAGAGATATATTTACAGCCATTTCAGAAACTGTTGGAAATTCTGTCATAGAATTTCCCAAACCAAAATACTTAATGACTTTTTAAATAAGACCCAAGTCAGCCAGTGAAACAGCAATTATTATAATCATTAATTAATTATTATAATCAAACATTCTTGGACTGTTGAGGTGGCTCAGTGAGCGAAGATCAGTGTCACCAAGCCTGATGACCCGAGTTTGAACCCCAGAATCAATTCCTACAAGTTGCCCTCTGACCTACACACACACACACACACACACACACACACACACACACACACACATACACACACACATACACACATGGAGAGAAAGAAACAAATGTAAAACAAACAATCAAGCATTCTGACACAATATTATCAAAATTTCACCTATCTGATACTTACCCAAGGAGGAGAGGTGGAAGGAAAACATGGAGTTTTTGTTTTTCTGTAACTAAGCCATTATGCTTTTGTAAGATCAGAAGCCTTTGTACAGAAAAAGCAGTCAAATTCACAAGAAGTGTCAAGTCTGAGCTAAGGTGCTTCCGTGTTCATCAGTGTCTGTGCCAATGAGCGACGTGAACCCAGAATCAAGACTGTACTGAGGTCCTATGATACCACACAACCAATCGGTCACGGCCAAAAACGCCTCAAATTCATCACATTTGATTTTTAAAAGTTTCATTTTGAATTATTCTTTGCTCAGAATGTGTTTACTATTGCCGTGTGTGTGTAGTGTGTGTGTGTGTGTTGTGTGTGTGTGTGTGTGTGTGTGTGTGTGTGTCTCTCAGTTTTCTTTTTTTTTTTTTTTTAAGATTTATTTATTTATTATTATATGTAAGTACACTGTAGCTGTCATCAGACACACCAGAAGAGGGAGTCAGATCTCAGATCTCGTTACGGATGGTTGTGAGCCACCATGTGGTTGCCGGGATTTGAACTCAGGACCTTCAGAAGAGCAGTCGGGTGCTCTTACCTGTTGAGCCATCTCACCAGCCCGTGTGTGTCTCTCTACATGCACTTTCAAGCAAACTGTAAACCAGTTTAAGAAGCCATTTTAGGTAGTTTTTGTCTTTTTTGGTTATGAGGCAAGTCTCACAGGTCCGGCTGTCCTGGAACTCTTGATTTAGATAGACCAGGTTGGCCTTGAACTCACAGAAATCTGCCTGCCTCTGGAGCTGGGATTAAAGAAGCTATACCTCTTCTAGGTTCTGTTGGTTGGAAGCCACTCAATCTAGGCTCTGAGAATCAAACTGAGGTCCTGTGGAAGGAAAAGCAGTGTGGACGAGAACTCCTGGCAAGAACTTGAGATGGGAAGAGGCTGGGGTGTTGCTGGTCCAATGCCTAGTTACAGTCCGTTTGGGCTCTCTTTAGCCCCTAAATGGTCCTTCTCTGTCCACCTACCTCTGTGTTGGACCTAACAGCCCATGACTAAGCCCATAACTGACAAAGTCAGGTCCAAGACCTTGTGACTAACCGATAAAAACCTTTTGGGATGTATTAGCAAACCCTAGTTCCACCAATCAAAGGACTCAGAATGTTCTCAGCTAGAGCCTCAGGCCTAGAGTGCTCCCTGTATTGCTATAACCTAACTGCCTAATGTATCCACCTATGTATTTAAAAGCATCTTGATTTAGGACTTTGTTTTGTTACCATAAACACTTCATGAAACTCCTTCCACATTGGAACACAATTTGAGGTCACCTAAATCTGTATTCCCGGGCCATGGTCACTCAGATTTGGCTCCAAAATTAACTATTTCTGGTATCCTTTGAGATAATAGTTGTGTTTCTTGTGTTGGCAGCAGGAAGTGCTCTTAACGGTGGAGCCGTCTCTCCAGTCCATTTCTACATGGAACTCCTTATTTTCGAATGTCCTCTTCCGGCATTTCTTCTGTCACCAGTTCAGACTCCAAAGCAATCCGGAGCCCCACCCCTGACCCCACAAGTCTGACAATCCTGAAGTGTTTGCTGTGGTCTGCCTGGCATACCTTACTTATCATCTTCTGTCTGTCTCAGGTTCTGTTGTATTGCCTGATCTCTGTTTCGCTGCCTTGATACTAATTCCCCTGAACCACTGCAGTAGGCATGGGCTATCTGGTCTACCTGCCCTGTAAGTAAGTTCTACTGCCAAAGATACACACACACACACACACACACACACACACACACACACACACACACACACACACACTTTTTCTTATATACAGATGGTAACCAATGTTTAAATGTTGCTATAAAAAAATTTAAAGCCTGAGGTCAAAACCCTTTTGTACCTCAAAGTTATAAATCATGTGCCTTATGACTCATTTGATGGAAAATTCCAAGTCTGCCTGTGTTGGTGGCCCAACCCCTACTGGAGTGCTGAGACCAGCATTCCCAAGCCAGCTGTCTTTTCCAGGAGAGCAGGTCCCATTCCTTGCCCTTCACCAAGGGCAGGCAAGCCCAGACGCAAGCAGATGCAGCAGGCACAGGCAGAGCTTGCTGACAATACTGAAGTTTCTGGGCTGGGCTGGGCTGGGCTGGGCTGGGCTGGGCTGGGCTGGGCTGGGCTAGCAGCTGCCACTGCAGTATGTAAGTCATCATGCTCCTTCATGTTGAGAGAAGACTCACGCATGGCTCAGAGGTTTTTGGCATCTTCTGAGTTGGAATGCATTGCTCACTTACCAGCATCCACTTGCTCCTGCATAGCCAGGTGCAAGCAGGGTCATACCAGAGTTACAGGTCATTTTCCTTGCTCATTAGTATGTCAAAGGCATACCCTGTGGGACAGGGTAGATTATAAAAGGGTGGACCCTGCCAAGACACTGTACACACACACACACACACACACACACACACACAGAGTGTTTCTGTGTTCTACAACACTTATGTAGAGTATGGGACAGCTTAGGAATGAGCTCTTTCCTTCCACCATGTATGTTCTGGGGGTTGAAATGGAATCATTAGGCTTTGAGGCAACTGCTTATCCCCGCTGAGCCATCTTGTCAACCCCTCTCCCACCGTCTCTAAGGAGTGGTTTCCAATTGTGTTTCTGCAGTGATGCAGGACGGGCTTTTTTGTCCTTGGGAGAATAACCAACAATGTCTCCAGAACCAAACTGTGACATTATGCCGTTCCTTCCCACTCAAAACAGCATTCTGAAACACAGGCGTGTAGAATGACCTCATTCTGAGAGTTACCGGGAATTTCTTCTAACTGTGCCTTTATGAGATTTACTTTCAAAACTCAAGTGCTTGAGACTTGTCATTTCCTTTTTCTTTAATTTCAGTTGTCTCAGGCGAGCCTTTGTCCTCTAGGCTGGCGGGAGGTAGTGGGAGGGTGAATGAGACAGGTTCACCCTTCCCTGAGGATCCATGGGACTCTAGAATTAAACAGCTGGAGAACAGGACAGAGCTACCATCCTTCTGAGGCCAAAGCCTACGCTGATAGAGCAGGGTTCAAACTTCATGTCCCTTCAGGACAGGACATTTGTGGTCCCCTCCTTAGCAAATTTAGGCCTGGAATCTTAGCTGAAGCTATGACCCAGGCTGAGGTCCCGCCCTTCTCAGAGACATCACAGAGCCTCAGCACAGGAGTCCTCCTATCCCCATCCCTGCCATCTCAGCCTCTGCCATCCCCACCCCTGCAATCCCAGCCCTGTCATCCTGGCCTCTGCCACGGGACTGTCAGAGAAGACATTCCAGTCTGCATTGCCTCGGGGTCTACTTATCTGGAAACCCTCCCCAGGCTCCAGGCTTCCAGAAAACACTCCCCAGGCTGTATGCACTAGCAACTCCCCAACTCAGCTCCACACTGCTTCCCTGAGGTAAAGCTTGCCTGCTACTTACAAAGGGCTATGGGAAAACAACGGCTATGCTAACAACTCAGTGGAGGAGCATGCCACTCATCCGAGAGTAAATTCATTGTCCACTTGTTTCAGTATGGCACGGATGTCAGCGGTTGCCGCAGACATCATGCAGGGCCGCCATTATTCTGAGACGCAGAGCTAAGGACATAATAGAAGTGTGTTCCGTGCTCCCTTTCCCTTCCCTCGAGTCCTTTATTCATGGCCCATCCTCAGAATGAAAAATAAAGACCCTCGGCCCCTAGGGTACATTTCCTTGCAGAGGCGATCAAAATGGGTGTGGCCCAGTGCCCCAATTAGCTACACCAGTCCAGTCAACTGGTGAAAATGAAAATCCCAGACTCTTAGGGTGATTAGGCTGGGAGATGTAGATGGCAGCTCTGCTAAGCCTGCTTCGACTCCAGCTAAAGCTGCGGGGCTCGTAAAGCGAGCCCTTTCCCCACAGGCATTCACGGTTTTCTGCATTTATCTCAATGGTGACGGAGTCTGAAGTGTGTCTCATCCATGGGCGGGTAATAGCACCGCTGGTTTTAAAGAGACCAGGCACATCTGTAAGAGGCACATCTGTAATCCCTCACTTCGGAGGCTGATGCAGGGGAATCAGAAAGTCAATAATAGTGAGAGCCTGCCTTTATTTATTTATTTATTTTCCTTCTACTTCTGCCTCCCAAGTGCTGGGATTTTTAAAAAGAGGAATGCATTATGGTTCGTGATTCCAGAGACATCAGTCCACAACAGCAGGGGGAAATCTTGGCAAAGAATGACAGTTCACACTATGGCAACCAAGAAAGGAGCAAGGGAGGAGATACCCTTGCAAGGACCCCACCCCCCTCGTCTAGTGACCTGCCCATCCCCTAAGTTTCCAAAACCTTCCTTAACAGTGACAACGGCTGAGGCTTTAACACATAAACCTGGGAGGGGCACTTCATTCCAAACCAAAATACCCAGTATGAGTAATATACTAGCAACCGGGAAAATTTCATTGTCATCTTAAGATATGCTGTTCCTTTTCTTAGATTGTTCCCAGGAATGGGCTCGGGAGATCTTCTGTATAGCATAGTCACTACGTTTGATCATGGCACAATGAATACCCAGAAAAGACATGTTGTAGGGGTAGAGACAGAGCAGCAGTTAAGAGAGAAGAGCTTACTGCTCTTTCAGAGAACCTGGTTGGGGGGGGGGCGCTGTCTTTAAAGAATATCAGTCAGGCTAGGGAGGTGGCTCAGTGGGTAAAGCACTTGCTGCATAGTCGTGAGAACCTGCATTTAATTCACACAAAGACGGACATGGTAGTGCACATCTTCAGTCGCAGTGCACCTGTGATGAGGCAGGAGGAGGCAGGGGAATCCCTGGAAGCTTGAAGGCCAACAGTGAATCCAACAGTGGAAGAGATCACGTCTCAAATAAGGTGAAAGGTGAGGCTTGCCTTCAAGGTTGTCCTATGGCCTCCACGTGCATGTTATGGCATGCTGTGCACCCATAGTCACACACAAGCGTGCACATGCATGTTACACACACACATACACCACTGCTTTATGTTTTACCACATTAGTGCTGTTGTGAGCACATGGCCAAGTACTTGAAGCAGCATGTTGAGACGCTGAAAGCCGTATGTCTATTTCAGCTGTGTATCACCCGTGCTGACTGGGCTCTGGGATGGTCCTGAGGCTAATGCTGTTGCAAGTGGGTGACTGGCCATTCTTTGCTCTTGGTAGAAGAGATGGCCACTGTCCAGGACAGAACCTTGTCTATGGTATCCATGGTGAGCATCTAGGTGCTCAATTCGGCTCATATTCAAGAAATAATTGCAAACAAAAACCCAGCAGTTTGCTGGGAGTGGTGGTGCACGCCTTTAATCCCAGTACTTGGGAGGCAGAGGCAGGCAGATTTCTGAGTTCGAGGCCAGCCTGGTCTACAAAGTGAGTTCCAGGAACAAAACAAACAAACAAACAAACAAACAAAAACAAACCCAGCAGTTATTCATTTCTGTCACAAGGACAGTGACAAAAACTACAGGTGCCGCATTGCATTGTGGGTGAGCTTTGAGCAGGTCATCCGTCATTGATGGAAGTTAACAGTGGACCAGCCTTTTCAGGGGGTACTTTGTTAATGTCTGTTCACTTATTCATTTTTAGTATGCTTTTCGTCTCTCTATAGGGCCTAGGCTGGCCTTGAACTCACAATCAACCTCAGCCACCTGTGTTCTGGGTGACCAGCACAGGCCACCAGACCTGGACCAGTCCATATGCTTAAGCCCTTTCTCCTGGAAGAATCTATGAAGATGTTCCCTGCATACTTGGTTGCCACAGTTACAGACTAGAAACCAACTAAGTGGTACCCAAGTCGGGGAAGACTGCTCTGCTCAGTCAGTGAGTGCACACTGGGTTGTTTCCACTTTGGGTTATTAGTAATTCACTATGCTGCTAGTTTTCACATCAACCTGACACAGGCTAGGCGTTTGATAGGAACCTTAATTAAGAAAATGCCTCCAGCCGGGCGGTGGTGACGCACGCCTTTAATCCCAGCACTCAGGAGGCAGAGGCAGGCGGATTTCTGAGTTCGAGGCCAGCCTGGTCTACAAAGTGAGTTCCAGGACAGCCAGGGCTACACAGAGAAACCCTGTCTCAAAAAAAAAAAAAAAAAAAAAAAAAAAAGAAAAAGAAAATGCCTCCATAAAATCAGTCATAAGCAGGCCTGTAGGGCATTTGCTTCATTAGTGATTGTTGTGGGAAGGCCCAGCCTACTGTGGGTGGTGCCATCCCCGGCCTGGTGGTCCTGGGTACTATAGGAAAGCAGGCTGAGCAAGCCATGAGGAATAAGTCAGCAGGCAGCACCCTCCGTGCCTCTGCATGGGCTCCTGCCCGGCTTGAGTTCCTGTCCTGACTGATACAGAAATGTAAGCCCTTTCCTTCCTAAGTTGTTTCTGGTCCTCCTGCTAACATCACAAACGTACTTAACTGATTGGTGAGCCATCTCTCCAGGCCTGGGTTCAAGTAGCTTTAAGTCACCTAAATCTTACATAGTAAGTAACATATCACTAAATGATACCAAATAATGGATAACCCAAAGTAAGATATTCATTCATTACGGCGGATTGGTTCTATAAGAGCGGAAACCTGTTCTCTCACAGTCAGATTTTAATGATTGCTTGGTAGGCCTACAGCAAGGAAACGGCACCATTTCAACCTCAGGTCTCTCACTCATCCATACAGACCATTCACTAAATCTGAATTAATGAAATACTACCTTTCCTGACTTAACAGAAGCAAAAGTCTAAGACCTGGGCAGTGAGATGGCTCAGTGGGTAAAGATACTCGCTGTCAAGAGCCCGATGTCCTGATTCACATGGTAGGAGAGAAACGACTCACATACGTTGTCATCTGCTATGTGTGTGCCCAGACACACACACACACACACACACACACCAAATAGATGTAAAAAACAATCCCATACCGAAGCCATCAAGTGATCTGCAAGTTTCCTCTTCCTGATCTCAAATGAAAATGTCGCATTTGACTTCACCATGACAGACCTTTGGGGACAGATTTGGAATTCTTGTGAATATATAACCTGGTGTTTTTCTGGGATTTCCCTGTGTCTCTTAGTAAATAGAGCAGAAGTCAGCAGGCAGAAGACAAGTTGTCAAATATCAGTAGGAACAGGTTGAGGTAAAATTCGGCGCTACTCAGACCCCAGTGATCTGAGTAGAGGCTTATAGTTAGCCCTCTGCCCCAACAGCAGGCATCAAAGCCTGGTACAAAGCTTTGTCCTGGGACCCCACCCCTTCAGGATGGCCCTGCACACCCTTTTCCCAGTGCCTGCTGCTGCTGGTGTCCCTCATGAGACACCTCATAATCTGAGTTTCCCATAGGCTTCATATAAACGCAAAAAGGGAACAAAGAGATGTTTTCGGGTAGCCTCGTAGAAGCCACTTGTGGAAGAGAAACCACATTAATAAGACAGTGGAGATGCTCTTGCCGATGGGAAATTAGAAGTTTGCTTGGTTTCAGTCATTGGCACCGGGTCTCGAGTCCCCCACGGTTGAATGGACTTAATCCCACTTGGCTTTTTTGGCCAGTGTCCTGGCACACCATCAGAGGGGAACATAATTACAAAGGAGTGTCTTAGAGGAACGAAGAGCACTGGTAGTTTACCAGATGGGGATAATCATGGCTTTTCGAACAAACCCATGGCTAGACAGTAGCATCGTTTGTCCTCTTGCCTCCACAAGCTACGTGTGGGCCCACACTTCTCCAAACAAGCATACACCCAGGGCTGGAGGGCTTCATTCCACACCCCTTTTTCAGGAACCCGTTGCTTGGTCTTTGTATATACGTAAGCTATAGCTCAACTGCATTTAGCCCCCGAAGGGTTTTCCAAGAGCTTCCCACAGCTCTGCAGTGTTCTGACACAGCTGTGAGGCAAAGGCCTCCTAGTCTTCTTTCTGGGGGATGGGAAATACATTAATTTTTATTATGTGAGAGGGGAAGGGAATGCATGAGGGCTGGTGCGGAGGAGGGTAGGGCTGTTGGGTCCCCTGGATCAGGAGCGACAGGTGGTTGTGGACTACCTCATGTGGTGGCTGGAAATGGGACTTTGAGAGTGCAGTGCACGCATGCCCTTATGTTCTTAGCCACAGAGTCGTCTCACCAGCCTCTTTTTAATTTCGAGACAGGGTTTCTCTCTATAGGCCCCTGGCTGTCCTGGAACTCAGAGATCTGCCTACTTCTGCCTCCTGAGGGTTGAGCTTAAAGGTGTTTGCCACCACCACTCAGCCTCTCCAGCTTGTTCTGTGTGTGCGTGCATGCCACAGTGCACACGTAGAAGTCAAAGGTCACCTTGTAGAGAGGGCCTGTCCTTCCACTCTGACACGGGTTCCAGGGATGAGTTCAGGTCACCAGCACGTCCCTTCACCTGCCATTTCATCTCATTCACTGGCCCACTCCACTCTTATTTAGAGCTAGGATTTGTGAAGACATGAATTTGAAAGCATTTGGCATCTCACCTTTCAGGGGAAACATGTCAGTCTTTGGTGGGCATTTCTTTTTGTTTGTTTGTTTTTCGAGACAGGGTTTCTCTGTATAGCCCCGGCTGTCCTGGAACTCACTTTGTAGACCAGGTTGGCCTCGAACTCAGAAATCCACCTGCCTCTGCCTCCCGAGTGCTGGGATTAAAGGCGGGTGCCACCACGCCCGGCCTGGTGGGTATTTCTAATCATGTCTGTGTGTTATCCGCATAACACTTTTCAAATGAATCAGGGAGCGTGATATTAATGTAGTTTTGCCCAGAAACTGACCCAGAGGCAAAGACTTCAAGAAGGCAAGAACTTCCACTTCGGAGATGCTGAGAACAGTGGTGAGCAACAGAGAAGACAGTCAAGGTAAAGATCATCTGGTAAAGATCATGTTAGGAGGGGTGGAGGGCACTGGATTGTGCAGAGGAACTCTGGTCAGAACACATCACAACCACATCTCCGAGGACGAGGGAATCTGAGTTGCTGTAACCCAGGTGCCCTGGCTGAGTTTGTTTTGGGGGGGGATGTTCGTTTGCGCTTTCCTGGACTGACAACATTTCCAAACATGGTGGTGGTAATGGTGGTAACCCTCAGGAGATACAGGCATGAGGAGCCACAAACAAAAGTGGGACTTGTGAAAGATGTGCCAGGCACTGCCCGGGTACCGGGGACACAGGAAACACAGGAATTCTAGCCTTCTGGAGCATTCTACTGGGGAGCCAGATGATAAACAGGGCAAGCAGGCAGACATCTGGAGTGTGTTAGGCAGTCACCAGCACTGTGGGCAGAACAGAGCTGAGTAGCAGAAATTGGTTACGATCAACAGAGAGCTGGGTTGGGCCTCACCAAGAAGGTGAGGGACACAGACCCGAGGGACAAGAGCAGAGGCCTGTCACCAGGCTGGAGTGTACCTGTGTGCCAAATACAGCCAGTGCAGTAAAGGCTGAGCATAGCGCAGCAAGGTGAGGCCCAGCAGAGTCCTGCTGGTCACTGGGATGCCTCAGGCTCCTTCCTGAAAAAGACTCAAAGCCGTGGAGAGTAGGACCAATACAGGATCCCTGTGGTTGCTGGCCCGAGAATGTGACAAGGGAGTGAGGACTGACATCGAGCAAGAGAGGAAGAGATGGCAATGTTCCCAGAAGGCGGAAGCAGGGGAGTAAGAAGTATATTCTAGAAACACTAGGAATCAAGACAACTTAGTAAGCTACAGCGTATGGCTTAGGTGTAGACTGTGAGAAAGCTGTCGGTGGGCTTGACCTGAGCGTCTGGGGAATGGAGCCGGCATGGCATCTCCTGCATCGGGGGTGGGGCTTAGAAAGAAGCAAGGCAGTGCCTGGGGTGACCCAGAGACTGGCTCTGGACAGATTTAGTTGGTGACGTCTCTAAGACACCTAAGCAGTTGCCAGTATGAGGATATATGGGTGTGAAGACGGCAGACAGGCCCACAATCTCATGCCACCTGGAAAGAGCGGCAACAGGCAAATGACATGAGGTTAAGATCTCTGGAGAACAAGATAGCTAGAAATGAGGTCTGGGGCTGAGACTGACTCTTGAGCACGTGGGCAGATGGAAGCCTGAGTAAAGTTGCAGCCAGGGAATTTGGTGCCCTGAAAGGGAAACGTAGCAAGTGCTTCTAGAAGGGAAGAAACGAGGAGCTGCCTGTGCCAACCCACGCTATCCACATTTACTGACTATGTAAAGACACACAGGGAGTTTCATACCAATGGCATTAATTTCACACAAACTAGTCTGTAACTCCATTCTCCTCACAAATCTGGGGTACTGGCCATGGCTACAGTGGCTAGCCATCTGCACCATCATTTTAGTGGCTGTGTAGTATTTCATTGTGTGGTATATATTTAACTTCTCCAAATATAAATTATTGTAGATTAGACAGTGATGGACATCTTGCACGTTCATGATTCTCACACCTGTGTGCTTCCCCCCTCCCCCCCAAGGAATCCTCATGAAACTGCTCTATCTAGCACACGAGCAGTTTATGCTCTGATTCCAGGCTCCCTCCTTGATTAGTGGGAAAGCTCCACTACTCAGGATATAGTCATTCAACAGGGACCAGCTGCTGAGCTGGAAGAATTCCATGCAGATCTTGTTGAGCTGAGACCCTTTGGGAAGCACAGGGAAGAGAAGGTGGCTGTGTCGTCCCTATTAATACAGAGTCGCCAGAGGCCTGGAATAGCTCCTGGGCCCAAGGGATTTCCAGCTGAGCCATCCAGACTCAAGCTACGTCAAAGGCTAGCACAGCAGACTAAGGCAGATGTGCCCTCTGCAAAATGACTGTAATTAACTCTAAATCTTCCTCCATGCTTTCTTTCTGCCGGCTGGATCTGCCATTTGCTGTTGGAACAAGCCTGCTACATAACTCAGATGTTTTCTTTACCTTGTCATTCTGAGCATCACCTGTCTGGGCACATACCGGGCTTCGTCTGGATGGTGTCGGCACACCCTGCACACTCAGCGGCAACCTTGAAAATAACACTATCAGCCAGACAGTTGGCCGATAGCCTCTGCCATCTTCAGGGGCACCGAGGAACCACACATTTAGTTGGGCACCTCTCCTGAGTGCAGGGAAATGTTCTGAGACAACTTTCAAGTCATAAGGAAATGAATTGAAATGCCAAGCCATGCATTGGAGTTTTTATTCTTCAATGCAGATCTGCAAGCCTCAGCAGCCCTCACCGCTACTGCTGAAGTCCCAGGAAACTGAGGCAAACGTCAATTACTGTAGGAGACGATGCGCCTATACGAGCTCTTGACACATCAGGGGAGCCTGGTGGGGATGTATGTGGTAGCTTGGAGTGTGACGTTTTCAGACGGTGTAGTCTGCTATTTCTGCTCCAGTTCAGATGTGGAGGAGCCTTCGCCCTGGGATGCCCCTCTATCGAGACGGGGCCCCTGAATTCAGACACAGTGATTAAACCAGCAACACCGTTTTCTCCCATTCTGTTCTGAGTGATGGGAAGTCCAGCCAGGGAGCTGACAAGGAGGGCTTGTGTGTGTCATGGCTGACATCAGAGCCATCTGTCTCAGTCCTATTTTCCTGTGACTTATCAGAGCTTACTATGGGATGTGTAAGTCTTTACTGGGCCTGTGAGCAGAACCTAGGGTAGAGCCTCCCGCTTTGCTCCGCGGCTCTGCTCAGAAGGCCGCGTAGTAGTGGTCCGCGGTGCTGACGATGTCACTCTGGTCCTCCAGGAGCTCCAGCACCCGCTGCAGCACAGCCTTGCTCAGGTCCCAGCGGAGGTTGAGGTGCACACAGTTCAGGATGTGTAGCAGGTGGCAGCCCTTCTCCATATCTACAGGCAAGGGCAGACACCAGGTGTGACTGTGACAGCCGGGCCCTCCTCTGTCCCTCTCCAATGTGACATAGCCCGAGGCTCCACACGCATGCCTCTGTGACACAGCCCACTTCTCAGACTTCCAGTCAATCTGTATAGCCTATCCTAATGGCTGTGTGGTCCCTGATAAACCCTTTTCTCTGGTACACAGTACTGAATCCTGGCTTTCCAGGAGGCCTCTGGAGACTCACAGTAGAGCTGGCCTTTTCTTTGCTTTTTTCTTTTCTTTTCTTGTTTTTTTTTTTTTTTTTTTTTTTTTTTTTTGAGACATGGTTTCTCTGTTTAGCCCTGTAACTCACTCTGTAGACCAGGCTGGCTTCTACTCAGATATCCACCTGCCCCTGCCTCCCGAGTGCTGGGATTAAAGGCGTGTGCCACCACTGCCCAGCGAGAGCTGGTCTTTCTTAACTCAATGGGGTGGCTTGGCTAAGGGATTCCTACCTTGAGCCCGTCCCATGTTTCCTCTTCTGGCTTTCACTGCGTCATATCTATGGCAGTTGTAGTTTAGTAATCTTTCACCTTTTGACCCCAAACTAAGCACTGGGCACTCAGTGATGAAAGCTGAAGGCTGGCACCCCACCCCCTCGTGGGGTTAGTGATCATTACCTCTACGCTCATGTGTTAGCAGCCTCTTCTCCTTACCAAGCAGACTAAAGCAGACTAGAACGGAAGAACAAATGCACTGTGCTGTGTTCTGTCCCTCTACGTCATCTGGACATCTTCTGACATAAACAATATCCTAAGTCACAGAGGAACCTCATCACTAAAAGCCAGGCCCTCCTCAGAGCCCCAGCCCTGGCACACACCAGCTGAAGCTGGTCTACGCTCCCATGGTAACCAAAGGGCTCGAGTGGGGAAGGCTCTCAGAGAAGCAGCTTTGTACCCTTGAGCAAGTCACAGCACCCACGAGAATCAGTTCTGTTTACTGGTTGTGGGACAGGGAGCATTTGTGATCCTCTCATGGCCTGAGGTCCCAGGCTAACAAAGGTTAGATTGTGACCCCTAGTGGTTGAATATACTCATTACTTTCAAAATGCTGTCGTTGAAGAAGCACTCTACATGTGTGTTACAACGGTACATGTTACACAATACATGTTACACGGTACATGTTACATGGCACCCATTAGATGTAAAAAGGACACAGCGAATACACAGGGCGTGGCTGTGTTCCAGAGCTGGTCTTCCAGGGAATCTAGGTGAGATGCTTACTTGCACGTTTTGTGCTTAATTTTTCTACTCATGAGAACATTTCCAGAGTCAAAAGACATTTGGGCTGGGTGGTGGTGGCGCACTTGGCAGGCAGAGGTGGGCAGATTTCTGAGTTCTAGGCCAGCCTGGAACAAACTACAAAGTGATTTCCAGGACAGCCAGGGCTACACAGAGAAACCCTGTCTTGAAAAAACCAAAAAAAGAAAAAAGAAAAAAAGAAAAAAAAAAAACATTTGGATCGTACAACTCTTTTTTGGAAAATTTACCATTGTTATACCATATGTAAAGCTGAAATCCAGGCTTTTTAATCTAGAAGCCACCTACAGTAGAGAAAAATCCACACAACAATCCCACCTGAAATGTTTCTGCTTCAGTATTCAGCCAAGGGGCAGAGAGCTAGAGCGAGCCTTCAGGACCCCAGGCTAGAGGTAAGGGCTACCAGTCACTGTCCCGTCGGGAAAGGGAACCTCGCTTTTCTCACCCCTTTCTAGCCTAAATTAGAATTCTCTCAACAGCTTTGGGAACACCAATTCACATTCTTCAGGTAGACACCACTGTCACCTGCTCTGCAACCAGGCTCTCTCTGATGCCACATGCTGCCCACCTTCTGAAAGGACGAGCCCCTTAGTCCTTCATGGAGCTGATGCCGGCTTAGGCTTAGTGCAGACACTTTCCTTGCTATGGTCTCAGCCCCAGTCCCTCTAAATGTCAGCCCATCACTTATTAAAGGCCCAGTAGGAATGATGAAATGAATAGACTGACCTCTCTGGACAACTGTGGAATAGCATGTAGCCACTTAGAAGTTGGAGGCATCTTTCCACACACAGCGCAATTGCCAATGCCCTCTAGAGGTCAATGCTGGGTGCAGACAATGCAGATTATAGGCCAACCTTGAGTTTCTAGAAAAGCAGGATTGTGTGTTTGCATGTGCACGGAGCACCCCCAGACGGATGCTGGTCTGGTGTGGAGAGGGGGGTCTGAGGTCCTCTGAGCAGTTCTGCACTGTCTGACTTTTTAGGACCTGCGTATTTATTACTCAGTGCCACAGGTTATGACAAGAGAAAGACAGGTGACTACAGCCAATGCTAAGAGAGTTCCTGTGAGCCGGGCAGTGGTGGCGCATGCCTTTAATCCCAGCACTCGGGAGGCAGAGGCAGGCGGATTTCTGAGTTCGAGGCCAGCCTGGTCTACACACGGAGTTCCAGGACAGCCAAGGATACACAGAGAAACCCTGTCTCGAAAAACCAAAAAAAAAAAAAAAAAAAAAAAAAAAAGAGAGAGAGAGAGAGAAAGAGCGAGAGTTCCTGTGAGTATCCTAGGGAGTTATTCGCACTAGGTGATTGGCCGATAGCTCTTAGAGGCCTGCATGTGTTGGGAGCAGAGCTCAAAGGTCCTTGCACTCCCAGGTCTCCAGGAAACCAGGATGTCTTTCCAATGGAAAATACGTAAAATTTGTTTTTCCATTCAGAAATCTGGGAATCGGAGGTGATTAACAGCCTGATGATGTGCAATATCTGTCGGGCCAGGACAGATCAAACTTATTTTTTATTTTTATTTTTTAAGATTTATTTATTATTATATCTAAGTACACTGTAGCTGACCTCAGACGCACCAGAAGAGGGCGTCAGATCTCATTACGGGTGGTTGTGAGCCAACAGGTGGTTGCTGGGATTTGAACTCAGAACCTTCGGAAGAGCAGTCAGTGCTCTTACCCGAGGAGCCATCTCTCCAGCCCCCATATCAAACTCTTACAACCGGGACCAGTAATGACTGGTAATCTCAATGACTTGTACAGTCAGAGGCTCCCCCAACCAGGACCAAAGATACCTAGTAGTCTAAATGACCGTTACAATATCTGTATAGCCAAAGGCTCCCCCAAGCTTTCATAACCAGGACCAGAGGTGGCTAATAGCCTAAATGACCTCTCCACTACCTCTATGAGCAGACCAGCTCTTCCCCTAGACCCTTAAGCTAATACATGTAGCCCATCTCCAGAACCCGTCTTCTTGGAAGAAATGACATGTGCCCTGAGTTGAGGTTCAATGTAATTATACCTTGTGCACCGGGGATTGTATTATACCTGGAAACTTCTTTTCCAAAATTACACTGGGTTTAAAGAATGCTGGCAGTAAACCCCCTGGCACCAGACTCCCCGAGGTTTGATCCAGGTTGATGATACCAAACTGAATTGAGTTTTCACTCTCACCTCTTCCTGGTTCGCTTCCCTGCCAGCTGTGACTGCCTGCAGGGTCCCCCTCACACAACTTACAGACAGTGGCAGAGCCATCCACCATGGTAGGCTCAGTTGCCCGGGCAGGGGCTGACCAACCAGTGTATATAAAACCTGTCACTTTTTTTTAAGTCTCTTTTAAATATTTTATTGGGGTGCATGTGTGCACGTGCCACGGCACGGATATGAATTAGGGAGCTGCTTCTTGCCGTCCATCTTGCTGCTTTCTGCTGCTGCACTGTGTGTTCCACGCTAGCTGGCCTGGCCCATGAGCTTCGTACCTGCCTCCCAGTTTGCTAGAGGGGTGCTAGGAACACAGGTGTGTGCCACTGAACCCAACTTTTCTGTGTGTTCCAAGGACCTGAACTCTGATAATCAGGCTTTCAGAGCAAGCACTGCCACCCACGGAGCCACTCCTTCCGAGGATGGAGTGTGGACCCCTTTCGTTTACTTTACGGGTGCCAGGCTATAAAGCGCTGCAGTCCCAATGTGCATCAATCTAAGAATGCGGCGGCTGAGGGGCCTGGGATTCAGTGTGGAGGAATGGCATTTTGGGACCATCCGTTCTGGCTGAGGCTCTCACAAAGCAGCAGACAGAGAGGCTGCCTATTGGTTTTGCTTTGTTGCGACAGTCTGTGGGCTGGAGAGGCACCTTGTTTTGGAAGCCTAAGGACCTGAGATTTCAAATCTCTGATACCCATGTAAAATCAGCCAGGCACGGCTGCAGGAGCGCCTGTAACCCCTGCACTGTGTGAATGTGGGGAGGGAGGGGTAGGCACAGGAGAACAGCTGGAGCACCTTGGCTGCCAGCCTTCCTCCATGCTCAGTGACAAGTCTGTCTTAAAAGAATAGGACAGGGGAAGAACTGAAGGAGCTGAAGGGGGTGGCAACCCCACAAGAAGAACAACAGTGTCAACTAACTGTATCTGGGACCCCTGGGGATTCCCAGAGACTAAACCACCAACCAGTGAGCATATATGAGCATACATGGCCTGGTCCATGGCCCCTGGCCTCAATGGGAGAGGATGTGTACAGGTAGAGACTGGGTGCCCCAGGGAAGGAGGGTTGCGGGGGGGAAAGGTAAGGTAGGGGGAGTGAGAGGGTGAGATGGGGAGCACTCGCTCAGAGGCAGGGGTGGGGTGGGGGGTGGGGGTGAAGAACTCTTGGAGGAGGGACCAGGAATGAGGGTAAGATTTGGAATATAAATAAATAAAGCAGTTTTTAGAAAGAGAGAGAGACAGAGACAGAGAGAGAAGGGCAGAAAGGGATAGAGGACATCTAAAGTCTTCCTTTCATTTCCATGCACATACACCAGGTACATATAACACACACACACATACACACACATACACACACACACATACCACACACACATACACACACACACACATACATACATACACATACACATACACACAGGAAGGGGGAGGGAAAAAGAAAGGTGAAATAGAGGGGTATGGGCAGGGGGAGAAAGAAAGCACATCTCATTGTGTTAACCCTGGCTGACCTCCTGCCTCGGCCTTCCCAGGGCTGGGGTTACAGGTCCATGCGACCATGCCTGCCTGTGCTGCTCCATCCCTGCTACGAATGAGCCAAACAGCATCCATTACTACCGTAACAGGACTGCTTTGGGGCTCGCTCTTTCCTTCCCTTTCCCTCCCTCCCTTCCTTCCTCCGTTCCTTCCTTCCTTCCTTCCTTCCTTCCTTCCTTTCTTTCTTTCTTGTCTGATTGTGGCACCCTATTGGTTCTGATCTCACTGGGTCCTAAACCACAGGGTAGATGACCTGGCCTCCCTCTACCTGTCTGTAGACCCAGCCTTTCCTTCTGGGTCTGAAAGGAGTGAAAGACTTCTCCAGAGAGAATAAAAATAGGAAGGGGACCCAGGGCTAACAACCCTTTCTGCTCCTAGGATCATGGTGACATAAGTATTTGTCATTGGCATATGTTTGCAAAAGCCAGGCTCTGGACGGTCACCTTGAAGACTCACAAGTTCATACAGACTCATGATAAGACGGATGCTTTCTTTGTAATTAGGGTGAATTGATATGCGAGTTATCAGACTAGATGTAGTTTGAGTGTCCAGCCACTAGGGGCCGACCTAACTCCACAAACCGGCACTATTTTTCTAAGCCATTTCATTTATAACTCAAGGGTTTCTTGAGATGACTGGATTTCGTTATTCATGAACTGTAATGTCTAAGAGCCGTCCTGCCTGAAACTGAAAAGCCTTGATGTTTGAGAAGAGAGTGAATGTTGACATTACATTCAGAGGCAGTGGTAAACATGGGCGACAAACCAGGGACCAGAAGCAGCGAGCGCATCTCAGAGCCGAGCGTGGTGGTTCACTTCAGTGTGCCCGAATCTCAGGGAGAGCTTGGTGGTTGGCCTCCAGCTTATCCCTACAGGACCGGACACCCCAGGGCTGTTTAAAGGAGCCCCACATGCTGACTCCTCTGCCCAGGCAACACGACATAGAGGAGAGGACAATGAGTCTCGGAGGACAGAAGCCCTGGCTGTCTCCCTCCTGAGTCAGGACAGAGCATCCTGATTCTGTCTAGGAGGGAAGGAACCCTGGGCGCACCGGCTCACCATCACAAAACACTTACGGTTTGGTTTCTGACAGTCTTCCTTAATGATGTGGTAGATCTTCTGCTGCAGGTCTTTGTCTTTGGTGGTTACCTAAAAGGAGAATCCAGAGAGGAAACGTGGTTTGAGAACACAGCAGTGTGTCACTCAGAACTCAAGACCAGCCTTCGAGGCGGTTCTACAAATCCCATAGCAACGACAAGCCTCCCCCATACGCCCTCCCTCAGTGATTCTGATGCGTGGTGGCCGCTGCAGCTCCGCTCTGCCCCTAAGGACACAGCTCTCTCAGGAGCTGGTTTGTTGGGGCCAGAAGGGAAAGCATAACTGGAACCCTGTGCCTTGAAGGGGCAACTGCCCTTTTCTACACTGTGGCCACTCAGACAGACACTCCTCTTCCTTGCCCAGTGTTTTTGAAGGAGCTCCCGCAGGTTCAAAGTTTCCTCCCTGTCCCAGCCTTCTTCCTCTCGGTCCCCTTCTTGTCTTATATTTCTTTAGTTCCTCTTCTTCTAAGCACAAGGAAGAATTAAAGAAGAAATGGGCATGGGGAAGCCAGCAAGCTAGAGAATCCAGCTTATCTACAGAAACGCTCTCTGCTCTTGTAGGCACACCCACAACCATGTTTCTCAACTAGCAGCAGGCTTCACCCTCAGCTACAGGCAGTAAATTTAATAACACTAGAGAAGAGAGAGGGGAGAAGAGGGAAGGGAAGAGGGAAGAGAGGCAGAGAGGGGGGGAGGGAGAGGAAGCAAAAGAAAAAGAAGGTGAGGGAGGGAGGGAGGAAGAGAAGAAAGGGGAAGAGGGAAGGAAGGAAGGAGTGTGTAAAAGGAGAGAAGAAAGAGGAAGGAGGAAGAGCCAAGTCTAAGCATGGGAACACAGCTGAAGAACTGGGTACAGGAAACAGCCATGGCCGCCCGTGAGACCTGATGACTTCGGACTCACAAGATTAGTGTGAAGGTCAACCATGGGTGCAAACAGAGCTCTGGGCTCTGCTGTAACTATGTCCCCAGCAGGGCTTCAGGAGAAAGGAAAGCCACAAATCAGGGATGAGTGGAAGGGAGGGGTCAGCCACAGAAGGGGCCGTGGGATCTATTCCTGTTTGACTACCCCTTCCAGCTCAGGGTGATTCATTCACAAGAGGAAGTGCCCAACCCTGCCACACCTCGCCCTGGGCAGCTGCAGTTGCCCTGGCTGCTTCCCAGGGAGGGTTGCTCTCTACAGACAGACCCTCACAGAAGCCAACCCAGAACAGAAGGAGGCACAAATCTCTAAGAGGGCTCCAGCTGAACTTAGTGTGACAATGGCCGCCATGTCCTGCTTGGCCCCTCCCATCCCGGGATGAGTGGACAGCACTGTGTTATACTGGCTTACCTCTCAACACTGTGGAAAACCCCTCCTACTTAAATAAATAAAACCTGGGCCTCTCCACAGAGGAAATGACCTGCTAAGTAGACCTCTAGCGAGTCTGCAAGCAGGCAGGCCCAGCAGCCTGTCTCCAGAGCTCTCATCTTATTCTGAAGCCACTTCTCCGCTCTGGACACGAGTGGTCCTCTCTCAGCTTACTGCCTCCAACATCAAAGGCATGCAGCAAGAGGCAGACTTCTACCTTGAAAAGATGGAGGCAAGCAAGCAGCCGTCCCGTTCCTCAGAAGGGAGGCTGGCAAGCAAGGCCTTCAGGGAGGCAGACTGGAGTTACCTGAAAGCTTTAACTAAAGTGTCCTTTGCTCCGGGCGCTCTCCTGCGTGAGCCGTCCTTGGAAATACCAACACAGATTCACACAGAGAGCCACACAGATCGAGTCAGGAAACACTATTTGTGACAGCAAAAGTCGTACAACCGTAGTGTCCGTCCGTCCGTCACAAAGGAATGGCTAGAAAGTTCTGGTAAATACTCCTGGTCAGAAAGAGTGAGGCAGACTCGCAGGTGCCGGGACACACGGGCACAGGGACAGACGGTGGCACTGCAGGCTGTGCGGAGCACTCTTCACAGCAGTGGGACATCTGGTGATGCCCGAAGGCATTTCTGATTGTCACAACATACTAGGTGCTAGTGGCATTTAGTGTGAGAGGCCAGGGATGCTGGTGGAAGACACAGGACAGTCTCCAGTGCATCAGCATCTGCACCAGGAGCTCTGAGGATGAGGCCTTCTCAATTAGAAGATAGCTCACTCACTCTTACTCCCTTCCCTTCCGTTCCCCCTTCCCCTACCCTTCCTTCCTTTCTTAAAAAAGCCATAGGGACGTGCTTGTATATCTGTCAATGTACAGATAAATATTTAGACGGCCATTGGGCTTCAAGTGGCAGCATGGATCCGGAGTAGTGGCACACACCTACAATCCCAGCCGTGGAGAGGTGGAGCCAGGAGATTAGGAGTTCAAGGTCAGCCTGGGTTTACAGAGTCAGACTGTTTCACTGGAGGAAACAGTTACATTGTGAAAGGGTAAGAGGTCGCTTTCACCCCGACTCACTGTCTTAGAAACTGGTACTATTCCTAAGCCTAACTGTACTTGTAACGGAAGCCATGAGGGGAAACTAGGCTGCAGGTCTCTTACGTAGTACAGCTTATCAGAGCCACTGTCTCTCTGGAACACGAGTCCTTTTTCCTGAAGCAGCTGGAGAGCATTCTTAAACACTCTCTGCGCTACGCCAGAAGTGCCACTGTCCTTTAACTCCACCTGCACAGGGAAGAAAAAGAAATGTCTCATCTTCCATTACCTGCGACTAACTCCCAAGCCCAACTGGTTTATTATGAATTCACCCAACAGGCTTTTCCTGTGCTGAGTCAGCGTGCTCTAGGCATGCGTCAGCTGAGCAGGCCGGCATTTAGGCAGGGTCAGAAGTCTGCTCTGGAGGGTCACACTTGGTAACTGTGCTGAACTTGGGTTCTGCTCTGACTGATCACGGCTTTGCCCCCAGGCTGCTGGGCGATCTTTCCCATGAGCATCAGCTCCCTCCTCTGAGAGGCCGGGTCAGCAGGGAAAGCACTCGCAGCCATAGGGAGCCAACTGCAGCTCAGCTCCCAGGAACTGCAAACAATACAGGACGCATCCTCTCCAGAGACTGCCTCGCGGCCTCAGGATGTGCTGCCTAGCCTGTTTCAAAGGCCACAGTCCTGAGAGCAAGGACACCAGGGGTCCCTTCTGACAAGCCAGCCGCTTCCGGGACTGAGATCTGTGTTTTGCTCGTCACTTTCAAAAGAACAATGACAGACACGCACGGTTCAGGAAACCAAAATTGCTCACAGACTGAAGCAGCGACTTGGTGCTCAGGCCAGGAACTGGGTGGCTTCCTGAAATATATATAATCTGCCCGCCCAAACATAGTCAGCATTCATCTAGCTGTCAGAGAAACAATGGTCCTGTAAGATCTGCTTATCATGTTTCTGGATTTGCTAAGAAAGGCGACGGTTAGAAAAAAAATCAGAAGGGAGAGACGGGGAAGTGAGCAGCCATGAGTGACAACAGGGCGCCCAGGGCTCTCGGGTTTCTGCATCGCCCGAGCATCTGCAGTCTCCCAGGGCGCTATTAATTGAGGGACACTGACATCCCAAGCAGGGCAATTTGACCAACTGATTCATAATTGATGGAAGAAATCGTTTTCAAAGAGAAACAAATACAGCGACAGATCAGTTTCTTTTTAAATATACAGCACTACACAGAAACAGTCTTCTGCTCTAAGCTTCTTCAAAAGGATACCACGTCAAAACTCCGCCACAGAACATCCTGCCTGGGGGAGTCCTGACGTCTTTCCAGTCAATTGTAGCCATCATGGCTTCACATGAAGGTGGGCCTCGCTACTTACTAATGCTTCTTTAGAACTGGGCATGGTAGCAGACACATAAAGTTCTGCACATAAGAGGCTCAAGCAGAAGGACTGTGAATTTGAGGCTAGCCTGGGTTATGTAGCAAGTTCCAGGTCAGCCTGGACTACAGAGTGAGACCATGCCTCAATAGAAAGAGGAGATGCATGGCTGGAAAGGTGCTTGCCCCCACGTCAAGGCACCTGCTGCCAACTCTTAAGGATCTGAGTTTGATCCTTGGGCCCCAAACACACGCATGCGCGTGCACGCACGCGCGCGCACACAAACCCTGATCTAAAATGTTTTAAAAGGAAAAGAAAAAGGGGAGAGAAGACTAGGAAAGATTTTACTGAAAATAAACTGAGAGGCATCAGAAGCCCTAGGAAGGTCAGTTTAACTCTGAGCTTATTCTAAATGATGAAATGGAAAGGAGGCCAATGGGAAGTGGGCAGTCAGATGGGAGGCTGTCTACAGGCCAACGGGAAGTGAGCAGCTGGAGGCTGAGGCTGTCTACAGGCCACTGGGAAGTGGGCAGCCGGAGACCAAGGCTGTTTAGAAGCAACCTTGGCAAAGAACAAAGTTCCCAGCCACGACCTTCTCCACCCGAGTGTTTTTCTGAAACTCTATCCCTCATCTCCCTTTATGAAATCCTGGGTCACTGCGCACAGAGCCTGTTGCCAGGAAGAGGTAATTAGGTGTGTGAACAAATCTAGGAAGCAAGGTCATGAGGGGCTGGGATGGTGAGAAGGTGCCTGTCCCACCAGCAGCATCCGGAATAAGTTAGGACACTCAGAGCAGCCTGGCTGCTGACGGGAGAAGACTGGAGAGGCGTCAGGACAGTTGCAGAATGGAGCCTGGTTATGGGTGTGAACTCATCCTTGGTACGGGGAAGGAAAGCTCTTAGATGGTGGCAAATCTCTACGTACACAAAGAACAGAAAGATGCACTGCTCACTGAAAACCGAGGTCTCCTAAAGCCGGCAGTGCACTCCCATGTGGGGAACAAGAAGGGAGGCGCCCACCGCTGTCAACATAAGCACAGCATTTGGCCAAGGTCATGCTCCGGACCGGCGGTGGGATCAGGAGCAGGGTGGGAGAGGATGGGAGGGAAACACGCCTGCCATTCTCAGGACCATCTGAATTAAAAAAAAAAAAAAAAAAAAAAAAACCCAAAACCCCAAAATCAATCTTCATTCCTGCAGTACCCAGTCCTGAGGTCCTGTGTAGAGAGCACAGAACATGCAGACAGGGCCTCTGCTAGGACAGCCCTTCAATTCTGCTACAAGAGGTGGGAAAAAAAACCCAAAAACCAAAAAACCACTATGTGCCAGTGACGTCAGCAGGCTGGGACGTAATGGGCGGGGTGAGGACTGCAAGGGACAAGTGGCAGTGACATCACAGATACAGATGGAACTCAGGCCGGGAAGGTAAGTACTAGTGACACAGACAGGGATGCCCCGGGGGTCACAACAGTGAGGGGTGAGATACAGATCTGTGGAGAGATACTGAGGGCAAGTAGCAGTCAGAGGGGATGAGGCATCAGAAGATGACGGTAAGCCGAGACTGTTCACTTAAAAGTAAATACACAGTCACACGCGACAGCAGCGGACCCAAGAGCAGTAATACAAGCGACAGGCTAAACCGGAAATGTCTTAGTAAATCTTAACTTTGTACTAACATAGAAACAGCAAACACCAAAGCAGTGTGCCAGGAGCCCTCGGAGTGCAAGGCGGGGCTGTACCGAGAGGAACGGGAACACTGCTTGGTCCTCTGCACTTTCCTAGCTACAGACATGACTGGATGCAGCTTGGCCTTCACTCGAATTCCTACAACAGGACAGATGAACCTTTCCCAAGGCAAAAGGAGTAAGTCATTAAAAGCCCTGGCTCAGGGATCATCTTGCTGATCGATACATCCTCTTGGGTAGAGGATAGTTGTCTCCTCTCATCTCCCTGACCTACGGGACACCATCTCGGTGAGTACTGGCAACTGCGTGCTGTGACCTCAGCCTAAACACTAAGTGCAGTGTGACCTTGTAAGGGGCAGGTTCAGTGCATTTCAGATTCTTAGTGGTCAGTCACCTTTCCAGAATAGAAATGGCACATGCTAAAACGGTGACCTCTGCTTTTGGAGTCCATCCAGTGTGACTCTGACACCAGTCACTTATGCATCTCCCTCCACCCCACCCCCAGCCCCACCCCCCACATACCTCCCAATGTGCCACACTTACTTGGTCCGAGCCCGTGCTGTGGGTCACAGGCCGACTGGCCAGAGACTGCAAAGACTCCACTGTCTCTAACTCCTGCTGGTAGAAGCTTTGCATTTTCTTCTCCTGGAGGAATTCTTTAATTTTCTCACTCAGCAAAGACGTGAGGCCAGCGAGATCCAAATTGTCTTTATTGCTGCAGGGAGCAAAGTTTTAAAACACCCTGCAGAAAGAAACCACTACTCGGCTCCTTTTGGAGTACACGAAACCAAAAGCTATCTGGGAGAGCCATCCTGCACCATGCTTGTTTTGATTTGCTGTTGTGTTGTTTTGTTTTTACAAACAGGGAAATCCACACGGTGCCCGCTGTGTAGCTTTGGTGGGACCGTGTCACTTGCTGGACACTCGTGGTGGATTATAAAGCGGGTCGAGAACAGCATGGAGGAGGGCCATGTTTGTGAGGGAGAGGAGATCCCACCAAATATCTAGGTGACGTTCATGCTCTTGTGTGCACAGAAGACAGGCATCTAAAGGGAACCAAGCCAGCTCAAGCCCTCTGGCAACCTCTGGGCAGTAGTGCGGAGAGGGTTCCCACTTTCTGTGTTACGCATACCTGCTGTTTGCACTGTTTGACTTACTGGATAAGCGATACATTTACATGTTTGAAAAGTTAAAGAGAGGGCCGGGGTACAGCTCAGTGCTAGAGCACTGGCCTAGCGTGAGTTTGGTCCTGGTTCATTCTCTACCCCGGAAGAAAAACTGTGTGTGACGGCTGTGTGTGTGTGTACACGCTGTACATGTGCTGTGTGTATGTGTGCTGTGTTAAGTACGTGGTCTGTGTATGCTGTCTATGTGCATGAATGTTGTGTGTGTGTGAGAGTGTGTATGTGTGTGTGCATGCATGTGTGTATGTGCTCTGTGTGTGTGCATGTGAGTGTATGTGCTCTGTGTGTGTGCATGCATGCATGCATGCAGATGCCAGAACTTGAAGATACTGGTGCCCTGCTTCATTTCCCTCTACCTATTCCCTTGAGAGCAGATCTCTCATTGACTTTAGAGATAAGGAAGTGGACAGCAAGCCCCGCTGATCGCCCTGCTTCCATCCCCTTAGTGCACACCAGCCGGCCCAGACTTGCCTATAGCCGGGATCTGAGCTTAGGTGCTCACGCATGGGGGACATGCACTTTTACCCACTGAGCTAGCTCTCTAACCCCTCTGCCACCAACTCAATAAAATCAATAATAAGGACAGAATAAAAAGTACCCTCCTGTGCTGGCTAGTTTTATGTCAACTTGACACAACTGACATAGTCATCTAAGGAAAGGGAACCTCAATTGAGAAGATGCCTCCAGAAGTCCGGGCAGCAGGCAAGCTGCAGGAGATTTGCTTAGTGATTGATGTGGGAGGGAGGGCCCAACCTATTGTGGGTGGGGCCACCCTCAGGCTGGTAGTCCTGCATTCTCCTATAAGGAGAATGAGCAAGACCTGGGGAGCAAGTGAGTAAGCATCTATGTATGCTTACCCCTCCATGGCCTCCGCGTCAGCTCCTGCCTCCAGGTTCCTGCCCTGTTTGAGTTTCAGTCCTGACTTCCTTGGATGACGACAGTGGACTGGGAGTAGAGGTTAAATAAACGCTTTCCTCCCTAAGCTGCTCTGGCCATGGTTTCATCACAGCAGTAGTGACCCTAAGTAAGACACAGCCTCATACCATCCTCCCAGCTTGAAGCCTCTAGAGAGCCACTGATAAGCAGTTTTCTTTACCTCATATTTTAGCAAATGTGTGTACATTTGTATTCCTCTTGGGCTTTGTGTCCCCTCTGTACAGGAGTGAAACCCACCCTGTACAGGAGTGAAACCCACCCAACCCGGTTGTTTTTGTCCTTGTTTTATGGTGGGGGAATGCAGGATCGGGGTCACTCTGTGATGGGGACTGTGATGTGCCTCAGTGCAGGCTTCTTCGTGGTTCTCCCCTGGAGGTTTGCTAAGCTTCTTGGATCTGTGTTTCTAGTTTTTAGCTAACTTGAGCAAGTTTCAGCCACGACCCAAATATTCATCTGTGTTCCCTCCACTCCTTCGGTAACTCCAAGTATAATATATTACACAATACATAACAATCATCATGGGCTTGTGTTTCATTCGCAACGACCCTAGTGCCTCTACGCTGTAGTCACTCTCGCTTTGCAGGAGTGGGAACTGAGGCCAGGGAGGCGGAGCCCATGGTCCTCAGGTGGGGGATGTTTGATGATTTGTACCCCAAGCTTCCCTGCGGCCGTATGTTCTCAGCAGTGACAGCCAGGGACTTACTTTAGTGCCTCCTCCTCCTGTAGGGCTGGGTTACGGAAGGGCTGGTCGTACACCTTCTGGTAGAGCTTGGGCAGCTCAAGCATCCTTGCGATTTGCATGTTCCACACTGGATCGTCCACCTTATCTAACAACCCAGGAAAGAGAGGCCACAGGAGTAACCCCGAGAGAACGTCTTCCCACGTCCAAACTACCACTAGGACAATAGTCTAGAGTCACAGAACAGCTCCAGCCATCCCCTGAGAGAGAAGGCAAGGCCCTATATGTGACAGACACATCTAGGGTAGGGACAGGCCTGTCACTAGCAATCTGTATGTTATGCCGATGGACTACTGGGACAGCCTTGTAATTTATATATGTACTTATTGACAGGGTCTCCCTATGAGCCCTGGCTGGCCTATAACTCATTATGTAGACCAGGCTGGCCTTGAATGCAGGAAGATCTGTCTGACTCTGTCTTCTGGGTTCTGAAATTAAAGGCATGTACCACCATGACTGGCTGCTTTTGAGATTTTTCAGCTGAAAACCAGCCAGCACAGTGCAAAGGGGGCGATTTGGAACCACTTCTAATTAGCTATTTTCATTACAGTTGTCTGATTAGATATTTTCATTCCAGTTGATGGGCTTCATGGTGTTCAAGGTGTCCCCGTCGTTTTGAACTAGTAGAATACTCTATGCTAACAGACTGACATTTAGAATGTCAAAGTGCTTCAGAAACGGTGAAATTATCCAAACTTCCCAATTTACTTCTAATTAACATTCTTCAAAATAAAATTCAAAAAAGCTCTTTTCCTAAAAACGGCACGCTAAACATAATTCCCCCCCAACGGGATCAAATCTTCTATGAGCCTTTCTGGAGTCTGACTTCCAGCTAAACAAGCATTTACTGAGCACACACCCAGAATATCAGCTCATTTGGCAGAAACTTACTGTACTTACAATAAATGTTGGCACAGATCTCTCGCTCTTCTCGGAACATGCGCACAGAGCCTCGGACTCGGATGATATCTCCAATCCCTATCCTGGTTTTCTGCTCGATGGTCTCCTGCAGCTTCTTAAGCTGTGATGTCATGCTAAGCTCTCTCGCAGTGCTCAGAATAGCTGGGTCTGGCGGGGCCAGGAGAAAAGAGAAGAGGTATAAGCGAGGGTCCTTCTATGCTGGGGACACAGTTTGAGGGGCTGAGGAAGCTAGTGTGCCTGCTCTGATGGGGCGTTCTAGTATAATAGCTCCTGGTACCTTTTCAAAGCATCTCCCCAGACGCACAAAGTTTGTGCGATGGTTTGCATATGCCCGGCCCAGGGAGTGGCACTATTAGAAGGTGTGGCCTTGTTGGAGTAGGTGTGGCCCTGTAGACGTGGGCTACAAGACCCTCATCCTAGCTGCCTGGAAGTCAGTATTCTGCTGGCAGCCTTCAGATGAAGATGTAGAACTCTCAGCTCCTCCTGCACCATGCCTGACTGGATGCTGCCATACTCCAGCCTTGATGATAATGGACTGAACCTCTGAACCTGTAAGCCAGCCCTAATTAAATGTTGTCCTTACAAGAGTTGCCTTGGTCATGGTGTCTGTTCACAGCAGTAAAAACCTAAGGAAAACAGAAGTGTATCTATCCAAAGGCAGAACAAAAGGAGAAGTCTCTGGAGTGAGGCCAAGTGGGAAGCTCCCGGGTGACTGTACCGCCCTTCCCGCCCCTGCATCACCCGCCCCTGCATCACTGGTGCAAAGGGCTCTATGTAGCCCTGTGCACACGTTCAGAGCAACTGGGGCAACAACACTACGCTGCCCTCTGTTCTGAAAGCTTTATATTGTTTTTGCAGTATTAAGAGACTGAACCTAGGGCCTCTCGCACGCTAGGCAAACACTGTACCACTGAGTGGCACCTACCCCGCCCCCCCGCCCCCCCCCCCCCCGTTTGATTTTACTTTATTTTGAGCCAAGGGCTCAATGAGTTGCCCAGGCTAACCTTGAACTCACTCACTCTTTAGCCCAGGAAGGCTTTCTAAAAGTACAGATGTTTTATTTTTAATTGTGCATATGTGCATCTGTGTGAGGATATGTATGTGCATGAATATGCAGACACCTACAGAGGTGTTGGGGACCGAATTCAGGTCCTCTGGAAGAGCAGCAAGTGCTCTTCAACTGTTGAGCCATCTCTTCAGACTCGGAATTCACTTCACCTGCCTCAGTTTCCCGAATAAGTGGAACTACACCTGCACTACCACGCCTGGCTACAAACAGCTCTTTAGCGTATGACTGTGGAGGCCTGTGTGGTAGTATATGCTGGTAACCCCAGCTACTCAAGACGACACGGGGAGGATAAGTGAGTTCCTGGCTAGTCTTCAGTGCACAGTGAGGTCCTGTCTCAAAACAATAACAACAAAAGTATTTGTGCAGAGACTTCGTCCCTCCCATCAGTGTTGAGGGGACTAGACTAACCAACCCTTCTCCCTCCCAAGTGTGGGCTCTCTCCTCCCATCTTTATCCTTCACCTCACGGGGAAAAGAAGATAATGTTCACTCAACCCTAAATAATCCCTACCGCTGGGTTTTACTTCTAACTGTATGAGATAAGAAAGGACAGGGTGGGTAGAAGAAGCCTGGCCACTGGGCAGATAGGCGCTCTTCTACGGGCTTTATAACGTGCCCGAGCATCCAGCCCTCACAGCTGCTCCATCGGGAGCTCCACTTCAGAGATGAGACACGTATGTCACAGAGAGGTCAAGCAACCTTTCCGAAGTCAGAATCTTCTTTCCGAAGAAGAGAAGCTGCAGTCTGAACGGCACTGTCTGGCTGCAGAGACTGTAACTACACTGCACTCTGCACCGCCCGCCCCAGGGGATATGGCCTGCGTCTGTAGTCAGAGTGGCTCCCTAGGGACTCGGTGTTCTGTTCTTCTGCCTGCTGGAATTCCACATACGCATGTGGCCATAGAAGCTGCATGACTCTGCGTTTTGTTATCGCTTTGGCTTCTGAAATGTGGTTTGGCTATGCAACCCCAGATGGCCCCGAACGAACCCTTACTTCGGCTTTTGGAGTGCTGAGAGCGGCTCAGCGGATCCTAGTACAGCATCCTGCCACATTAACATGGCAGGTTAGTTGGTAGCCTGGCTGCACGTTCCTTCCCTTTGGATGGCTTCTCATTTTGATTTTGGTCACTGCATGGGGCAGGTGGAGGGGGAGCATTTGGCTCCCAGAGCCAGAGAAACCCAACTTCTATCTCAGCAGGTTCTCAGCTGGGATGACACCTCCTCACGTACAGTGTGTCTCACTCTAATGTCCCTTTCTCCTCAACTGAATGAATCAAGGAAATGAGGAGAATGGCAGTCTACAACTACTACCACACACACACACACACACACACACATACACACAGGCACATGCACACACATACACATGGCTGTTGTGCATGACTCAACTGTGGACAGAGGAAGTGACAACTGTTTGTGACAAGTGACTGGGCTCTCTAGGTAACTATTTACTTTTTTGGGGGGACTCTCACTGCCTCTAGCTCCCAAACACCAGGATTATTGGTTTGTCTCAGTCACTGAGTTGGCTGTCTTTATAAGGGACGACAGCCTCTGTGTCTCTTGGCTGATAAGCTCACACTGTTGGTTTCATTAAACTTCAAGCAAACTGTGCCCACGATGCTTATCACATACATTGTCCATTGCTTTTTTTTTTGGTTTTTCGAGACAGGGTTTCTCTGTGTAGCCCTGGCTGTCCTGGAACTCACTTTGTAGACCAGGCTGGCCTCGAACTCAGAAATCCACCTGCCTCTGCTGGGATTAAAGGCGTGCGCCATCACTGCCCAGCCTATTGCTTTATTTTTAATATTTATTTGATTTCTTTCTCTTGTATCAGAGTTTTTAAAAAAGTATCTTGATTTTTTAATTCATGCCTCTTATTCCCCTGGTTTTAGTAACCCAGCAGCTGGGGTTTCTAGAGCACAGCATGTTTACTGGGACAGACACACAGCGTGCCTTCTTCAGGTTCCTTTACGTAAGCTGCAGGATGCGAGGAGTCACGGTCACCTCTTTCCAGATACGACTCTACCTGAAAAGACATTGGCTAACTGCTGATGTATTTCCTACAGCTCAGTAGGTTTGTCTCAGCAGGGTTTCCTAATAGAGGGATCTTTGTTTTAGTCTTTTGCTCAGATGTTCTGCTTTCTGACCAACTACAATGTTGACAACCATAGTTTTGTAATGTGTAGCAGCACTAATACACATGTGCTGTTCATAGCAACACGGGGAGCACAAAGAACTGCGCATGCGGTGACTGAAACCTAGGAAATCAGACGCAGAGCAATGGCTGCTCAGTTCACTGGGTTTGTCAGTTTCTAAAGGCTGTTCTCCCACCTTCCTACCTCAGGCCCTCTCTCCCCACTTCCTACCTCAGGCCCTCTTGTTCTCTCTCCGAAGTTAGGGGTATTTACAACCTCACTGCCACATCACGGAGATGCTAAAGAGCTCCGCGTGGCCCCACTGACATTATCAGGTTGACAGCTGATCTGAGAAAAGAGGCCTCGCTTTCATTTAAAGAGTAAGTCAAATTGATGAAAGGAGGCTCTAGCGTGTAATTTAATGAATGTAATGAGACAGTTGGAGCCTGACAGAACTCATTTTAGTGGTCTCCATCCTGAAGGTAAACCCCTTTTAACATTCTGATGGTGAGGGCTAACCTGTCTTAACGTTGATCATAAGCTAAGTGCAAATGGTATAGTCAATGTAACATCCACAGGGTTTACATTATAGTTTTTATTTAATTGATTGGAACATGATTTTGACTCACACTGAATTCTGTTTTTTAAAAATGATCTTCTTTGGCCACCTTCCAATGAAAGCCTTTAAACTTTGGGCAATTAAATTAAAAGGAAAGAACGAGTGAGTTGGGAGCAATTTAAAAATACCACGTCACATGTGCCACATCACATGTACCATGACAAGGGCTCTTTCTAGGCTTTCTCCGGAAACTAACCATTTTATTTATGTTTGCAAAGCAGCTTAAAATGAAGACTGCTCTCTAACTGTCACCGGTTCACCTGCTTTCGGACAGTTAAGACATCTACCTCTCAGCATGTTCAGTATTAACAACCGTTGATCTAAAAAATTACTGAGTTTAGGAGTTCCATAGTGTTGCTGGTCATGCCACTTTTTAAAAAGCAGTGAATGTGGTGGCACACACTTCTGTTCCCAGCACTGGGAGGCAGAGGCAAAGGGGATCAGGGAGAGTTTGAGGCCAGCCAGAGCCACATAGTGAGACCCTGTCCCCGCCTGATTGTCCCCTGTATCATCCATGGCCCACTTGGTGCTAAAATGGCAGTGTCAAGTAATGAAGGCAGATCACGTCCACAAAACAGAAAATATACACCATGTGTCCCTTTATAGAAAAGCTTGCTCACCCTCCACCTAACTCAGGCGCTGCCAGACAAACTGCACCTTCTGATTAAGGATTGTGAGTAGAGCCATAAGTCTGTAAATGACTCACAATGCCACTGTGGCCTGCACGCTTCTGTACCCTCCAAGCCTCAAGTGCTGGAAACTATCCAGACTGTACCAGCAAGTGGTCCATCCCGGGAATGAAATAACAACAGACTTCTTACAAAACAGAGAGCTGCGTTTTTGGCTCATAGGCCTGGATGCACAAGCCCAGGGTTAGGCAGTCTCTGTGATTTGCAAAGAGTAACATGTCATAGCAGGATCCTATGTCCAAGCCAGGAAGCAAGAGGAGACTAAGACAGGGTACCATTTCATAGCATGTCCTCAGTGATCTAGGCCCTCACATTAGTCCACAAGATCTTCCATTCCTGCCAACCCTGGAGAGGGAGACTTTCATCCGGACCATAGCCGCAGCACAACCGTGTTAGGAGGTGGGACTGAACAGGAGGCATTCAGAGCAATAGGCCAGGGTGGACGAGTCACTGCTACCATGAGAGCGTGCAGAAAAGAAGGGCTTCTCTCTGCTTGCTCCTTGGCCACGAGAGGAACACTCCAGAGGGAGCAACATTCAAGGAGCCATCTTGGAGGTGGAGACTGGCCTGCGGGTTCTTCGGATTTCCCAACCTCCAGGCCCGACGAACCGTTTGTCATAAATTACCTGCCTAGAGTATTCTGTGGAAGAGCATTGTGACCGTTAATCGTCACTGTCAAGTGGACTGGATTGAGAATCACCATGGAAACACACTCTGGGTATATCTGTGAGGATGTCTCCAGAGAGGATTAACGAGAAGAAATCCACCCTGAGTCTGAGCTGTGTTACGCCATAGGCTGTGATCCCTGACTGCAGGTGGACAGCGGCGTCCATCTTCCTCTGCTTCCTGTGTGTGTCGTGTGGCCAGGTACATCACTCGCCTGCCTCCCTGCCTTCCCTGACAAACGATGAGCAGAAACGTCATCGTCCTTAAGTTCCTTCTGACAGCTGGGCATGGTGGCATGGGAATTTAACCCTAGTAATTGGAAGGCAGAGGCAGGTGGATCTCTGAGTTTAAGGCTAGCTTGCACTGTGAGTTCAGGCCAGCCAGGGTGGGTTTTACACACACACACACACACACACACACACACACACACACACACACACTCACACCTGTTTACCAGGTATTGTGTCACAGTGATTGGGAAAGTAGTTAACATAAGCACAGACTCCTAGACTGCATAAGAAGGAGAACGCTGGAGGAGCACACCTCGGTTCTGCACTTCCTAACGTTGATGGGCCATGAGTGCCTTCCTGGAGCCCTGGCCTTTTTTGTTGCCATGATAGAGTGGAGCTTCACACTGTGAGACAAAATATACTTTTCTGCTTTTAGACAACCAACCAACCAACCAACCAACCAGCCAACCAACCAACCAACCAAACAACCAAACAAACAACCAACCAACCAACCAAACAACCAAACAAACAACCAACCAACCAACCAGCCAGCCAGCCAACCAACCAACCAACCAACCAGCCAACCAACCAACCAACCAGCCAACCAAACATAGGCACAGACTAAAACAAGTACCCAACCCACACAAATCCAGGTCTGCCTGTCTTACAGGTTCATCGCTTGCCTTCTAAGCAAAGCAGAGTCACCAACTTGGATGTTCTCAAGTTAGGGACAGGTATGCTGAGAGCACACAGGACTAGCTAATTCCTAAGTACACGAACACTGGAAAACCAAACAAATGAGCAGTCATTGGTCGGCACAGCCAAAGGGAAGGTGGGATTCTGGCACGTGATGGTAAAAATAAGGAAGAAAGCTCCTAAGCACAAGACATTCCTGCACCATCCAGCATGAGCCATCAGACACTGGAGGTTACCCACTGGAGGGAGACACTGGATAGCCCCACATGGATGTCATTCTTCATATGGGACAAAACGGCAAAAGACAGTGCCGGTGCCTATGGCTACATGGAGCCTAAAAAGATCACTAACGCTGATAACATCCTGTAAATAATTATGAACCTAATTTAATTGTTTAAAGATTAATTTTGTTAGATGTACTCATGTTTTGCCTGAATGCATTCATAGGTGCCACATGCATGCCCGGTGCCTGAGGAAATAGGAAGAGGGCGTTGGATTCCCGGGAGCTGGAGTTATGGATGGCTGAGAGCTACCGTGTGGGTTCTGGGAACTGAACATGAAAACTTTAAAAGTGACTTAAAGGGCTGGAGACAAGGCTCAGGGCTTAAGAGCACTTTCTGCCCCTGAAGAGGACCCAGGCTGGGTTCCAAGTACCAACATGAGGGCTTACAACCCTTTGTAACTCTAGTCCTCAAGGAGCCAATGCCCTCTTCTGACCTTTGTAGGCCTTGCATGCATATGCTGTGTACTGGTATACATTTAAGTGAACCACCCATACATATAAAATAAAGTAAATGGACTTGCATCATTGAAATATATTCACATCATTCCAAATGCTTTAGTGAGTCAATGTGTTCAAAATATAATTTTAAAATTTATATTACTTAGCAGCTAACTTCCAAAGGAATCCTACCTTTATTTTTTTTTCCTGGAACTCATTCTGTAGACCAGGCTGGCCTCGAACTCAGAAATCCACCTGCCTCTGCCTCCCCAAGAGCTGGGATTAAAGGTGTGCACCACCACTGCCCGGCAAAGGAATCCTACATTAGCAAGCTTTGAATCCTTGCTATGTATTTGAACATATATATTAGAGTTTTCAGAAAGTCTGAATCATGATAGCAGAGACATTAGTGCACGCATATGACAGGAGCAGTCTCCAAATCTTTGCTCAGGAATTCTCATCTGATGAGCCGTAAGGCTGCAACATCTTGGCTTGTAAAACAATAGGTGAGGTAAAAACTGTACTGTAGAAACTTCCAGAAACCCTTTCTCAGTCCCTAGGTTTAGGAGAAGATGAGGACCAAGGAGGTAGGAGAGAAGCAACTACCCTTCTTTACTACAAGGGCAGGGTGTCTGTCAGGGCCACCGATGCAGCCCAGCAGCTAAAGCACTGGGGACAGGGTCTCAGGGCCACCGAGGGACAGGGTGTCAGGGCCACCAATGCAGCCCGGCAGTAGCTTAATGTGCAAACACTGACTGACAGCTCTTTGGTGAGCTACCTTGAGTGACATCAGAGGACTGTGGCAAGCACAGTTACCTGAGGAAGACTCAGCGTTGCTCAGCTTCTTCCAGCAGACGCAGTTTATAACCCCAGTGGCATCGTCCACTGAAAGAGAAGCAACAAGGGAGGTGAGAGACTTGGCTATGGCCGGAATCCCCGTGTCATTCCAGGCTTGGAATCCACATGTCAGCACTGCATTCAGCCATACTGAGGGACGACGCCCTTAAAGAACCCTGTCTATAGAAGCAACCTTTCTCTATGCAGCATGAACTGCTTACCTGTGAGCATATACACACATGACCCCAAAGGACACACAGTCAACCTTTCCCTCGGCCTGTCTACCTCTATGGCGGTGAAGAATCTACTCTGGTAACAGTGGGTAACGTTAGGTGCAGATCAACCCGAGTGCGTGCCCACATCTATAACCTTCTTCTTCTCTCTCTCTCTCTCAAACAAGGAAGCACCATGTGGCCTGTGGTTGTGGCACTGGCACTCTGGGCCCGGCTTCTGTCATCTCTTCTCTAGCTCGCTCATTCCCCAGCAAAGCAGCCCACAGCGTTTGGCCCAGGGGTTCCCTGTGCAAAGGTCTCAGCCCAGTCCTCACCTCTGCAGGGATATAAGGGAGAGGAAACTCATCACAGGACTCAGCTTCATTTTTCCTAACAGAAAATAATTATACCCTGGCCACCAAAATAGAACCGCTCTACCTTACTTTATTTATAGCACCAAAAGGGGAAAAAAATTAAACAGTTTCCATGAGACTTGGATTTGTGATTTCAGAGGAACTTGAAGATCTCTGCTGAGAGAAGACAGGACCTTCTCTTTGTCTGAATTCTGACAAATTCCAAACATAGGTTGCTAAGCACAGGGTAGTGGGCCTCATAATTGAAACAAAACAAAACAAAACAAAACAGTAGACTGTTGTAAAGGCCCAAGGCCCATGTGATATAGACTATAAGGGAAAAAGTTTTATTGTTAGATTAAATCTCTGAAGAAAGAGGATTTTTCTTTATAGCAAATATAAGTTCATTTGTTAACACAAATTGAGAAGAAGACATTGGTGACCATCTTTAAGCTCTGCATTTAGACTTTCAAAAGCAGAATCTGAAAACTGTAACTCATTAAACAAAGTGTGAGCCGGGCGTGGTGGCGCACGCCTTTAATCCCAGCACTTGGGAGGCGGAGGCAGGCGGATTTCTGAGTTCGAGGCCAGCCTGGTCTACAAAGTGAGTTCCAGGACAGCCAGGGCTACACAGAGAAACCCTGTCTCAAAAAAAAAAAAAAAAAAAAAAGAAAGAAAGAAAGAAAATGGGAACAACGGAAATGTTTACAAATATGTAGTTGTTTAAATAACTTGTAATAATGTAGTATTTGATATATGAGATTAACATGTTATGACGAGGACCTAGGCCCTCACTGTTGAAAGACACAGGCCTCTCCATGAAACACAAATCCCATATACCTTCTAAATCTTACATGTATAAAGATTGAACAGTATACTTCAACAGAAATTATTTTAAGACACTAAATGCTAGTAGTAGAATCTTTTGAAGTATGGAAGAAGCAGCCTCCATTCAAGCAGTGAACATTAACTGCCAGGTAAATTTCAAAAACACAGAGAGACAGGGTCTAACTCTACAGCTGGCTTGGACTCACTACATAGCCCTGGCTGGCCTCAATCTTGCAGGAATCCTTTGCCTCTGCTGCGCGAGTGTGGGGATTATAGGCCGGAACCATCTGGCTGGGTGTTTATATTGGAAGCAAGACTAGTAGCAGTGAGCAAACCCTTGACCCTTGTTCTAGGGGACATGAGGTTGTCCTGGTCTAACCCAGCATCTTTAGGATCACGAGAACCCAAGCTGCCACCTGGGCTCTGTGTGCTATGGACACTGCCACCAGACGCTGACTTCTCTGCCTCTCCTGGCAGACGGTGTAGCAGGTCCTAAGGCCTGCCGCTGAGTGACCGAGGAGACCCATTAGAAAGCCACGCCACATCCTTCCCTAGCGTGACACTAGGAGTCAGTGTGGGCGGAAACACACAGTCGACACCTGCAGTGACTCAGGGAGAGCTGTGCTGGGCCTGCAGACAGCGGGAGGTAAGTGGCTCCCTGCTTCAGCTGGCCACACGAGCACTGAAGGGCAGGACGCCTTTCTGCTCTTAACTGCTTCCACACGGCTGCCTTCCTGCCGCCCACAGATGTGTCATGCTCTCACGACAACCCACTTGGAGGGAAGTCTTCTTAGGGAAGAGCCAAGCACTCCATCTTAAATGTTTCCACAGTGGGAAAGCGAGCTACACGAAGCCCATTTCTGTCACGAGGCAGAGCAGATCCAATTCTAGGGCCAGAACTGGAATCCCCAACTGTCTCTTATTTGATCTGAAAACATTAACTCCAGATGACTGGGGTTGGGAGCCTGGAGAAAGTAGGGGATGCGATGCGAGAGACAAAAGCTATTTTGAGCTCTCTGCCGACAGCAGCGCACGCTGGGGCCAGCTAGCAGTCAAACGGACTCATATGCCTCTCTCAACACCACCCTGAGAAAGCTGAGTGAGTCCCAGTTTCCTCACCTGCAAAATGGAAATAGTTGCCCATTTTCTACTAGTAGTATTGCCATAACTATTTCTAAACAAAATGGGGAGAATCACGTGGAGTGATAAATGTAAAAAGTGCCTTGTAACTGAAAGCCACGATTATGTCACCACCGGGGCACGGAGAGTAGTAGCGTATTCCGTATTGTACTACACCCAACGCGCTTGCCCACAGCTGGGCATGCTGAAGGAGCGCGGGGCATGCTTGCTGAGACGGAGAAAACCAAGACCAACGTCTTTGGTAAGATAAAGCAAAGAGCCAGGGCAAGATTTTAAATACACACACACATAGAGGAGAGAGAGAGAGAGAGAGAGAACACGCAGAGGGAGAGATCTCATCTCCAGCATGTTCTTTATAAGCACAGGGACAATCACCTTCAGGAAATAGGTCGAGGTAGAGATGCAGTGATCCTGACAGTGTCAACCAAATGTTCGTGGACATAAAGGTCAACTCCTACCTTTCCCCACACACAGCAAGAAAGCACACTGCAGACAATGCCACACACGTGATGGTGTCAGTCAGAGTAAAGGTCAGCAGTTCAGTGGTAACCCCCTCCCCGCCAACGTCTATCCCGGTTTCTCCCCCACAGTCTTGGAGCTGCTCCACTCGTGTGGCGATGTGACAAACCAAGTTGCTTGCATTAGCGTCGGAGAGACTGCTCAGCGTCACACTGGGTGGCTCACAGCCGCTTAGAACTCTAACTCCAGGGGACCTGACACCCTCTTCTTGCCTCCTTGTGCACCTGGACTCACAGGCACATGACCACACACTGGAAAAAGCAAGACACACCATACTAAAGCCCATTCCAGCAATTGTCTAGTGTCTAAGATACGGAGGCTCTGTGCTTAGTTTTCAACACGAGAGACAGGCAAGTCTGATAACGGATATTTACACCTTAAGTAACAAACTGTTTTTTTTTTTTTTTCCTCTCCCCTAACTGCTCTGGATATAAATCTTTTAAAACGATTGTTATCTAAATACCTCTATTTTTACGTTTACGGGGCCTCTTTTCAAAGGGATCGCCGTAACCACTCACTCCAGTCCTTGGCTCTGCACGGCTGTGTGGCAGGTGTCAGGTGTCTCCCCTGACCATCGGTGACCCTACACGGCTGCATTTCAATTCTTCCACGGCTCCCCCCCCATCCCCCTCTCCACCCCCCCCCCAGCAGTGCCTCACCGCACCCATCCGTGTCATTCTTACCTGTGGCCTCCTTTGCTTCGAGAAGACACAGGACTCCGCCAGCCTCTCAAGAGAGCGCTTGTTTTTTTGTTTTTTTGTTTTGTGTGTGTGTGTGTGTGTGTGTGTGTGGCCCTGGATGCTCACAAGCATGAGGGCTGCTGAAAACTCAACTTGCATCTGAGTGGGGACAAACAGTTTCAGAGGATCGCTCTTACCTCCGTAGCTGTAGAAAGTCTCTCTTTCTTTCACGCTGATGACAGCTCCCATGATATCTACCCGCCTTATTGGATGCCCGTTGTAAAAATATGTACCTAAAAATCAAGAAGAAGGAGATCATACGACACAACCACATTTGCTTGCATTAAATGTCTCTCGGGCATAAGGTGTCACAAGTCACTGGTGAGCTGTGTGCTCAAAATCCAGCCTTAAGAGTCAGTCCTATGCTGGGCAGTGGTGGCGCACGCCTTTAATCCCAGCACTCGGGAGGCAGAGGCAGGTAGATTTCTGAGTTTGAGGCCAGCTCGGTCTACAGAATGAGTTCCAAGACAGCCAGAGCTACATAGAGGAACCCGGTCTCGAAAACAAAACAAAAAAGAGTCAGTCCTTGGCAAGTGGCAGGCTCCAAGAAGGTAAGTGGTCCTTTTAAGGAGCAGAAATCAGAAAAGCAGGCTCTTGAGAGGCCTGAACTAGCACAGCAGGGAAGAGCAGGGTTACTCTCGAAGGTTGGTTAGCTTCCCATTCCACTGTGAATAGGACTGTGCTCTGTGAACACGGCCCGCAGGGCTGAACACAGCCATCACTTGATGTGAGCAAATCACCGAACCCGGTTGACTGCACGGGAAGCTATGGCTTTTCTTTTTTTTTTAAGTTTTTTTTTTAGATTGATTTATTGTACTTTACAAATATGAATGTTTTGCCCGTATGCACGAATATATGTGCACCATATGCATGCCTGCTGGGTCTCCCGAAACTGGGGTATGGATACTGTGAGCCACCATATGGGTACTGGGAATTGAAGCAGGGTTCCCTGCAAGAGCAAATGCTCTTGATCGTGAGCCCTCTCTCCAGCTCCATGACTTTCTAAAACCACAACTTTCCTAAGTCATCATTTGTATGAACCAGTGAGGAAAAGATACACACACTGTGCTGGGCGTGATGACGCACGCCTTTAATCTCAGCAGATCAGGAGGCAGAGGCAGGCGGATTTCTGAGTTCGAGGCCAGCCCTGTCTACAAAGTGAGTTCCAGGACAGCCAGGGCTACACAAAGAAACCCTGTCTCGAAAAACAAAAAAAACAAAACAAAACAAAACAACAAAAAGATACACACACTGCCCACTGGGGCCAGCTGACTGCTGCTCAAGCACTTTTTAAAACCCTGTTTGCAAAGCCCAGGCTACATGGATGCCGGAGGCAAGTTTCTGCCAGTGGGGAAATCCGAGGGGGGGGGGGGGCTGCCACTGGCACACAGAGATTTTTCTTTTTCATATGTGAAAACAGTTGTGATTTTTTAGAAGCCATCAGCTCCTAATTCCACTTTCATTCCCAGGACTTCCTGGCTGCCTGCCTCAGAGCTTCTCACCCAGAGTCCATATCCCAGTGAGGCTCCTGCGTCAGCTTCTGCCATCAACTTAGATCACACACAGGTTCCCAAGTAGTAGTCTCTCCGCCTTCAGCCCCCTGCCGCACCTGCAGTCTTTATCTTCAGATGCGAAGGATATATATATATATATACTTTCATTTTTTTATTTATTTTACTTTTCTACTTTGAGGGCAATACATTATTTTTTTTTAATATTATTGCTTATTTGTATGGATGTGGATGAGAAGACGGTGTTACATTCCACGGAGATGAACTTAGAGGCAGTGGGTTATCAGTTACCCAACTGGGCACTGGGAACCAAATTTGGGTCCTCTGAACGAACAGCACTCGAATACTAAGCCATCTCTCTAGCCCCATCGTTATATTTTCAAAATGGCCTTTTCCTTTGTAAATAAATATGGATTGTAAACTAAGAAGCCATGATTACTTCAGGCATTTGTCCACACTTTTTTTTTTCTTTTCTTTTTTTTTAATCAGCGCAGCTGGCCAGACCTCTGAATTTCAATCCATTAGGAGACTGCGGCCTGAATTTTCACACTGACCACTGCTGATGGATTGATGGACGGTTCTCACAGAGGGATATAGGAGAGTGGGTGTGGCTTGCAGAGAAAAGCGCAGTGAACTTCAGTCTGAGCTGGTCCCTCTCTTGTGGGCAGGTGGACTTCTAAGGAGGAGCTGGTAGATGGGAGAACTATCGTTAGGGCAACCTAGGAGGCCAGAAGCTGATGATGGCAAGGTCCCCTGAAGGAGGGAGCCCAGGACACAGTGTTACCCCTGAATGACAGCTGCTCCTATTCACCAACACACAGGCTGACTGGGTATGACAAGGATCTACAGTCAACAGCTGAAACGTTATGACCCTGAAGATGGGGCGAGGGGCTGGCTAAACAAATCTGTCCCAACGGCAGAAAGAAGACTGAACTAACACATAAGCCAGTGTCCCTGAGTCACCGATCTTCGTCCGACAAACCACATCTGAACACATTCTCACTTGACAACGCACTATACCTCCTTGAAAAGGATTAAACATGGACCTCACGAATGTGTGTCTTGGGAATTAACAATGGCCCACTTTCAAGAGCAGTCACTTGAGGCTGCAAGAAAATCCTTCCAGTCCCAAAGGACTCAGCAGAAGTCAATCTTGAAAACATCACAGGACAATAGAGAACTACAGAAACAAACAAGCAGCAGATGGTTTGAATTGGGGGGCCAGTGGGGTGGGGATGGGGGGTAAACTCTGAGGAAACTGGCTGAGGAAGAAATGCACCGCTTTAAAAACACAGAAGAAACGTCTCCGGGCATATTAAGACACAAACCACAGGGTAAGAAGCCAGGCCTCGAGACGATGGCTTACAACACTGCAAAAGAGAACCACTTCCTTCTACCACAGCGAGCTGCTCTTCTGGAGCCCAAGGGTGCAGCTCTGTCCATGGAGGAAGTAATGATCCAACAGACAGGCTAACAGCAAGCCCATGGGCCAGCCTTTCCCACAGAGCCCACTACAGCCTAGGATATCCTGGGTATCTGGGCTTAAGAAAAGGAAGCCACCCTGTAAAGGGTGTAAAGAGCCAAGGTGCACTTGCTGATAAGTGGATATTGGCCCAAAAGCTGGGCTACCCAAGATGCAATTCACAGGCCACATGAAGCTCAAGAAGGAAAACCAAAGTGTGGATGCTTTGGTCCTTCTTAGAAGGGGGAAGAAAATACTCATGGGAGGAGACAAAGTGTGGAGCAGAGACTGAAGGAAAGGCCATCCAGAGACTGACTGCCCCACCTGGGAATCCATCCCATAATAGTCACCAAACCCAGACACTATTGTGGATGCCAAGAAGTGCTTGCTGACAGGAGCCTGATATGGCTGTCTCCTGAGAGGCTCTGCCAGGGCCTGACAAATACAGAGGCGGATGCTCAAAGTCAACCATTGGACCGAGCTCAGGGTCCCCCAGTGGAGGAGCTAGAGAAAGGACTGAAGGAGCTGAAGGGGTCTGCAACCCCATAGGAAGAACAACAATATCAACCAACCAGAGCTCCCAGGGACTAAACCACCAATCAAAGAGCACACATGGAGGGACCCACAGCTCCAGCCACATATGTAGCAGAGGATGGCCTTGTCAGGAATCAATGGGAAGAGAGGCCCTTGGTCCTGTGAAGGCTTGATGCCCCACTGTAGGAGAATGCCAGGGCAGGGAGGTGGGAGTTGGTGATTGGGGAGCACCCTCATAGAAGCAGGGGAGAGGGGGATGGGATAGGGGGTCTTGGGGGTTTATGTGTGGGGGCAGCCAGGAAAGGGAATAACATTTAAAATATAAATAAAGAAAATAATATTCAATTTAAAAAAATAAAGTTTTATCTTTGCAAAAAATTAATTAATTTTTAAAATCCATACACATTAAATAAAAATAAAGTAAAATTAAAAAAAAAAAAAAGAGCCAAGGTCATTGGCAAATTTGACTCAGATTTTAAGCTACTGTTGATGAACATCCACAACCCCAGGAAGATATTTCTGTTTTCTTTCCTTAAATAGTACTTTTAAGGGCTGGAGAGATGGCAAGAGCACTAGCCGGGGACCTGAGTTCAATTCCTAGCACCCACACAGTAGCTCCAGTTCCAGGGGAATCCCACGCCCTCTTCTGGCCTCTGAGGGTACTGCACGCTTATGATGTGCAGCCATACATGCAGGCAAAACTCCTCTCTGCATAAAAACAAAATAAAATAATTAAAAATAGTACTTCTAAAGAGATCCATCTCAAGAAACAAGATCAAAAACCATTCAGATCCAGGCTGGTCTACATGGTGAGTATATCTGCATGGTGGTCAGCTAGGGCTACCTAGAGAAATCCTATCTTCAGGGAAGGTATCCTGCAAAGCTTTAAAGGCATAAGACAGTGAACAAGCAAAACAATAAACCACACAACTAAATACTACATACTTCACATTTCTACCGGTGAAACCCAAAGGTCAGGTGTATGGAGATGGTGTTTTACAAGGCAAGCCAAGCAGTACCCAGTCAGGCAAAATTTCACAGGTTTAGGGCTGACTCTCCACTAAGATGGCCCCTTTTCAGCTTCCAGACTCCAGCCTTGCTGGGACCCTCTGCCTGGCCCGTTACACTGCTGTTTATGTGACTCCTGCAGCTTTGATGCTTAGCCAGAACGCAGGAAGGGGTCATATATAATGATTACAATTTATAAGAAAGGGGACAAATCAGTAGGCTACATAAAGTGCAGAGGAAGGTGTGGAGGGCTCCAAGGTGAGACTCGGGGACACATCACCCTCTGACACAGTACACTTAACTAACCAGGTCAGCTCATGCAAGGCTCAGCATCGGGGCTTTTCATGGGTTTCATGGTGTAGGTATGATGGATTCACTGGTCATATGGCCTCACCCTCTAAGATCAGGTGGATAGGGTCTCTCTTTGATTCCCAACCCTCAATTAATTGGGTATAGATAGGTCCATTCTGATAACATGCTCCATTACGATAAACTAAGGTGTGGTCCCCACCTCCAGTACAAAGACACTCCTTTTCTCAGGAAATTCCAAAGATTGAGAGACTATTGCCCAGGGCCAAGTTCAAAAGGCAAGCACATTCATTACAGGGCACCGTTTTTTGTCTTCTGTAGTTGTTAACCTCTATTTTTGTTTATTTGTTTGGTTGGTTGTTTCAGATACTCTGGCATTAAAAATTTCTAAGTTTTATGGAGTCATAAGTATCTTGTTTGGTTTTGTTTGTTTGGTTGGTTTTTGTTTTGTTGTTTTCTGGCCTTGATCTGACAGAGATCTCCTGGCTTCTGCAGCCTGTCAAACCCTGGGATTACAGGCAAACATCACCACATCTCTCTTGTCTTGTTTTTAGAGCCTCAGTGTCACGTAGACCAGGCTGGCCTTGGATGTGGCTGAGAATGGAAGACCCTGAAGTCCTGATCTGCTTCCACCTCCTGAGCGCTGGGATTACAGCTGTGTAATCCACATCTGGCTCACAAGAATTCTCTTTATGGTGACCTAAGACAGAAGCCCAAGCAAAAAAAAAAAACCTAGAGTAATGGGGTTTCCTATGCTCTTGGAATTCAACAGCATAAGAATAAGATGTTAGCTTCATCCATGAGATTTCCTCTTACAAATGAACATCTGAGACAGTCTCCCCAGAGAGGGAAAGGACCACAGGGCTGGGTCTCACTGCTTTTAACACATCATCACATCCTTTTGCCCACAGGGATGCCCCTGGGACTTGCTTGCTTCCTTACTCACAGATCTTTGAAGAAAGACTGGCATTTGGTGTGAATTAATTTCCTCCCAAGGAGATGAGCTATAAAGAACACCAGATAATTCTGGAAAATTCTGGAGGAGGCTGGCTGCCTTCCAAGTGAAAGGAAAAAAAAATCCACAGACTAAGTTCAACAGTTGGTAGGGAGCAAAGGTGTAGGAAAAGACTTCTGTACAAACGGCTTTAGAAGGTCATCCAAGCACATAAAATGGACCACATAAACCTCTTTTCATTCAAACTGGGAATATTTGATAGCCTGACTTTTTTTTTTTTTTTTTTTTTTTGACTCAAAGCTCGTTGTTCAGAAGGTCCCTGAATGGAAACTTCACAAAATTGCAAGGGGTTTAACCAAAGTTCTCACAAAACACAGTAAACTCCCAGAGGACTACCCACAGCCACCTAAATTATTCCAATCTATATATTTGTTAAACTTTCAGGTATAATAATCATATCTCTAGTAACCAATACTTTAATTTTTAAAATTGTGGCTGAGGAGATGGTTCAGTTAGTAAAACACCTGTGGCACTCGCAGAGTGGCCTAAATTCTGACCACCGGCCCTCACAGAAAAGCCCAGCTTGTCTGCATATACTTGTAACCCTGTATGGGATCAAGCAGACATGAAAAGATCTTTCAAGCTCATTGGCCAGTCAGCCTAGTGAGGTGCACCTTTAATCCCAGCACTTGGGGAGGCAGAGGCAAGTGTTCGAGGCCAGCATGGTCTACAATGAGTTTTAGGACAGCCAGGGTTACACAGAGAAACTTTATCTCAACTTGCATGCCCCTCCTCGCCTGCCCCATAAGGTGAAGGGCTGGAGAAATGGCTCAATGGTTAAGAGCACTGGCTGCTCTTCCAGAGGACCAGGGTTCAATTCCCAGAACCCATTTGGTAGCTTAAAACCATCTGTAATCCCAGTTCTGGGGAACCCCTCTTTTTCCCTCTGAGGACCCCTCCACAGACATAGTACACGACAAAACATCCAGACACACAAAATAAAAAATATGTAAAAAACAAAATTTAGAAAGTGAAAAATCGGGCTGGAGAGATGGCTCAGCGGTTAAGAGCACCGACTGCTCATCCAAAGGTCCTGAGTTCTAATCCCAGCAACCACATGGTGGCTCACAACCATCTGAACAGCTACAGGGTACTCATATACATAAAATAAATAAATAAATCTTAAAAAAAAAGTGAAAAATCGAGTAAGACACCTAAAGGTGCAAACATGAGACTCCCATGAGCATGTACTAGTATACGCACATGTGCTAAACAACGCTTTACAGTTTCCACTGGAGTTTCTCAAGGGCCCACCTACTGCAAGCAGATGCTGTCATAACTCACAAATAAGCTAGGTGACGTCCTTCCTCCCAGGAGTTTCTATTACTTCGAGATTAACTCAAACTAAAACCAACCCCCACATGTTTACTGAGAGGACACGGACACTTTGCAGAAAGTGAGTCACATAACCAGAAAGGTAAGTCCCACATTAAGACTTTGGGAGCCTGCCTATCTAGTCCACTCAAAAACAGGCTCCCAAAAGGAGCCTAGGTATTTTAAAGTATGGAATACCTTAAGCACATGTGGTTTTAGTTATGTATTTTATTGAGAAAAGCTCTTATGTAGCCCAGGCTGGCTTTGAACCCTTCATCGTCTCTATTTCCATCATCCGAGCGTTGGAATCTGGTTATGTACAGGTTGGGAGAAAGAGCTCAATGCAAAGCTCAAAGTTTGATCAACTTCAAATTCTTAGGTTGTCTTTAATTTGCACAAAAATCACAGTAATAAACTCTTTCCAAGGTTGAGGCTAGATAACTTTCAGACAGGGCTCTTTAGATGCCCTAAGCCTCCGGCTTTCTGTATCTTTGAGGGTCAGGGTGCAGCACAGGGCGTCCGTTAAGCTGACAGGCCACATACCTGGCACTTGTTGGGACTCCTTCATCTCCAGGATATCCTTGATGTAGAGTTTTGCAAAGGCTAGAAACACAGGATCCAGACCCCAAAAGAGGGGCGGGATCTCCTCTTCCCTTGGACTGGATTCACACTCCATCAAGAGGCAGGGCTGTGGCATCTGCTAACCCAGAGCCAAGACTCTACAAAAGAAAACAAAAATAAGGTTTTAGGGTGTTTAGTGTGGGTAACGGTCATCCAGAAGTCTTAGGAGGGTAACACAGGGGTTCAGGACCCTGTCAAACTTCATGCCTAGCAGATGGCAAAGTCCTTGTATGAGGCTCCTTCGGACGAAATACCAACTGAGAATCAGTTAAACACCAAATTTTCTTTTCAGACGAGGTCTCAGATAGCCCCGGCTGATCTTAATCTAGCTATGTAGTGGAGGATGGCTTTGAACTAGTGATCCTCCAGTACTGGGATTACTGGCATGTCCCATCAGACCTGGTTTATACAGTGCTGGGGATGGAACGCAGGGCTTCATGCAAGGTTTCGTGCAGGCTAGGCAAGTGCTCTCCAACAACTGAGCTACATCCCCTAAATACTAATTCTCCACTTTGAGGATAACCATACACACAGGCGTACCCCAAAAAGGAGTTTTAACGAGTGAATCCGGAGAGTAATGGAGAGAGTCCCTGTGGCCGTGGACTTTGGGGGCCCTGAAGGTGTGTCTATCCAAGCTTCGACCTTTCACCTCTGGGAAGAGCGGAGGAAAGGAAAAAGAGGCAGAAATCAGAGCAGTTTACAACTTCTCCCGAAGCAGGAGCAGCCAGCCAAGATTGCCGAACCAGTTCCGGTTGCGAGAAGGAAGCGAGCACACTCCCGCCGGCGTATTTCCTTCCCGCCACCCGCGCCTAGCTACCGCCAGCCACTCCCGCTGAGGCCACGCCCCCGACGTCCTCCTCAAGGCCACGCCCACCCCACGTATCGGTTCCGCCCACGCCGCCTTCCCGGTCTACATACACCCTGCGCAGGCTCTTGGGGGCTCTCCTAATCTCGGAGATTCCCGAGCCAGCCCGGGAATTCCTGCTGCTCAAATCCCGCCTTCCATGTCACATTTGTCACTCCGATTCCCTCAGACGGTTCCAGGAAATTGGGACGGGATCAAACTTAAATTTTCTTTTTTAAAAGTAGGGCAGGGGGTTGTCTTGACTGATTAAAGCAACAAACAACGAAATTAGGCAATGGGGTATTTTACTGTTTCTTCACAGCTGGTAATGATCCCCTGACATCGTAGGGATGCTACAGTCTCGCTTGCAGATGTTCTGCTCTAAACCTGAGGCCCCGAGAGAATGAGAGGTCTTGTCTCTAACGGAAACCACCCCTATGAGGTTTCCTCCAGGATGTTGTGCCTTTAACTCTTGAGAGACTGACAATTCTTGTATAAACCATGGCCACCTCCTTGGAGCCCTGTCTCCACTGTCTCCACCCATATAAATAAAGACGTTTTTCCCTACTCACAGGGACTCACACGCCTAGGAGAGGGCAGGTCACTCACTCCAGCGGCAAAAGAGGCAGGAGGCCAAAGAGATCATTGCTAAACTATCAGAGAAGGGCTGGGATGGAAACTGGGTGTCATTAGAACCATGGCTTTCAGTTACTGCCCTGGCCACAGAAGGAGCGGACAGTGTCTCCCAGACTCTGTGGCACAGAATGGCTGGGCCCGTGGAGTTTAAGATCTGTGTAAACCCAATCCCTCTCTACTAGAAGAGGTTCTCTCCCAAGGAAACATAGTAGGATGGATGCTTCCAATTCACCTGTCAGGTAGAGAAAGACAGGTTGGGTGACATTCTCAGGACTGCACACCTCTGCGCCAGGGTGGAGTCCAGGGACCAGTCTCCGCTGTCCTCAGAAGTTGAGGTATTTTCAGAAATGACGCTCAGAGCTCTCAGGGCTAGAGCGCTGGACTCTGGGTTTACTGCCAACCTGGGGGAGGGCCACGCCTTGTGGTATAAATAGAAGCAGACTCCCCTGATGTCATCTTTTACAGTGATGGAGGACTCTTTAGAGGGGAGTGTGCCTCTTGATCTGAGCCCCAGACCTGAGGAGTAGATGGTAACGAAGCTGAGGGTGAGCTGTAGAATTCCAGATTGAGGGGTTTGCATGGAGCTTTGTAAAGATCTCAGCCTCCCTCCTGTAGAACTCCCAGACTCCAAGCCTTCCTGGACGATCCTGAAATCTTCAACCCCGCAGGACCAGCACAACACCCTACAACATTCAAGGCCGATCGATATTTTAAAAGTCAATGCTAGGAGCCCTTTCTTTTGGCAACTTGGTGCCAAATAACAAATTTTATAGACTTTTTTTTTTTTTGACAGATAGTATCATTCTTTCCAGAAAGCTAAGGTTCCAGCAAATTCTTCGGAAAACAGCGAGTTTGAACTGTATGTCTTAAATAGGCAAACGAGTATGCTTTGTGATCTCCATCTTTACAAAGATAACAGGGTTTTCTCTACCTGCCCATGATTTTTCTTTTTGAAGTTTAGAATTGTTCAAGATTTCCCTCCTGATCAGACCTTAGTCAGGCTCTTCGACCCTCAACTAGGCAACCTTGGTCTATAAAGATCTGAGCAAGTGCTGACAGAATTTATAACAGCCGCTCGGCACATTCCTGGACCTAGTTCCCCGTGAAGTGCCCCCAGAGAACTCCAGCCTACAGAAGAATTGTTTGCTATAGCAAACACCCAACCACAGGGAGCCATCCCCCAGCCTCTGGAGGAGGGGCGGAGCCTGAATACCATAGGGAACAGTTAACACACTTAGATTAGTTTCACTGCGGTTAAAACTCCCTTCACACTTCCTCCAATTCTCACTTCACTGACTGCTCAAGCCCTGACTCCATTCCACGGTCTCTACTCCCTCATTTTTTTCTTTTAAAAATTCTCACTGATTGAACCCCACTTTTTCTTCTTGTGGATGGTTACTGAACATAATCTGTTTTCACTGTTTTAGCTAATGTCAAGCTGTGTAATGTCAAGCTTTGATATAATAATGACAACTTGCCCAGAGGGCATCTTCATTTCCCTAGTATCCTCTGAGCCCTGCGTGTGTGTGTGTGTGTGTGTGTGTGTGTGTGTGTGTGTGTGTGTGTGTGTGTTTGTGTAAACTAAGATGTCACTGGGGTGAAAGAATGATGCATGTGATCAATTAAACGATAAAGCAAGGGCTAGGGTGTAGCTCAATGGTAGAATGTTTCTCTATGAGTCATGGGAGATTAATGGAGGGGGCTCATTAAATGAGATAATGCAGTATAGTCACAGCTACCAGTAAATGAAATAATGAGGTATAGTAACAGCCAGAACAAAGCAAGCACAGTACAGATGAACTATTGTTTGGATTCACCGAGGATGTGGAATTCAAACTGGGTTTAAAAAAAAAAAAAAGCCGGGCGTGGTGGTGCACGCCTTTAATCCCAGCACTCTGGAGGTAGAGGCAGGCGGATTTCTGAGTTCGAGGCCAGCCTGGTCTACAGAGTGAGTTCCAAGACAGCCAGGGCTATACGGAGAAACCCTGTCTCGAAAAAACAAACAATCAAACAAACAAACAACAACAACAAAAAGGAGGAGCTGACCTTTCCTTTATCGATGAAGCAAATTTCCAAAGCTCCTGTCAAGCCGTATCCTGGATACAGGGAAGGAGGGAGACAAGATGTGAGGGGGGTGAGATGGGTCCTCATGGAGATTCTGTTCCATGAGAGGACAGAGAAACAATGGACAAAGGAAAGTGAATAAAATAACGACAACTGTCACTGTTCTGGAGGACATAGGAAGCGCTATGTTTGCGTCTCATGTATGGGATCTGTTCTCACCAGATGAGATGATGACGGAGATCTGGGGCTAAGGAGTCAGGGGCACCAAGTACTAAGGAGAGATCGTGAGCCAGAAGTGGTGGAGCAGGCCTTTCATCCCAACACTCAGGAGGCAGAGCCAGCCTGGTCTACAAAGTGAGTTCCAGGACAGCCAGGTCCTCTCTTGAAAAAAAAAAAAAGAAAGGAAGAAAATGAAAAGAAAATAGAAAAGATCGTTCCAGGCGGTAGTCAAGACAAGCATGGCCGTCTCAGGGCACAGCCTCAAAGTAGTTCTGTGTTCTAGGAACAGTAAAGAGTGGGGGAGTGTGGCCACTGTGCAATAGGAGGTAGGCAGAAAGCAAGTCCAAGCAAACTGGTGGGTCGTGAACAAGATGGGTTTGTGAGCAAGTCAACCCGACAGCCTTGCTGCAGAAGGCAGTGAGGTCAGGATTCGAGCAAGGTTCTGTTTTGTTTTTTGTTTTTGTTTTTTTTTTTTCTTTTCTTTCTTTCTTTTTTTTTTTCAAGACAGGGTTTCTCTGTGTAGCTCTGGCTGTCCTGGAACTCACTTTGTAGACCAGGCTGGCCTGGAACTCAGAAATCTGCCTGCCTCTGCCTCCCAAGTGCTAGGATTAAAGGTATGCGCCATCACTGCCCGGCTTCGAGCAAGGTTCTGAAAGCTTGAATAAATGTCCAGCCTAACACCCCAGAAATGATGCGAAGGAGCTGCTTTAGACCAGGGCAATGATTTAACAAATCAAAATAGTGGGGCAACTGAGAACTGAGTCGTTGAGGGTACTTGCCACCAAGCCTGACCACCTGAGTTCAGTCTTCAGGGTCCAAACAGAAGTTGACCTTTGACTTGTGGATGTATGCCCCACCTTTTCCTAAATAATGAATAAATAAATGTAAAACAACAATAACAAATGAATTATAGGTCTACCTGCCATATCTGTCATACCTCAAAAATATGTAAAAATGTGTTCTCTACTCAATGAACTGCATCAATTCCTGAAAATTGTATTTTAGGGATATTGACCAACTGATGGTCAAGGAGTTAAAATAAGATATTCGGGACCTCTTTCAGTGGCCTTCATCTATGTCACCTGTTCCCCTACATATGTTCCCCTACATAATTCTGTCCTGTGGGCTCTGAGTTCTCTTTTTCTCCCTCCCTCCTCCTCTCTTTCCTCTTCCTCTTTCCCCTTCTTTCTCCTTCCTTGTTCCTCTTCTCCCTTTCTCTGTTTCCTTTCCTCCCTGCCTCTTCCTCTCCTTCCTTTTCTCTTTCTCCTTCCCTCCCTCCATCCCTCTCCCCTCTTTCCAGCATGTATCCTCTTTGGAAAAAATGGCTTCTCTGAAGACCTCCACCCTTTCATCTCTACCTAGGGGCTCACAGCCTCCTTTCAGAGCTGAGTTCCTTGAAGGAGTCCTGGATGCTCTCCGTGGACACTTCCTGATGGTGGCTGTCCAGTTCATCCCAACACAATGGCACACACTTTAAGCTTCAGGTGGCCCCACCCCAGCCTCCCACTTCACTGCAGTTGCTCTCCTAACGTCTGCAGTTATATTCAAATTCTCAAGGGCGAAGGCTGCTCTCCCTGTCAGCACAACCCCACTGTAGTTGCCTTTTTTTTTTTTTCTAGCATTGGACATTGAGTTCTCTCCTGACCTTTGACTCCTGACCGCATCCTTTCTGGGTTCCCTCAGACCTCCCTGTCTCTGCATTATTCTTGTCTACTGCTTATCTCTTACAGAATCCAGCTTGTCTCACCCTAGGCACACTGAGGAGCCTCATTCAAGCTTAGGACTCAACCAGGTCAAGATTCCAGTGACTCTCAACGCCTTACATCTAGCCAAGAGCTCTGCCCGAGCCCCACATGCCAATTTCCGATGGACTCTCCTGGCACCACAGTCTTCCCTGTGACTGCTCATCACGCCCATTCTGTCTCTCTCCTCCCTACCAAGGTGAATGTCAACCCCATCTGCCTATTTTCTAACTCAGAAGGCTGGGAGACTTCAAAGGCACCTCACCCTCTATCACTTTGAGATGCAATTAGTCACGAACCCATCAATCCCACTTTTAAAGTGTGTTCTCTAACTTAGCTCTCTCTCTCTCTCTCTCTCTCTCTCTCTCTCTCTCTCTCTCTGTTCTTATTGTCATGGCCTGGATGAATCCAGGCTTTCAAAGCCTGGATTGCTGAAGTCACCTTCTAACCAGCTCCTGTGCCTCCAGCCCATCCCGCCTCCCTCTGTGTCATCCTTTACAGGACAACACAGATGCTCTTCATAAAATGCAAATCTCCCAGTGGCTTTATGTGGAAGGCAGAATAAAGCCTGGCTTTCTCTTCTGCATTTCATGTCAGTCCGTTCCCAGCCCGGCCATGACTCCTCTAGATTCATCTCCCATGGTGCCCATGACCGAGCCACACTGCAGCTGGCATCTCCGAATGCTGATCTGAGGAGACTTTGCTCACAGTATTGAGGGAAGCCTGGCTAAATAAGTTTGGATTTAAATCCAGTAAGGAGAGTCAAACTCAGTGCCACCGAGAAGAGCTGAGAGAGGGGCTGAGTGGGTAGAGCTTAGCTCTCAAAGCAGCACTTCAGTGAATTCGGAAGGGAGAACACACTGCCGGCATCTGGAGCTTACGGTTTCTGGGATGTATCAAGCTGTCCTTTTCTCCTCCCCTTCTGCCTAAGTGATTGAGGTGCCAATCACTTAGGAGCTACAAAAATAACTGTTCTGTATGTTCAGGGACACAGAACAAAAAAAAGTGTTAAACGCTTGGCATATAGCAAGAATAAAGGCTCTGGCGAGCCAAACACACAAACACATGATCACAATATGAAGAATGAAGAGGGTATCTTGGCAGTGCAGGGTGGGGACCTGAGTTTAGGGATCAGAGGACGGTAACTCGCTCTCACTTCTTCAACTGGCCTCAGTTTCACCTCTCCTATTTTGAGCTTAGTTCTTCAGTGCACATTCACCGGTTATATCTTCCTAATATATTAACTCTTTGTGGTATGAAAAGTCCCGTTTCACCTCAAACAAGGGGACTTATCTTAAAGTCTATTTTGGGGGATGGACCAAGGCTTTAATGGGTAAGAATGTTAGATGCACAAGCACGAGGACCGGAGTTCAAATCACCGGCACCTACATAAAAGCTGGGCACGGCTGCATGTGCCTGCAATGTTTTACGTTATATGTGATAGGTCACAATTTTAAATGTTGAAAAGAACATCGAGGATGAAAAACCATAGTGGAACTTTTTGGTTTAGGTTCTTCTTCCCCAGCTGTTCGAGGATTCACCTTCGTCATAAATGATGCAGTAATTGTCCTGACTAGGAACCTGATGCCTATGTCAGAGAAACAAATAGTTATTGATGTCCTTTAACCTGGGGCAGCAAAAGTTCCCTAAGACAGAAACCTGGAAAAATAAAACTAGCCAAAACGTCGTGATCCCACTGGCTGTCATCTCTGTGTGTGGATTTAGAACCCACTTAGGTGGTGGCTTTGGCAGGGTTTAGGATTCCTTGAATTATGCCAAGAAAAAGAAGCCCAAACTCAGACTTGCCAGACACAGCTTTATAAAAAGAGAGAGTTTAGAAACCAGTGCAGAGGAGGCAAAAGCAGGACGAAGAAAGGCGGGTCGGTCAGAGGGAGGTGAAGATGGGGTTAGTGGGGAGAGGTGGGGGGAGGGAGTAGAGGGGTGGGGCTGCAGGGGTGGGAGGTTGGGGTGCGGGTCAGTGAGGAATGGGGGTGGGGATGGGTGATGAGGGGTGGGAGGTGATTGGGGAATGGGATGTGTGTAAAAGGCCCAGGGTGAGGCTGGCAGAAGTGACCTGAGATTGGTGATGGCAGAGGGAGTGAAGAGTCTGCAGCGACCTGGCCGGTGGTGACCTAAGGTGAGGACTAAAAAAGCCTGTACAATTTTAACAAGAAGAGATTTTTAAACAGTTCTCCCACAGCCATGCTGAGCATGGCTGGGCTATGGTGGCAGGTAAACTTCCATGACTGTCACCTGGGTTTTACAGTGAACATTTAAACCATAGACTCTGGCTGCCTGTTGCCGAAGGCAGAGGTTCCCGTTATTACAGTAGTTTATGAGATAGATGGGTTACATGTACACACCCTTTTGTGATGAAGTCAGACAGGATTTCTCTGACAGATGCCCCTACAGGGCCAGAGCTGGCCACACCCCTACGTCACTAAAGGTTACCAGCTATAATGAAGTCACCAGCTGAGAAACACCTAACTCTTATATTTATCTTATGATAATGTTGCTGCACACACTAGAAAGAATTTGAGGCTGGATAAACACTAAGCAGTGCAGAACTTAGGTTAATAATTATAAGCAGGCCAGAATAAAGTGATTAAGAAAAATGCCAAAAAAGAAACCAGAATTTCTCTCTATAGGTAAAGCATTGACAAAAAGCTTATAATGTCGGGCAAATGAATTGTTCATGGACACATGTCCTATTTTAAGGTAATCCTAACTTATGGGCCTTTTTTATTTTTATTTTTTTTGGTTTTTCGAGACAGGGAGACTTTTTTGATATATTGCTTAATACCAAGCATTTTTAAAATGACCATTTCCCAGATCTCACAAACGCTATGGTAAGTAACAGAGGGCACGTACAGCCCATGATTCTATTTATATAAAGTACAAAGCCACGCAGAATTGCCCTGTGCTAGGGGCCTGGAGAGATGGCTCAGCAGTTAAGAGCACTGACTACTCTTCCAGAGGTCATGAGTTCAAATCTCAGCAACTACATGGTGTCTAACGACCATCTGTAATAAGATCTGATGTCCCCTTCTGGTGTGTCTAAAGATAGCTACAGTGTACTTATATATAATAAATAAGTAGATAATTAAAAAAAAAAACCCACTGGAAAGTGATTTCAATGTGGTCACTAACCATCAGTGGTTATGATTTAAAAAAAAAAAAAGACCCCACATTTTGTGTTACTATCACTTAGAGGAATAGATAGTTTTCATAGTAGCGTAATTCAAGAGAAGAGAGGCAGCACCATAAGGCCTCTTTCTTTACTGATTGACAGGTGCCCACAGGCTCAAATAGCTGTGATGTCACAATCCTTAACATCAAGTTGGGTAACAGAAGAAAATTTTGCTTCTCCCAAGGACTCTTTCAATCAAAGGAAAAAATTAACTCCCAAATGGTGCTAAAGACAGCACATTCCAGAGCTTAATTAACAAAGCACTTGCGGAAGAATGAACTGCTATTACGCTGACACCTTTAAAGAGCAGATTGACTGCGGTGATATTATTTGCAGTAGTGTTTAGTGTTATATTAGCCTGATGGGGAACAGCTGCTCTGTCCCTGGTGATTAAACATGTAAGTGTGTGTGTGTGTGTGTGTGTGTGTGTGTGTGTGTGTGTGTGTGTGTGTGTGTGAGAGAGAGAGAGAGAGAGAGAGAGAGAGAGAGAGAGAGAGAGAGAGAGAGAGAGAGAGAACCGTTAAAAGAAGGAGAGTTTACAGAACCAGAGGGAACACACCTAGTCAGGCTGGCCCCTACCTAGGAACCACACTCTCTTGTCTGTATTTCTCTATATACAGATTTTACCAGGCCCAAACCAAGCCAGTCTCCCAGTGAGATCATTCCAGCTATGCTGGCTGGCACTCACCCCTGAGCATCCATCCCTCTGGCTGGCACTCACCCCTGAGCATCCATCCCTCTGGCTGGCACTCACCCCTGAGCATCCATCCCTCTGGCTGACACTCACCCCTGAGCATCCATCCCTCTGGCTGGCACTCATCCAGAGCATCCCTACCACTGCCAGCCTCTCACATTCCAGTGCTTTGCTGGTTCTGCTGGGGTGTGGACCTGGGCCCCTAACTCCATCACAAGCTATCTAATGACATAATTTTTTTCTATATTCTGACAGCATGAGGGATGACAGAACAAATTTTAACTTAAAAAAAAATTGTTCAGGGGCTGGAGAGATGGTTCAGTGGTGAAGTGTGCTTATTGCTCTTGAAAAGGAGCCAGGTTTGGATCCGGATCCAGAATCCACATCAGGTGGTTCACAACCTCCTGTTGTTCCAGTTCCAGGGGATCCAATGTACTCTGGCCTCCACGAGCATCTGAACACGCAGGTACACATAAATTTGAACAGGGACAAAAGACACACAAGATAACAAATAAGTATTCTAATAATTGTTCAAGGAGCAGTGGAATTACATTGGAGTCTAATTTACTGTCCTTTCTGCTTATCAATGTTTTGAGAATTCCCTTGTTTGGCAGGTAGCTCTGATGTCATTGGGTGATAAACTCTTTTGTCCTTTTTCCATCCTTTCTTCTTTTTTCTTCCTTTCTTTCTTGAGACAGAGTCTCACTGTGTAGCCCTGGCTGATCTGGAACTCACTATGTAGACAGAGATAGCCTGGAACTCATAGAGATCTGCCTGATTCTTCCCAAAGTGCTGGGATTAAAGGCATGCACCACTGCACCAAGTTTATCTAATTTGGTCTTTTATGTGCATATCCTAGTTTTATTTGAACCGAGTCTACTATTTTTATGCCTTGGGCCTGACTTAAGAGATGTTAATATAGCCGGGTGTGGTGATGCACGCCTTTAATCCCAGCATTTGGGAGGCAGAGGCAGGCAGATTTCTGAGTTCGAGGCCAGCCTGGTCTACAAAGTAAGTTCCAGGACAGCCAGGACTATACAGAGAAACCCTGTCTCAAAGAAAAAAGAGAGAGAGAGAGAGAGAGAGAGAGAGAGAGAGATATGTTAATATTTCTGTTGGATGGATGACTCACGGAAGATGACATGCCAGATACTCAGATATCTAATAGCCTTTTGTAGTGAAGTTACTCCTTACTCTTCACCCAATGCCCCAGTATCATAGCTATTAATATAGAATCTACTAGTATATATTCACTGTTACCAGGGACTTAACAATTGGGAAACTCATAGCACATATTAATATGTTAAAGCTGGACTCCTGGAGTGACTGAACAGCCTACTGTACTAAGGACATTTTCAGTGTTAGTTTGGTATTTCCGTGTCCAAAGCCGGGATGCTGCTAGCCACCTTAGCTGTGGTAGATACCCTGGTAGGTAATCCACATCTCCATTCAGAGACATAGATAATATTTGAGACCTTCTCCAGGAAATTGCTTCACCCATAGCTATGTCCTGAGTCTGATGGCAGTAACTAGTTGCTGTAGTCCCAACTTGTGATGTCACCAGAGTACCCTGTGTTAGGCTCCAATTTAGCCTCTCCTTCTGCCTCTTTGGGCTTCTTCCACTCCCTTGCAGGAGGAGCTCCTGAAAACGAACCCCAATGTTTCCTTCTGGGCAAGTCTCAGCGTCTGAGAATCCGAAGGAAGTGCCTAAAGCTGGCAGACAGGATGCTGGAGGAAGTGAGCTTTGCGGGGATGAGGGCAGCCCCCTGGGCATGCCGAGCTGCAGGCGAGCATCGAGCATCGACTCTAGGATGGTGCATTGGAACGGCAGTGCGTGGGAAAGAGACAGACAGGGTTCAGGGTGGTGGGTCACCAATTTATGGCTGAGTATAAAATCAAAGTTCCCTTTGATCACAAAAAAGACTCTTCTGCAAAGTTCGGATTTCTGAGGAGGACCCTGAGCCAGGATGACAAAGTACTAAAAGGCAGTGGAGACAGGATTCTTATCTACAGTCTCAGAGAAGGAATGAGATCCTGGGACACAAGACAAGCACCTTATGAATCTTGACTCCCCAGATTTCCTTTGCCTCTCTAGGTCGGGAAAAGGGGCCCACTCTACCAGTGCATTCAAGGTTAGTGTTCTTTACTTTGGGAGTCACCACATGGGGATGTTTGCCTTGAACTATGAGGGCTTGCTAAAGGGAAAAGGAAGGGGTGGGGCCTGGACAACATATACTAGTAGAAGCTAGAAGGGTAAATATGATTCTCGACTTAGGATAATTTAATGATTTTTTTTTTTAAAAGAAAGCTTTATGGTGGTACAAAAAGGATATGATTCACCAGAAACTATTTTTTCTTTTTGAGATAAGGTCTTATGTATCCAAGGCTGGCCTCAAACTCACTAAGTAGCAGAGGCTGGCCTTGATCTCCAGTTGCCCTGATTCTGCCTTCCCCTTCCGAAGCTAGGGTTACAGAGGTTTACCATCATTCCTGGCCTATACTTTGAATTTTGATCTTTTTTCCCCCCAGGCTAATGATAGGTGGCATGTTGGTGTCTCAGTGTTGGTGCCTCGCATGCGAGCAGCAGCTGCAAGGAGCTGCAGTTCCCAGGTAGCCGTGCAATCATTACGATGAGCAACCATACAGTATTCAGTGCTGCTAAGCAGTGATGCTCTGTATGTTAAGTGCAGTACATATATTTCAACTTAGGTCAGTTCAACTTATAGAGATGTCTCAGGACTTTATTGCTGGGAAGAGACACCATGACCATCCCAACTTTTATTTAAAAACAAAAACCCAAAAACATTTTATTGGGGACGGCTTACAGTTCAGAGGTTTAGTCCATTCTCATCATGGCAGGAAGCATGGTGGCATGCAGGCAGACATGGTGCTGGAGAGGTAGCAAAGAGTTCTACATCTCGGTCTGCAGGCAGCAGATAGAGTGTGATACCAGGTCTGGCTTGACCCCACCCCCAGTGACACACTTCTTCACTAAGGCCACACCTACCCCACCAAGGCCATATCTCCTAATAGCGCCACTTTCTGTGAGTCTATGGCGGCCATTTTTGTTCAAACCACCACAAATGTGTTTCTCTGGAGTAACCCCATAGTAAACGGAGGAGTATTTCTACATATGAATACTAAAAATACATGTTGAAGGAAGTAGAATATAAAACTGACTGAGTAATAATTTAGTGACAGAGAACATTCTTCTGATATTACATATTCAGCTTGGCCAGGATCCCAGGACATGTGCGCCGTTACACGGCCAGGATAGTTCTTAGAACCTCGACCAAACATTACCAGAATCAGCAGCTACCCTGATGAGCACCTGAGAGCTACATAAGATGTAAATGTTTTAGTGGGCCTTGGTAAGACCATTGTGGCGTTCTGCTCTCCCGCAGTGAAAATTTCAGGTTACACATGCCGTGTCAGGGTAAAGACCTGACTTTCCTGGGACATTCCCTTCAAAGTAAAGGACGCATTTCATAATTCTTCCACTACTCGGATTGAAGTAAAATGCTTGCGAGGGCTTGGAAGCTAGATCTACCTCCAGGTCTTTTTCCTGATAACAAACGTTACAGCTGTGACTGGTGCTTCACAGAAAATCCAGGATGTGAGAACAGCCCCGCGTCATGGGCCTTTGTAACCAGCAGCCCTAAGCCCTGGAAGCCATTTGCCTTGCCACATAAATTCATCTACCGCTCCCCCACATCCTCCTACGGGAAAATACGAGAGTTTCGCCTCCAGATACACATGCTGTGAAGAGAGACTTTAATGTGGGGATATAACCGGAGAGGCTGTGGAGAGCTTGAGTATGTCAGGAAATGTTCAAGAAACTCAGGGAAAATGAGCCAAGGATGAAAAGAGCAGAGGCCCCAGCTGATAACTGTGTGCACATCTAATTGATCATTATACAAATGAGGAAGATGGGGAGCCGTTAAAAATGGAAATTGCATCATTTAAAAGGCAAAACAATGCTATGTTCCTGGCAGTTGTCCTCAAGAAACTTGAACAATATCAAGTGACTGCATGGTTCCTTACTAGTTCGATGGGGACACAGCCGGGCCACTCCTATGAAATCATGTTTCATTGGCTCTCCCATCAGTGACCAGGTGACGTCACCATGGGCTTCCTCTGCCCTGCTCCAGCCTCCTGGGAATCTGTCTGCAGCTAAGGCTCTCAAGGCTTGGGCTCAAAGGGCCTGATTCTTCTACAGATTCCTATGCCCATGCTGAGAGCATGCTCCTCTTGCCCCAAGAGGGGTAAAGCCACTGCCCAGGCTGTGGCTGCTGGCCTTTGGGCTCTCAGGACCCCTAAAGAGCTCAAAGGAATGGCCTTCTCAGCCTGTCCCTTGTAAAGGGATTACATGGGACATAACCTGGGGAATGCATAGTCAGAGTTAGTGGGGGTATATCTAGTGATTGGTGCACAGGAAATATACCTTTTAAAGTATTATTTTTTTTTATTCATTTATTTATTATATCTAAGTACACTGTAGCTGTCTTCAGACAACCCAGAAGAGGGAGTCAGATCTTGTTACAGATGGTTGTGAGCCACCATGTGGTTGCTGGGATTTGAACTCTGAACCTTCGGAAGAGCAGTCGGGTGCTCTTACCCACTGAGCCATCTCACCAGCCCCTTAAAGTATTATTTTACTCTTAATTATGTCTAACTCAGGGGTATATGTACACGTGAGTGCAGATGCCTGTGGCAGCCAGAAGAGGGCGTCATATCCCCTGGAGCTGGAGTTACAGGAGGTTGTGAGTTGCCATGTGGGTGCTGGGAACGAACCGAGCTCAGCTCAGTGTGTGCTCTTAACCTCTGAGCCATCCCTCTAGCCTAAAGAATATAAATTTTAAACACCCTTTCATATAGCAAGACACCTTCCCATTTGGCAAAATACTTTTCAGTTGTGATCCTGAAGAGAAAAAAAGGAAACAAAATAGCAATAATGACCAGAAGAGAAATGTCTCAGTGGGAGTTTACTTTTTTTCTTTAACTTTGCATATATATAGTCATGCCCCATAAGTAAGTAGTCAAAAAGGAAAACCACAGCACAGAAAGGAAAAAAGCGAGATGGATTCTTTTAATTACATCAATGTACTTTTTCCTTTAATTATGTCTATTTTCAAGCATAGCAATATTGGAGAAGATTGTGGTAAATACTCAGATACCTGACACCTAAATCTTGTGTTATCCTTCATCATATTTGTGTTATTAAAAAAAAAAACACCCTTTTTTTGTTATTGTTTTGCCTTATCTGGGGATACAATTTCATGCAGCCCAGACTGGCCTCAAAGTCACTGTGTAGCTGAGGCTGGCCTTGAACTCCTGATCCTTTGACTCTACCTCTGGAGTGTGCTTGGAGATACCAAGCATGCATCATCCCACGCAGTTGTCCTCCCTGCGAGTTCTTCTCTATCTGAGGTTCATCTCTCCTCCACTCATTTATTGACTTAATTGTTATTTGTATCGGCATAGACTCATGGATATTCGGTTTTTCCACCTCTGACTGTCGGGAGCTGTTTGCATGTGTAGTGCTGGCTGTTGGACCTAGGACCTTGCACAGTCTAGGCAAATGCTTTACCAGAGTTATCCTTCTATCTCTTCCCTAGAAACATTTCCCCAGGTTCCTTTGTTATTATACTCCTTGTTTTATTTATTTATTTGTTTGTTTGTTTATTTTACCTTGCCTTTACCTTCTGACGTTGCAAGAAATCTTCAAGTTTGCCACCCAGTTCTTCAGGAAGTCCTTGGTTTCTTTCATTGGAAAAATGGTCTTGGGAATCAAGATTTGGGCACAGGTGTATCTGCTGCTACTGGGGTATTGAAGCCTCTGGGGCTCTCAGTGGACAGGCCTAAGAAATGCATGAGGCATGTATGCATGCATGAATGGTATGTGTGCACGCATGCATGTATGTATGACTAGCTTACATACACATACTTTCTCTTTTCTTTTTGTTCTTCCCTCCACTCCACTCCCCTCACCTCCTCCCTCCCCTCCCTTCCCCTCCTCTTCCCTTCCTTTCTTTCCCCCTTTTATTCCAGTGCTAGGGACCAATCCCAGAATCTTGCTAGCAAACCCTCTACCACTGAGCTTCATTCTAAGCCCGAGTCCTCTTGCTTTAGTCACCAATAGTTCCCTTTCTCCCCGTCTCCTGGTCTGCTCGCACCAGCCCAGACTGTCATTCCCTAATCCACCCAACTAGAATCTGTAATAGCTTCTATTTGCTTTCAAAACACATTTCATTCTTTGATGTTTACACGTATGCCAGCTATTCATTGATATTCTCACTTCATCAATGCGTGCTTCGTAAACAGGGCTATTAGCACCTCCCCAGGCCAAAGAACAAGTCTGTTTCGATGATCACTGTGTCCTCAACTCAGAATATATTTTTTATTACTTTTATTTTTGTACAGTCCTCCCTCCCACAGTTCCTCATTCCATTCCTTCCAATTCAGAATTTTTTTTGTTGAATACGTGAATGACCAAAATTACGGAGCTCATTGATAAGGTATAGCTCTCTATATAGTGGGAAGTTTTACATTTATACTGAGGGGATTATGGTAGGGAAACTATTAGAAATAATTGTGCTCTTGGTCAAAGAGTCTAGGAAATATGGTAGGTATTTTTGGCTATTGGCCTCCATAAATTTGACATATATTGAGAATTATCTGCCAACATTATTATCTGCTCCGTTGATGAATCACAAGACTCTACTATTAACAAGCTGACCAATTCTCCTCTCCATAGGGAATTAGTTCTCTCTCAGTCTCTCTGTCTCTCTATCTCTCTCTTGCTTTGTGTAGAAGAGCAAAGAACTCCTATTTAAAGTCATGAGGTCCAAGAAGACTGCTATTTTAGAAACTCCTCCCTAGAGCAAGCCAAGGCTGACTCAGGTGGAGTTCATGGCAAAGTTTAGCATCAGGCATTTCTTGAAATAAGTCCACACAAGTTCAGCTCTCTCGATGGAAGCTGACGTTGATGTTGTAGGCTCCCAGTGCACATTTTACAGCTCTCTGGGAACCAGGATCACACCGCTTCCTCGTGCAGAAATGTTTAGTGATTTGTGTTACCTGGCTATAATGGTCAGGCACACTCTGTACACTATCTGTTCGGCATTAGGATAACCTACTTACACATCTGTCTCTTTTACTATTTGGCTGCCATTGTCATTGTCAGGAATATAATATAAAGTCAGTTCTCCCCTTCTACCATTGTTTTAGTCAGGGTTTTACTGCTGTGAACAGACACCGTGACCAAGGCAACTCTTACAAAGGACAACATTTACTGGGGTTTGGCTTACAGGTTCAGAGGTTCAGTCCATTATCATCAATCCACCTTGGCAACATGGCAGCATCCAGGCAGACATGGTGCAGGAGAATCTGAGAGGTCTAATCTTCATCTGAAGGCTGCTACTAGAATACTGATTACCAGGCAGCTAGGATGAGGGTCTTAAAGCCTACACCCACAGCGGCACACCTACTCCAACAAGACCACACCCCCTAATAGCGCCATCTCTGGGCCGAGCATTATTCAAACCATGACAACCATGTGGGTTCAAAATAAAAGCTCATTAGGGTGGGTGGCAAGAGCCTTTGCTCACTGGGCCATTTTCTCCTGCCTGTTTCCATTTTTATTTTCAAAGTAAAATTTATTTTCCCCATATATTACGTTACTTATTTTCCTGTTGCTGTGATAAAATACCATGAACAAAGCCACTTATAGACAAAGGAATTTCTGTTGCCTTAACAGTTCTAGATGGATGAGCCCATCATGGTGGGAGGCAAGGCAGGGTGACAGGAGCAGGAAGCTGAGAGATCTCAGGTCCATCCACAGACAGGAAAGAGGAGTGAACTCTCTGGTGTGGGTTGAGGCCATAAACTCTCATAACATGTGCCCTGAGACATAGTTCCTGAAGCAAGACTTCAGAACCTAAAAATTCCACGATCTCTCCCAAATGGTGCCACCAGCCGGGGACCAAGCATTCAAATACATGAGTTTAAGGGGGATATTTATGATACAAACCACCACATGTATGTATTCTGCAAAAAGTTCAAGGAAAACAAATAGCTTCACATTCGGAAACAGAGAAGACTCCTTTAAGAAATCCTTCAGTCTGGACTGGTGTTGGGGGGGTGTGTGCACATCTCTAGTCCCAGCATTCAGGAGGCAGAGGCAGATGGATCTCTGAGTTTGAGGACAGCCTGGTCTACAGAGTGAGTTCCAAGACAGCCCAGGGCTCCACAGAGAACTCTGACTCAGAGAGAGGGTCGGGGAGGGAGGAAGGAAGGGAGGGAGGGAAGGAGGGAGGGAGAGAGGAAGAATATCCTTTAGCCTCAAGAATGATCATATTTTGATGATGGAAACCAAACTTGTAAATTATCAGGATTAACAAGTGAAGGGTTTTTTCCTTACAAGGGTCATGTTACCATCTAATTCCTTTGTGGTGGATTTAAATCTTCTAGGAAGAGAGTTTATAGGAACAGTTTGATTTCTCAGATCACAACCTAGGAGAGGGCATTTCATCTCTTTTTGTTTCCTTCCCTTTTTGGAACGTGTAAGGGATTCAGGCATGGATGGTGGTCCCAGTTTGTGAATTCAGTCCTTGGCAGGTGGAGGCTGGAAGATCAAGAGACCAAGGTCATTCTCTGCTGTATAGTCAAGTCAGTTCAAGGCTTTCCTCGGCTGCATGAGATCTTGTCTCCCCCCCCCCCAAAAAAAAAAAGAGAAATTTGAACATACAAGCTAATATAAAGATTAACAAAATTAGTACCCATCTTTCACCTATATTTAAGATATTTTAATATTTTACCAAGTATGGCTGAAAAAGTGCTGTGTTCATCATCTCCTACTTCCTTTTCCTTTCCTGGGAACACTAAAAGACTGAACTTCACAGCCTCCCATGCGGTGATACTGCTACCATGGCACAAGTTCCACCAACGGGCCATCAACAGTGTGGTATGTGTTATTTGCCAGGGTAAGCCTAGAAGAATGGCTGAATCATTTTTATTACCTTTCCCTGATGCCTGGATCCTGGAAACCATGCTCTGAAATAAGCCCAGAGACCCTGGCTCCCCCATTAGCAGCCTGTATCCTTGAGCGACTGATGGTTTTACGGATATTTGGGGTTTGTCCCTTGGTGTTTATCTTTCCGAGCATTGCGTTTTGCCTTCTTTGAACATTTCTCAGTGAGCGTAACGGTCTGTAAACCACCGTTTGAGCTTGTACATGGTTGACCGCGGCTTTTCGAATGCTTGTTTGTGATGTTTGTGCTTTATCTGTAAGTGCTCATGTTGCAGTTTTGTCTGAAATGTGCCCACCCCCACCCCCACCCCCCAGCTGCAGGGCTGAAGCCTTAGAGCGATGTTTAGAAGTGGGTCCTTGGGAAGACTAGAGGTTTTCAGCGTTCTGACCTAGTGAACAGATCTATCCAGTCATGGGTTCATAGAGTTTTGTTTTTTCTTGGAGGAGCTTTGCTATAAAAGCAAGAGCTTAGTTTCTCTCTTCTTCCCTTTAGCTATGAAGAAAGTAGCTACATCCCGCCATGTGTTTCCGGCCAGGGTAGTTTATCTCATCAGGTCCAAAACCAGTGGCACCTAAGACTGTGGATTAAAACCTCTAAACCATTTTATCTTGCTGAAGTAAACAGAAAAAAAATGTTCAAAAAGAACACAAATAGCCAATTAACTATTCGAGAAAGTGTTCAATGTCCTTAGTTATCAGGGAAATGAAAATTAGAGCTACCTTGAGGCAACATCTCACCCTGTCATCTCACCCATCAAAAAAAAATCTGGCAACAAATGTGGAGAAGGAGGAACCCTTATTTATTGTTGGTGAGAGAGTAATTTAATAATGTTATTATGGAAATCAGTTCAGAAGTTCCTCAATAAAGTTAAAAATAGTACTACCATATAATATAGCTACCCCACTCCTGGGCACCCCCCAAACTCCACATCTGATCCCAGAGCTTTTACTTGCACATCCGGTTTTGTTGTTATTGTGCAATGAATGTATCATTGCAAGAAAATGGAACCAACATTTGTCTGCAGGAAATTTGCAAGAAGATTGGCAGATTTCTTGCCGTTAGCCTCTGACAGGGTGAGATGTTGTCTCAGGGAAGCTTTAATTTCCATTTCCCTGATAACTAAGGACACCGAACACCTTCTAGAGCAGGAACCAACCCAGGAGGAACACAGGCGTTCCTCAACCAATGGATGGATGAATATGCAGTGCGTGTCCCAAAGGGAATATTCTTCGGCTATAAATAAAAATAAAACCTTGAAATTTGCAAGAAAATAAATGGAGATGGTGTACTGGCTAGTTTTGTGTCAACTTGACACAGCTGGAGTTATCACAGAGAAAGGAGCTTCAGTTGAGGAAATGCCTCCATGAGATCTAGCTGTAAGACATTTTCTCAATTAGGATCAAGGGGGAAAGGCCCTTTGTGGGTGGGACCATCTCTGGGCTGGTAGTCTTGGTTCTATAAGAGAGCAGGCTGAGCAAGCCAGGGAAAGCAAGCCAGTAAAGAACATTCCTCCATGGCCTCTGCATCAGCTCCTGCTTCCTGACCTGCTTGAGTTCCAGTCCTGACTTCCTTGGTGATGAACAGCAGTATGGAAGTGTAAGCCGAATAAACCCTTTCCTCCCCAACTTGCTTCTTGGTCATGATGTTTATGCAGGAATAGAAACCCTGACTAAGACAGATTGAAAGTATGATATTAAGTAAGAATAGTATTAACCAAACTCATAATGAACTCTCATGTTCTCCTTCATATGTGGACACTAGTCTATAATGTAAGTATAAGATTTACATGGAAGGACTGGCGAGATGGCTCAGCAGTTAAGAGCACTGACTGCTCTTCCAGAGGTCCTGAGTTCAAATCCCAGAAACCACGTGGTGGCTCACAATCATCTGTACAGCTACAGCCTACTCATACACATAAAATAAATACATTAATTAAAGAAAGATTTACACAGAAGATCAAAGGGAGGCAGGCAAAAGGACACATGAGTCATATAGAGTTTGGGACTTTGATTGTCATAGTGCACACATCTGTAAGTCTAGCACTTGAGAGGCGGAGACAGGGATGGGAGTTCAAGACCATCTACAGCTATGTAAAGAAGTAAATTCAAGGTCAGCCAGGGCTACATGAGACCCTCACCCCCAAAAGGCGAGCAAAGGCAACGGTGCTTGCTAAGCACTGAGCTACACTCCCGGCCTCATCCTGGTGTTTCGAGGGAATAGTTTTTATTCTGTAGAAACCAGGGTTTTTACCGGTTACATCTGCTGTAGAGACTTTCTTCAAATACTGGTTATGTTTCTGCTTTGTTTGATTGTCTCTGTTTAACGGAAGTTTAAGCCGACCAGTTTTGTTCTTAGCATCTGGGTAAGAATTGTTTCTTATTTCCAGATCCTAAAGGTCCTCTCTTGTATTATCTTTTGAATGCTTTAAAGACCTTTTATGCTTTTTATATTTCCACTGTACTAGCATGGGGGTGGGTAATAATGCCCATGAACTAGCCAATTTCCCAAGATAAACTTGTTACTGGTTCATCTGTTCTAGTGATAGTAAAACAACTTTGTCATTATCAATGATTCATGCCTGTTGGGGTTTCTTTACAGCAGTGGCTCCCAACCTTCCCACAGCCGAGACCCTTTAATACAGTTCCTAATGTCGGAGTGATCCTCACCTATCAAATTATTTTCTGCTGCTACTCCGTACCTGTTATTCTGCTAGTTATACATTATAATGTAAATATTTGTGATACACCATATCTGAGATGCGACCCGTGAAAGGGTTGTTTGACCCCCCTCAAGGGCGCTGTGACCCTTGTGACCTACAGGTTGAGAACTGCTCCTTAATGTTCTTTCCCATCTGTTGCGTTGGGTTAGTTGCCTGTCCCTCCGCCCTGCCTTGTTTGCTGCAAGTCTTGATATCTGGATGCATTTCTCATCTTGGTAGTCATTACTGTCATGTATTAGCACGGACTCTTTGTACTTCAACAAAACTTGATGTTGTGCTTGGTACGTTCTACGAGAGAGAGAGAGAGAGAGAGAGAGAGAGAGAGAGAGAGAGAGAGCTAGCTCTTCAGTTGAAATTGCGTTTGCATCTCTTGTTAAAGCGGTTCTGAATGAGGGCTTTCTGCTAGTCCATGTTTATGCCACTGATGTGCGTGGATATTGATTTTACGCCTGGAAAAATTGTTGTAGCCTGATTGATTGTGTCTGCGGAAAGCTTTGAGTTTGTAGATCATCTGAATTCTCAGTGAGAGTAATTAGTCTTTGTATTTTCCCTTGGTCATTCTGTACTACGCTGCATGACAGTGGTGACTCTCATGCTTGACTTTAAAAGTGTTTTTAAGTAGTATTTTCTTTTCTATGGTTATTGGCCATCTGATTTTTCTCCACGTTGTTAATAGCTATATTTAGGCAAAGAAAACCCTCAACAGTATATAGTATGATATACATATTGCCACCCATCTCACTTATTTTCCTAGACCACAATGAACGTTTTTGTTTGTTGGTTTTTTAATAAATATTTATTTATTTATTTATTTTTATTTTTTGACAGGGTTTTCTTTGTGTAGCCCTGGCTGTCCTAGAACTTGCCCTGTAGGCCATGCTGGCTTCTAACTCGGAGATTCGCCTGAGTCTTCTTCCTGAGTGCTAGGGATTAAAGGCACACACCGCCATCACCCAGTGACCATCGTAAAGTTTAAATGAAATGCCATACAGGAGATAGATACTTTTCTCGATTAAAATGTTAGTTGGTAAGTGGGCATATGTTGGGAGCTATTAAGACAACTCTATTGTCTTGATCTCCGAATTGGGCCTCTCCCCCCCACCCCGAGAAGAAAAGGGGGTCAAAAGCGGGCCACTGACGCACCGTTCTGAGAACAACCACAGAATGTTCTAGCCCTAAGTCAGCGCCAGATGTCCTGACCACAAGATGTACCCTGATACCACCAAGTTCCTGCTTCCCCAGTAGTTGCCAAAAAAAAAAAAAAAAAAAAAAAAAAATTTCCGCTGCCCCATCCCTCCTGCTGAGAAGTACTTCCTCCTTTGCTTGTACATTTCCGATACCCCATTCTTCCTGCTGAGAAGTACTTCCCCTTTTGCTTGTGCATTTAAGCCTTGAGCCTTGCTGAATAAAGAGACACCTTGATGCTACTCAGACTGCTTCCGTGCCATTCTTGCACTTGGTGTCCGTCTTTCTCTCCCCCCATTTGGTTCTTAGGAGAAGGTCCCCTCAAGACCCTCGAATAACTGGACCTGTTGGATGGGTCAGGCATACATATTTGTGCATTCGTTTTCTGTTGTGTGCCCAGCCCCTAGAATATTTTTCAAAAGACAGCTGGTATGCAACAAAGAAATGTTAGATGGTTGTGAAGGAAGAATTAATATTAAAGAGGTGCTTCATGTAGTACAATGTTTTCTCACATTATAACAGGAGTAAGAACACTGAGGTATGCACATTGACATTCCTCGAATTGTCTGTTAGTGGAAAATCCACTGTATTATCTCAGAACTCTACTTCTGAGCTCAATCCTCAAGCTCAGGGTTCTAGACAGCTATTTCCAATCTACTGCAACTGGCATAGGAGCAATGACTTATTCACCAAGCTACCGTAGGCTTGGTTAAAATTTAATGGCGTTTACCTCTAGACGATTTGGCATTTGGTATTGTTATGAGGAAGAACTTTAGGGATCAAGGGCTTTGTACTTGCAAAGGTATAGTCACAGGATATCTGCAGCGCAGCTCAGTCTCACTGCCTGTTCTTTGGGTTTCTTTGGAAGTAGAAAACACAGGGATATTTGAGCAGAGCCCAGCAGCAGGCCTCCAGGAGTGCCTTGTCTTTATTAGTGAAGTGCTTTGTTCGTGAGTTTATCTTTCTTATTATGCGACTGGCTGCAAACGAGAACTCCCAGCCTGGTTTCAATACATGGATTAAAGGGCTTTAAATTTTCTGAAAACTCTTCCAGGGAACTCTGCTGAATCTTTTATTCCTGACAGCTAGAGACTGAGGTGAGTCATAAACAGGAATAGATGGGCACCGAATTTACAAAGCAATGGGAAAAAAATCACATCGTGCGATTTTGAACACTATGTTGCTTCTTATAGGATACATGCCATTTCCCTGTCTTTCCCTGTTATCAGTTTAAGGTTTCACGCCCAGAAGGACTTTGCTGCATTCCTCTTCTCAAACGCTCCAGGCTGCCACCTCCCTCTCTCCCTCCCACATGACACAAACTCTGCCAATTCTTGCCCTAGAATACACAACATTGAGAGATTAAAGGATGGAAGTGTAAGGCCAGTGTCGATGCAAAGATGTGTTCATTTGTCGAAAACCAAGTGATCAAGAACACTTAGGGTTGTGCAACAAGCCACAAACGTCTTCTGCCCAGAAAGACTCGAGGTCTTTCTGTGGACTGATGCCTGCCATTCCCACACTGGGAGATGGATACGCTCCAACACTGCTTTCACGCTGCTGAGCTCTTAGGAAATGTGTCATAGCATTAAAAATAAAAAAAATAAATAAATAAAAAATAAAAAAAGATCAGATGCTATATTCTCCACCAACTAGCACTGCCAAAATCGAGCTTTGAGGCTCTTATAAAAGATTAAAATGTCAAAGCCAGTACTTTGCAGTGAAGGGCATACGTCATTATTTTGTTCTAAGCTGCAACCACCTGACAGGCCTAAGAAGCAAGCACAGCTAGGACCCAGAATCCCAAATACTGTAAAGTCATTGTTGATTTTCTGTATCGATTCAGCCTGCTCAGAAGCAATCAAATAAGGAAATGTTTATGATATAAGATTACATAAGAAATAGGCGTTTAAAGACGTGCAGGTCTATGCAGAACACTAACCAGGTTAGGTAAGGTGTGTAAGCTTCAACTTCCCCTTCTCTAAATTGAAAACAGTATAAGCATACAATAATACATATATTTCACAGCATTATGACAGTAAGTGAGATAACGTATGTAAAGCATTAGGCCAGTGCTGGGCAAGAACGTGTGCACAGTCTTGCAGATGTACACTGTTATCAGTATTCTAGAGCAAAGGCGGACTAGACACACCCAACCCACACTGGTCATTTTCGAGTGCTTTATAGTGAGTGCTACTATCTTTCCTTTGCCTTGACAGTATTTCTACATTTCCTTCCCTTTGTAAGAAGACGCAGGCATTCATCTCCTTCAGCGTGGCAGTCAGCCCCCACTCACTGGGCTGTAGAAGGGTTAGCAGGAGGACCAGTATTAGCGGAACGGATAGGACTGCCTGTGCTGTCCTGTGTCAGCCACAGTGAGTGCCGTCTCTCTGGTCTTCAATGTGACTTTGCCGTTCTGATGATAATAAACAGAGTCTCATTTCCCATCTGTGGACTCTGGGATGTCCATGTGACAGTCTTTGACTCACAAGGCAGAAGTGATGCTGTGTGGATCGTGGTGGAATTGAAAATACGTTGCAGCCAATGTTTTCAGCATCTTAAACCCATGAGATGCTTCATGCAGTGGAGAAGGCCGATCTATAGTATACATAGCACGAATCCCATGGGCACCCAACTCTAGCGACCACACATGCGAAGATGCCATCTTGGTCTCTCTAGCTCTGGGCAGGTGGTCAGATGACCAGAGGCTCCTGAGTGACTCCAGAAGTGACTGAAAAGGAGGAGCTCTCAGATGTCCAGCAAATAGGACATAGCCATATAACATCAATATTTTAAGGTTCAGAGATGGGGATTGTTCCGCTGTATTCCAGAGGTGCCCATGCCACTTTGTAGAGGCTGCAAAGGGGAACTCCTCTCCAAACGTTTTATTAACTTATTAAATTAAAAGTGGAAAGGGGGAAAAAAGTTCTTTTATTTTTGCCTTACAACCTGAACTTTGACTGCTGTAAATGTTTATGGTTGTCCCTTGGTAACTGTAGATTTGAGGGTCCACTCATCAATGAAGCAAGTGCCTCCCTCATAGCCCCCACCCCACGGAACCAGGAGTCCAATGTTTGACACTTTTTAAAACTAGCGCCTCATCTCCCTTTCCCATTTTTTAAAAAGATTTATTTTTTTATTATTATATGTAAGTACATTGTAGCTGTCTTCAGATGCACCAGAAGAGGGCGTCAGATCTCATTATAGATGGTTGTGAGCCACCATGTGGTTGCTGGGATTTGAACTCAGGACCTTCAGAAGAACAGTCGGTGCTCTTAACCACTGAGCCATCTCTCCAGCCCCTTTTCCCATTGTTTGACACCCCTCCCTCCCGCTTTTTTCTGTGGACGGTGGTTAAGATAGCAAAAAAAGCAAACAGTGACTTATTGACTTGTGGATCTAGGTCTCAAATACTCACTGACTACACAGTGGATATGGGACTGGATTAAGTAGTAAAAGGGTAAAGGACCTTAAGATATGGTTACTGCTCTTTACAGCAGGAAATAAAACATAGCTAAGGACACAGAAGTTTGTGCAGCTCGAGCTGACTGTACAGGCTTCTCGCGAGTCATGTGAGTTTAACTGAGAAGACTCCCAGCCAGGACGAGCAGCACTGCCTTAATAGGAAACATGTGACTTGAATTGGTGTTAAAGATAGAATTAAGAGTCACATGAAGGTGAGCGTGTTAAAGGTCTGTCCAGGAAATCTTGGTAGCAAAGGGCAGGAAAGGGGGAAAGTGTTCAGGAGGTTTAGTGGAAGTATTGGCTCCTTTGTGGATTCAGCAGCTATCTGCCCAGTGCCTGCAGGTGTCAGAAGCTCTGCCAGCTCTGAAAATACTGTTATACCAATGGCAAAGAGCCCATGTAAGGAATAAATAACCTCGTGTGCAGGCAGCAAACAGCCAGTGCAGAACATAAGATGATCAAAGTTTGGGGCTGAGAACAAAGTCTAGAAAAGTAGGCGAAGACCAAGATGTGTCAGCCTTGAAAGTGGAGATTTTGCACTGTGATGCAGGCAACAGGCCCCCTGTTTGGAGAAACAGTGACATCTCGTTTTTTGTATGAAATGTTACTTGAAGCAACAATGTGAAAGACAAGGTGGCCAGGTATGGTGGCATGTGCCTGAAGCCCCAGCTACTTGGGAGGCTGAGGTAGGCAGATCTCTGTGAGTTTAAGGCCAGCTTGTTCTGCATAATGGGACCATATCTCAAAAAAAAAATAATAATAAAAAGAAAGAGAGAGAGAGAGAGAGGCAGAGAGAGAGAGAGAAAACTAGAACACACATATTTACCTGTTATTGAAGAAACCCAGTGTAAGGCCCTGGCTCTCTACTGCCTGCGGCTTGGCCTGAAAGCTGAACAATGCTGTTTGGCCAAAGGGACAACTTGGGTAGACACAACCTTCTGAATGGCAGATCTCATGTTCTGACATGACTACCTGTCTAGACAGTTGCAGCAGTCCAGAATAAGGGGAAGATTTAAAATCCTTTCACGTAGACATTTTACATACAAAGACACCATGGGTGTATGGAAACCCTAAAAAGTAATGTTTTCTATCTGCTGCTGGCAAAGATGAAAAGGTTTTGTTGTCTAAAGCTGACGAGGCTACAAAGACAGAGGCAGTCTCTCTCATTGGCTTTGACAGTCTTTGGAGTTTAAACCTGCACTGCCTTTTGTTGGGATGGGGGGGGGGGCAGGGAGAAGTTATTTGGCAATATTTGTAAAAGATTAAATCCCCCTTAGCTTTTGTTCCAAGAATTCTAGATTCTAGTTTATGAATTTGTCTTATATCTATAATACTATACCATTAGGCAAAGAGTATTGGAGGGTCAGTTCTTTGAAGTTAGTATTTGTGGAAGGGAAACATCCATGTAACACTGATGTCCTCATGTAGGGAAGACTAGTTAAGAGTAAGCTAGAACTGTGGTATAGTGAAGTAATTCGGAGCTACACTGAGTATCTGCATATGCTAAGAGGAAAAACAATGTATGCAGAATATATCAAGATGAAACCAGTCCCATAGCAGGGCAGCTTATCTAGTATGCTCCTGTGAGAGTTAATTTGGGTTAACTTGATTGGTTTAAGAAACTCCTAGGGCATCAATGAAAGTGTTTCCAGTGGGCGTGGGGACACCCCACCCTGGATGTGGGAGGCGCCATTCCATAGACTGGGGTCCTGTTGTGAAGAAAAGGGGAGAGTTCAATTTGGGCGACTATTCCCCCATTCACAGTGCCTGGTCTGCTGAGAGGAGAGCAAGAAGCCTCACATGGCTGTGCCTTCCAAACCACCGCAGAATGTCTCTCTCTAAATCACAAGCGAAATGACCCCTTCCTCCTCTAGCGTCACGTGTTTGGTCACAGTGATAAGTAATACAAGTCTTGTTTATATAAAAAGTAATGCCCAGGCAGAGAAGGCAATCACGGGAGGGCGGCGGGGGGAGGAGTGTGGGAGGGACGAGGGGAGACAAAAGGATGTATACATGTTTCTGTCGATGCGGATTTATGGGATGTTTCTGGAAGCTATCTAGGTGACAGTAATGATTTGCTCGCGGAAGCATTCTCAGGGGAGCAGGATTCTGACCACTCACTAAAGGTTTGGGGAAGACAACTCTGCGACAGGGGAGTGGGCTGTAGGGTATTGGTTAGTGTTTCTGGGTTCCATATCTTTAGAAGAAGGAGGAAAACAGGATTGAACAGGGACTGTGGAATAGTCTCAACACAGGAAGCCCTCAGCAAACCCCATAGAGAGTTCCAGGTCTGGGAGGGCCCTTGGGAGTTGTTTCATATTAAGAGGTCCTTGATAGATCCTGGTATCATTTAGCCAATGGGTGAGCTTGTCCAAGAAAGTGGGTATAGCCTAGAAAGTGAATCCTCACTTGACACAATTTTGAGGAGTTCTAAAGTGCAGCAGCCTGCCACACTGAGTCCATGTCTGTAACAAGCCCCACCCCTCTTAGGTCCATGACAATTTAAATTCATCATAAATCTTCTTAGAGCTTTCAGAACCACTGAATACAGCTAAGAACAGCTCTGGGATTTGGCCTTGCTTTTACTTGGTCATGGCTGTCTATACTAAAGTCCTGACCAATGTCATTTAATTGCTGACCTTGGACTAGGAGTGTAGCTTGGTAGTAGATAGAGCACTTGCCTAGCATAGGCAAGGTCCTGGGTTCAATCCCCTAGACCGATAGAAAACCACCCCCACCACAGAACAATCTGCAGGTCTTTCTCATGAGCTTAATTTGTGCTAAGACAATTTAAAAAGACAGCAATGTCACCTGTACCAGAAATTTCACTGTGTTTTGTTTTGTTCTGTGTGTGTGTGTGTACTGTTTGTAAACCCTGCCTCCATCCATTGTTAAAAATTCTTGGTAAAGGGGTTTAAAATCCTCTGGTTAATTTGCCTCAAGCTTTTGGGAATTAAGGGGCTATTGAATTGTTCCTTACAGAAACCTCATTCATTAATAAAAAACCGCTGCCTCCCTGAAGCAAGGAAGCACACCGTCTTACAGTGCTTTAATATCAATCATTGAGCTGGTTCGCTTTGCTAGCTCAGTCCAGGGCTGAGTGATTTGGAAATAACGCAGCTGGGCGGCTTTGCGGGAGCAGACCACGTTGTGAATGAGTTGATCTGGAGGATCAGGATACTATCAAAGCAGAATGGAACCCGGCCTCCCTTAGGGAAGCAAATCACACAGCTTGAGAGGTGGACAAGGGAACAAGGACTTCTGAGGCCGCTGGTTCAGCAGGATTGGTTCTGGTGCTGGGCGGCAGCAATACTTGGTTTCAAAGCAACCTTTATCCCCTCATAATTCCCTAATCCTTGTTGTTATGTGAACCAGGGCACATTTGAAATGCACACGCCAAGATTAGAGTCAGGATGGTCTCTTGAGTAAAGCAGAGGCGCTCAATGGAAGCACGGGACGGACGTGGAAGAGAGTCACCCCTCACATTGTGCAAAACTCCTTGAGTTCTGATCAGAAGAGAAATGCCTACAAATCGGTGAAACATCAGTGCGGTTAAAGTTCTAAGAACTAATAAAGTGGCTTTGTTCTGCAGGGAGGACTGCAGTAGGAGGAAGGCCTCGTGGGGCAGTAATAGATTTGCTGGTGTTGGTTAGACTCAGAAACAGGGGACTTCTCTTCAAGCTGGTTTCAGACCGTCTTATCTCATACCAAGAAGAAAGAAGGTGTCTATTCTATTTGTCCATTTCAAAGATCAGCGATTGCTGAGTGGGCTATGGCGATGCATTTGTCAGAGTGTGGCCAGAGTTTAGGAAGCTGAGGTAAGGAGTATTAGGAAGGCAAGGCCATCCTGAGCTTCAGAGCCAGAACATGTTTCAAAACAGAGCAAACAAATTCCAGCTGCAACAGAAAGACTGGGTGGTGGGGGGTGGGGTGGCTAATGGCCATGCTAGGGTGGTAGAAACCATTCAGGTCAAACCTGACAGTTGCCTGTCGACCAGATACAAGCTCACACTGAGTGCATTTATTGGCTGAGGAGACACTGTCAGGAAGTACTTTTCAGTTCCGTCGAGGCAGAATTGACCCAGAAGTTACACAGGGTTGACATGTATCGTTGAACGCCTTGGCCTCTGTGAATCTATCGCCACCATCAGGGAACCTGCTTGTCACCCAAGGTCCCCATGCGCCTCTGGAAAGCCTCCCTTTGCTTTCCCACCCTCTCTAGTCAAATCCAGTCTCTGCTCTTTCTCACTGTGCTTTGTATTTCAATCTCCATCTGCTGTATGAAGAGGCTGGACTCTTAGGGAGAAGGGGCTGCCTTTTTCACGCACAGTCATTCTTTTGAGGTTCATCTGTACTCTTGTGTGTATCTATCACTCATTCTTTTGTATTGCCAAGTAAAAGTGCTCCTTTTTATGAGCATACCATCATTTTTTTTTAAAAAAATTCTTTCTTTCTTTTCTTTCTTTCTTGGTTTTTTTTTTTTTGTTTGTTTTTTTTTTTTGTTTTGTTTTGTTTTTTTGTTTTGTTTTTTTTTGTTGTTTTTTTTTTTTTCTTTTAGCTTTTCAAGACAGGGTCTCACTATGTAGCTCTGGCTGCCTTGGATCTCTATGTAGACCAGAATGGCCTTAAACTCAGAGACCTCATCCTCCTGAATTCGGGGGGGTTTAAGGGCGTGCACCACTACTATCTGGCTATTTCTTTATCCATTTCTTCGTTGGTGACTACTTTCCAGCTAATATGAACATTCATAGGCAAACCTTCGCATGGCCGTACATCTCCTCTCCTCTTCAGTACGTGCAGGAGTAACAGGGTCATATGGTGGATAGAGAGTTCCTTTTCTATGAAACTGCCAAGCTGCTTTCAGAGCAGCCACCTCGAGTTATCTCTCCCCCAGCAGTGCAGGAGAGCTGCCCCACTGGTTCTGCTTCCTCGCTAACACCTACTGGGGAGAGCATTTTAAAACTCTGTCACTCTGGTAGGTGGAACAGAACAATACCTAGTGAGCAGATAAATAAGGCCTCCTGGAAGTTCTGTGATGCCCAGGGCAAGACTTTGACCCTGTTAAAGCCAGTAAAAAGGGGACTGCCTGGGTAGACGTGGGACTCTGGGCATTCAGCCTGACAGACAAAATGAATTTCAGTCCCACTTGGATCCTCTTCATGGTGTGGTTTTTTTTTTTCAAGGCACACAGAAGCCAAACAAATGCTTATTTCACAAGCTGAAGAGAAATCTAGAAACCAGAATTCCTACCACAGCTGGTTAGTTGGGGGAGATTAGAATCAGCATACTTTGGACACAAAGGTTCAAAGAGAAAAAAGCCTGGTCCAGGTATCAGGTCCAGGTCACCACCGCAGGTTAGACCTGGGGGTAGGTCACAGTGTCCCAGGCACCAGGAAAAGTGGGGGAAAGAAGAGTGAGTGAGAGGGGAGCGCCGTTCATCTGTAGTCTCAGCTCTCTCCAGCGGTGAATGAAGAGGAGCAGGAGTTCTGTGTAATCCTGGCTACGCAGCAAGTTTGAGACCAACCTGTGCTACAGGAGACCATCTCACAAACAAAACAAACGTAAAACTGAACGGAGAGGGACATTTTGAAGGCAGATTCTAGCAAGAGGGTCCGAGAGGCTGACGAGGGAGGATAACCCAGAGGTGGATACTCACCTCAGCCTTACAAAGCTATGCTTGGACCCAATGGTTTCCATCCCTCTAATTCCTCCCCGATCTAATCCCTGCTGCCCAAATACTCATAGGTATGGGAAATGGCTATACTTGAGGAGAAGTATAGGGGAATTATAGGTGTATCAGGGGCTAGAAATTGGGCTTTGGTAGGAAAATTCAAGCCTGGTTTTGGATGATAACAAGAATAGACAGCCTAAAACAATCACTCTGACACTGTACCTTATTCCTTATTAGTATATTCTCTCTCTCTCTCTCTCTCTCTCTCTCTCTCTCTCTCTCTCTGTGTGTGTGTGTGTGCTTTATGGAAGAGTGAGCCATCTCGTCAGCTTCTTTTTGCTGAATTCTTAAGGAAGAGGAATTTGATAAGTAATTCTAAACGCCCGTCATATGGTAAAGGAATCTGTGATTATCTGTAAATTATATCTAATGTTATGTGTCTGGAGAAGAAGGGTAACATTTATCCATTAAAATAAGTGGAAGTTCTAAAAATTCATTGAGTAGGGATATAACTTAAACAACACAAAACCAAACCAAACCTGCACAAATATGTATTCTTTCCCTACAACCCAAAGTCTGAGGATTTAACCCAGAGAGACACAGAACTTTACGTTAGTGTCTATTTAGGGAGTTTTAAGCCACTTGGTGTGGGTTATGGGAACTGAACTCCGGTCTTCTAGAAGAGCAGCAAAGTGCTTTTAGCTGCTGAGTCATCTCTCCAGCACCTAGAGTTCCTTTGAAGAAATGTTCTTAATGGTGGTTGTGGGAGCACATACTGGTAGGATTTGCTGAAAGAGGCAGAGACAGGAGGATTCAAGTTTGAGGTCAGCCAAATAAAATAGGAATAATAATAATAAAAAAACCAATAGAAAAAGAAACAACAAAAAAACGTTTTTAATTTAACATGCTCCCAGTTGCAGACTGTTGCCTACCCAACTTCCTGAAGACCTACTGGCTTTACTTAGCAGTTTACTCAGTTTATGTAGCTCTTCAACTTGTAATTTGGCAGGGTTCAGCAGGGATGTGTGTCTTTTCTGCACCGAGGGTCAGGAAGGGAAATTCATCCAGCAGCTGGAAGATCCACTTGGGAATTGCTCATTCACCTGGCTGACAAGGTGATAGGAGCTGTCTGTGGGAGCTCAGTCATCACCCAGGGCACAGGTCTCTGTGTGGATTTCTCTAAGGACTGTTTGGGGTTCACCAGGTATGGTGGTGGGTTCCAAAAGTGAGTGTCCCACTTCAGTACCAGGAGTGGGAACTGCTCATCTTTCTTTTAACATTTATTTCCTGAGTGTGAATGCGTATGCGTTCACTCACGTGTGCCTTAGCACGCACGTGGAGGTCAGAGGACAATTTGTGGGAGTTGGTTCTCTCCTTCTACTTTGTGGGTTCTGGGGATTGAACTCAGGTTGCCAGGCTTGGCAGCAAGTACCTTTATTCCCTGAGTCATTTTACTGGTTCAAGAACTGATAACTTGGTAAGTCCTGGCTCTGGAAACCCATGTTGTGTCTGCTGCATCCTGTTAGTTAAGTTGTCATAGATCCAAGCTGCAAGAGGGGGTGCATAGACCTTACTTTTTTTTTTTTTTTCTAGGAGGACTTGCGAAGAACGTGGGGACTATACGCTAAAATATGCAGAAAACACAAATGTAGGTTCTGTGAGCTTTTACTGATTAAACTTATGTTGTTCATTTGGCACCCAGGAACCTTCTCTGGCCATCTTGCAGTCACTGCTCAGGGTTAACTACCATCTTCAAACACTATCACAAGGAAGTCTTTTGAGCTGTTTATTCTGTGCTAGAAGATGGGGTGGCAACATCCCTAGCCTGTTCCCAGCAGATGCTGCTAGCTCCCTGTCTCTTAGCTGTGACAACCAAAACCAGCTCCAGAGATTATCAGATGTTCAAAGGGATGATGATAACATGGGAACCCATCCCCCTACCTAGAGGAGACAATCCCATGTAATCATCGGAATGTAAGTTTCATGTGAACGTAGGGTCTTTTTGGTTTATTCTGGTTTTGAATGACTCCTGGGACCCTGTCTAGATTACCTGTTGGTTGAATTAATTAAATGGCAATTTGGAAATAGCCAACTTTGAAATAGTTTGAATAGTTTTTAAGCCAACTGGATTTTTAATCACAAGTCATTTGACTGGTTATAGTTAGCGATGTCCGATGTACGGAGGTGGCATTGATATGAAATACATTTGCCTCTGACAGGAAGCCATCTTGGTTAACTGTTTCATGTCCCAACGTGAAATATGTACCATGGAGATAGAAAAGATTGCGATTGGCCAGACACAGAGGCTCTGACCTGTGACTGTGCCAATAATCTAGAGTGTCAATAATCAAGGCCCAAACTGCGGTTGTAATTGCTGTTGTAGTTTTGTGAATCAGCATGGTACAGGAGGCGCTGGGTTCTGGGTAACTAGAACAAGATAGGGGAAGAGTGGACTGTAACAGGGAAGACTTAGGGAGCTCTTGCTCAACAGTAGCGTTGTGTGACAAAATTTCCCCTAGGGAGACAGCACAAGTCTATTCACCACAGACACCGCCAGGTCTAACTTAGTGAACTAATGACCTTTATTGGGGCTACTTAAAGGAATATGGGTGAGGGCTTCCTTACAGGAGAAGAAATGACTCAAAGACAGCTACATCACCAAAGCCCACCCCAGCAAGGGCGACAGCTCACAAAGGTGGTAACCTGGAATGGAACACTGAGTGGCCTGTGGGTTGGTCTAAACCTCTTGCAGGCAGCTGTAGCTTTACTGCTTCTGAGGTGGGACTCTCAGATTTTATTGTTAACAATAAAATGCAGGGTGGGGCCTAGTGAATCTGGAGATTTTCAGGGACTTGGAGCTATTTTGAGTCGTTTACCTTTTGACTTAGGGAGCATCCCTGAAGGACGGACTGATTCAGTCTAGGAGGAAACTGTTATGACAACATGTAGAAACTTGAATACTTCTTTAGGAAGATAGACATTGATACTATGTTACAGATCTCCCCATCTTCCCTCAGGGTCCAACCTCACTATGTAAATTTCCCATCGCAAAAAAATTTGCCCATCTCTACATAAATTACTTAAGGGTTACATCCCAAAATACTTTTTGGTGGGAGGATGGGATTTTTTTTTTTTTTTGGTGAGTCCTACCAGCTGTCTTTCTTTCTGAAACGTATCACTGCATTTATTCAATGGCCAGTCGTAATTATGTCAGAAAAATGAACAAGGTCACCTTACTAACACATGAGGCAATTAAAACATCCGGGCAGGATGGAAATAGAATTGTATGCCCACAAAAGCCCTTGGAGATCATATAGTCATTTAATGTGGTGATGCTACAAAAGCTCTGACCTTAGCAATGATCCTATCTTGTCACTCTGAACTGCTTCCGTTCCTGGAAGCCATGCGTGCTAAAGGTGAAATCCATGCAAGCCCTAACAGAGGAGGGTGCGACCTTGCCTGGTGGTTCAGAACAGCTAAGCGACAGGACTAGCATTTTAAAATTAGGCAATCCTGGTCGTGCATGCCGTTATATTTTGTTTTGTTTTGCTGCATTCCTTTAGTCCCAGCACTTGGGAGGTAGAGGCAGGAGGATCTCTGTGAGTGTGTGGTCTGGTCTACATCATGACCATGCTATCCAGGGCTACGTTGTAAGGCCTTGCCTCCAAAATAAATTTTAAAATTAATTCTTGCAGAGTTTCATGCAATGTATTTTGATCACTTTCATCCAAAGCTGTCCCCCACAACTCTTCCCAAGTATACTCCCTCCTCTTGACCTTTGTACGACTTTGAGGACAAATAATTTTGAGAGGATGATTGAACTGTCACATCTGACACAACACAGAACAAATACAGTCCATACAAAGGAGAGAGAGGGGCTGCAGAGATGTCTTGGCAATTAAGGGCACTTGTTCTTGCAAAGACTCAGTATTCAGGACCCCCATGGTGGCTCCCAACCATCCGTAAGTCCTGTTTTAGGGGATCGGGTGCCCTCTTCTGACCTCGCACACATGTGGTGCACACATACACATGCAGCTAAAACAAGTGTACAAGTAAAATAAAAACAAAACAAAACAACAAACACAAACTTCCCCCTCCTTTTCCTTTCCCATCCTTCTCCTTTTGTTGATGTTGATTGGTTTGATCCTGAGCCTTACCGTGCTAGGCAAATGCTCTACCACTGAGCTACACACCCAGTGGCTTCTACTCCTGGTTTACTCTCACTTGGCCAGTGTCAGAATAGAAAAAAATTCAATGTTGAGCATTGTCTTAGTTAGGGTTTTACTGCTGGGAAGAGACACCATGACCTAGGCAACTTTTACAAGGACAGCATTTACTTGGGACTGGCTTACAGGCTCAGAGGTTCAGTCCATTATCATCAAGGCAGGAGTATGGCAGCGTCCAGGCAGGGGCGTGGTGTAGGAGGAGCTGAGAGTTCTACATCTTCATCTGAAGGCTGCTAGTGGAAGACTGACTTCCAGGCAGCTAGGAGTAGGGTCTTAAGCCCACGCCCACAGTGACACACCTACTCCAACAAGGCCACACCTCTAAATAGTGCCATTCCCTTGGCCAAGCTTATACAAACCATCACAAGCATACAGGTACTTAGTGTTCAGAAGGTGTTCGGGATGGGGTGAGTCTAGGTTTTTAAGCAGAATTTGAATGTGGCTTATAAACCAATTGTGTCCATATTTCTTTTATTTTTCTATTTTCCCAAGGCTGTCATGTGTTACTCTTTCTCATTACACTGCCACACATTCATGATTTATTTCATCAGTAGTGACTAGGAAAGAGAAGTGGGTGGGGGTGTAACGATTCCCTGTGACGCAGAGAGATGAATTGGACTGGGGATATTTTTAGAATTTTTTTTTTAACAGAAGAAATCTTAAAGCAGGTGACTGCCTACTTCTCTTTCACATTTAAAGCAGAGAAAATGACCACATTTCCCATTTGGAATACTCTGAATGACACACACACATCTATTTCAGGAGATTAATTGCTCTAACTGCAGGTATCCTTTAAAAAAAATACTTGCAAAATTCCTTTCCAGAAATACAATACCCGAAGATAGAAAAATGTGTTTATACCACTGAGTACATCAGAGGACTTTGCTACCCCTGTAGTATCCACAGTAGCATTTAAAGACATGACTGGTAAGCTTGCTGTCTAAATTAGAAGTGGAAAAGGAGGGGCTGGTGAGATGGCTCAGTGGGTAAGAGCACCCGACTGCTCTTCCGAAGGTCCAGAGTTCAAATCCCAGCAATCACATGGTGGCTCACAACCATCCGTAACAAGATCTGACTCCCTCTTCTGGTGTGTCTGAAGACAGCTACAGTGTACTTACATAAAATAATAAATAAATCTTTAAAAAAAAAAAAAAAAAAAAAAAAGAGTTCAAAAAAAAAAAAGAAGTGGAAAAGGAATGGATGTGTACTTATAAATAATATATATTACACATAATATATTACATATAAATAATATATGATATAAATATATTATTTATATTATTTAATGTGCATTATTAATATATAATATATTACATATATCTTCTTCACTTTAACATAGTTATTCAAGAAAAGTTTATGCAATAGAAAGATACTGGGCTAGACTTAGAAGACGAAGGATGGGAGAGTTGGCCCAGTCCCTACTCTCAAAGAGCTTCCACTCTGAACACAGAAACATATATGCACCCTCACACATGTGCACTGATGTACTATGTTCCCATGCCAATGCCCACACACAACTAATCGCACATCTGCACATGCTCATACGATACACACATACACACTGCTGCAATACATACTTTTACATACTCATACTGAGCATATAAGCACATACACACATTAGGTGACCACGTATACACACTCACAAGCTTACATGCTTGAGAGCTGACAAAGCTTGAGGTTGTGAGCAGAGCACGGTTTTGTAAGTTAAGGAAGGGAGGAGAAAGCAAGCTGTGACAACAGTCTGAGAAAGTTATTACAGAGTTTAGTGAGGCCAGGGTGAGCAGCTTTGTGGGGTTGCTAAATATTAGAGAGTTAGGTTTTTTAGATCTGCATTCAAACGCAGTTGCCATTACTATCCACGAGAAGTGAGCACCTGTTTCAGTTTCCCTGCCTTTAACACAGAGATTATTATAGTAACAGCCTATCAGCTTTGGTATGGGGTAAAATGTGGTGACATACAGAAGCCACTTAGCAAGGGCCAGCTGTGTAGGAAGCACACAGTGTACGCTAAGTGTCTATTTTTAATGACATCCTTATTATCAGAGTTTCCAGGTAAATTACTGGTCTCCTCAGTGAGGTTAAAGTTGAGCCAAAATTGAACATGTGATGATTGATTAAAATTTACTTAAGTTCCAAAAACTTATGGAAAGTCAAACTTTGATTATAAACAACACAAACATGTAGATAGAAGAGTTTATTAACAGAAAATCTGTATCAGCGTGAATGGTATCTCACCCAGCATCATCAAACCATTCCGGAGGCCTGCAACTTCACGGTGGAATTGTCTAAACTATTATTTACCTCTATGAACACATCTCCAAAGTAGGTCAGACTTGATCATCCCATGATAGGGTACCAACAAAATCATCTGGTAGCCTTCATGGATGTGAGATAATTTATAAAGTAGGAAATAAAAGAGGCTAAAACCCATCTGAAAAGGCAGAATCTCACCAATGATCTGAGAGTTGTCCATTAATGAGGGAGGATTTGGGGGCTGTCAGCTTGGCAAAGATTAAAGCACGGATGCGGAGGGCAACAGTGTTCCACCGAGGGTGTAGTGTAATTGGCACACTCGTACATTGTTGATGGAAGTATAGACTGGAGTAAGCCATACTTCCAAAGCTAGTCTGGCAGTGTACTGGCTAGTTTTGTGTCAACTTGACACAGCTGGAGTTATCACAGAAAAAGGAGCTTCAGTTGGGGAAATGCCTCCATGAGATCCAACTGTAAAGCATTTTCTCAATTAGCGATCAAGGGGGAAAGGCCCCTTGTGGGTGGAACCATCTCTGGGTTGGTGGTCTTGGTTCTATAAGAGAGCAGGCTGAGCAAGCCAGGGGAAGCAAGCCAGTAAAGAACATCCCTCCATGGCCTCTGCATCAGCTCCTGCTTCCTGACCTGTTTGAGTTCCAGTCCTGATTTCCATGGTGATAAACAGCAGTATGGAATTGTAAGCTGAATAAACCCTTTCCTCTCCAACTTGTTTCTTGGCCATGATGTTTGTGCAGGAATAGAAACCCTGACTAAGACAGGCAGTATAGGCAAATCATTTCAGTTCAGTTTTGGTCTTATCGATTCTGCTTCCTGGATTGTATGTTAAGGAAAAGCAATCAGACAAACACACAGAGATGCTTGTATTTGCCTGCCACTGTAGGAGTGTTTATGATGACAAAACACTGGAAGCCACCTGAATGCCACCAAGTGGGAGGTATTCAATAAATTGTGACCTAAGAAGACATGGGACTCTAGCCAGCCACTGAAAACAGTTAGAGAGACTAATTAATGACAGCATTGAAAGATGATGTATACAAACCACTTAGGGCCTGCTATCTAGTGATCACTTACTGTATGCTAAGTGTCTATCTAAACTTCTCCTATTTTTCCTTTTATGGGAAATTGATTTTTTTTCTAACATAATATATCCTGATTACAGTTTTTCTGCCCTCTACTGCTCCCAGCTCCTCTCCTCTCCCCTCCCATCTGGATCGACCCCTTCCTGTCTGTCATCAGAAAATAGACAGGCTTCTATGGGATAACAATAAGAGAAAATAAAATATAATATGATAAACCAAAACTAACACATGGCAATTGGACAGAACAAACAAACAGAAGGAAGGGGCCCAGAAGAAGACAGAAGAAACAGAGACCCACTCATTTAAACACGTAGTAGTCCCATAAAAAGCACTAAACTGGAAGCCATAATATATACACAGAGGACTTGTAGGGTAAAAAGAGAGGAGAAAAATATAAATAAAATAGAATAAAAATAATAAGAAAACATTACCCCCAAACTAAAACACAAAGAACCCCAAGGCGGTGGACATGAGCCAGGGAACCTCTGAAGATACCATTGATTTCGTTTTCTATTGGTCATCTATTGCCGGGCATGAGGCCTACCCCTAAGAGTACTTTGTTCCTTCTCTGAGACTCCCTTGGAGGAAACTACACTTTCATTTGCTAGTGGGTCAGTTGGAGCTAGGCTTTGGGGTACAAGTCGGGGCAGAGGTCCACCTCTCCTTTCAGTTCTAGAACCCCAATTGGTGCAGAGACATCTTTCTGTGCATGCTGCCCCAGTCTCTGAGTTCATACGTGTGCCAGCCCTGTTATGATCTAAAGGCTTTGGTGGTAGTGGTGGTGGTGGTGGTGGTGGTGTCGGCGGTGTCAGGGTTCCACTATGTAAGCCTGGCTGTTCTTGGATTCTTAGTCATCCTGCTTCATCCTCCTGAATCTAAGATTATATGTGTGGTGTTTGATCACTTTTGGCTTTGCAATGGCCTTGTAGAACTTCTTAAACATTAGGCTTATTTTATTTTTACGTGCAGGGTGCTCTGACTGCATGCACCCCATACCCTGTGCATGCTTTGTGCTGATGGAAGTCGGAAGAGGAGTCGAACATCCTGGAACTGGAGCTATGGGACACTGTGAATTACTAGGCGACTGCTGGGAACTGAACCTGGGTCTTCTCCAAAAACCAAATGCTCTTAGCTGCCGAGCCATCTCTACAGTCCCAAATCCCTGCTTCAAGTTACTTTCTAGCCATAGGCCACGCCTATTACTTTAATGTTAAAACATTTTCTTAAGAGGTCCACTTATTTTTTTTCCCATCATATATTGGGGAAAAAAAAAAACCCTACGAGAATGTTTGCAGTTGTAAAGATAAATCTGAGTTTTTCCTTTGCTTAGTGTTTTTACTATGTAAACACAGAGCACCAGACGCCTTTATTAGGGGAGCCACAGAGGGGATTTATTCAGCTCCCTGCGCTTTGAGTTTCCTCCTCGTCCTCTGGCCATCTTCTCTACTACACTGGCTGTTTTTCATTTATTTATATTTGTTTTTTAGAAAACACTGGGGCTGGTGAGATGGCTCAGTGGTTAAGAGTGCCCACTGCTCTTCCAAAGGTCCTGAGTTCAAATCCCAGCAACCACATGGTGGCTCACAACCATCCGTAATGAAATCTGATGCCCTCTTCTGGAGTGTCTGAAGACAGCTACAGTGTACTTACATATAATAAATAAATATTAAAAAAAAGAAAACATTTTATTGATGTATCATTGACACATAAATCTGCTCATAGCTAAGGAAGAGTTTGGAAATAGGTACATATTCACGAAGCCGTAGTCATATTCTCTGTCAGGAATATAGTGAATATAGCTATCATTATAGTCTTAGCTATGTGTGTGTACACATGTGTGCACGTGTGTATGTATGTGCATGTGGAGGCCAGGGGCCAATGTCAGATGCCTTCTTCTCTTACTCCCTACCTTAATTTTTTTTTTTGTGATAGATTATCTCACTGAACCTGGAGTTTGAGGTCTAGGCCATGCTGGCTGTCCAGAGAGCCCCTGGGATCTGTCTGTCCTTCCCTCCCCGTCCCCCCAGCACTGGGGTTATAACTGTGCTCTGCCTGGCTTTTACTGGCTGCTTAGGATTGAAATCAGGTCCTCAGACATGTAGAACAGTACTTGCCCCACTGTGCTGTCTCCCTAGCCCAGCCTGAGCTTCTTAACAGGAATGAACCGGAGTGAGGAGGAACTCAAAAGGCGAGACGTTCCCTAGATTATGATTTCCGTATTTCATTTTTGAGGCGGAATCTCACCCTGTGGGTCAGGCTGGAACTAGAACCCACTTTTATGTTGTAGATGGCCTGGAGTTCATTGTAAGCCTCCCGTCTCAGCCTCAGGAATGCTGGGATCGCAGGTATCCGTTGCCATGTCTAACTTTTATTTCTTAAGATTTAATATGTATAATCCCAGCACTCGGGAGGCAGAGGCAGGCAGATTTCTGAGTTCGAGGCCAGCCTGGTCTACAAAGTGAGTTCCAGGACAGCCTATAAAGAAAAACCCTGTCTTGAAAAACAAACAAACAAAAAACAACAAAAAACCAAAACAACAACAACAACAAAAAGATTTTATATGTACGTATGTGACCTTTTGGGAAGGCAAGCAAGCCTCTCCTATTCTGAGATGAACAACACAGAACCCTATTCTTTCACCCAGATCTACTCCGGTTGCTTTACACTGAGGAGATATCAAATACGGGGACTGTGAGAAAGGATTCGTATGCGAAGGCATCTGTCAGTGTGGCAGAAATACTGTAAAGAATCCAACTATGTCATTATGGAGCAGAACAATACAGATAATACTAGAACCTTACACGGGCTAGACATACATCTTCATACAGAGTGTAATCTACTAGTGGTTCTGTTGGCTGGTGGAATTATAGTACTTCTTAATTTTATTCTTTACATATTTTCTCCATGAATAATATTAAAACTGACTAGGTCATTTTCATGGTGTGTGTAACATGGAAATACATGAAAGTGTATATTTTTAATGTATGCAGTTCAGTGTGTATCAATTATATATAAAATATCTTGAAACAGAAGGATCTTGAGAAAACAATCTTGAGCCTTTTACGGAACAACTGCTACATTTTGGGGCTAGAGCAAAACAAAACAAGAAAGAAAACAAGAAAAAAACAACAAGAAAGTGGTTAAGAGCAAATGCACTTAACTGCTGCACACTCGCTCTGGCCTCAAATTTAAGCGCTTGCTATTGTCCCCTTTGTACCACTAGGCCTCATCTTTTGTCAAAGTCTACTATTTTAATTTTTAAAACGTTTTCTTGTGGTATTCACTCATTTCCTGGTCTGCTTTCTACACCTACCCTGGAATGTGGCCCTGCTCTTGGTCACCTTGATGGGTGACCCCGCCTCTGCCTCCCCGCCCCCCTCCTCCCCAAAGGGCTTCTGTCAGGTGGAGGAGGGGGACGGTAAATCATTTGACAGACTCCAGGCGACACCCACATAGCCCCAGCAAATCTGGAATCCCCGGCTGGATTAGCTCAGGTGAGACTCAGGAAGGGCGGCACCAGTTTTCTGGCTGTGGAGGTGACCCAGAGGTTATCCTTAAGGGAGTGTCACCACTCCAGAAGCCGATCTTAAACAATTTCCTTTTTATTTTTTGAGACAGGGCTTTTTTCTGTAGCCCAGGCTGGTCTCGAACTCGTTATCATTCGTTGGCAGCTTCCCCAGGGCTCCACCACACCTACCTTTTAAACAATTTTTTTTTACAACCTATGTTTGCACTACCTTCATATTGAGTAAATATTGTGCACTTGCTGGTGCAAGCCCTGTGCAAAGGGTTTCCATTTATTGTCTCTTTTGATCTATGCCGCAACGTTTCAGTAAGGACTATGGAGATCATAGGAATGGGGACTCGGATGCTGTATTCAAAGTCACTGAACTATGGCTCAAAGCCCAGGCTCCCGGCTTTCCCTCTCCCTGGACTCTTGTATGAGTTCCGAAGCGGAAACAGTGCACTTTCAGGCACCCACAAGCATAGCCTGCTTTCCCGCGTCCCCCTTGTGCAGAATGAGGCAACATCCGCCAGCGCAATCAACAGGGTCGCGCCGAAGGAGACCTGGCCAACGACGTCGTGGAGCCACCCGGCTCGGGCTCGCAGAGGTCAACGCAAAACCCTCGAGGAGGATGGAAGCGCTCAAGCCTCCACCACACCTCCCGCCGCAGGCGCCACCGAGCCGCCGCGCCGCCAGCCCGGCGGAGCCAGCGCGCGTGCGCGGGGCCAGAGGGTACGCCCTCGCGAGCGCGCGGGGAGCGGGGCGCGTCACCGCGCGGGCGAGCGCGCGCGCGGCCGAGGAGCTCGGGCGCGCTGCGAGACGGCGTCGGCGTCCGTGCGCGCTGCGGGCCGAGGCTGTGTGGGCTGAGGCGACGAGCGAGGCAGCGGCGCCCCAGAGCCGAGGGGACGCGCGGGTGTCGCGCAGTGGGAGCGGACGCTTCGGAGCAGACGTGGGGCCCCGGCGGGAGAGCTTGGCTTCGCCGCTACGCGCCTGCCGGGCGCCGGCCGCTTCCCGGGTCCGGAGCGGCCGCCGCCCCGGGAGACGCGCGGTGACACGGGCCTAAGGCGCCGCGGGCCGCGGGCGTCCGCGCCGCTCGGACCCGTGCGGCCCGGTGCGGGCCGGGGACGAGCGCCGGGGCAGGTGCAGCCCCCGGGGCCCGCGAGCGAGGTGCCCACCGTGCCGCTCGGCCCGTCCCGGCTCGCGGCGGCCGCGCGCCCCACTCCGGGGCCGGAGCCCGGTCGGCGCCCCGCCTTCTCCGGGGAGCGCCCGGCGGGAGCGGCCCGGACCCCGGGCTCGCGCGGGAGACGACGCGCCACAAACTTTGCCTTTTATTGTTCCTAGCCCTTTAAGGGCAAGGGGCTCTGCTGGGCTTGGAAAAATGTCCTTCTTCAATTTCCGTAAGATCTTCAAGTTGGGGAGCGAGAAGAAGAAGAAACAGTACGAACACGTGAAGAGAGACCTGAACCCCGAAGAGTTTTGGGAGATTATTGGAGAACTGGGCGACGGAGCCTTCGGGAAAGTCTATAAGGTAAGAGGGGGAAAACGGGAAGTTGGCTTAGGAGGAGATGAAACGGCCGCCTGTCCGGAGTGGCACGAGGACTTCACCCCAGCAGCCCTTCCCGTGACTTGCCCGCTCCTTGGCTTTGTAGGTTGAAACTTCAGCTCAGCATCCAAGCCGTTACGGAATACCGTGGGGCCGGATGCAGTTTCAGGAGTGATGGGTCTGCAGTCTAAACCCTGTCAAACTTCCGAATTTAATGGGAGGAGCGGGTGGTTGCGGCCCGGCCCTCGAGTCTTTTAAAATCGGAAACTCGTTAGCTTCTTTCTCCCTGTGCTGATGTTTGTTTACTAGTGGCGTTTGCATGTGTGCATGAAACAGGTAACTTTTTGGAGATGGGGACAGTATGTATAATTCAGATAAAACGAGCAAAAGGTGCCTGGCCAGCATGGAGCCCGTTCTTGAGTTGGTTGCTTGGCCACATGGGATGGAATTTCTGACAACATTTCCAGGAGATCTTCATTTCATCCTAGTTTTGAAATTCGATAAGCATTGGCTAGAAGGCAATACCAGTGCTTGAGGAATCAGAAAACTACACGAGTATTTATGTATTTCAATAGAGGTTTGATGTTTCTACACAAAGGTGTGAATGTTAACTGTTTACCCTGTCCTAGGAAGTATATGAATGATGTCATTGGAATATTTACTTCCTGAAGGGCGAGGTTTTTATGAGCCACAGTTTAGGGGTAGGACCCACTGGTTGCCTAGAATTGAAAACATAGATTCAAGACTTTCCATTCTCACATAATTTGTATCGTATAAAAGTCCTGAGAAGTGGCAGTGTCCACCTGCTCATGGAGGGAGACAGTGAAGCTCACAGACAGTTCATGGCCACCATGATTCAGTGTAGCCTTGAACTCAGGCCTCTGTGCCCATATGTAGTAGTGTCTTTTTACTTTTAATTCCATTCAGTCGAAAGCATGTCCTCTACTTTCTAAGCACAGCACACTTTGTCTTGTAATGCGTGCCTTGAATGCATTCTGTCAAAATTCTGGTCTTTTTTTTTTTTTTTTTTTTAATCCAGTCTGAAAGACACACTTTGATTGCTTGCTCTATGTGTTTTCAGAACATCTTGTTCACATGGCTACTGTAGCACTTGTCACATATTATAATTGACATTTTCATGTTTATATAATAAAATTAAGGCCCAAAGTTTCACATTTGAATCTATGCCTCACACATTTGTTGAAATGAAACAATGTATGTTACCTTTAGATGAATGCTAATGAAAGTCAGCATATAGTATGGTTTCAGCAAGAGCTTATTGTTGAAGATGCACAGCAGAAGGGCATGTAAGGGTGGTAGGAAGTCATCCTGGGGAGACTCGTTTAGTACTGGCTGTCAGAGCCAGCTTGGCGGTCATGACCAAAATAACCACCTCTCCCAACTTCGATTTTCTTAGTTCTAAAACCATAGGTTTCCTTAAACGTTTCTTCAGATCTTTCCACGTATTAATGTCCTCTGAATATGCAGTTACTGAGGAAAGGCGACGATTAACTCACAAGGGACCTGGAATCTTGTAGTGAGAAGGTGGTCGGTGGTTGCGAAGTTTTCATGGTGGGAAGACATTTCATCCACTGTAAACAGCATAGCATCGAGAGCATGGGTTTCTATACTAGAGTATTTCTTGCTCTCCACAACATAAGTCTGTGACCTTGGGCAAGGTACTTACTTATTAGTGGTTGATTTCCCTCATTAGAAGGCCTACTCAGTATCTGTAGTGTAAATACATAGAAAGTATAAGGCAGCCAGAAGGAGTTCAATAAATGGTACAAATTTCTGTCATTGTCTGAAGAGGTTATAGAAGCAAAATATGGGATGGGAGAGATGAAAGGGACCCAGTAGCTGTTGACTTGGTTTCTAGGGCAGCTGTGCAGTTTTACTCTGCAGAAGGTGATGTGTAATCCCATCGCAACATTAGTTGAAATTTCCTAAAAAATTTGAGACATTGTGTAGCTCAACATTACCAAGTGCCTAGCATAATTCCTGGGGGCTTAAAGATTGCTTTAAAATGATATTGACTAACATAAATTCTTTGTGTCTGTTTTTGAGGAGTTATGTAGGAATTTTTGTTTTGTTTTTTGTTTTTAAAAAATTTACATTTTAAGCTTATCTAACTTTGGCCTCTTTTTCTTTTATTTATTATTATTATTATTATTTATTTATTTTTTTCCAAGACAGGGTTTCTCTGTGTAGCCCTGGCTGTCCTGGAACTCACTCTGTAGAGCAGGCTGGCCTTGAACTCAGAAATCGACTTTCTTTTTCATTTTTCCAAAAGTTGTTTATTTTTCAGAATTCTCTGGAAGTTGTGAACTTATGTGAGGGAAACTAGACTTCTTTTTGTAGGGTGGATGTTATCAGACCATAATATTTTTGGTAGTGTGCAGTAGACAACTATTTTGAAACTTGATTCCAGCTACCATTTGCTTGTAGAAATTGGTGACTGTTAAAAGGTTAAATCATAACTGGGCAGTCATGTTATGTTCTTAGTTTTAATATCGGCTTCCCATCATATAGTCTCACTCCTGTATGGCTCTCACATTTACTGGCATGCTTGGAAAATCACCACTGTTTTAAATTTGTTTTCTTTTTAATGTAGTGTGGTTAAATGTAAATGAGGGTATATAATATTTTTCATTCAATCAGAAACAAAAAGATGATATAAAAATATGTATTGAGTAGCAAGTCTAGAAACTGTTTTACCTAGTAAAGTATTTGAAAGTTCTGGCTGTGTGCTGTGTTGCAACTGACAGGCCTATACCTTTTATAAAGTAGTGAAATATGTAATTCTTGTAAGTGTGTATGTGTTTAGCTGATAATAAAATAAATTTACATTGACAACATCAGGGTCAAGGAATTCTGCTGCACCTCAGACTCTCAGTTTAGTTTTATAAGTGTTTGAGCATTATAAAAATAGAATCATATTAAGAGTATGCTGTCTTCCCTTTCAGAACCATTATTGTTTGTTACATGACCTTGGTTATTATCTGTCGCTGTGGTTAGTTCATTTTCATTGTTGTGTAGCATCCATTATGGGGTTATATTGCAGTCATTTGACATTTTACTGCTAGTAGGTATGTTGGTTGTTTCTAAAGTTTTTTGTTTTTGTTTTTTTTTTAAAGATTTATTTATTTATTATGTGTAAGTACATCGTAGCTGACTTTAGACGAACCAAAAGAGGGTGTCAGATCTCATTACTGATGGGTGTGAGCCACCATGTGGTTGCTGGGATTTGAACTCAGGGCCTTTGGAAGAGCAGTCGGTTCTCTTAACCGCTGAGCCATCTCTCCAGCTCTGTTTCTTAGTTTTGATGCTGACATAAAACGCTAGGATACTTCACGAAGACTTAATTTAGGAATGGCATGGTTGTGTTTCTGGAGAAGTATGACTTTAATTTTACTAGTAAACTCAGTAACTATACTACATTCCTGCTGGCTGTGTAAAGATGTCTTTGATTTTCATTCTTGCCAACATTTGGTATTTTTAGAATTTTTGACCATCTGATTATTAGTAAATGCTTTTTATGTTTGTTGGAGTTTAAATTTTTTTTGTATTCCATTCTTTTGTTCATTTTCTTGTTAATACCATTTTGCATCTATATATGTAGTATACACATTTGTAGTAGTATATTTGTGTATATTCCAAACGTCTGCATATATATAATTTTAACCGTTTTCCGGTTTGGTATCATAAATACCTTCTCATTCTGTACTTTGTCTTTCTAGTCTCATTACAGAGTCTTTGCTGAGAGACTTTTTCAAGTCAGAAGAGTATAATTTTTCAGTTTTTTTCTTTTCAAGCTAATGGTGTTTTTGTTTTGTTTGTTTGTTTGTTTTTTGTCTTGTTTTTTGTTTTTTTTTTTGTTTTTTGGTTTTTTTTTTTTTGAGACAGGGTTTCTCTGTGTAGCCCTGGCTGTCCTGGAACTCACTTTGTAGACCAGGCTGGCCTCGAACTCAGAAATCTGCCTGCCTCTGCCTCCTGAGTGCTGGGATTAAAGGTGTGCGCCACCACACCTGGCTGCTAATGCTTATTTTTAAGGCATTCTTTCCTAAACCAATATCATGAAGGTACTCTACTTTATTTTCCAAAAGCTTTAGAATTTTACCTGTAGCAAGTCCACAGTTTGCATAGACTAAGTTTTTGTGTGTGGCATGAGGTAGGGATCCAGTCCTGTTGTTGCATTCCTGTCCTCCCACCAATCAGGATCTCTCCCTAAGGACTGTGCTGCTCTGGAGTGTTTTCTCTACTGTGTATATCCACTGCTTTCTGCAGCTTTCAATTTATCAGTCTATTCCTATCTCCCTACCATACTATCTTAATTAGAAAAGCATTAAAGTAAGTTCCTATTAGAGTAAGACAGCCCCTCATTTTTTTCAAGTCTCTAGTATATTCCTGGCCCCTAACCCATCCATGTTAGTTTTAGAAATACCTTGATTGAAGTTCAAAACAAACAAACATCAACAACAAAAGAAAAAGCCAACAAAAATCCCACAAACCATTGTGCTGTTTTTGATGCTATTGAATTTATGCGTTAATGTTGAAAAAAAATCACGATGTCTTGCTGTGTATAGTTTAACCTCTGTTTATATCTTTCCTCAGTAATGGGTTTTAGTTTTTCCTGGAAGTCTTGGGAGCACAAACTACTTCCAAGAGTCCTTGTGGTTAGGATTTCTTTCTTGATTTTGTGTAAAACCTTTAGTAGCCTTCTGAGAAAGAATCCACAGGAAGTATATTTTAGACCTTGCCTTGGAATAGCTTCTTTTTATAATACTGTGAATATCATGTGGAATTCTACTTCAAAACAAAGGTTTTCCTAAAATTTTTAAGAATGAGAATTTTTCTGATTTTGTTCCATTCATTTCTTTTGGCTTCAAGTGTTGATGTTGAAAATCTGATATCAGTTTGTTTCCCGATTCCTGTGATTTTTTTTTTTTTTTTTTCTCTTCCCAGCTTCTAGGATTTATTTTCTTTTTCGGGAATGTGAGACAGATATGTACCCCTCCCCGCCTGTCCTTCCAGTGCAGGGCTCATGCCCTTCGCTTCTGTGGCATTTTCCTGATATTATTTATCTGGCAATTTCTGCCCCTGCCCCAGTAGCTCCTGTCAGAGTTTTAAGATCCTGTCTCTAAATTCAGTGGCTACTTACTATCCTTCCTTAGTTCTCAGGTTCCTGTGACACACATGGCCACTCTTTCCTGTTTAAAGCCTTCTGTTGGATTTTATTTTCCTGTTTCTTCTGTGTTTATTTTCCAGGCTCCTTTTTCCAGCTCATAGTAAAGTGTTGAGTGTCTTAGGATTTGGATGTCTAATCCACCCCCCCCCCCCTTGCTCTGGAACTCCCCATGCTGATGAGGCTGGCTTTGAATTTACAGCAACTCCTCTGCTTCTGCCTCCTGGGTGCTAGGATTACAGACATGCTACCACCCTTAGTTTCTTTTCTCCTTGGCTTATGAGAACCTGTTTTGTCCTATGCTTTAATTACCACTTAAATGTACTTTATGTCTGCGCTCAAATACTGTTCTCAAATCACACATCCAGCTGTCCATTAGCAGTGTCTTGGCCTTTTTTTTTTTTTTTTTGAAAAAGGAAAAAAAAAAAAAGCAGGAGTTGCTGTATATCTCTGGTTGGCCTTGAACTGGCAATGTAGCCTAGGCTCCTTAGCTTCCTAAGTGCTGGGATTACAGGCTTGGTGATATAATTTTTTTTTGTGGCTGTCAGTAATTTAGAATTGAGTTGACATTTACCTTGAACAAGTCCAGAACACAAATTCCATATTGTTAGCCCCTAGTTTATTCCTGTGGTCTGTTTAGTATTTACTTACCATCTGGAGCTACTGTTTGCTTAGGCCTACACGGTTTCTGTTAAGATGGGGGAATCTCCTGTATTTATGCTTTGAACTGTACTTCTTCCTGCTTCTTCCAAATGTTGGGATTACTGACATAATGGGCCATTCCTGGCTTTCTAGAGGGTATTATTTAATTTCATTTTTCAATTAGCTTTCAAAGTAGGTTTCCCAGTGGCATTTCACACATGCTGAGTGTTGGTTGACCCTCCCTGCACCCCCCCCCCCCCCCCCCCGTTCGTGCTCCCCTCCTACTCATTTCCCCTTTCACTTCAGTAGCTTATTTACCTGATACCAAAGTGTGTATACATTTATATTTTTGATTAATTAATTTGTGTGTGTGTGTGTGTGTAGGTCCTCGTGCCATAAGACCTGTGGTGGTCAAATAACGACTTTCAGGAGTTAATTCTTCCTGGGATGGAACTCTAGTTGTCAGTTCTGCCCGATATGCCTCTACCTTCTGAGACAGCTGGCTGGTCCAAGTAAACTATACCTGATAAACAGATCTTGATTCCCATCCCCTCCCTCCCCTCCCTTCCTCCCCACCTCTCTCTGTCTTTCTCTCTCTTGCTTTTCCCCCCTACCCCCCATCTAGGTTTTTTTTTTGTCAACTGCTCTGTCTTACATGTACTACTGTGGTGGTTATTGTTGTGTTTTGGGCTTGATATCAATTTATTCTTTTGAGTAAGGTTATATTTTTGGTATATTGTGTGAGACCATTTGATGTTTTTTCTACAGTATTAACATGAAATACTGCAGTTTATAGTTGATTCTTGGTAGCATTTGGATTACTTTTACTTTTGTATATTAATAGTAAGATTAATCTATGTACATATGTGGTTTTTCTCAAGTATTTGTGTGTATATACAATTCTTCCTTGTGCGGCATGTGTGTGCTGAGGTGTGAGGGCACAAGTGTACAGAGGCTCAAGGTTCACTTGCTCTCTACTTGATTCATTTAGGCAAAGTGAGAGTCTGTCAGGTGAACACAGCTAGTCTGGCCAGCCAGCTTGCTGCAGGAACCCTGTTTACCCTTTCCTAGAGCTGGGATACAGGCAGGCTGCCATGACTACAGAGAATTTGCATATTGTTTTGGAAATCTGAGTTCAGATCCTAGTGCTTCTCTGGAAGCCCTTTAAGAACTGAGCTCTCCCCAGATAGGAGATGATTCTGTAGTCCAGACTAGCACAGAATTTGTAGCCCAGGCTGCCCTTAAATATGTAGTCTTCTGCTTCTGCTTCTCAAGTGTTGAGATTGCAGGCTTATGCCACCTTGCCTGGCAGCATAAGTATTGAGTGTGTGTGTGTGTGTGTGTGTGTGTGTGTGTGTGCACATGTATGCTTGTGCACCTTCATTCATTTGTGTTGGAGGTGTACCTGGAAATGGCTTTTCTTGCTTAGAAGTATTTTTGTGAATTTGCACCCCCACTAGTAGGATTCTAGAAGTATTCTGGTAAATTTTTGATTACTATAACCTATTGAGTATAAAGAATAGAGTATTATTTGGTTTATGATCCTGGAGTTAGGATGCCACAACATCTGCTTAACATCTGGTGAGAGCTTTTATGGTAAGAAACATCATATGGAGACAGTAAATGTGTCAAGACTTGCCTAACAGCCTAACTATTTTTCCAGTAATCTATTAACCCATCAGTGGACTCTGTTTACTGGAGCAGTTTCTGACTACACAGTGTGTGCAAGGAAACTTCTTGACCATGGCAAACTCATTTGAAGCTTGGCTATGGCAGAGCCCTAGGATCCTGGTGCTTCCTTAAGTCCCATCTCTAGGTATCATTTATGTGTGAGTTTGGGAACTAAATTCCCTGCATATGAAGTTTAACTCAGACAGTATAGTGCTTGAAAGACCAGAGTTCAATCTCTTGAGTACCTGTGTAGGCATCAATTTTTTGCAACTTACTTTTAATAAGGGTTTAACCTCTCCTCTAGCTCACGATCCAGCAGAGGTAGTGGAAGAGAAAAGTTATTAGGATATGGGGGAAGTGGACCTGTTCAGCAATAGTTCTTTGGGGTCTAGCTCCATCTTTGTTGTCAGTAGTTCAGTCCTGTAGCAAACACCAAATACAACTCAGCAGCTGCAGACCAGTCCTCTAGGCATACAGACTACACACATGAACTGGCAGCTACAGTCCAGGCCTTTCTGCAAGCAGACACCAGGTAGGAACACCAGCCTGCCTGAGGTGAGGCTGTGGAAGTGGCAAGCTGCCGCAGGAGCCTCATGAGCAGTTCTTGGACAAGTTTCTCTGTCTACTAGTGAAGATCAACAACGCTATGTAAGGTGAACCAATACATGTGTGTTGTTAGTGAAAAATAGGGAGGGGAGCAGACCAAACCAAGGCTCAGTGCTCATCTCCCACTGTCTGTAGGGTCATATTTATACTCTTTCATTAAAGATTCTTTCATGTGTTTGCTATATCCAAACATCCTTTCACCTGTGTCTGCTTCAGGAAAACATTCTTTCCCTTGTCTGCTTTAGAGTGTGTGTGTGTGCACATGTCAGTATACACTTAAATGAACTTGTGTACATACACAAATACAGAGTGCTTTATCCAGCTATTTTCTAAGTCAGTAAGAGAAACAGTTCTTTTGGTAAGGTCCACAGCTGCTTAGATGTACGATGCTGCTGCTACTGTATAAATGTTGCTTCTTCATTATAAAAATTGGTGTGCTGTTATGTACTGAAATGGGAACAGAAGGGTTTTAAATTTCAGAAGAGTTTCTAATGGACAATACTAACCCAAACTGCTGAATTTACTTTTATTCCTAAAACTTGATTTTAGAAGGTTTTAAGTCAATAATCTTAAGATTATGAAAAGAAAAATGTCAAAAGCAAGACAACTTACTTTCTACCCCTCCATTTTCTTGTTAGCTTTTTGCTTTCTATGTGGCTATAATTACTTAGTTCACATACAAGGAGTAAAACAATATTTAGCCTTTCTTCTTTTAATCTATAAGATAGTGAGTCAGCTTTGCCAGTTTATCAGCATATTTTCTCACATGTTTTCCTATAAATTAGTGCTAGAATATTAGGAGTACTTTCTATGGAAAATTATTTGGATTAGTACTCCTTCTCTCTCATTCTTCTTTCTTCCCCCCTTCCCATTCTTCTTTCTTCCTTTGTCTCGTCTCATCTATCTCCCCCCAATATGCTTGAAAATTGTGGACTTTTAGAGATATGTATTTCTATATTAGCATAATGTATGGAATGTGCAATGTGTACAGATTAGCTAAAGATGAATTTTTTAAAAACTTTTAAAAAAGATTTATTTACTTTATGTATATGAGTACACTATAGCTATACAGATGGTTGTGAGCCATCATGTGGAATTGAACTCAGGACCTTTGCTCGCTTGGGCCCACACTCTGCTCCAGCCCAAAGATTTATTTATTATATGTAAGTTCACTGTAGCTGTCTTCAGACACACCAGAAGGGGGCATCAGATCTCATTACAGATGGTTGTGAGTCACCATGTGGATGCTAGGAATTGAACTCAGGACCTCTGGAAGAGGAGTCAGTGCTCTTAACCGTTGAGTCATCTCTCCTGCCCCAAAGATGAATTTTTGTTTCTTATTTGAACAGGTAAAAGACAACTATTTTTTATGAGTTAGTTTGATCATATAACAAACTGTAATATAAATCTTCATTTATGCCATATGAAAGAGTGGCATGACGAATCTTGGGAGAACCTGTAGTGCCTTATCCCGCAGCTGTGGTCTCCATGAAGTCTCCATGGGTTTCCCGTCTGCTTCTGTATCAGTTGCATTTAGCCTGTGTGTAGAAAGAATATCTTGTATATTGTATGGGTGTATCACCTACAAATTATAAAGCCTATGGCCTATGGACTAGGCAGAAAATAGAGATGGGACATCTGGGAGGAAAAAGAATTCTGAGAGTGAGCCAGGTGGCAGATTGGGTCGGGAAGATGTAATGAGATGGATGCATAGTACTGGAGCACAGGTAACCAGGTACATGGCAGACTGTAGATTAAAATAAATAGGTTATCTTTGCTTATGATCTAGCCAGGAAGAGCCTAGCTATATGGCCAAGGTATTTGTAAGTATATTTTGAGTCTGAGTCTTATTTCTGGGAGCAAGGGGCTGGGAGGAAGAACAGGGACCTAACTTCTACAAAAGCTTATCGTGAAAATATGTTGCGCGCGCTCAACTGGCCAGGAAGAACGACGCTGCTACAGGATCCTTCTGCACACATTTATTCAGTCCTGTTTCTTCTTTCTCCATATATCTCCCTTGTTTATATCTCCCTTGTTTTTATATCTCCCCTGTTTATATCTCCCTTGTTTTTATATCTCCCTTGTTTTTATATCTCCCTTGTTTTTATATCTCCCCCACTAATAGTAATCCTCTCTCGAATAATAATCCTCCCTCTAACCCGGGCCTCTCACTCTTATATACTCTCAGTTCCCATCCACGCACAGCAGGCCACGCCACTTCACCAGGCACGCAGCTTCAGCTAATCAGGGCATCAGGGGCAAATCTCCACCAAATTGGATTCACCTGTATCCTGGTACACCTGCGCAGCACTCAAGATGTTTGTGTCTTATATGAGGAAGTCAGGTGCAAGTCATATGACTTAGCTGCAGTCCCTGGCGCCTTTGGGACTGCCGCCACACCCGCTCCCCACAATTCCCCCTTTTTTCTTTTTTGGCAGAGAGAATGTCTGTAGATAGCCCCTCGCAACCATGCCCCTTACCTGTCTTTGGGAGACAAACAGCATTGGTTTGATCCCTGTCTTAGGTTGGTGACATGCCCAGGGAGTCTTATCACTGACTACCTCTCTATCATGCCAAGCCACTCCTGGGGAGATTGTGTTTTGCTTGCGGCAGGTGCATCAAAAGGCCAGGATGTTAATGAACCTATGGCCAGATCTTAATTGCTGCAAGCAAGCCTCATGGGTGAAGGTAGAGGTCTGATCCCCAGTGTGCAAGCATAGGGGCCCTACACAAAACCATCCCTTAGGCTCATCACCCAGAGAGGTCTTGGCCAGCTCCCGTGTCGTTTTTCCTGGGGGAAGGGAACTAGGACACTGAACCTTCATGCAATCAGACATGCCTTCCACAGGATGCCAACAGCAAGCTATCCTCTGTGCAGTGCTTAGCCTCGCACCCCACGGCATAACGCAGCATAATTTCTTTTAGAGTGGCAAACCGAATCTGAGGAGATTGTCCCGCCTCCACTGCAGCAAAAGCCTACGCTACCATGGCGAAAGTGCAGACCCGCACACTCTGCACCTAACACATGTGCCAAACACAAAAAACACACACACTATAACAATCATACATCCCAGGGCTCTCATCCCCACTCATCTTCCCTGAAGCAAGGGATAGATGGCCAGCGGGGCTATCTCTTTAAGGGGAATTCAGGGATCAAAAAGGCATGGAAAAATGTGAACGTCATGTCGAGCTGGTATTGGCTTCTGGAACACTGAAAGGATCTCCCATCTCGGCTCCATCGTTTGTGCTTGTGGGATCATCCACCACATCCACAGGGGCAACTGGATCAGGACGCTCATTCTTGCAGCGTCTCACCAATCTCTCCGGCACCCAAAGAGGTTCCGTCTGGTCCTGTGGAAACACACAAACAGACCCTCTCACCCACGTCAACACCGGATCTGGTCAATCCCCAGGGGGGATGGACACAGTACCTCGTGGTGATGAGACCATAACCTCAATCACCTGTGTGTCCATCTGGGGAGTCAATACGAGAGTCAAGTTTTCACTAGTTTCCCCTCTGATAGGCAATGATTTCTGCGCCCTTATGGCAATCTGATTCACCTGCTCAAACACCTGCACTGGATATCCTGTTTGTTGTTGTGCAAAGCGACCTTGACCAAGCAGCATATCTCTATCCCATGCAAATTCAGCTTGATCAGTGAAAATAGGACATCCCAGCAAGGAGAATCTATCCTCTTTCCAGACCTCCGGACAGAAGGTCTGCCCATAGATGGCTGACGAGGAGGCATAGGGAGGGGGAGCAAAAGCTAATTCGCCTTCCTCCTCTGCCTCAGCTCTTTTATTTTGTCCTTTATGTCCACCTGATAACACTGTGTCTCCTTTCTTTTTCCTTTTTCTTTTTAAGCCCTTCTCCTCTTCCGACATACTTTCTTGTTGCTCTGTAAGGATTTTCTGACCTGTCTTGACTGCCTCTACACACAGTTTCAAACAGTAACAGAGTCCATATATCAGAACAAACAAGACCAAAACTATCAGACCTACCCACAAAGGGTCAATGGGAGAAAAAAGCATAACTACACAGCGAGGATCTATTGATCACTACACTGAGGTTATCATAGTTCCTTAACTTGTCCCCAAACCGGGAACCTTAACTTGTCCCAAAGCCGGGAACCTTTCGTTACCTTGTGCCTGCTTCCTGGCAACTTTATGCTTGCCTCTATTTTATCCGAGGTCCTTCCCAAACTCCTGGGTTACTTTGTGCCTACTTCTTGGCAACTTTATGCTCACCTCTATTTTATCCGAGGTCCTTCCCAAACTCCTGGGGTCCCAAGTTTCACTCACTGTGAACTTACCCTGCCAGCAACCACTGACTGCTGAAAGTTCTGAACTCGGTGGGGGAGTCGGTTCCCCGTACGGGCCACCAATTGTCGCGTCTGCTCTCGACCAGCAAGAATGACGCGACCACCAGTCCTTCTAACAGCAGTTTATTCAGTCTTCATCTTTCTTCTTTCTCTTCATCAGTACCGTTCCCCAGCTGAAGAGTTCTGAATCCACGCCGGATCCTTCTCAACAGTCTGTTTTACGGGAACACTTTATTAACCGCTTCTTCCCCGTTATGCAGTTCTGAATCCTCCCTGTAGCAGGGGGTCTTCGCTCTTGCCTGAAGATGTTTCTTTTCCCGGGTTTCAGCACCAACTTCTCGCCAGTCACGAGGCTTCAGCTAATCAGGGCATCAGGGGCAAATCTCCACCAAATTGGATTCACCTGTATCCTGGTACACCTGCGCAGCACTCAAGATGTTTGTGTCTTATATGAGGAAGTCAGGTGCAAGTCATATGACTTAGCTGCAGTCCCTGGCGCCTTTGGGACTGCCGCCACACCCGCTCCCCACAAAAATATTGTAGAATGGCTGTACAAATTATTCACATTTTTAAGATTTTTTTTTTTTCTTTGAGACAGGCTCTTGTGAAGTAATGCAGACTGGTCTTGAGCTTGGAGCCCATGTGTTTTAGCCTCCTAAATTCTGTGGTTATAGTTATGTGCTATAATGCCCAGCTTTTTTTCTAATTTTTTTCAGTGTGGTAAGATATATATATATATATCTATATATATATATATCTATATATATATCTATATATATATCTATATATAGATATATATACACACACACACACACACACATATATAATATTTATCATCTTTACCCCTCTAGTTTTCAGTATTGGACCTGAATATTTCTTTGTGTGTGTGGGGTGGTGGATGGACTTTGAAACAGGATCTTGCTCCATAGCCCAGTCTGGCATGGCTCTAACTGTGTCTAACACGATGTTCTTGACCCCTCAGTTCTCCTTGCTTACCCTTCCTAATGCTGGGATTACCGGCACGCATGACTATGCCTGGCACACCTTGATTGTTCTTTGTATGTACTGTTAAGTGGGCTTAAGTATGACAAAAATGTTCACCACCACTCCTACCTGGCTACATAACTCTTCAATCTGTAAAACCAGAACTCTTCCCATTGTGGTGGCACATGCCTTTAATCCCAGCACTTGGGAGGCAGAGGCAGAGGCAGAGGCAGACGGATTTCTGAGTTTGAGGCCAGCCTGGTCTACAGAGTGAGTTCCAGGACAGCCAGGGCTATACAGAGAAACCCTGTCTCAAAAAAGCCAAAACAAAACAAAAAACCAAAAACAAAAAGACAATAACGTCTATTCTTTCTCCAACCCTTGGCAGCCATTATTTCACTTTATGATTTTGATTGTTTTAATTATACCATATAGTATCTATCATTTTGTGATTGGCATCTTTCAGTTGTCTTGTTTTTAGCTTCAGCCATTTCTAGCTCATCAGAATTTCTATTTTTTTTCCCAAGCAGTGATGTACATGCCTTTAATCTAAGTACTAGGGAGGAAGAGGCAGACAGATCTCTGAATTCAAAACTTGCCTGACCTACCAATTGATAATTCCAGGACAGCTAAGGCTACACAGAGAAATACTATTTTGAAAACAAACAAAAAACAAAACTCCCAAACCACCCAACCAAAAAAACCAAAAAAATGCAAATGTAACAACAACAAAAAGAAATAAATTTCCACTTTTTAAAGATCTAAATAGTACTCCTCTGCATATATTCATATATTTTACTTAGCCATTCCTTTGTGGATGGGATTTTGGGTCATTTCTACATTTTAGCTATTTTAAGTACAATTCAAGTGTAGCAAAGTTACAGTTACAAAGTAGCAAAAAAAAAAAAAAAAAAGAATTTTATGGTGGGGGTGGAGATACCATGAAGGACTGTATTAACAGATCGAGGCATTAGGAAGGCTGTGAACCTCTGGTCTAGACTGTCTGTCCTGCAAGCCCCTGGGATCTCTGTGTTTGCCTCCCCACTACTGTGTTTATACCGGTACTGGGGGCCTGAAGTCAGGGTCTGGTGTTTGCATGGCGAGCACTTTACTGACTGAACCATTCCCTGCTTCTCCTTCGCTCAGCTTGAATTACATTTTTATTTTAAACAATTTATTTTAATCATGTTTGTGGGTATGTGCACAAAAGTACAGACGTCAGTGGTGTTGAGTCACTTCAACTGTGGGGACTGAACTTGTGTCCTTTGTAAGAACAATATGTGATCTAACTGCTGAGCAGGTGGTGTCACAGCCAAGGAGTCATTCTCAAATATTAAGCATTTCACCTCATGTACTCTTAAATTTGATTTATTCTGTATGTGTGTGTGCGTGTGCTATGAGACACACGTGGAGGTCGGGAATAGTCTTTTTCTACTTTGTTTGCCCAAGGGATCAGACTCAGGTAATTAGTCTTGGCAGCAGGTGCCTTTATAAGCTGAACCATCTCCTGGGCCCCCTTAATGTATTCTCAGAGTTTTATAGTTTTAGGTGTTACATTTAGATTTTCTAAAGGTTTGAATTTTTGTATGTGATACTGGATAAGGTACTAACCTAATTCTTTGCACATGGATACTAATTTTCCCAGCATGATTTATAGAAACAACTGTCTGTCCTGTTCCCATCTTTAACACCCTGTTGAAGATCATGGCCACACGTGCCGGGCTTTTCTCTGAGACTCCATTAAGCTGTCTGTCTTCATACCCATGCTTATTTTGATTACTGTAGCTTTATAGTAAGTTTTGAAATAAGGAATTATGAGTCTTTGAGGTTTGTTCTTTTATAAGATTGTTTTGGCTATTTAGGGTTATTTGAAATCCTATTTTTTAGGATGGCCTTTTTTATTTCTGGAAAAACCTTGAGATTTTGAAAGAGTTTACACTGAATGTATATCAATCTGTTGGCAATGTTAACATTATTGTCTCTAATCTGTGAGTATACAGCATGTTTCCATTTTTTAAATGTCTTTTTCAGTAGTGTTTTGTTGTTTTCAAGAAGACAGCTTTTCAGTCTTGATTAGTTTTGAAATGTTTCATTTTTTTACAGTGCAGTTGTGAATGCAACTAAGAGTCTTAAATGTTGAAAGGATTTATTTTTCTTAAATTAATTCTAGATGGTAGAATACCTTTGTCTTATTTTTAAAATATATATCTTGAAACCCTCTGTTATCTCAGTTTTCCATATTTTACCTCTCAGTGTTGCTCTTAGCATGTTCAGGCCACTCAGAGGCAGCAATCTGTGAAGTAAGTGGGACAGTGATGTAATCTGAGAGTTGTCGACATTTTAAGTGTCCTTATGCTCTGGGCAGTTGGGGTCTTACCACTTGTTGGTGGGTAGAAATTACACCCCTTGCCTTTGATCCCCTCAGAATCAGAAACGGCCAAATTAACAGAATCAATATTAGATCATGTATTAGTCAGGGTTCTCTAGAGTCACAGAACTTATGGATAATTTCTAAATAGTAAAGGAATTTATTGATGACTTACAGTCGGCAGCCCAATTCCCAACAATGGTTCAGTCGCAGCTGTGAATGGAAGTCCAAGGATCTAGCAGTTACTCAGTCTCACGCAGCAAGCAGGCGAAGGAGCAAGAGCAAGAGCTAGACTCCCTTCTTCCAATGTCCTTATATTGTCTCCAGCAAAAGGTGTAGCCCAGATTAAAGGTGTGTTCCACCACACCTTTAATCCAGATGAAAGGCATAGCCCAGATTAAAGGTGTGTTCCTTAACTCGGAGATTCAATCTTCTGGAATCCATAGCCACTATGGCTCAAGATCTTCAAACCAAGATCCAGATAAGGATCTCCAAGCCTCCAGATAAGGGTCACTGGTGAGCCTTCCAATTCCGGATTGTAGTTCATTCCAAATATTGTCAAGTTGACAACCAGGAATAGCCACTACAATCCACCCCTTGTCAACTTGACACAAATAATATCTCATGTTCACATGAAACAATAACAAGGTTGTAAATACGCCTAACATGATATAACTATCCCTCGTACAATCGCAAACGCATTAGTAAATTTACAATGGGCATTCATATTACTTTATAATCCTCGTTTCTGCAACTGGTTACGTGGCCTTAATTGGTATTTATAACTACCTTCCTCTACTACCCATTCTGTATTTCCTTCACCTTCAGCCAGCACCTCAGCAGGTCTTGGCTCTTTTCCTGGAGGATTGACCCATACCTTCATTCCTGATGGGTCTGCGTCCTTTGTCATCCTGCTTGGATTAGGCTGTTGTAGTTTCCCATTGACTTTAATCACAGGACATGGTAGTACTAAGAGACGCCCTAAGGGATCTCCTGCACTCCAGACATAATCTTGCTTACCACCATTGTGAAGAGGTAATCCAATTTCCCCATGGTAATCTGGATCTATCACCCCTCCTAACACTGTTATTCCTTTTTTAGCCTGTTGGTTTAAGGGCATTAGAAGCCCAAAATGACCAGGGGGAAGTCTGAGCTTCCAGTTCAATGAAATGTTTGTTGTAGCTCCTGGTAGGAGCACTCCCCTCTCTGGAGCCAAAACTTCTAAGCCAGCAGAACCTAGAGTTATGGGGACAGGAAGCAAAAATTTTCCTAGAGGGTCACTAGGAGTGATAGTAAGTGGAACTATTCCGTTTTCCACCCCTTGATTCCTGGACCCATGAATCCTGGCTATGGGTGAAACTGTACCATATATCGAGCGCTGATTCAAAGCATATACTGCCTTCTGAAGAACTCTGCCCCAGCCTTCCAAGCTGTTACCACCTAATTGGCGCTGTAACTGCGTCTTCAAAAGGCCATTCCATCTTTCTATCAGCCCAGCTGCTTCAGGATGATGGGGAATGTGGTAAGACCAGTGAATTCCATGATCGTGAGCCCACTGTCGTACTTCTCTGGCTGTGAAATGAGTTCCTTGGTCAGAAGCAATACTGTGTGGAATACCATGACGATAGATGAGGCATTCTGTCAGTCCGTGAATGGTGGTTTTAGCAGAGGCATTACGTGCAGGAAAGGCAAATCCATAACCAGAATAAGTATCTACTCCAGTAAGAACAAAACGCTGTCCTTTCCACGAAGGAAGTGGTCCAATGTAGTCAACCTGCCACCAGGTTGCTGGCTGGTCACCTCGAGGAATGGTGCCATATCTGGGGCTCAGTGTTGGTTTCTGCTGTTGGCAGATCTGGCAATCAGCAGCAGCTGTAGCCAGGTCAGCCTTGGTGAGTGGAAGCCCATGTTGCTGAGCCCAAGCATAACCTCCATCTCGACCACCATGGCCACTTTGTTCATGTGCCCATTGAGCAATGACAGGGATGGCTGGGGAGAGAGGCTGATTGTCCACAGAACGGGTCATCTTATCCACTTGATTATTGAACTCCTCCTCAGCTGAAGTCACCTTTTGGTGAGCATTTACATGGGACACAAATATCTTCACATCCTTTGCCCATTTGGAGAGATCTATCCACATACTTCTTCCCCAGATGTCTTTCTCACCAATTTTCCAATTGTGATCTTTCCAAGTCCCTGACCATCCAGCCAATCCATTGGCTACAGCCCATGAGTCAGTGTATAATCGTACATCTGGCCATTTCTTCTTGCAAACAAACTGTAATACCATGTGTACTGCCCGAAGTTCTGCCCACTGTGAAGATTTCCCTTCACCTGTGTCTTTCAAGGTTGTCCCAGAAAGGGGTTGTAATGCTGCAGCTGTCCACTTCTGGGTGGTGCCTGCATAACGTGCAGAGCCATCAGTAAACCAGGCTCTAGTCTTCTCCTCTTCGGTCAGTTGATCATAGGGAACACCCCATGAGGCTATAGGTGCATGCTTGGCAGCAGATGGCATTGTAACAGGAATAGAAACCATAGGCATTTGAGCAACTTCTTCATGTAACTTGCTTGTGCCTTCAGGACCTGCTCTGGCCCGATCACGTATATACCACTTCCATTTGATAATAGACTGCTGCTGTGCGCGTCCCACTTTATGACTTGCAGGGTCTGATAGTACCCAGTTCATGATGGGTAGTTCAGGTCGCATAGTAACTTGGTGTCCTATTGTCAAACGTTCAGTTTCCACTAAGGCCCAATAGCAGGCCAAGAGCTGTTTTTCAAAGGGAGAATAGTTGTCTGCCGATGATGGTAGAGCTTTGCTCCAAAATCCCAAAGGTCTTTTCTGTGATTCACCTACAGGAGCCTGCCAGAGGCTCCAAACAGCATCTCTATCAGCCACAGACACCTCAAGTACCATCGGGTCTGCTGGGTCATATGGTCCAAGTGGTAGAGCAGCCTGCACAGCAGCCTGGACCTGTTGAAGGGCCTTCTCCTGTTCCAGGCCCCACACAAAGCTAGCAGCTTTCCGAGTCACTTGGTAAATAGGCCTAAGTAACACACCCAAGTGAGGGATGTGTTGTCTCCAGAATCCAAATAGACCCACTAAACGTTGTGCTTCTTTCTTGGTTGTAGGAGGGGCCAGGTGCAATAACTTATCTTTCACCTTAGAAGGAATATCTCTGCATGCCCCACACCACTGGACTCCTAAGAATTTCACTGAGGTAGATGGTCCTTGAATTTTGGTTGGATTTATTTCCCATCCTCTGATACGCATATGTGTTACCAATGAGTCCAAAGTGGTTGCTACTTCCTGCTCACTTGGTCCAATCAGCATAATGTCATCAATATAGTGCACCAATGTGATATTTTGTGGAAGATCCAAACGATCAAGATCCCTTCTTACTAAATTATGACACAGGGCAGGAGAGTTAATATATCCTTGAGGCAAAACTGTGAAGGTATACTGTTGGCCTTGCCAACTGAAAGCAAATTGCTTCTGGTGGTCCTTATGGACAGGTACTGAGAAGAAGGCGTTTGCCAGATCAATAGCCGCATACCAGGTGCCAGGAGATGTGTTAATTTGCTCAAGTAACGAAACTACATCTGGTACAGCAGCTGCAATTGGAGTTACCACCTGATTTAGTTTTCGATAATCAACTGTCATTCTCCATGATCCATCTGTTTTCTGCACTGGCCAGATAGGAGAGTTAAACGGAGATGTGGTGGGAACCACCACCCCTGCATCTTTCAAGTCCTTGATAGTGGCAGTAATTTCTGCAATGCCTCCAGGAATACGATACTGTTTTTGATTCACTATTTTCTTTGGCAGAGGCAACTCTAAAGGCTTCCATTTGGCCTTTCCAACCATAATAGCCCTCACTCTACAGTTCAGGGAACCAATATGAGAATTCTGCCAATTTCTGAGTATATCTATCCCAATTATACATTCTGGAACTGGGGAAATCACCACAGGATGTGTCCGGGGACCTACTGGACCTACTGTGAGTCGGACATCAGTCAAAACTCCATTAATCACCTGCCCTCCATAAGCCCCTACTTTAACTGGAGGGCCACAATGTTTCTTGGGATCCCCTGGGATCAGTGTCAACTCAGAACCAGTATCCAGCAGACCCCGAAAAGTCTGATTATTTCCTTTTCCCCAGTGTACAGTTACCCTTGTAAAAGGCCGTAGGTCCCTCTGGGGAAGAACTGGAGAAAGGGTAACAGCAAAACCTTTGAGTGTCTTATCAAGATCCTTCCTCAGAGGAACCTGGCCACCCCTTCATTCAAGGGGTTCCGGATCTGCAAACTGTCTCAAGTCTGGAAATTGATTCACTGGCCGAGATTGCTGTTTACCACGATCTAATGTAGCCTTTCTTTCATTTGTTTGAGAATTTTTCTGCTTATACAGATCAAACAAATATGCAGTAGGCTTCCTATGTATTTCATTCCTGGAAACACCATGATTGATTAGCCAGTACCAAAGGTCCAAGCGAGTCATGCCATTATAAATTTCACCTCTCCTGTGCTGACCATTACTGGGTATGTTATTATAAACATTCTTTTGTCTACGCTGTCCATTATAATAACTAGGATCACCTTGTCTCCGGCGATTCAATGCTGCCACCTGGCCCTTGTTACCTCGGGATCCAACTAAACCCAGTGAATTTAATTCATCTAATTGAGCAGAAGCATCTCCAATGCTAAGATCTGGCACAAGGAAAAGGGAAAGAACAAAACCCTTCAAATGTGCTGGTGCCCCTCTCACCAATTTGCGTCTTATAGAGCTGGTGAAAGGCATATCTTCTGGACCTTCCCATTGTGGACAATTATGCTTTACACAATATATCCACTCTAGCATTGCAATTTCCCTAAGTCTTAAAATCCCTTCATCAACACTAAGCCACGGAATATCAGGCATCTCCAAGTCATTTCCAGTAGGCCATCTTTTGATAAACACCTCAGCCAACCATTCAAACAAACTTTTGACACCTTTTTTAACTATGCGAGCTTCCGTATTAAACCTAGAATCTCTACTCAGAGGACCCATGTCAATAAACTCAGCCTGCTCTAGTTTTATGTTCCTTCCACCCTTATCCCACACCCTTAAAATCCATTCCCACACATATTCACCAGGTTTCTGCTTGAATGAATTAGCAAACTCATTAAGCTCCTTAGTAGTGTAGCGAATTTCCTCATGGACTATACTTTCTACCTCCCCTCTAGGAGCCTGTTTTGCTTTGAGTCTGGTTACAGGTCTAGAAGAAACTATTGGTGGGCCGTGAGCAGACTCTGCAAAATTAATTTCCTCATGTGGGGAAGGCATTATTTCAAGAGGTGGGGCTGAGGGTACTACTTCCTCAGGTGGGGCAAACCCTTGAGAATCTGAGGATTCAAAATTCTCAGCTTCAACATGGTCTTCCCACACATCCCCGTCCCATGTTGTAGGATCCCATTCTTTGCCAATTAGAGCCCTTACTTTAACTGTCGACACACTCTGAGGCTGAGACTTGAATTTTCTCTGTAGTTCAGCCAACCTTACAATGAGAGTTTCTGTTTGATTTTCTGCAACTTGAGCTCTATTGCTACAAGAGAGAAGATTCTCCTCAAGGACACACTTAGCAACTTTTAGATCGTTTACTTGTGTCTGGAGCCTTTCGATTTTATCACACAACTCCTTCCTTTCATTCATCATTTTTTCCACAGATACTAAGAGCAGCCAGCCAGTAAAATCATTTTTCGATTTTTTCCCCATCTTGTAGAAAGCTTTGTGCACTGAATCACCTAATTCATTAAGAAAATCAAGGGCATTAGCTTCTTTAAGTTCAGAATATAGTTTCAACCATGGGTCTTCAAAATTCTCTGAGCTCCCAGGAGGGAGAGAATCTGGAGAGGTTTCAATATTTGAAAGTGCTGGTGGATCAACAAGCCAATTCCAGTATTTTAAAAGATTCATCCTTGTACTTCTGTTACTCTAGAACCACTCCTGGTACCAACTTCTGTATTAGTCAGGGTTCTCTAGAGTCACAGAACTTATGGATAATTTCTAAATAGTAAAGGAATTTATTGATGACTTACAGTCGGCAGCCCAATTCCCAACAATGGTTCAGTCGCAGCTGTGAATGGAAGTCCAAGGATCTAGCAGTTACTCAGTCTCACGCAGCAAGCAGGCGAAGGAGCAAGAGCAAGAGCTAGACTCCCTTCTTCCAATGTCCTTATATTGTCTCCAGCAAAAGGTGTAGCCCAGATTAAAGGTGTGTTCCACCACACCTTTAATCCAGATGAAAGGCATAGCCCAGATTAAAGGTGTGTTCCTTAACTCGGAGATTCAATCTTCTGGAATCCATAGCCACTATGGCTCAAGATCTTCAAACCAAGATCCAGATAAGGATCTCCAAGCCTCCAGATAAGGGTCACTGGTGAGCCTTCCAATTCCGGATTGTAGTTCATTCCAAATATTGTCAAGTTGACAACCAGGAATAGCCACTACAGATCAGTATTAGGGATTGGATTTCATCTTTGTCTTTCAATTTTTTAAATTTTTAAATTTTTTTTTTGTACAATTTATTTGATATTTATCCTGCATGGGGTTTAATTGTGAGGCTGGAATCAACTTGATTTTCTTTGTAGAGCATTTACATTTCTTTCTGTCTCTCTTTTTAGGTGTTTTAATTTCCTGCTGAGATTCTTATTAAAATTTGCTTGTTATAAAATATTATGTAGTCTCAGAAAATGTGGAGCTATGGAAATAAAAGAAGATTTAAAAATTCCTCACCACCCAAGAAGTGTAACCACTGTTAAAAAAGTAGTGCATGAGAGTCTAGTTTTTACTCTCCTTCATTTAAACATAAAGCCAGTATAGAGAACTCAGGTAAATTTTGTTTCCCCTCAGCTCTCTATTTATGTAAAGTAGCCATACTATATTGTTAAGTTTTGCACATATAAATATAATGACTTTGAATGTCCATGGCTGATCCTTGAAAGCTTTTATCAAGAAAAGTTATATTTTAAATTAATTTTTACTACTTGTTATCCTATTCTTGTTATTAATATTTGTTTAATTATTTCATGAAGTCTTTATGTGGGGCTGATAGAGCATGTATTTAGCATCAAACAAGACAAGATAAAACTAACTAAAAATACCTTAAGTTTCAGATTAGGAGTTTTCATACATTTGGTTATTGTGAGGTGACTTTTTAGGGTCATGGTATTAACTGTGCGTGTTTCAGCTTGGGTGTTCTAGAGTTCTTTGGAACCAGATTCCAATGAGTGATTATTTTCAGGCAAAAAAGTAATAAGCCTTTTTTTGTATTTTGTTTGTTTTTTTTTCTTTTTGTGCCAGGAATTGGAATTAGGGCCTCTCAGATGCTAATAAGCATGCCAGTGTGTAGAACTATACTTCCAGCTTTTTGATACACTAATGTAACTTTTGTTTGTTATATTAAGCAGAAAGATACCAATGTTGGTTTAACATTATATCTAGGGCAGTGAGATATAAGAATTTGTTACAGTAAGGAATTTTAGAGATTACCTAATGTTAGTTACTTTTTTTCCTTTGCTCCATTCTGTTCACTAGGGCTAATACTGCACTGTGCTCAACTCTGTCAGGTCTGATTGCTTTGGTCTGTTCTTCCTACAGTGTTAGAGTAAACTGGAAGGAGAAGGGCTAATGTCTGGGTGATTTTGTATGCCTCAGAGGATTGTATTTTTTAATTACTGACTCAACTGTAGTACTTTTCAAAGGGATAAACTGACTGCCGTGTTTTACTAGTGGTGATAAACTTCTCTATCTCTATGTCTTTTTTTTTTTTTTCAATAACTGAAAAGTAGCAAAGTGGGAGCTGTTTTTGTCAATGCCATTTTAGAATTGCTGTTGACCAGGTCTCAGTCATCATGTAGCCATTCCTGCATCGTTAACTCACATGTGTCCTTAGTGTTATAACAACTCCTCAGGATTTCAGCGTCTAAACTATGGTAAGTTCCTTAGGAAGAGGCAAAATGAGTACTACTTAAAATTTCTCTTCTGTGGAAAGTTCAAGAGAGAGCATCAGCAGTATTACCTACAAAATGGGAGTCATTATCTCCCAAGAAGATCTTGGAGAGGAGTGCTCATTTAACAAATGCTGAGCCTCAGTGTGGTGTTCTCAGCACTCCACGGTGGGAAGCAGGAGGAACCCTAGGTTAAGGCTAGCCTACACACTGCCACAGGATCCCATCACAAAGCCAGTCACCCAGCCAGCCAGTCCTCCAACTGACCAAAGTGTCTCATTGCTAAAGCATCTAATGATCAGAGGATGATAGTATATGGGAAAACAGAAATATCTGATAATGGTTAAGTAAATGTTATCCACAGGAATCAAATTTAAAGTTTCATATATTCATAGGGATAATAGATATAAAATAGTAATTTAGATGGATTGGAAAAATTTAGTTAGTTCTTTTCCTTTGGTCTTGAAAATAATATATTTTTAATAGGGTATAGTTTGGGTTGATACAATGTAGCTCATGCTGGTCTCCAACTTGGAAGAATCCTCCTGCCTCAGCCCCCAAGTGCTGGACCCAACTTTATTTATTTATTTATTTATTTATTTATTTTCCAGTAATAGTGTATCTTAAAAGGAATCCTAGACTTGATAAAATTTGATAGAATAGGATATTCTAGAGTGTCAGAATAGTAAGGAAACATTGTATTTCAACAAGTCGTCCCCCCCCCCCCAGCCAGATGTTATGGCTACCATTTCATTTAAGAAATGTTAATTGGTCAATCTTAGTGGCTGAGTTTCCATTTTGGAACTGTACTCTGTGATTTAAAAGGGTTCTTATTAACGAACATTGTTTTTCTAGCATTGTAAACAGTGCTTTGATAACATTTTTATGTATAAATTATTTATTTTATGGAATTATATTCTTATGATACAATGTGGGACGGGTGGGTGTAAGTATACAATGTTCCCATATTGAAGCTATGCACACCTGTAGACAGATAACAGGCTTGCATGTCGATGATGGAGCAATGAAGATGGTAGATGGACCTGACTTCTGACTTCTGGTATTTTCCACAGTAGTTGAATTTTCTAAACAGACATGCATGTAAAAAGTGGGTTTTGGGGGTTTTTTTTTGTTTGTTTGTTTTTGTTAGTTAGTTTGTTTTTTTGAGATGACATCTCACTATGTAGCTCTGGCTATTCTGGAACTATATGTAGACCAGGCTAGCCTTGAAATCAGAGATGCTCCTGCCTCTTCTTTCAGGGTGCTAGGATTAAGGGCATACACCACCATGGCCAACTTGTAGCGAGTGGGATTTGAACATGCATATATCCGCTCATTTGTTACTTGTTAGTAGTTTTTATACTTAGTTTTAGCTGAAAGGCCAAGAAGTGACTGCTAGTAGTTTTTAAAAAGTGCATTTTATCTTTTTAAAGGTAATAATAGAGTTTTGGTAAAATAATGACACATAATATTAAAACACCTTATAAAAACAACCTAATTCGTATTTTAAGGTATGTTTCCTAACTTTTAAAAAAGTAATCTTGAGGTGGGTGAACCCTTCCACCCCCTTCCCCCAAGATTAGACACTTTCTACAAAGCCTGGTACTCAAGTTTGAATCCTGAGATCTACATGCTAGGAGAGACCTGACTTCCAAAAATTGTCCTTTGCATTCCATATGTATACATAGGTAGTATTCACTGTTATTACACAACAAAATAAATAAGATGTAATTAAAAAGTAAAACAATAACAGCAAACCCAAATCTTGGCTTCTACTACTTATTCAAATCTTTAATTTGTAAACATTGAAAATGAGAAATTATTCAGCTAGAGGGGAGGAAAATGGAAAACAGCAAACGGAGCAAGGAAAAGATAACCAAACAGCTGGAAAGGAAGTACTGAAAACCTAAAGGATTAAGGAGTTGGCACTGAACCTGTACTGACTGGGTCTGAGAGGCAAACTGATCTAAGATGGATTATTAGGAGAAAAGCATGCAAACTTCACAAAGCTTTCCATACATAAGGGAACCAGGACTCAGTGAAATGGTAACATACACATGGTTCGGATTTTAAGTTGATCAGAGCCAATTGTGGAAAGCTACACAATGATGCACAAAGATTACAAAGACAGTTTTGTTTTGTTTTTAAAAACAAGGTCTACCTGTATGGGATTCTCTGGGCTATGGCTTCTATTAAGAATATTCTATTAAGAATAAAATGGGGCTAGAGAGATGGTTATAGTGGTTAAGATTGCTTACTGCTCTTATTAGATGATCCAGGTTCAGTTCCCAGCATCCATACAATGGCTCTTGATCTGTAACTTCAGCTCCAGGGAATCCAGTGTTCTCTTCTGGCTTCCATGGATTCCTACACATGAGCGCATACAAACTCGTACAGGCACACACGTAGAAACAATACATCTTTTAAGAAAAGAAAACAAAGAAAAATATGTTTCCTTTGGTGTACAAAGAAAAGGTATCTTTCTTGCTTTTCTTTTTTTTTTTTTTTCCTAAAGAAACACAGTTTTGTTTTTTTTAATTTATTATTATATGTAAGTACACTGTAGCTGTCTTCAGACACACCAGAAGAGGGAGTCAGATCTTGTTACGGATGGTTGTGAGCCACCATGTGGTTGCTGGGATTTGAACTCTGGACCTTCGGAAGAGCAGTCGGGTGCTCTTACCCACTGAGCCATCTCACCAGCCCCTTTCTTGCTTTTCTTAAAAAATACTGAAAACTCTGTTTTCAGGAATGGGGATGGTGAGAATTTTTTTATGTGTTGTTTTTCAAGGCCTTTAGTTGAGAGTAACCCTTGTGTCAGTGTGGTGTAGTTGGAATATTCTTAGACAATAATGATTAATGTGAAAATGGGCTTGGAAACATCTGGATTTAAATCCTGATTCTGCCTCTTACTAAGCTGTAAGACCGGAGGAAGCCTGTTACCTACTGTCTTAGTTTGGGTTTTTATTTCTGTGAAGGGACACCATGACCATGACAGCTCTTAATAAGAAAAACATTTAACTGGGGCTGGCTTACAGTGCAGAGGTTTAGTCCATTATCGTCATGGCGGGAAGCATGGCAGCATGCAGGCAGATGGGTTGCTGAAAAAGAAGAGAGAGCAACACTAGACCTGGCTTGAGCATCAAAGCCCACCCCTAGTGACACACTTCCTCCAACAAGGCTGCACCTATTCCAACAAGGCCACAATTCTAATAATGCCACTCCCTATGAGTCTGTGGAGGACATTCTCACTCATACCACCACACCTGTTTGTTTATTTTCCTTTGAAGTAGGGGTAATACAATATCATGGTGTTATTTTAAGGATTAAATCATACTACTAATAATGGCTAATACTTTTGAATTCTTAATATATATGTAAGACATTATATTAAATGCCTAATTTATATAATGCATATAATTAGTATGTATTATCTTAGTTCTGAAAAATTGTGAAGTGTAGGTAAAATTCACTGATGAGGAAACTAAAACAGGGATTTAAAGACATTTGCTATAAGCAACATAGCTTAGAAGTGGCAGCTTCAGACTCTGAGCCCCTATGAGCCACTGAGACAGTGGGTGCCATCCTATTCCTTGTAAAGCTTGGAAGCACTTAGCCTTCTGCAAAGCAAGTGGGACTTATTTATTTTTTTGAGGCAGGATCTTGCTTTGTAGCTGGCATGGAATTCTCTGTAGACCAAACTAGCCTCAGGCTAGTGTTGATTCTCCTAGCTCTGTCTCCCAAATGCTAGAATTCGAGGTGAGAACTATTTCATTCAGTCTGCATAGTTAATACTTAATGTTTAAGTTATCTTTTAAAAATAGCGTATAGGAGAATGAGAAACCATAGGCTGGGAGAAACTGTTTGCAGAAAACATGAGCTGAAAGTTTGAAAACTCTAAAACTCAATAATTAGAAACTAAACAAAACAATAAACATGAACAGTTATCTCACCAAAGAGAATATACAGAGAGCAAGTAAGTACCAAGAAGATGTCCCACCATATGTCTGTTGTGAATTATAATTTGAGACTTTTAGAAATCACATGGGCAGCATTGGGATGTGGAGCAGTATCATCAGTAGTAGGGATGCAAAATGACACAGCCACCGTGGAATTCAGTGTGGCAGTTTCCTGTTTCCTTCAAAACTAAGCCCGCTGTATACTCCAGCAGCTATGTTGTTTGCTATTAACTCAGTAAATTGAAAATGTATCTGTATTATCCACATGATACTTCATAATTCCCAAAGTTGGAAACTGTCAGCATATATTATTAGTTAGGTGAAAGGGTAAACAAACTGTGGTACATATAGACAGTGGGAGACTATTCAGCACTAAGAAGAAATGAGCTGTCAAACCATGAAAAGACCTACAGGAACTTTAAATACCTAGAGTTAAATGAAAGCCAATCTGAGAAGTCTGTGATTCCAACTATGTGCCATTCTGGAAAAGGCAAAACCAAGGAGGAGGTGAAAAGATGAGTGAGGTGACTAGCCAGAATGGCTACATTTTGTTAGACGTTTGGTAGTTCTCAGTGTGTAGCACCAAGACTGAACACTAATGTGAGCTGTGCACAGAAATGATAGTGGTGTTAGTGTAGGCTCATTGGCAAATGTCCCAGCCTGGTGCAGACTGAGGTGGGGTGGGGTGGATACAAAGGAACCTCAGCTGCTTCTTGGTGTTGATGAGAATCTAACGTTTTCTTTTCTTTCTTTTTTAAACATTAAAATGTAAATCAAGCATTTAAAGTGTGACAGACATTTCTGATATCTTCGTTTTTAGGCCCAGAATAAAGAGACCAATGTTTTAGCTGCTGCAAAGGTGATTGACACCAAATCTGAAGAAGAGCTTGAAGATTATATGGTTGAGATTGACATATTAGCATCTTGTGATCACCCAAACATCGTCAAGCTTCTAGATGCCTTCTATTACGAGAACAACCTTTGGGTATGTAATTTTCATTCCTGAAAAGAGAAGGCAAAGTGATTTAATGTCCTAAAGAGGTTGTGGAAGCTCATTTTGTGTGTTACCACCCCTTGTATTTAGTTACTTGATTGAGGGTTGATCTGCCAGTGAGAGTCATTAGCAAGTTTCAGTGGATGTTTAGCGTTAGATTTCAGATTATGACATTTTATCATAAGTATTTGACACTGAGTCTAGGTGGGAGCGCTTGGTCAAGGATATTAACATTTCTAAAGTATGTTTGTAATTTCAATTTAAGTATTTTAAATATTTTTGGAGAGTTTTTTATACTTTTTACCATAAAGTTTTATGAATCATACAATACTGTAAGCTATGAGTAATGCTAAATATTAGGCTCAACTTCACCTCTTGATGAAGTAGTTATTAATTACATACATTTTGCTCATTTTTAAGAAAATAGACACAAGTAGACTAAGCAGTAATATCTTAATATTTAATATAATAACAATTTACTTATACCAACCTACTTTTATCAACAGCCTTTTTAAAAACATTTTTAAAATATTGATTTGTGTATGTGGGTGTATAGTCTGCATGAATGTTTGTTCACCATGTGCATGCCTAGTTCCTGTGGTGGTCAGAAGAGGACATCATTTTTCCTGGGACTAGAGTTACAGATAGTAGTGAACTTGCATGGAGGTGCTAGAACCAAGCCTGGGTTCTCTGGAAGAGCAGCTAGTGAGTGCTCTTAACTGTCGTGCCGTCATTCTGGCCTATCAAGAAGGTTTTTTATAAAACAGAGTTTTAGATGCATTTTTTAGAATCTGGCTTGAAATCAAGAGACTTTCCTCTTGGATCTGGCTGCTGCTGGTTCGGAGCTTAGCTGGGTTAGCTCACTCTTGAGCTTGTTTATTTCTCAGAGGATAAAGTTAGCTTTCAAATTATTTTTCCGATCATGTAATGATTTTTAAAATACATTGTTATTGGTACGCATTTGTTAAAATTATTGTAGTAGCCTGGTGTGGTGGTGCACACCTTAATCCCAGCACTCAGGAGGCAGAGGCAACTGGATTTCAGTGAGTTGGAGGCCAGCTTGGTCTTCACAGTTAGTTCCAGGACAGCCAAAGCTATATAGAAAGATCCTGTCTCAAAAGACAAAAACAAAAGAAAAAATTTTAAGTGAGAGGGAAAACATAGGGAATTATACAGTTTGCTAAAATATTATTTTAAAGAGTATAGTTATTATTGGTGTCATGTCTTCTAAAATACTTGTTCAGGGTTCTATCAGAATATTTCTAAATATTGCAAAATAAAAACTCCTAAGCAGTTTAAGAAATAGACTGGGGGCTGGAGAGGTGGCTCAGTGGTTAAGAGCACTGGCTGCTCTTTTAGAGGTCCTGAGTTCAATTCCCAGCAACCACATGGTGGCTCACAACCATCTGTAATGGGATCTGATGCCATCTTCTGGTGTCTCTGAAGAGAGTGACAGTGTACTTGCCTATATAATATAAACAAATCTTTAAAAAAAGAAAGAAAGAAATAGGCCTTGATACTATTGCAAAATAAAAATTTAGTTTACTGTGAGGGACAATATAATAGGCGCCATTAATATAAATTAATATAAATAAATAAATAAATAAATAAATAAATAAAAATAATCATTATAGGATTATAATTGTGGGTATGTGACAGTGATAATTGAGTTTGAATCTGTTTGTCTTTTTTTTTTTAACCTAAAGAAAAGGACTTGGGGGATGGCTTCGTGCTTAAGAGCATGTTCTGCTCTTGCAGAAGACCCAAGTTTGGTTCTCAGCACCTGTCCTGGGTAGTTTCTAGCTGCTTGTAACTGCTTCCTGGGGACCCAACACCCTTCTCTGGCCTTCAAGAGAATATATGTTCACATATTCTGGCATAGGTACATACACATAGGATAATTAAAAATAATTTAAAATAAGCCTGCTTTTTTCAGAATTTATTTATTGAATGATAGACAATATATTTGGTTACTTAACATTGTAGTAGTTAATTGAAAGATGAAGGTAATGAGATATTTCAGTAATAAGATCTTTAAAATGTATAGATAATATTACAGTGATTGCACAATGTATACTTGCTAATTTTAAAAAAGAAAGGATATTAAAAATTGTTATTTATAAAAAATGGGCATAACTGGGTGTAGTAAAACATGCCTACCAGCTTTTAAAGGTAGATACAGGGGCATTGCAGATTTGAGTCTAGTCTGGACTCAGATCTGAGTCTAGCCCAGACTGTAGGGAAACCTGACTCAAAAACAGAAAAGAAGAAAAAAGGAAAGGTGTGTGTGTGTGGGGGGGCATACTTCTATACCATTTTCTCCTTGTGAATTCTGAGAAGAGCGTCTCTTCCGACCAGTAGCTGACGACAAGGAGTCCTTCATGTTTGGCATGGTACTGCTTCTATAGCCTAGATGAACCAGTGGCTTTCCATTTGTGTGTTCTTGCTAAGTGCCGAAAGCTGGTGTCATCACCAACACTTTTCCTTTGTGTGCAGATCCTCATTGAATTCTGTGCAGGGGGAGCAGTGGATGCTGTGATGCTTGGTAAATATCTCGGTTTTCTGTTTGATTCTTAAATTGTTCTCGAATTTCAACTGTGTGTACATAAATGTAATTTTAGAATTCAGTACAGTAAGAAATCAACTTAATTATATTTTAGATAAATGTAATCATGTGATGTTGAAAGTCTGTGACGGGAAAGTAATTTTTGTAGATATTTAGCTCTTTTAAAATAAATGACTTCATCTTTGAAAGATCACAGTGGAGGGATGCGCTGAGAAATACTTAATTATATAAACATTTATTTTACTTTCTCCTTATAGAACTTGAGAGACCATTAACTGAATCCCAAATCCAAGTAGTCTGCAAGCAGACATTAGAGGCATTGAATTACTTACATGACAATAAAATCATCCACCGAGATCTAAAAGCTGGCAATATTCTCTTTACCTTAGATGGAGACATTAAATTAGGTAAGTTATTTCAACATTTGAATCTGCGCTCTGAGATTGACAGTGGAATGGATGACTTGCTGCTGTTTGGCCTACCCAGACATGTAAACCAGGGAGAAGGACTGCCAGCTGTCCTGTAAGCAATGCAGTGGTTAAGCATTTGCCAGTCCTTAGCGTCCCTAAGTCTATGCATCTAATGACACCTAGAAAGAAAGTAAAAGAGGGCGTGTTCTGTTCAGAAGCATGGATTTGTAAAACACTAGTCAAGATTTCCTCCTGTACGTTTTTTGAGTATAGATTGAACACTTGTAAATGCTTTATATTTGGAACATAATATAATGCTAGACTAAAATTATCTTTATGACAACATACCTAATATGTTTTTGTTCCACTTGTTCTACCCAGAGCCTTATATTTCTTTTTTTTTAAAAATAAAGTGGCTTTTTTATTTCTTTTTAAAAAAAATGATTTATGTATTTATTTTATGTATATGAGTACACCGTTGCTCTCTTCAGACACACCAGAAAAGGGCGTTAGACCCCATTGCAAATGGTTGTGAATCACCATGTGGTTGCTGGGAATTGAACTCAGGACCTCCAGCACCCAAGCCTTGTATTTCTTAAGCAATTGCTCTATCACTAACACCCCATGCCGTTCTTATTTTATTTTATGGTATACACATTAAACCAACACATAACCTTAGGTTTGAAAGTAAAATAAGTGTAAGGATTAGCATTTAATTTTGTCTTTCATATCAAAGGAATAAATGGTGAATGTCATTTATTAGTTATAGATTAGATACAGAATTAGATGTAGATTTTTAGTCAGGATAGCTAAGTTCACACGTGGACATGCAAGGAGAAGATAGAGCCTTTTAAGAAGTTTTTCTAAACTGGACAATTTCAAGCAGTGCTGTCCAAATTTTTTTTTGGAAAAAGTAAAATTATTCAGAAGCCATGTTGATATTGGTTCCAGTGATTCTACCCATCTCATTCTACATTGTCACAGCGTGCAGTTGGACATGGGAGGTGCTAAATTTTATCCTTGTTGTGCCATAAAGAGATACAGAAATCCACGAGGAAAGCTATGTAAGGTTTTAGACAGGAGCCTTGGTGAAGCTTGAGTCATGACTTAGGTGCAGACATTAGACCGGGCCAGTCCCCACCCCAGGTCTTTCATGTGCTCATCTGACCTCAGCCCCCACCCCACCCTTTCCACATTTGTGATGACTCCCATCACCACTCATTTGTTTCTTTATGGGCTCAGTTATCCCTTTTTTATCCCCAAGAGTTTGAATTTGCTCATATAAATTTTGACTTTCTTTTGACATCTCTGTAAATTACATATTTCTTCTCTATTCCTCTCTTTACATAGTAGCATGCATTCTCATCGAGTTAGCATTGTTCCAACTAAGAGAGTAATATTTGATTGTTTGAAGGACAAAAAAGGAAACAAAGAAAGATTATCACAGTGGTTTGTGACTTCTCCAAAGTCCACAGCATGTACACAGATACACTGTGTACACGTGGGTTTAAATTCCCAGTGACTGGATGGTTAGGAGCATGTTTCTTAAAAGACTCCTTGAGGAGGCAGGAGTGAAATCTAAACGCTGGGTCTGGCCACTAGATGGAGGCTCCCCTTCAGCCGCGTTTGCTGATCCTGTGGTGATTTCAGTTCCTGTCTGTTTCCTTCAGGTAGTGAGTTCGTGGATAAGGCAAAGGCTTTTGAGGGGCTTGATGCGTCTCGAGTTTGATAGAACAAGTTGTTTTGTGCTGCATTATAAGCAGGTGTCAGGTACATTTCTGCTAGGACTCTTTTCTCACTACTGGGTCCTGAGTCCAGGTCTCACATGTGCCAGGAAAGCGCCTACCAAGACGGGCACCCCAAGCTTATTTGTCCTCAATACCCAGATTTTTTTTCTTTAAAAGAGGCTTCAAAATGAATTATATCATTTTTCGTCTATTATTTTTGATAAATTTATAATTAGTTAATTCATTCTTCATTACTGTAAGTTAACAGTTTTATAAGAAGAGGTTCTCTTTAGTTGTGTACTTGGGACAAAAGCAGAAAAATGTTTTATTTAGTTTTAAAGATAATTAGTTGGTTCTGAGTTCTAAGGTTAAAAGGTAGGCTGGACCTCTGATGAAATTACCATGGCACTGTTCTTTATAACTTAAATCAGAAACAGTAAAGCTCCCCATGTGTTCTTTGTAATATCATTAAGGGTTTTTATTTTTTATCTTTGTTTGTTTATTTATTTATTTTTAGATAATCTTACTCTGTAGTCTAGAGTAACTCTAAACTCCTGGTCTTGCTGCCTGAGCCTCTGACGCACTGTGATCACAGGTGTGCACCGCTACGCTCATCTTTTGTAGTGTGGTTTTATGATGCCTTTGCTGTCAGAAAGGCTGCTTTGGTATAATTTCTGTTTTTTTCACACTACAGGAAAGTATCTTCACTGATTTAACTGTTGCATGCAACATTTGGCATTTGTTTTGAAGTACATAATTGTTTTAATTTAGAGTGACAGTTTTTTCAATTCAATTCTGAGAAATTTATCATCGCTGTTATTTGTTATTTGAGTGTGTGTAGGTGGTTTTCAGTATATCTATGAAGGGAAATTTAGCAATCTTTTGGAAAGATGCGAGAAAGAAGATGGTTAGGATTAGAGTGGTCAAGATAGCTCAGTGGGTAAAGTGTCTGTTGTGGTATATGAGGTCCTGATGTTGGACCCTAAGAACCCATGGAAAAGCTGGGCGTGGTGATGGATGCTTATAGCCCATGTGCTGGGTGCTGGAGACAGGAGGAATCCTAGTGCTCCCTGGCCAGGCTGGGTTTGCCAAAATGGTGAGCTCCAAGCTCATTAAGAAGGAATGGTTTCAAAAGTAGGATGAGGAGGACTAGGGGAGAAGACACCGGACGTTGACCTCTGGCCTCTGTGAGCATGTATGTACACACTCTACATGCATAAACGAGCACATATGTGCTCTGCACAATACACACCAAAATTAAAAAAAGAATTAGACTGGCAGAGAAGTTCTTTGTTTTTACCTTTCAGTAAGGGAGGCCTCACTGAAGACTTGACCTGCTCCCCTTTACCCCATTGAATACAGTTCATCATACTTAAGCTGTCATTAACATTATTGTATGATTATTTATTTCAAGCGGATTTTGGAGTATCAGCTAAAAATACCAGGACAATTCAAAGGAGGGATTCATTTATTGGCACACCATATTGGTAGGTACTCATTTTTATGAATTTATACTGTTAGTTGTGTCTGCAGTAATTACTTTGTCCACACATAGTCATTATCCTGACTATAGTTTAATGACTATTATTTAAACATCTTAACTTTCATTTTCCTTTCTTTATAGGATGGCTCCTGAAGTAGTCATGTGTGAGACATCAAAGGACAGACCTTATGACTACAAAGCTGATGTTTGGTCCCTGGGTATTACTTTAATAGAAATGGCTGAGATAGAGCCACCTCATCATGAGTTAAATCCAATGCGCGTGCTGCTGAAAATTGCAAAATCTGAGCCCCCAACATTAGCACAGCCATCAAAATGGTGAGCTAATTTAAAAGAAGTTTTGTTTTTTTAAAGATTTGTTTATTATATGTAAGTTCACTTAGCTGTCTTCAGACACACCAGAAGAGGGCATCAGATCTCATTACAGATAGCTGTGAGCCACCATGTAGTTGCTGGGATTTGAACTCTGGACCTTCAGAAGAGCAGTCAGTACTCTTAACCACTGAGCCATCTCTCCAGCCTTTAAAGAAAGTTTTTAAAGAACCAAAACATGATGTTCTGTTCTTTTAGTTTGCTAAGGGTCTTTAAGTTTGGGGATGTGGCGCAAAGACTGTCAGTGAGGAAACTGATGTGGGTCTGTTTCTAGGACTTGAGGACCTGGGGAGATTGCTCAGCCATTAAGTAGCACTGGCTACTCTTGCAGAGGGTCTGGGTTCAGTCCCAGCACTCACTTGGTAGCCACAGCTGGCTATAATTCCAGGGGATTTGATGCCCTCTTCTGGCCTCTAAGTACTAGGGCATGCACTTGGTATATGGAATGCAGGTGCTCACATCTATACACAAAGTAAAATTAAAACACCTGAGAAAGACTTACGGCTTAGGAGAACCATTATAATAACTGACAGGGTTCCGTGTGGAACATTTTCTGTTCTGTAAACAGTGGAGCCCATTTACAGCTGATATGGATTTTGGAACTTAGTGTAACAGTTTTTGTTGCATTTCGGTAACTTGTGAAGATACAGCTGCATCTTAGTGAACATCTGTGTGCCCTGTCGCATGTATGCCTAACATATTTACAGACTATGTTTCATAAAGTCTTATTAGTCTTCTTACCTTATTCAATTAATACTAATCAATACTAAAGATAATGAAACTAAACACAATTTATTAAGGAATTTTGTTTGATTTTTTAAAAAATTAATAACAAGGAAGTAAAATAAAATACATTTTATTCTGCAGGTCTTCAAATTTTAAGGACTTTCTAAGGAAATGCTTGGAAAAGAATGTGGATGCGCGGTGGACCACGTCTCAGCTGTTGCAGGTGAAGTGAGGACAGCGTGATAACCAGGCAGATTGTTTAACAGTGTCTTTGAACGAATGCACTCTCAGATCTGTTCACTCTTCCCCTTTCCACTTGCGTGTGTCTGTGGAAAGCCATTATGTCGCTGTTTACATTGCTTAGGAGCACGTGTTGTCATTAGCAGGCATTTAGTGTATAAATTGTCTCTCCTGTGTAATTATGTTCTTTTTTATTGTAATAGCTATTTGTATGCTGTCTCTAATGACTGAAAGCTAGTACCTTATATGCAGAGGCTATGAGCTCATGAATCTTTTTACTTTTTCCTCTTATTTCAAGAGTTGAGGGTACAGTTAGTAGTATTGACTTTAAAAAGGGATGTGGGGCTGAGGAGATGGCTTATTTAGTAATGTGCTTGCTGACCAAATGTGGAGACCTGTAATAGTACAGGTCCCCAGAATCCATGTTAAAAAGCCAGGTGTGGTAGTACCTGCTTTTGATCCCAGTGCTGAGGAAGCAGAGATAGAGCCATTCCTGGGTATGTTGGCCATCCAGGGTAAACCAAATTGGCAAGTCCCAGGTCAGTGAGAGATCTGTCTCCAAAAAATAAATAAATAAATAAATAAATAAAAAGGTGAATGGTGCTGGAGGAAGAATGACACCTGAGGTTGTCCTCGCCTCTGCATGCACATGTGTACTGCACATGAGTGAACATGCGCACACACACACTCACACACATGGAAGATGGTTAGATAAACTTGATTTTATTTTAAAGTAGGGCCTGTTCCTTATATTTGAAATAAAAGTGTGTCACTATATTATCTCATAATATTAGAGATAATACCAAATCCTAGGTCAGTTGCTGTAAGGGTGTGTGTTGTGTAATGCCAGTGTGGTAGTGTATTAAGCTGAGCTGTTTATGGCGATAGGGGATAGGGAAAATTGACTTGCTCTGTTTTAAAAAGTATATCTCTATGTCCCTAAACACACTTCCCAGTATTTCATTGCTCCTGTATGTGAAGATCTTAACCTATAGCAGACTGTATTAGCTGGGGCTCCCTAGAGAAACAGAACCAATAGAGAGCAGAAGCGATAGAATTAACCTCTATATGCAAACAGATTTTATTATAGTGAGTTACAGGCTATAGAATGACTATTTCAACAAAGGCTGTCTCCCTTTGGAAAGTTTAAGAATCCAGTAGTTGTTCAGTTTATAAGGCTGGTGTCTCAGCTGGTCTTCAGTGTGTGGTGGAATTCCAGACAAGTAGGCTCTAATGCCAGGGAAGGAATGGATTTGCCAAGAAGAGTGAGAGGGAGCAGGCAAAGAGTAAAGAAAAGCTTCCTTCTACCCTGTCCTTTAAATAGGCTGCCAGTAGGAAGTGTGGCGCAGACTTAAGGTGGATCTTCTGCTGCAGAAGGTGGAACTTAGGGTAGACCCCATTACAAATGGTTTGATCAAGAAAAAGTCCTCACAAGTACACCCCGTAGCTTGAATTTTAGCTAATTCCAGATGTTAGCAACTAAGAGTAGCCACCACACAGACATTGTTATGATCTGAGAGCACAGAGATGAGGGAAACGTCCTTTACTTGACAGTGATGTTAGGATCATTTGAAAAAGCAAACAGGCATTTGTAGATACTTTTAACAGAAATGTAAAGGGTTTTGTAACATTTTTATTAATATTTTGACAGGATTTATGTAGATGCTAATGTAAAAAATCTGGGTAGTGTACATGCGAGTGCTGTGCGTTTGCTTTTCCACGCCACAGTGGTGGTGTCCTTCCTGTTTGTACTGATGCTTGAACTCAGCATTGTTGCTAGTTTGGCAGCCAGCGCGTTAGCCCACAGAGCCATCCCACTGGCCTCTTGTGGTTACGTGTAAGGAAGGGATGCCTAAACTTAACACTGGCTTTAAGTCTTAAAGATTGTAACGATGGGCTGGAGAGATGGCTCAGAGGTTAGGAGCACTGACTGCTCCTCCAGAGGTCTGGAGTTGAATTCCCAGCAGCCAATGGTGACTCAAAACCATCTGTAGTGAGATCTGATGCCCTCTTCTGGTGTGTCTGAAGACAGCTATGGTATATTCCCATACATAAGATAAATAAATCTTAAAAACATTGTTAATGAAACTTTCAAACATAGAAAAACCAAATGTATCTTCTATTCAGTCATAACAAGTTGTTTTAATTATTGACAAAATTCCTTCAAATTATAGAAACAAAATAAAACAGAGGTCTGCAAGATGGCTCAGTACAGGTACCTGCAACCAAGCCTGGCAAACTGAGTTTGATCTCCAGGACCACATGGTACAGAAAACTGACTCTTGAAAATCTGACCCCCTCATGTACACACACACTAAATAAATAATAGTGTTTTTAAAAAATAAAAACTCAATTATACAAAACAAAATAAAATCCAGCTCAGGCAATTTTTAATTTTTGCTCACTCCTGTCTTCTTCATTTTTGTTTCAGGTATAATGTTTGAAGTTATGTATGTTTTTATATCCATATTTCATAGTTTTTGACACAGAAGGATCTTTTTATATATTTAAATTTTACAAGCATTTCAGTTACCATTGAGCATGCTTTTTTTTTTTAAAACAATCAACAGCATCCCTTTGTTACCGTTGATTCCAACAAACCAGTCCGAGAGTTGATTGCTGAGGCAAAGGCTGAAGTAACAGAAGAAGTTGAAGATGGCAAGGAAGAAGATGAGGAGGAGGAAGCAGAGAATGCTCTGGTCAGTGTCATTAGGAGTGAGATGTGGTTGCACATGGATCTGAGGGTGCAGAGCAGAACCTTCAGTTAGAAGTGGCGCTAGGAACAAGGTTTCCTATGTCACCTGTTCTCATCATGTTCATTATTGAAGATGGTTACTTTTCAAAGTTATTTTTATAACCTCAAGTTTTATAGAACATAGCTATTAAAAATATCATCTGAGTATAGATATATAAAGCCATTATTTGGATGACTGTCTTGAGCTCAACATTTTTGTACTAATGATGTATAAAATCTTTTTGTAGCCAATACCTGCAAATAAACGTGCCTCCTCTGACCTCAGCATTGCCAGCTCTGAAGAAGATAAACTTTCACAAAATGCTTGTATTTTGGAATCTGTGTCAGAAAGAACAGAACAAAGTACTTCTGAGGATAAATTTAGCAACAAAATTCTTAATGAGAAACCTACGACTGACGGTCCTGAGAAGGCTGTGGATGAGCATGCAAGTGATGTGAACTTAGAAACTGGGGCTGAACTAAATGACCAAACAGTAGGAATCCATGAGAATGGGAGAGAGAAGAAAAGACCCAAGCTGGAAAATCTGCCAGATACACAAGACCAGCAAACTGTGGATGTTAATTCAGTCAGTGAAGAAAATGAGAATAATAGAGTAACTTTAGAAACGAACACTGATTGTCTGAAACCAGAGGAAGACAGAAATAAAGAAAACCAAGAGACACTTGAGAGTAAACTTATACAATCTGAAGAAATTAATGACACACATATTCAAACAATGGACTTAGTTTCTCAAGAGACTGGAGAAAAAGAAGCAGATTTTCAGGCAGTTGACAATGAAGTTGGGCTTACAAAGGAAGAAACCCAAGAGAAATTAGGAAAAGATGGTACAGCTCAAAAAGTTATAACCAGTGATAGAAGCAGTGAGGTGGGGACAGACGAGGCTCTAGATGACACTCAGAAGGCTGCTGAGCTCAGTAAGGCAGCACAGAGTGGGGAAGGGGACGAAGCCCTGGCGCCTACCCAGACACTAGCAGAGAAGCCCACAGAGGGCCCTGAGGCCGGTGGGGCTGAGGAAGAGCCTCCTGGTGGAGAGAGAGTTGAGGATAAACAGCCAGAGCAGCAGCCTGCAGTGTGTGAAGCTGAGGGACAGTTAACCAGCACGTCAGAGACCACACGGGCAACCCTGGAGCAACCGGAGACGGATGAAGTTGAGCAGGTCAGCGAGTCCAATAGCATTGAGGAGCTAGAGAGACTTGTAGTTACTGGTGCTGAGGCACGGGCTCTCGGGAGTGAAGGTGAGGCAGCTGCTACTGAGGTAGATTTGGAGAGAAAAGAAAACGCACAGAAAGTGCCCGTTAAAGCAGAGTCCCAAGCTCCTGCAGCATCGCAGCCCAGCGAGCCTCACCCTGTCTTAATACCCAGTATTAATATTAATTCTGAAACCACAGAAAATAAAGAAGAAATGGGTGCTTTGCCAAAACCTGAAACCATACTGCCACCAGAGCCTGAACATGAAAAGGGAAATGACACCGACTCAGGGACTGGGTCCACTGTGGAGAATAGCAGTGGTGACCTGAACTTGTCCATCTCTAGCTTCCTAAGCAAAGCTAAGGACAGCGGCTCAGTGTCTCTGCAGGTGAGTGTGTCTGGGGCCTTGTTCGGTTTTGCTTTGTTATTTTGGCTTTGTTATTTGAATTTCTAGTTCATTGCTACCTTAAAACACTATTATATCAATGTAATACTAACCCTATTAACTCTTTTGGGGTCATAAGGCAATCAAAAAGAATTGGAGAGAAATATTCTGGGAATAACCTTCAGATTTTTTGGTAGAGCCTGTTCATTTTTGCAAATGACGTAAACAGGACAAGACAGTTTGTTGTTTTCATTTAGTTTCTCTTGCACATGTCTGAGTACAATTTTAGCAAGTTTAGTAAGGCTCCAAAGGGTCAGGATATGTAGCAAAAGAGAGGTTTTTTTTTTTTTAATGCATTGTATTTATTACTTTGAATGTTTATGGGTGTGTGTGCATATGTGCCATAAAGAGCATCTCCAGGCCAGGGGATAACTTAGGGGAGCCGGCTCTCTTCCACTGGAACTACTTCTGTGGGAACTAAGGGATGCTAATTATATATCCCTTGCTGTAGAAGCTGGAGAAATGTGAAATTTATAGGTTAAGGAAGGTTTTGTGTGTGCACACACACACGTGCATACGTACATTTAAAGCATGTCCGTGATAGAGGAATGCGGGGCTGCTGCTGCTGCCGCAGTCAGATTTGGAGGGGAACGTGAGTGAGGCCCTAGATCTGGAGGATGGAGAAGTGAGATGTGGCTGGAAGGTGCCCAAGGCAAACCTGAATTTTGACACAATTTCAGTTTCGTGCCTTTTCTCCACTTCCTGTTTTGGGACTCCTCTTCTCTCTCTTTCAGTTCCCTCCTTTCCCCTCTTTCCCTTTCTCTTCCCCTTCTCCTTGCACAGTTTTTTCTTTCATTCCCTCCCTATGCTTCTTGTCTCTTTCCAGAGTCTTGTATGGAGCCCTCCAACCTCTCGTCAAACTCCTGAGTGCTGGGCTTGGCTCTCCACACCCCCACCCCAGTAAACAAAGTAATTGTCTCCCTGTAGGGGTGAGAGCCACTCAGTGAAAGATGAAGAGGTTAATGTGTCAGAGTCACCATGCAGTGTCTAACAGCCCTGCACTTGACCAGAAGGCTCACTCTCACTTAGAGTTTGTTCTTTGTCATCTGCAAAGTTGAATGTGAGCTCTCAATTTAGGAATAAGGTGATAAAGCTGTTGTACAGATATTCCTACTGCTTTCTATGTGCAGCTCATAGCTGGCAAGACATCTTCAGTTTTAAAGAGGAAAATATCTTTCATGGGTGATATTTACACAAAACCTAACCCAAAATGAAATCTCATTCAGGAGACAAGAAGACAGAAGAAAACATTGAAGAAAACACGCAAGTTTATTGTCGATGGTGTAGAAGTGAGTGTGACGACATCGAAGATAGTTACAGACAGCGACTCCAAAACGGAGGAACTGCGCTTTCTCAGGCAAGTAGAGAAACAGTAGATAATTAACATGAGTTTTAACCTCTGTGCTGTTTCTGGAAACTGAAGAATAGACAAACCAGTAAATTCTTGGTTAACTTTAGATTATTTGAAAATTTGTTTTTGGTTTAAAATCCTCCAGTTAAAGCTTTTGTTTGAAGTATTACTCCAAAGTGTACTTTGCTTCTTTCTGTCGCACTCTGTCAGGCGTCAGGAACTTCGGGAGCTGAGGCTTCTTCAGAAGGAGGAGCAGCGAGCCCAGCAGCAGCTCAATGGGAAACTGCAGCAGCAGCGGGAGCAGATCTTCAGGCGCTTTGAGCAGGAGATGCTGGTGAGGCCTTGGCGTCTGTGCCCTGACGGCAGGGAACGAGACCTGGTGTATTTGAGACACGCCTAGAGTAGCTGCAGACACTCATCTCTGAGGAGGAGATTGGCCTGCTTTTGTCATTGCTCAGGCCTCTGGTTTCTGAGTTATTTTTAGGAAAAAAAACCAAAACCCTCTTGACAGGGCTCCGCAGTCCCTGCCTTCTCACTGGTTTATAGTAAACCAAGTCTCATGTGGAGTCTGTCGTGACAAGTTAGTATCAGGAGACGGGCAGATTGCTTACCCAGCTTTTAGAGATCCCTGTCACTGTGCGATCCAGGTTCCATCTTTCAGCTTCTAGTCTTAGGATTTTGTGGTTTGTTTGTTTTTTTAACTATTTTGAAATTAAATATTATATAATTTCTCCTTTTCCTTTCTTCTCTCCAACTCCTCCCTTGTACTCTCCTCACCTTTTAAATTCATGGTCTCAGACCTCTTTTTCTTTAATTCCAGCTTATGTCTATTCCTAAATATACAAATACAACACGCCCAGTTTGTATAATATTGCTTCTAATGCCTGGCGGTGGGGGTTTGTGAGATAGTCTGGGGGGGGGCATTGTCAGCCCAGGTGGGAAAATTGTATTTAGATCACACACACAAACACACACACACACACACACACACACACACACACACACACACACACACTGACTTATATGTCTAATTTTAGGTAAGTAGGTAATAAAGATTTCTTATGACTTTTTCAGATGTTTTTACTATGCTCTCCTTCTTACATATTGACCTTTGTCCCACTTCCCATTCTCACCACCGCCCTATTTCTCCCATTTCCTCTTCAAATTACATTTACCCCACTACCCTACTGTTCTCTTCTCTGTTGCATCTCCCCCTCCCCAGTCTCCTGGTTTCTGTGACTGCTCCGGGTTAGAGAGTCAAATATAAAGATTTGAATTAAGAGCTATCATGAAAGAGAATATATGATATTTGTCTTTTCGGGACTGGCTTAACTCAGTATAATCCTTTGTATTTCCATCCATTTGCCTGCGGATTCCATGGTTTCATTTTTCTTAATTGCTGCATAATATTCCATAGTGTGTCTGCATCACATTTTCAGGATTCGTTCCTCAGTTGAGGACATTTGGGATGATTCCATTTCCTAGCTGTCGTGAGCAGAGCAGCAGTGAGTATGGCTGAGTTAATATCTGTGGGTAGGCTCTGTCAGGTAGTAGCAAGGATCTGCCAAGCCCTTTGAGCATACGCTAAAGAGTGGTCTAGCTTAGTCCCCTGAGAGATGGAGTTTAGCTTTTTGAGGATTCTCCACACTAGTTTCCATAGGAGCTGCAGCTGTTTGCAGTCCCACCCGCAGTGAGTGAGCGTTCCCTTTCCCCACATCCCCTCCAGCATCTGCTGTCACTTAGTCCATTGCTCTTTGCCATTCTGACTGGGCTATGGTAAAAATCTCAAGGATTATTTTGATTTGTAATTCTCCAAACACTAGGGACAGTGAACATTTATTGACACATTTCTTAGCCACTTGTTTCTTCTTTTGAGATGTCTGTGTTTAGGCCTCAGGCCTCGGTTGTGAATGGGTTGTTGGTGGTTTTGGCTCTTTGCTTTTGAGTTGTGTGTGCTGGATATCAATCCTCTGTCAGAGTCAGACTGGCAGAGGTCCCCTCCTGTTCTGTGCGCCCCTGTGCAGCTGACTGTTTCTTCAGCTGTTCAGAAGCTTTTTAGTTTTGTGAAGTCCTCCTTATATCAATTGTTGGCCTTCGTTCTTGGACAACTGCAGTTCTACTCAGAAAACCCTTTCCGACACCTTTATCATCGAGACACTGTGCAAGTTTTCTGGATTCTAAAGTTTTAAGGCAATCTAGCTCGAGCTGAGATTAAAATCCAAAACTTGTTTTGATTTTTCAAATTTTCCTTTCTTCGCTGGCTTGTACAGTTAGGCCTTCGTGGCCTCGTCCCCACTGCTGTGACGTGCTGTGTACTTGTTGCTGAGGCCTGCTGAGGCCTTCAGTTCTTAGTTCTCAGTTGGGAAGGGAATTTAGGAGCGTGGTACGAAATCTCAGTGATCGTAGGTTGATCATCTAGTCTAATGTGTATGAGAAGAATAATATTGATGTTTAGATTACAATGCTTTGCAGTCTTATAATAACTGTTGAGGACTGTGGAGTGTGGGATGTGGCATTGTTAATTTTGTGTTTGGTCATCACAACTGGGTCCTGAGAAAATAATGAGAGATGTTCTCACCCAGTGCTTTTGTGGTCCTTTTTCCATAATTTTAATTTTTTAATTTTAAAATTTATGTCTTTTTCCTGGATTTTCCTGTATAGATTTTTGCAAAATGTTCTGTTTTTCAGTTTCTTTTATTTTTGAGGGCTTTTGTTTTGTCTTTATTTTGTGAGATAGTGTCTCAGTATATAGTGCTCATTCCTGCCGCCAATTTTCAAGTGCTAGAATTGCAGGCATGTGCTACCATGCCTGGCTTCAACTACCTACCTACCTACCTACCTTCCTTCCTTCCTTCCTTCCTTCCTTCCTTCCTTCCTTCCTTTATAATAAGTATTTCTATATTCAAAATTGTACAATGCTTGAATAGATTGCATTGTTTTACAGAGTAAGAAGCGACAATATGACCAAGAAATTGAGAATTTAGAGAAGCAGCAGAAACAGACAATTGAACGGCTAGAACAAGAGCACACTAACCGCCTGAGAGACGAAGCCAAGCGCATCAAAGGAGAGCAGGAGAAGGAGCTGTCCAAGTTCCAGAATGTGCTGAAAAACCGCAAGAAGGAGGTAAGTGAGCCGCTGCTGGGAACCAGCACAGCCGCTTTTAAAATGCAAATTGCAGACTGAGGCATTAGGAACAATGGGGGACAGAACACTGCTCATTTATTTGTTCCTTTGTTCTGTCTTCCAAACAATGATAGGCTGGCAGTTAGTGAAGTCAGATATTACCTTCATTTTGCTGCCAAGAAAACGGGAATAAAAGAGGTTTCAGTGCCTGTCTCACTTAACTTTGAACTAAGTCTTCAAATACAGACCAAGCTGTATTGCATTCTGCCATCCCCTCTTAGTAATGCAATATTTAGGGCCTTCTTCAGAAATACGTTTTCAAGAGAACTTAACCTCTGGTATTTATTAGTAGCAGTCAGAATTATCATGTACAATTTACTCGACATTTGAATTTTTCTCCATTAGGTTTATTGATTTTTTTTAAAGACATTTTTGCCAAGCAAAAACTGAATAGCTTGATATTCAAAATAGCATCTCTTATTATACCTTTGGGAAAAAATTATGCAATTATAAAATGGTTTGACTTTCCTGAGCTACTTCCATGTTGTGTAGCTGATTATTATCAGCTAGTAAAGAGGTTTTCCATGTATTGTCCATTTGTTCCTAGATTAAAATAAAATACAGGCAAGCAATTTTCAGAAACAATTTTATGATTTGTTTTACATCTTCAGTGCAGGTGAAGGATTTCCATTTTGGGGATATAAATACCCCAGGGGAAAATGACTATGGTCAGTTCTATTAGGGTTGGAAGACAATAACCAAGCTAGGAAATGCATTTTTACTTCTGTTACATGTCCCAGTTACTAAGATTTTAGCCTCTGACTTTAGCATTTGATTAAGAAGAAAACTGGACAGCGTGTTATTAACTCTTAAGGATATAGTGAGGTGGAACTGAGCATTAACAGCAAAGCAAGGACTTGATGCTTTCCTTAGGTCAAATGTTGGTTGCATGCAGCTTTATTTGTGGTAGTTAGCATTTCTAAAAGGTTGGTTTTATTGTTGTAATGTTTTATACAGAGTTGCTTCATATACAATGATAAAAATCTTTGTTAATTGAAAAAAAATCCTGGGTTATTTGTTGAGAGGCTAATCTTTGTATCACATTAAAGGATTTAATTCTAGATGAATACGTCTGTAGTTACTGTTATTATTTTGATTTTTGGATGTTCACTAGTTATGAGATGGTGTTGTGTTTATACTGAATAATCTTATTGTGTATTTTTACCTTATTGCTAAACTTCTTGCAATTTGGGAGTCTTTTGCTTTGATTGGTGATTTGGTTTCATGAAGAATTACTGTTGGGAACTTTATGGATACTGTTAAATCAAAATCAGTCTCTTTCTTTGCCAGTGGCATGTGGTGATTTGGAATCTGGGCTCTTTTGGTGCTTTGACTTGTAAACACATGCTTGTTTTTCAGAGCTGGACTATAGAGCTTTTGGTGGGTGAAATTCACATTTAGGCTTTTGAAAAAAAGAAGGAATTAAAAAAATGCTTCATTTTAAAATATATTTGGTTTAGTGTAACAAATCATAGCTTACTAAACTTTAAGATTCCTTGTTACTGCTTTTAAAGCTGACCAGCTTGGCTTCAGTTTTCACCAAAGAGAATGTTATCTAATCCTACAAAAAGTAGTCAGCTATATGCATTGTGTCATACCATGTATGAAATGGTATATTTTATGGAAAAATCTTAATGTCCATTGATTTGAAGTCCCACTTGCTTCTTCCCTTCCCTTTCCTACCCTGTTGTCATGAAGTGGATCATTTAGAACTCTACCTTTGGTATTGTCAAGTCAGTGGTAAAGTTTGCACTTTATAAATGACATTAGCTTTCCATGTGCTTAGTCCTAAACATCTGGATAGGTACGTCTGTAATTTCTGAGTCTATCGCTGTCCTCTCAGCCATAGTGCTGTGAGCGCTGCTTCTCTGGTGAATACACGAGGGCACAGTCAAGCAAGTGTGCTGTCCTGCCTCTTTCTGCACCGAGATTAAGCATGCTCTGTAGTTTTGCTCTTTCCCACCAACTAATGCTTCTGCTGATGCATGGTGAAAGGAATCTTTTTAACAGCTTTAGTCTTGATCTGTAGCTTTCTGCTCACACGCACACGCTTTCTGTGGAGGAAGTGTCATTCCCCACCGCCCGCGTGCTTGTGTACTGTAGGTTATGAATGAAGTGGAGAAAGCCCCCAGAGAGCTGAGGAGGGAGCTCACGAAGCGCAGGAAAGAGGAGCTTGCGCAGAGCCAGCACGCTCAGGTAACAGCAGCAGCTGCAGGCCACTCAACCAGAGAGCAGCCTTTCTCCTTCCTGCCTTAGCAAACCATGGGTGAAAGAGGAGATTTTAGCTGTAATCACCATTTAGTGTTGAGCTTTCCCCCGTCTGTTGATACCCAGCATCTTTTTTTTTTTTTCTTAAGTATGTTGAATTTATACTTGGTGACCTTTAAATTGCTAATATGAATAACTGAAATGTTTAGAAAGTTGATTACATAAAAGAAATGAATGCCTTAGGGTAATGCCTACTGTTTGCTGATTTTATCATGATGGAAGCGCTTGGGTCTAAGTAGTGGTTGCAGTGCTTGCTAGAAGACCTTTAGGAGAGAAGTGGAGGGTAATATATAACCCTGTGCTTAGAAAAAGAATGACTGGGAAGGCGAGATGGCTCAGCGGTCAGGCAAGAGCACTGACCGGTTTTCTGAAGGTCCTGAGTTCAATTCCCAGCAACCACATAGTGGCTCACAACCACCCGTAATGAGATCTGACGCCCTCTTCTGACGACTTCTGAAGTCAGCTACATCGTACTTATGAATAATAATAAATCTTTGGGCCGGAGCAGAGTTGACCAGAGCAAGCAGGGCCTACCAGAGCGAGCAGAGGTCCTAAAATTCAATTCCCAACAACCACATGAAGGCTCACAATCATCTGTATAGCTGCAGTGTACTTACAAACATAAAATAAATAAATCTTTTTTAAAATAAAAAGAAAAGAAAAAGAATGACTATTTGAAAACCATTTAGAATAAAAATGGTAAATTTTATTATTAAATGGTAGATCAAACATTGTTGCTTTTTAAAAGATCAACAACATAATCAACTTTAAAAACATTTTTAGTATATTTATTTTTGGTTTAGAATCTAACAGTTACGTAAACAGCATATTTTTTCTTTTTACAAGATGGATGAATTAACCAAATAAATGTTTTAACAAAATTTCCATGTTACCTCAATATATTATTGTCTTAATGTGGTTTTATGTGATAACAAATGATTTTTAAATTTTTGGACTTTGTAGGATCCTAGAAAGAAATACATAAGTATCAAAAATCCATTAGGAACCATGTCATAGACTGGTACTAAAGTGTGAGTGACGTGTGTGTGTGTGTGTGTGTGTGTGTGTGTGTGTGTGTGTGTATGCACGTGCATTTGCAGTAAAGATATTTTAAAACTACTGTTTGCCTATTGTCATTTCAGAGCTGATAATATTTTAATTCTGTGGGAAAAAGGGGAACTATGATTGTAGAATTTACAATTTTAATAAACTCAGGTGAATATAACTACTGTTTTTCTAGCTATAAGCCATTGAGGCACTTGTTCTTGTCCTGGAGCGGGATGACTAATTGAAGGAAATGGTGACAGACATAGGGTTTGCCATGTACCTAACACTTTTCTGATGCTGCAGTCTCACGTGAGCATCACTCTGTCTTAGAGGTGAGGAAGAAGCCCTGGGAGGTGGGATGACCCGTCACACACTGACATGTCTGGCAAGTGGTAAAACCAGGATTCCTGTGCAGACAACCTCAGCTCCAGGTTTATACAGTGGATCGCCACATAGCACACAGGCTTGCCACGTGCTTAGCCATCTGCTTTTGTGTTTATTACTGGGTGTTTTTTGTAAACAAAGTGAAAAGGAAGTCCTTGCTGGCTACACATATACTTCTGGTTAGTTTAGATTTCAAGCTAGATAAATAAGAGCAATATAGTTTTGCTTTAAAAAGGACAAAAAGATGGTTTTAGTTCTATCAATGGTAAGAGTTGAGAATTTATTGTTGAGTGAATTGAGTAATCCTATATTTTAATTTTAGCTTACCTTTTTAATGACTTCATGTAATTTAGGGAGCAGGTTTATATTTTCTCATGAAAGATAAAGTAGTTGGTATATTCTTTCTGTAAATTTAAGGGTTTAGAATGTAGCATTTCAAATGTATTTATTTCTTTGATAAATGTATTAAAACCTGGTAATTTTGCAGTCTGTTTTAGACTTTTAGAGTTGTTAAATCATGGCTGTACAGCCACAGAGCTGGTCCATATTTGACACCCAGACCCCAGGTTTTTCACTTCTCATAGGAACGTTTTCTCAAAGGTAAGGGCCGCTTCCCTGTGGACTAAAGAGAAGGATTTTTTTCTTTTCCTTGTCACACCCTTCTTCTCCCCCTTTTCTTCTCTCTTCCTCTCTCCTTCCCTCCCTTTGTTTCTTTCCTATTTCTTTAATTTGTGTTTTTTTTAAGAGGATAACATTTTTTAAGAGTTGTCATATGGAGCCTCAGCAGGTGCTGTACCCACTCAAGTGGCTTGTAAGCCTAAGAACACCACTTTAACCTGATTTATAAGCATCTATCTACCTACCTACCTACCTACCTACCATCCGTCTACATATCTATCATTTATCTATTATCTCTCCTAGCTATCGTCTATCTATTAATTATGTATCTATCTCTATCATCTATCTTTCTGTCTTTCAGTCAGTCATCTATGTGGACGAGCTTTTAAAAAGGAAATCTACTGATTTACAAATGAGTAGCACATTAGAGTTTGGAAACTACTGATGTAGTTCTCATCTTTTATCCTATAGGTGGGTAGTAGGTCCCTCTGTTAATTGATTTGGCCTAGGCCTAAAGCTCAACATTTGTACATTCTGTCCGTTTACACAAAGCCATTTAGATACCTGTATTCTCACCTGGGAGGTGCATTGTATTCTGATCCACAGGGTGTTGCTCAGGTCATGATTCAGTCTTTTCAGTTGTCATCTTGTGCAGTGTTCAACGCCCAAATGCAGGATGTAAGTCCGCGTGCTGTGGGAGGTGCCTTCTCTTTTTGTGCTTTCTTTGACTCACATGTGCCTTTCATTGTTAACTTCATTGACTGAAATGTAGACCACTAAGAGTGGATGCCAGGAATAACAGTAATGGTAGTCTGGCACAAACTCTGTGTTAACAGTGATGCTGAGAGTTCCCATCTGGTCCTCGTGTCCTTTATCCAGATGCAGAATGTGGGCACAGACTAGTGATCTGCTGCAGACAAACGGTCTGTGACAGCAGCAGCAGAGCTGGACACAGAGCGCCTGCAGTGGAGGGCTGTTTTTCTGCCTTCCCACCACAGAAATTGTCGTGGCTTTTAAGAAAAGGAAAGTGTCTTCCTGGTATAATTTTATCAACTTTGCACATGTGAGAAATTGAATGCTGTGATGAGAGTTCTATCCTTGTGTGAAGTGACACTTTGATTATGTATATAATTTAGATGTCCTAATTATGGATATGGTCAGAAAAGCCATGGTAAAAGTAGTGATTTTACTCGTGTGTAACTTGTCTCCATTCATTCAAATTCTCGATGATAATAAATATTGTAAAACTGTTATTATTACTATAGTTTGAAATTAAGTCTGAAATTCCAAACTGTATTCTTTCTCACAGTTGCCCTAGGAAAGGCTAGCTAATATAACATGTTAATTCTTGTTTGCGATGTTTGGTATGTACAACTGGAGCAGGTAGAATACAGCTTGATTTCAGCCGTTTCTGTTTTCCTCATTCTCAAATTAGATTTCAAAAAGAAATTGGCAGATACTTTTTAAAGCAAGAAATTATGATTTATAATTTCTTTTCTGATCATTACCATTTCTGAGTAAATTTGTTGAGTAAGTGATTAAATTTCATACAAATAGTTTAATTTGTCATAATCTTTTTCTGATAGTTTTTAGATGCAAAGCTGTAGTTTTAATGCTTACAATTGGTTAACTGACATAAAATTACTTATCGGAACTTGAGCTTGTACTTTTAAAGGCCATTGACTTTATAGTTTATTAGGCCATTGTTAGAAGTGACTTTGGCTTTCTAAGTTTGGGTTCTTTTGTTTTTGGTTCTTGTGGCTTCTACTGATTAAGCTCATAAAGGCGTTTTAAAGGCAGACGTTTTAGAATGGGAAATTTCTCTTAGTTCCTGTTCCTAAGAGCAATTTCTAGTTACAAATTGCCCTACAAATGTATTTTGAAGTTGATAAGTTTAATGAATGGGCAATAATACTAAATTTGAATACACTTATTTGAAGTAAAGAAGTATATTAATTTCTGTCTAAGGGTCTTTTTCAAGTAATGTTTAGCTCTTAAAAATGTAAAATATTTGCCTAGTGTCTGATCTGTATTGTCTGCTTGCTCAGTCAGCTGTGAGTCAACCTGATTGCTTGCTACCTCCGGTCAGGAAGCACGCCCACACCGCACTTTAGCCCTGTCTACCTTGACTTGGACTTGTTGGTCCTTATTTTGTCTTCTGAGGCAGCACAGCACATGACCTGTTCCGCCCCCTCTGGATGGCCATCTTAACCATTGCTCTTCATTTCGGAGTCCTTCTTAGTTTCTGAGCCCTTTGGTTCCAGCTTTGGTTTTCCTGTGGTTGGTTTTGAGCCTTCAGAAGTTTGCCACTTGGGCTGGGGAGATGGCTTACTAGTTAAGAGCACTTGCGGCTCTTTCAGAGCCTCCGGGCTCTGTTGCCGAGTCTCCAAAGGGCAGCTCACAATCCTCTGTAGCTCCAGTCCTAGAGGATCCAAAGGTCTCTCTACCTCCATGGGTATCGAGCATGCGCACTGCATGTGTGTACTCACAGGCAACACACACACACATGTAAAGTAAATAAACCTAAAAATATTCTTTTTAATGTGGCACTGTCATAAAGGACTAATGATTCAAGCTTATTGGCACTTGGGACCAATAGGTTGGTGCGCTTTGATTGATTGTACCTGGCATGTACTGAGTCAACCTGTACCTAGCACTGTACTAAGTACCTCAAGACAGTTCTTTTTGAACTGAGCTCCCACCTTGTGGAATCCAGATCTTGAGTACAGCAGCATGGCTACAAACTGCATAGAGAAGCTGACATGTACTTAGAGCGTGTCCTTTGCTCTCAGCTGACGTGCACTTGGTAGCATGGCCTGTGCTCACCTTTTTGTTTTCACATGTTTATTGCATGGGTCTATGGTTTGATATCTGACTTCTGAGTCTAAATGTAAAGTTGACATAAACACTAGTTAAGCTGTTGATGCAGATCTTTTAAACATCTATTATGCAACCCAATGATAGCATCTTAACCAATAGAAACTCCTTACTGTACCTTCAGGTCAAAGGTTTACTGAACAGGTTTGCATGTAGACATTTGCATCGAGGTTGAAAGAAACAGTATTTTAATGCAAATAATTGCTTTAGGAGAAGAGGGAGCTTGAGTCGATTTGTTGTTTGTTTTAACTGCTTAATAGGTGGCATGCAGATCTTAGAATTCTTCAATAAAACCCAGAGACTTTAATCTAGATGATTACATAAATAGACGCTTTTAGGCTGTGATAGTTACGTAGGTTGCTATGGTCGAGTAGCTAACTGTGTTTTATAGACACAGTTCACTCACCTGTCTTTCTGCTATTGTGTGTTTAGATTTATAATAAAACATACATAATGGCGGTAACATTTGCAACTCCACATGACACTCTCACAACAGCCTGAAATGACCAACTCCAGAGGCAGTGCCATCGGCCAACACTTGGAGGAGCTTTGCCAGCCTGTGTGCCTTAATGATCAGGCTGGTAGTGATCCAGTTCTTGTCCTACTCTGTCTAAGAACCAAAGAATAGTTCTGAAATAGAGTTGGGACTTGATTGTTTCCTGGATGCATGAGAATGGGATTATGGATTAAGTATTGTTTCAGTCCTAAAATGTAAACCCACAGTTTTTATTTGTGTATCATTTGCATTAAACACCATCTTCTGTTATTGCCAAAGGGGCATAGATCCAGACTTACTTTTTTTTAAAGCATAAATTCAATAAATATTTATTGAGTGAATTAGTGAGTATGAAATGTTTTGGTAGAATTTCTTTATTGTTAAGAGTTTTGAGCGTGGGTTCATAAGACGTCTCTTACTCCCCTCCGTCTGCCGTGCACTGTTTCTCACTAAGTCTTTTTAGACACAGGTTATAGGTTATAGCTCTGCCCTCCTCTGTTGGTGTAGCTGTGGGATTTCTTCCTTGTTTCATTTCTTAGAAAAATAGGGTCAAAGATTGTGATAACCTGTGTTTCTTCATTGCCTCCATTCTTAAAAGGAGCTTCTTTCTTACTCTTGTTCTAGTTATACTCCAGTGCAGCAGACACTCAGTTATACTCCAGTGCAGCAGACACTCAGTTATGCTCCAGTGCAGCAGACACTCAGTTATGCTCCAGTGCAGCAGACACTCAGTTATATTCCAGTGCAGCAGACACTCAGTTATGCTCCAGTGCAGCAGACACTCAGTTATGCAGCAGACACTCAGTTATGCTCCAGTGCAGCAGACACTCAGTTATGCTCCAGTGCAGCAGACACTCAGTTATGCAGCAGACACTCAGTTATGCAGCAGACACTCATTTATGCTCCAATGCAGCAGACACTCAGTTATGCTCCAGTACAGCAGACACTCAGTTATGCTCCAGTGCAGCAGACACTCAGTTATGCAGCAGACACTCAGTTATGCAGCAGACACTCAGTTATGCTCCAGTGCAGCGGACACTCAGTTATGCTCCAGTGCAGCAGGCACTCAGTTATGCTCCAGTGCAGCAGACACTCACTTATGCTCCAGTGCAGCAGACACTCAGTTATGCTCCAGTGCAGCAGACACTCAGTTATGCTCCAGTGCAGCAGACACTCAGTTATGCTCCAGTGCAACAGACACTCAGTTATGCTCCAGTGCAGCAGACACTCAGCTATGCTCCAGTGCAGCAGACACTCAGTTATGCAGCAGACACTCAGTTATGCAGCAGACACTCAGTTATGCTCCAGTGCAGCAGACACTCAGTTATGCAGCAGACACTCAGTTATGCTCCAGTGCAGCAGACACTCAGTTATGCTCCAGTGCAGCAGACACTCAGTTATGCTCCAGTGCAGCAGACACTCAGTTATATTCCAGTGCAGCAGACACTCAGTTATGCTCCAGTGCAACAGACACTCAGTTATGCTCCAGTGCAGCAGACACTCAGCTATGCTCCAGTGCAGCAGACACTCAGTTATGCAGCAGACACTCATTTATGCTACAGTGCAGCAGACACTTAGTTATGCTACAGTGCTGTAGACAGTCAGCTTCAGAAGCTAGAATTTTCATATTTTCCCAAAGCTGTTAATGAAACAGAGCATTTTAATTATGAACGGGATGTATACTTTTTATGTTTATTTTTTTGTTGTTGTTTGGTTTTGGTTTTGGCTTTTTGAGACAGGGTTTCTCTGTATAGCCCTGGCTGTCCTGGAGCTCACTTGAAGACCAGGCTGGCCTCGAACTCAGAAATTCGCCTGCCTTTGCCTCCCAAGTGCTGGGATTAAAGGCGTGCGCCACCACACCCGGCTATGTTTATCGTTTTTTAATAGTGAATTTAGAATGTTGTATGTTCTAGTGCTTTATAAATTAGTGTTGTATAACTAATACATTTGTGTTGTATCTGAATATAATTTTAGTGATTTTTTTAGATCTCACCAGATTTATAAACTTCACTTAGAAATCTTGTAAGGAGATATATATGTATATTCACTGCCAGAATACTTGCCTGACACGCACAAGGCCTGAATCAGTCTCTATTACCATTCCTCAAAAGAGAAAAAGAAAGGAATGCCACTAACCACTAATACATAGATAACCGAATACATAACTACTATATTGATAATTGATGTTTAATTCAGTAGCTCTGTACTAACAGATGGTTGACCATGTCTGTTAGGAACAAGAATTTGTTCAGAAGCAACAACAAGAGTTAGATGGTTCTCTGAAAAAGATTATCCAGCAGCAGAAGGCAGAGTTGGCCAATATTGAGAGAGAATGCCTGAATAACAAGCAGCAGCTCATGAGAGGTATGTGGGAGTTCACAGTGTGTGCACACACGTCAGTGCCTCAGAAATACTGCAAAGGCTTGGATGCTTTGCCTTTGCTTGGGTGGCAGAGGGAAAGATAAAGTTATACGTAAGACGTTCTCATGAAATATAGTAGAAGTGTCTATAAAGGTATTCTTATAACATGAACTGGGATGTAGCTCAGTGGTAGCATATGGACTCGTGTATAGATGGTGCCCTGGATTTAAGGGCCTGTCCTATCTTAGCATTTCAAAAGTAAACCCCCTCCAAACCAACCAACCAGCCTGCCAACAAAAGGCAAACAACCCAACAAAAAATATTTCCTTGTGGGTAATGCTAGAAATCTATTTGAATAATTGTTTATACTCACTATGTCTTATAATTACTGATGTGATTATATATATATATATACACACACACACACATATAAAATGAGGAGATGGTAGGATGGAATTTTAAGTCCTTATTCCTCCTAACAGATTAGTTTTGTTTTTTTCTTTCTTTTTAATGTAGGATTTTGGCATTCTTGGTAGGACAGTCTTAGTTTAGGACATTAAAACAAAATAAAATGTGATGATAAGTGCTATTTTATATCGGTAATATTTTCTTTATACCTTAGAATATCAATTTGTGTGTATAAGTTAGTATATATAAAGTAGTTTATATATACTTTATTTAAAAATGAAGAGCGTTGGACATTAGTTAAAAGAACCGAGTGACATTTTGAAAACTACTTCCTTGTAGCTCGAGAAGCCGCAATTTGGGAGCTTGAAGAGCGACATTTACAAGAGAAGCACCAGCTGCTTAAACAGCAGCTTAAAGATCAGTATTTCATGCAGAGACATCAGCTGCTAAAACGCCATGAGAAGGTGAATGAAAGGGAACGTCCTTTGCTGCTTTGTGCATTGTACTTCAAAAGTTATTTCATTGTGAAGTTTAATTTCTTAGAGGATGGATTCTTGGCTTTATTTCTATCTTTTACCCTAAATTTCATTGAGTTTTGAGTAATTGATTATGCTTTATTTTGATAACATTTTTGTTCATTATATAGTGGTTTAAAGACCTTATAAATTATAATCTTCTTGCCTATCTTCCTCCCTGATTACAGTTGTGATTCAAGTATTTTAATAACATGTTGTCTTAGTTAGGGTTTTACTGCTGTGAACAGACATCATGACCAAGACAACTCTTATAAAGAACAACTTTAATTGGGGCTGGTTTGCAGGTCAGAGGTTAGAGTTCCATTCCACCTCTTGTTCCAAAGGCAGCTAGGAGAAGACACTTCCAGGCAGCTTGGATGAGGCCCATGCCCACAGTGACACACTTCCTCCAACAAGGCCATACCCACTTCAGCAACCTCCTAATAATGCCATTCCCTGGGCCAAGCATATTCAAACCACCATACATGTCTTTCCTGAAATTGGGAAAAAGTTTTTGCTGTAACACTGCTGTCATCTACTAACTTTCCTTATAAATTATTTTTGCCTGGTATTTTGTTGCTCATTATGCAGTGAGGGAGGATGACAGTGATGAATACTGTCTTAGAACAGCTGTGGGTTCTGAGAGTTACGTTATCTCTGCACTGTTTACATCTGTTTAAATCCCTCTCAGGAAACAGAACAAATGCAGCGCTACAATCAACGACTTATTGAAGAACTGAAAAACAGACAGACTCAGGAACGAGCGAGACTGCCCAAGATTCAAAGAAGTGAAGCCAAGACACGAATGGCCATGTTTAAAAAAAGTTTGAGGATCAACTCAACAGCCACACCAGACCAGGACCGTGAAAAAATTAAACAGGTATTAAACAGATGAGTTTCCTTTTCAGGGTTTAACACTTTTGAATGACCTTTTAAAAGTATTTACTTTAACTTTCTGGGATGGGGCAGGGTACATGCTATAGACCAACTAGTCTTCCTTATTTGAGACCATAGAGGGCAAAGCGTGTTCTCTCATGACAGAGCTTAGAGCATGGGGTGAGATAAGTTGGACAGCTTTTGCAGTCAGATAACTAAATTATTGCTTTGTTTTTCTTATTTATAGTTTGCTGCACAAGAAGAAAAGAGACAGAAAAATGAGAGAATGGCTCAGCATCAAAAACATGAGAGCCAAATGCGGGATCTTCAGTTGCAGTGTGAAGCCAATGTTCGGGAACTGCACCAGCTGCAGGTTAGGCTCAGGAGCCTGGCAATAAGGATATGCAGGGGCAGGGCGCTCATGTGGCTGCTGATGGCTGATGTGGAGAAAAGGCTAGAATTTTTAGCTTGTGCTGACCATATAGACCCACAAGAAGAGCTGTGCAGTGCCATAGTCCCTTGTTGTTATTTCATATAACTAAGATGAATGTAAACAACTTAGCTAAATTACAACCTGAGAAATAGTCTTTGAAAGTGTTGAATATGCCTTCTAGTATTAAGTGACGGCATGTTAATTTTAAGATGCTGAATTTATTTTTTTTCCATTTAAAAGGATGTGGCTGGTTTTTTTGTTTGTTTGTTTTGTTTTGGTTTGTTTTTGTTTTTTGTTTCCTGAAAAAGTAAACATTTGGAAATTTTGTTCAGTAGTAACATGCTGATTTAGACTTAGAGAGGTCAGTTTGGAGTTGATGTTGCATGCATGCTAGCCCATGTAGTGAGCGCCTGGAATGCTTACACTCCTAGAGAGAAGGAGGATATTTTGATGCTCTGTGTGTTGGTTACTTTGCTGGGGAGAATACTTACCAGTTCCAGATCTTGCCAGCTAGAACTGCAAAGGCCTAAAGTATTATTTCTACTTAAGTCCTTCTTATATGTTATGGTAGCCCTTTATGTGATATTTAGTATTTTTGCAAGAAGATAATAAACTTTCAAGAAAATGAAGGTATTTATACACTTATAAAACAGACTATTTCACATCTTTTGGCACTTAGTTTTTGTTTTTTTGTTTTTTGTTTTTTAAGATTTATTTATTTATTATATGTAAGTACACTGTAGCTGTCTTCAGACACTGCAGAAGAGGGTGCCAGATCTCATTACAGATGGTTGTAAGCCACCATGTGGTTGCTGGGAATTGAACTCAGGACCTTTGGAAGAGCAGTCAGTGCTCTTAACCGCTGAGCCACTTCCATAATAGCATGATGTTTAGCAAGTAATTTGCTACTTTGAAAGAAATTGTATCTGTTAAAAAGTGCTCCCAGCACTTGGGAGGCAGAGGCAGGCTACACAGAGAAACCCTTTCTCAGGGAGAAAAAAATTGCTTCATTGATCTGAAAAAAATGTAATCCCAACTTTATTTTCAGAATGAAAAATGCCACCTGTTGGTTGAACATGAGACTCAGAAGCTGAAGGAGTTGGATGAGGAGCACAGCCAAGAGCTGAAGGAGTGGAGAGAGAAGCTGAGACCCAGGAAGAAGGTAACGATAAAGCTGCACTGCACTGCTATGTGGGGGCCGTGCCTCGCCTGCTTGTTACTGGCTCTTTACTGCTTTGTATCGGGCACAGTGGCACGGATGGAACAGAGATGAAAGGACAGCATCACTGTTCCCAAAGTTCAGGACCTCATGAGCAATGAGTGCAGGTTGGGATCATTGTTGAGGGCTAGAACGGGGCTAGAACAGGATGCAGGGGCAGAGCTTGTGAGGCTGTGAGGAGGCTGAAGAGGTAGAAGCTGGCTGAGGTATGGAGCACGAGATAGAACTTGTGAGGCAGGTGGGTAGGCTGGAAAGGAATGGGACGAGTTATTACACGTGGAAAATTACAAGTAGTTCTCCTTGCAGGCAGTGAAGGGACTAGGGCATTAGGGAGGAGACCAGGCTGCAGGTGTCAGCTGGAGCCACAGTAACAGGTGAACTACATTTAAGATATGAGACAGAAGAATGGCTTGGTTCCGCTTTCCCTCCATTTCCCTTGTTTGTAACGGCCTCCCCTGCTGGCCTGATTGCACTGGCTAACCATTGTGTCTGGCTGTCACTCTACAGTTCACATCTCTGTGACATCAGCCTTGCTTTTCATGGGTCTCCAGCCTGGAGTACATCTCAGTGGCTCTTCACCCATGCAAATGTGTACTTAGCTTTTACTATGTGCCAGAGGTTTTCTAGAGGTGTCAGGCTTTGTTTTAACCACAGTTCAAAACTGACATAGGTTGTATAGGAGACATATTTAAACTTTTAAAAACTAGTATGTATTGATTGAGGGCATAAAGTCACAAAGGCCATAAAGGTAAGGCTTCTCGCTGCTTGTTCTGAATAATTTTGACATTTAATATTTATTTGTAGGCTCAATTTTCCCTGTTTGTATGGATGATACTGTCTTCTAATCAAGGTTATTAAGAAAGTTAAGGGCTGGGGATGTGGCTCAGTTGGGGGCTTGCTTGTCATGGTGTTCAGTGTTCAGGCGTGTACCACTTGGTAGGTAGAGGCAAGAGGATCAGAAGTTCAAGGTTTCACGATGAAGTCAAGGTTAGCCTGTGCTTCATGAAACCCAGTCTCAGAAAGAAGATGGGAAACCAGTTGGAGGAGTAAGTGAGGTGTGTGGCAGTGTCTCAGGGCTCGAGGCCACAGGTGCTTATATTGCTAGGACTGTTCACTGGAGATGCTATTATTACTGTTTTGAGCCAGGGTTTGTTTGTGTCTCATGCTGGCCTCAAACTTTCAATTCTCCTGCCTTGGGCTTAGCAGTACTGAGATGCAGGTGTGCCCACTGCACCCAGCCCACTGGTTTTTGTTACCAGTGTGAACTTTGCCCTCTCACTTAATTCATTGTCTTCTGGGTGCCCTGTCTTCCCTGTCTAATTCCCACTGTGAGGTCCTTATCTCTGATTCCCACCTCAGCTTTCTGTGTCCTGGCTTATTTATTTGGTTTTCTGTGTTATATTCTTTCCCATTCTTTGACAGCAGTTCTGTTTCTCTTCTGTTGTATTCTATGAGACTATAAGCCCCTTTGAAACAGGGAGCTTATCTCTGTTCACTGATCTGACACTTGCTATTAGAGTTCTTGGCACAGTCTAAGTGATTAATGTACCCCTGTTGAAGCTGATAGAAGAATGTCAACTCAGTCGTCATCAGATTGAGTTCAGTGGTCATCTCCCCTTCCCTCCCTCCTGTGACCTTACCAACAGGAAATGTGCTTTCCACAGCCTTTCTCCTAAGTGACATCCTGGCTCACACAGGTTAGAAATCTGCAGCACTTAGCATTCAGCAAGGTGTTAACTGTGACTCCTTTCCACTCTCTCTTCTGTTGCTGCACTTGCTCACCATGTCCTCATGGGTTCTGTCTTTAGTTCCTCTCCTTATTCTCATTTGCCTGCTGTCACCAGAGTATTTATCCTGAACATCTGAAGAGATGTTGATAAATCGTGAGTTCCATCGGTGTGACTTTGAAGTGTTCATAGTGACACAGTGCGCTGTAAGCTTTCTCACTTAGTGTGCTGCAGTGTGCATAGACTGTGTTCTTCCTACAACTTCTGTGCCAGCGTCACTGTTCTGGCTTGTCTTGTCTGGCATCCATTCTCTGTCCTGCCTGTGAGTTAACCATTGCTTCATGGCCACGCTCATGCTCTGCCTCTTCAGGGGAACCTTCTTGTGCTTTGTCTCAACCTGAATAAGAGCACTTTTCTTTAAATGAATTATTCCAGTCCCTGATACCATCCATTCAGTTCACTATAACAAAATATTAGAAGATGAAGGCTTCAGAAGTCCATGTCTGGAATTCTGCATGGCCATGTTTTGGTGAGAAGAACTCTCTGCTTGCCCCTTAAAAGAATAGTAATCCCGTTTGAAGGGCTCTGCTCTTGTGACCTAATCTCACTCAAAACTCTGTGGGGGGGAATATAGTTTAGATCTTAGGTTTATGCAGCTTGTCATTCAGTGTGGAAGAAAGACATGCATGTCAGTAGCTGACACAAAAAGCAGATAGCACTTACTAAAAGGTGTCACAGTCTGCATGCTTACATGTGATGCTCACATGGCTTGCCAACGAGATAAGTTAGGTAGGGACCCTCTTCTGTTGGAGAGAACTGATCTTAATCTTGAACCTGGGGCTATTGCAAAGTATGTGGTCTTAAGTATTGAGTAAAATGTTTGGGGCTAGAAATTGTTTCTGTTTTTATTTTTGATTATTTTAAGATTAAAAAGTTATGCATATGCATTTGCATCTGGGTGTGGGTTTGTGCATGTGAGTGCAGATGCCTGTGGAGACTATCAGATCTCGGGAGCTGGAGTTACAGGCAGTTGTGAGCCACCCAGTATTAGGTACTAGGAACTGAACTGGTCCATCTCTCCAGCCCCTGGGCAATGGTTTAGTCTTGGTTGTCAGAATAAATTCTATGTACGATGTAAAACAGTGCATAATTGTCTCTCTTTCCCCTCTTAAGACACTGGAAGAAGAGTTTGCCAGGAAACTGCAGGAACAGGAAGTGTTCTTTAAAATGACTGGGGAGTCCGAATGTCTTAATCCATCAGCACAGAGCCGGATCTCTAAATTCTACCCTATTCCCACCTTACATTCCACTGGGTCATAGCAACAGCAAGTGTCCTCATCTGGATTTGGCTTCTAAGTACATCATTGTATTCTCTTCATCTTCCACAGTATGTATGACTACAAAGACAATCACCTGCTTCATCTTCTTGGTGGTTTTAAAAATTTCTTTCTTGAATTTTATTGTTAAACAAAGATGAAGGGCAGACGAACTAAGACAGATGCTCGGCCATGTTGGTGACGTAGCATCTCGTGGTAATTCCCTAAGGTGATTTTGTATATTGACCTTAAATATTGTATTCTTTAGACACTGTTATTGAAAACTGCCAGAGACATAATGTTTAAAGTTATTTGGAAAATATATCTGTTACATCACTAAGTATTAATAAATATTGTTTTACCTGATTTCTCAATGATGCTAAATTCTATAGAAAGGACTCTGCTATAGAATTGGGATAATTTTCTTTTGGTAAACCAACTCTTACTTTTAAAAAGCCATGAGTTAGAGAATACGTTATTGATTCAGTACATAGATATATTTTTATCACTAAACAGGATCAAAATCTTTTAAAAGAGAAAAGTTATTTCAATAATTTGTCGCAAACATTAGCCTGTGTGGGTAGGAGCTAATTATTAAGGTGCTAATTTTATTAAGATAGTGCCTAAAACACTAAATTTTAAACATATGTAAAATGGGGCTTTCCTTTTGGTCATGAGGAACAAAGTCCCCTTCTCACTGACATCACTGTTTTAAAAACTTGCTTATATTACCATTCCGTAGAAAATTACATCCTAAAACAGATGGTGTACAAAGCCTGGGAAGATGGGAGAACTGGCTTTAACATGTGAGTTGGTGAGCCCCTTTACTCTCTGAGAGATGCCCACAGCTCAGGGAGTTCTGCCATCACCGAGAGCTCAGCCCTGAGCTGCAGTCACGGCTACAGTTCTGAAGCTAGTCTCAGCAGTGTTTGTCCACAATGGATTTTCTTTCATATCAGACACACACCCAAGGTGACACTGGGTTGTTTCCAATGAGGTTATTCAAGTGCATTTTGGTTTTATTTTATTCCATGTTTAAATTAATTACTTTGGGTAGGAAAAGCCTGAAGTCTCTATCATGTGGTTACTGGTACATGTGATTTTGATGAAATGTTCACTCTTAGTTCCTTTTGAAGTTCAGAATCTCAGCCACATGTCAGGTCAACAGTGTTAGAAACAGCACATTTGTAAATGATGCTCACTGCCTGCCATTGGCAACCTGTTCTCTTCTAAGAGTGCTGGGTACCAAATTGTTACCAGTATTTAGTTATATTTTGAGGTTGGTGAAAAGTAGTGTAATGTGGGAGCAGGAGTTCATGTAAGAACCGTAGATGTCTGTAGAGCTTTCTGGCCGTTTGTTTGAAACTTTGGATGCTGAGCTCTATCTGGTTAGATGGTTTAAAAATGCATGTGTAATTTTAATTTTATAATTATTTTGGCAAGCATAATTTTTCTGGACAACCTTGTAGGTAGCCTTAACTTTTAGCCAACTTTGTTTTTTATATAAATATATATAAATATATACATATATAATGTATGGTTGTAAATTCATACACTTATCACATGAATGTGTTACTATATACAGAATTCATAATGCTTTATTTTCAGATGCTGGGTTGAAAACTGTTTGAAAGCCTTTAAATATATATCTTTATAAAGTAATATTCAGGATGATGATGAAATTGTTTATATTGTTATGATAAAAGATGGTATTATGTTACCTAGTGTATTTAATGACTTATTTGAAGAGGGAGAGGGGAGGAAGGCTCTCATACCACTTTCTCCTTTGAGTTTTTACAAATTAATTCTTCAGTCAGTGGATTTTCTTTTCAGTTTCATTCAGGTAATTTAGACATGATCTGCCCTTCCAGTTCCTTGACATTTAGAGCATTGTGTCTGGGAGGGAGGAAAAGGGTGTCTCCCTGAAGCCTGCCCTCTAGATTTCCTGCTCCTGCTTGGAGTTTTCTTCCGAGCATGGCTGCCTTCCTGTGTGTGCAGGGACTGTTACTGGAGCACACCCATCTCAGCACTTCAGGTTATGATAGGAAGTGTTTTGTAACAGAACGTGCTGTTTCTAAACAAACCTGCCTACTCCTCAGGCCTTAAACCAAGTAGATAATAGTGACTGTTCTTTCCTGCATGAAGTATAGGTGGGGAGGGGCTGAGGGGCAAAGGCATCCATTCATACAGTCAGTCCATTCCTGATTAGGTCACTCAGTTGCTGTGGCAGAATGTGCCATGCAGCGCATAAAGGAGTTTGTCAGCAGTCACCTCCCCATTCCCTGCATGCTGTGGATGCGCCACACCTCCTCCTCGCCTCTGCAGGTCCAGCTCCTAGAGCCCTAGTAACAGGGCTTCCCCCCTAACCCTGTTGAGGCTCAGGCTGTGGGTCGCTGAATTAGCTGTTTTAGGTGGAGTCATAGTAAGCTCTTTCTTACCTTTCCTGTGTGTGAGGAGGACATTTGGAGTGTTTTTAGGATGCTGAGAATCTTGGAAGCATCTCACCTGACAGGACATGGCAAGTTGTACCTAAGCAGGGGGCAGAACCAGAGCTACCTCTCCAGTGTTTTCTCAGGCACGTGAGGCCCATGGGGGCTCTCTGATCTCTCGAGCATCAGCAAGTCTCAGAAGTGATTGTCTTTTGTACTCTTCCAGGTCCCTCCTACCCTCATACTTTCCCCCATTCTACACTGTGCTTATTAAATGACAAAGACTCTTCTAAGAAGCCAAATTCGGCCATATTAATAGCTAGAAACATTGCAGAATGAAACATCTAGAACTGCAGTGGAAGACGAGAGCATCAGCTCTCCGAGAGCCTTCTGGTCCTCTCTGCGTGGTGATTGTGTAGGATGCGGGGTGGTGATTTTCATGTTTCTCTTCAGTCAGAGGCAACAGTTGATGTCTCTGCCGAACTGTTCTTCGGCTGACATGGTTTTAATAACGCTTTAAAATTTCTGCTACAGAGCTTGGAGTAGAGTCTTACCAGTTTCAAATGTTGGCTGCAGCTTAAAAATGTGATTCTTTTCAGTGTAATAAGTTCACAAGCTAAGTTTTCAAAGAGAATTTTGCTTCACATTATGCTTCTTGTCTATTTGGGATCAGAAATATGCCTTTTCAATCATGGGATTGTCAAACAATAAAGCTATTTCTTAATCTATTTTGGGGAATTTTCTTTTTAATTTAAAATCTTAAAAATGAGGTTGTCCTGCCTGAGACACTTTGCAGCTTTTGGTTCTAGTTATATTTTAAACTTTTCACCTTCCCAGTCTTCTGACCTTCTATGTTTATCATTGATCCTAGCTATCTACGTGTCTGTCTGTCTGTCTGTTTGTCTGTCTGTCTCTGTCTCTCCCTCTCCCTCCCCTTCCCCCTCCCCCCTCCCTCTCATTACTGACAAATGTAACTTTTACCTTGCAGGTAAGTACCTTCCAATATGTACCTTCCTCCTTTGGGAGATGTTTAAAGTGTCTATGTGGCCATGTGTGTGTGTGTGCTTTTATTTCCTTCTTTTCTCCCTGGGATAGATTATTTGTTTCAAATTGATGAAAAATCATATGATAAAACCCCCTCCACTCAGTAGACGCTGGCGGCTGCCTTGCTTGGCCTGGGTGCAGCTTGGTCGAAGGGAGCTACTGATGTCATTTTCTAATCTCAGAGCATTGTGTGCTGTTGAGCTCATCCTGATCCCTTTTCGCTCTCGAGTGAAACAAAGAAGCTCACATCCACTGCTCTCCAGCTGAAGACATGGCTCATGGCTGGTATCTTTTGTGTGTGTGTGTGTGTGTGTGTGTGTGTGTGTGTGTGTGTTTTCTGGAGGAGGTAGCACACTTAGACTTTCCTCCCATTTCTTCTGGGTGTACGATTCTATGAAGATTTTTAGATGATGACTTTGTAAAGTCTAGTAACGAGGGAACATTTCCTAGGCCTGATTAATCATTAATGATAATCAAGACATCTTCATCTCTATACTTGGCTTCCAGTCATACATTAATTGCAAAGAAGCTTCTAATTTGTTGTCTATGTGTTTAGCTTTCAAGGAACTTAGAGAAAACAAAAGTGCTTTGTCTGGTGTGTCCAGATTGAAGTGGTAGCTTTTAAAACTCTGCCTTTAGAGATCTCAGTGATCCATTGCTGGAAGCCAGGTCTAAACTACCACCAATCACCTCTTCCATTTGTGACAAACAGTGTTGCAATCAGACCTATGTAACCCGGATCCTTTTTTTAAACTAACTTTCTCACATGATTAAACATACATTAAAAAAGAAAAAAAAACTTTAATTGAAAATTTTACAGTTGAAATGATTTTTCATCTTACAGGTTACATACAAATGTTTTTAGACAGTGGAAAGTGCTTAAATAAAAACCAACTGTGCCCAGTCTTTTATGCCATTTCCTAAGTGCAGGATGGTGTGTGGAAGCCATGCTTCCTCAGCATCAGGAGTTCTGTGTCCTCTCTTTTCTCCCTTCCTTGCCCACTGCCCCTCTTGTCCTGTCTGGGTCTAGTGTGGTGTCATAGTTGTACTTCTGGCCTGTACCTGTGGACACAGGCCATAGCTACGACCAGTCAAGCTTTGTAAGCCAGTGGGAAGGTGATTGGCATCTGCACCATGGTAACTGAAGGTAACCATGTCACCTCCTCTGAGGAAGTGAACTTTGAGTGTTTTCAGTTGCAAGAGTCACCTCTGTGACTGGAGAATGCAGAGTGAAGAGAGGAGGAGGAGCTGACAGCAGCCTTCGTAACATAACCCATCACACGTCATCTACAAAGGTCCCCATTCCCATTTTCCATTTTCTGGGCTCACTTTTTAGGCAAAGCTCCAAGATCCCCAGCCAACAGTTATGTAACTGGCTTCCGAGGCCTGGCAGAGGCTGGGCTAAATGCTAAAGAAGCCGGGGAGCTCAGATCTATGTAGCAGAGAGGTCAAGTCTCATATTAAACATTGCAGCTATTCCGAAAGGCCCACCCAACCAATGGAGCTGTTTCAGATTGTGTGTCTTTGAATTTTCTGTATGTATATATTTGGTTCAGACTAAAACAAGTGTCGCTGGGTGATTTGGTCTCAGGAGGACGGGGACCCTTGGACATAGGCGCCCAAGAACCGGTCCCAGATACTTGGTGGCTCTGCCAAGTGCAGCTTACGGCTTGATGGCAATACTTCTCTTCCTTCTCCCAGTATAGACTTGGTCACCTGAAAGTCCAAAGATGAGCAGGGGTTAAATGCCTTGTGGCCTATGACCTTAGGGAGGACCAGCGATACCAACAGTGATTGCTATAAGGTAGCCTGGAAGATTAATCCTTTGTAAAGCTATTTTTTCCCTTCCAAGTCATCTCCCTACTTTGTTACCAGGTTCTTCCTCACTCTGCGGCAGCTCTGGTCTTCCCTTTCCCCAGCTGTGCGACACCATTTTCTGCATTGGTTTTTGCTTGATTTTTCTCAGGCTAGCCCAGAACCAAATGCCCTCTTCTCTGCTGGATCCCAGAACCCCAGCAGTCACACACCACTGCTTACCTTTGTCTCCTTTCTCTCCTTTGTTCCCTCTGGGGCCGGGTGGCCCTGGAGGACCTCGTGGTCCAGCAGGGCCCCTGTCACCTAGAAGGACAGAGAGGGCATTGACACCAGAGTATGAGTACAGAGCCGAAGGCGTGGCACAGTATGGCACTAAGGCATAAACAGCTGACCCTGGGGTCCCTGCTGTCACTTACCTTTGGGGCCTGGGGTTCCCACATCTCCCTTCTGCCCAGGTGGTCCCGGGATAGTGCCGTAGGCTGCAAGGAAGGAAAGAGTCTAGCCTTAGACCAGAGCTTGCCTGAGGCTTGGGAGGTCAAGCATTTACTCAAAGCAACACAGAGAGTGGTGGCATCAGGACTTATACAAGGAACCAGAAGTAGGCTTGAGTTTTGGCATCTCAGCTACGGGGAGAAGATCATTACGTTGGTGTTTGTATGCCAGGCCCCACGAAAGACTAAGCAGCAGGCCAGTGCTGGGCAAGCCATGGAGCTGTGCTTACTTTGGAAGAAGTCCATGAGGTCTTGTGTCACGTTGCTGTAGGCTGAGAAGACCCTGCTGATGCCAGGAGGGCCTTGGGGCCCAGGTGGGCCCTGGACAGTGTAGGCCATCCCTTGTAGCAGACCCTGACCTGCAGAATACCAGGGTGCTGGTGTAGGAAGCAGCATACCACTTCGCTGCTGAAGGGCAGTGTCCTCGGACTGCCTCACTCAGAGCAGCTAAACTAGATGAAACCAGCCTGAGGGAAAAGCCCTGCAGCTTCCTTTGCTGTCCAGCAGACTGGGCTGACCTGTTGTGACAGTCCTCGGGTAGCTAAAGTGAGAAAGGGCCTCCTGGCTAACAACTGCCACGAAGCCCTGTCAGAAAGCCGCTCCCGTCAGACTTGTTCCGAGCAAAGTACCAAGCCCTTTGCTGTGTGCCCTGCTCTGCACTGCTCAGTGTCAGCACTGGGGTCCCTTGCACTGAGAGAGTGGGGTCTTCTCTTTTTCAATCCCCACCCATCTGATTCCAGAGCTGCTATCTACACAGTCCAAGTACATAAAAAAACGAGGGCCAGTTTTAGGCCTGCAAAGCCTAAATGCTGAGGTCCACACATGCTCCTTCCCCCTCTGAGGGCCACAGGTTCCAACTTACGCTGCATGCTCTCCGACACCCGCACTGCCAGCTTGTTGTAATCTAGGTCTCCAGTGAAGCCATCCCGGAACGAGTCACCATTGGTGCCATATATACCACCACCTGCAGCTGCCCCATAGCCTCCGCCTGGGCCGATGTCGGTACCATAGGGGCCCCCATCTCCTGCACCATAGGCTCCACCTTCACCCAGGGAGCCTCCGTTGGTTCCCCCTGTGCCCGTGGAAGAGCTGTAGGAAGTGCCCCTTCTGGCTGAGGAGTTGCTGCTCCAGTTGTAGTTCTCCCTTAAGTGACCATCTCCAGGTGGTCCCTGTGGCCCCGGAGGGCCTGGAGGGCCAACGATGAAGCTGCGAACATCAGGACCTGTAGGGGAGGAAGATGCATTACCGGCAGACTGTGGTGGACAAAAGAGTTGGGAGCTAGGGGGGTCTCTGGAGTTTTAACACCCCTTAGAGTGACCTTTGAGGCCCTTGTACATGTACAGGATGCTGGTGAGCAGAGAGTGGTTTATCTAGACTGCTGACCATCCTGTGGCTCCTGCAGAAGAGTTGTGAAGGTCTAGGGGGAGGGCACAGGAGACCAACATCAAGGTACCTACTTGTGAGGTAGCTAATCAGCTCGCTGCGGAAGTTGTCGCTGTTCTCAGCTGCATAGGTGGACAGAGCTGCTGAGACACCTGGGGGCCCTCGAGGACCTGGGGGCCCTGGTGGGCCTGGAGGGCCTGGGATGGAGGACAAACCAGCGGCTGTGTGAGAGGGGAGGGAAAGAGGAAGGTCAGGATCCTGGACAGAAAAGGCTAGATTCTCAGCCTGGCCTTGACCTACTGCGGGCCCCCTCACCCCCCATGGATTGGGTGCAAGAGATGGGTATGTGTGTGTGTGTGTGTGTGGAGTAGAGGAGAGTGGGCAAGGCCTAGGTTGTCCCTTTCAGGCGATATCTAGGAATGGCCGCTTTCAAGGGACCCTTCTCCCCTTCACCCCATACATATCCTATGTCCTTCTAGACCTTCATCACCAGGCATTAGAATGTAATACAAGGTATTACATTATGTCCTTGTTAAGTGACTGATCACATGGCTCATGAGCTCTGCAAAGGCTACAGTTTGGAGCTTAGTTTCTTCCCATTTCTTCCCCTACCAAGGCTCATGGCTCCTCACAGCCGTGTGACCCTGTCCAGGGCCCCAGGGCCCTCCTGGTGCATGCTCCACTGGGGAACAGCACATTGAATCAGTTCTCCATGGCAGCCCTAGAGAGGGCTGGGGATGCCCTCAAAGTCAGGCTGCAGTCCTCAGCCTGTCTCTTATGCTCTCTAGTGTCCTACTGTGCAAGTATGATGAGAGGTCCTCCACACTGATGCTGGACCATGCATTGCCTGGCATCCCGGGTGGCCCTGGGGGCCCTGGAGGTCCAATGATGTTTCTGTAGTCAGACCCTGGGACATCAGTGGGCAGTAAGTTGTCAGTCACAGCCTGAGCCAAGGTTTCAGTTTCCATCCCAAACCATTTGATGGATGTTCCTGCTTGGCCTTACCTCGGAGCATGGTCAGTAGCTCCTCGTAGGATGTTCCTGGCAGGCCAGGGGGTCCCGGTGGGCCAGGATGCCCAAAGCTGATCCCAGAACCTGGGGAACAAGGTCCCAAGTAGTTGGAGACTCAAGTGGGATTGGGGAGGACGGATACAAATGGAAAAAAGTGGGGTCTGAGGAAGGGAAAGAACGGTGGTAGGGAGGAAGATAGAAAGGAGCGTGGTGCAGACACAGTGTGGGCAGTGGCGCCCAGAGGAGGGCACTGAGCAGAGCACAGGTCCACAGCCAGCTGCTGGGTGCAGAGTGCCCGTTCATGCGTACACCCATGTGCTCCCGGGCTTCTTTTGCTGTGCTCTGAGGCTTGCTCTTGCTGCCTCTGCAGGGGTCAGGGCAGCTGGTGGGCAGGGGTGGGGGGTGGCCACTGGGGCCATCTCAGCGGGGTTGGATGCCCTGGTCTTTACTCCTGATCACTCACTTGACATATAGTTGAGAATGTGTCTGCTCAGCTCTCCATAGTCCAAAGACAGGAGGGACCCATCTCCACTGACGCCTGGTGGCCCTGGGGGACCGGGAGGACCCACCAGATTCTGACGTAAGTACTGCCACACATCGTTCCCTGGAAAGGAGAAGATGCCTTCTGAATCAACCTAGAAGCCCAGTTGTGTCTACCTGCCCAGACTGGTTCCCAGTAACTGCTGGGAGGAGTTCCTGGTTCTTGGTGTGCACGCACAGGTCAGGGGAAGTCAGCCTGCCTCTAGGGGCCTGTAGTGGAGGAAGCTGGGGGATTCCCTCTCCCACTTTCTATGCGTTTGTGACTCAGCACACAAGGCAGAACAGGGAGTAAGCAACTCCTGGTCGCAGAGGACGTCCTCTTGCTTGCCACCCAGGGACACATGCCCTCCAAGTGATGACAGGAAGGAGCTAAGAGGCCCTACTCTTTGCCCACTGTGGGATACTTACGTCGCAGCATGGCCAAGATATCTTCTGAGGAGGAGGCAGAGGACAAGCCAGCACCGTAGCCTGATGCTGTGGGAAGAAGACCTTGGCTGACCTCCTTGGTCTTGGAGCAGACTCTGCATCCAGACTCTGAAAGGTCAAGTCAGCTAGTCACTGTCTTTGGGCGAAATGAACTAATGGAGCATTTCAGGCTAGTCAGAAGGTCAGAAGAGGCCAGAAATAGATGTTGGCTTTTCATAGGGAGAGCCGTGTTCTAGAATGAGTTTTAGCCTGACTCCTACTAGACACTGAGGGTCCCTTTTTGTGAACAGAGATGGGTCCACACTTGGGCACATGGTGGTCAAATGCTTTGCATGCCTGTCCCTATCATGCCTCTGTTCCCAGTCCGACCTAAGGTTTGGTGAGGCTGGGCACTGTGGCCCAGCCACGATGAGTGTAGAATCAATTCAGGAGAAGGGTGGAACAACCAGTGAATAAAGAGATGAGCTTCGGGGAGCAAGGGGGACTCATTGAGGGTAACAGCACAAGAAGTGTCACAGACTTACACCGCAAGTAGCTTACGACCTGGCTTGCCAGCTGGGAGTAGTCGAAAGTCTCTCCTGTGATGGTGATGACAGGCCCTGGGGGACCTGGTGGGCCTGGGGGACCCTGAACCCCTGAGAGATAAGTCCTGATGTTGTCACCTGCCAACAAGGGATGACACGGTCAAGCCTGCTGCCGAGAACATCTGACTTCCCTATGACCACAGCAGGAGGAGAGAGCACCTGTCCTGATCCCCACAGCACCTGAGCCTAAGGCCCGTGCTGTCCATGAGGCCTGCAGGCCAGGCTTCATGGGTGGAAGCCTTCACATAGATGACCACGCCAACCCTCCTTTTCCATCTCCTGTCCATGGTGTGGGGTGGCGAAGCACTTACTTTGCATGTATTCAGCGATGTAGTGCTGGATATCCTGGCCGGAGCTGCTGAGGGAGCCCGGAGGCCCAGGGGGCCCTGGAGGGCCAGGGGGGCCCTGCATGTACAGAGTGCTTGATGACGCCCCTGAGGGAAGAGAAGGCATCCTGACTCGGCTCCTTCACTCTCGGAAGAGTGAAGCCCAGGGCTTTGTGTCCCCGCCTGCTCAGAGGAACTAGGACAGTGGCTAGCAGAAGGGGCACATCTGCAAGGGGGCGGAGCTGGGTGCTGGCCCAGGCCAGCTGTCTTCCTGACCCTCCTTTCCTTCAGCACTCTGCTCCCCACCTCAGCCACTCTCCTCTTGGCCCCGGAGCTCCCGGGCCTGCTCCAGTCCCTTCTTTGGTCCCCAAGCACAATCCGCTGACATTGGATTTGCCATCAAGTTCCCTCCGAGGATGGGAGAGGAACTCTGTTCTTCTTCAATTCTTACCATGAGAAAGACCACCAGAGATGCCAGGAGTACCTGGGACACCAGGATCACCTGCAATCCAAATTGAGAAACCCTGTGTTGTGGGTGCTTCCTTCTCCGGGCAGCTCCCAAGCGAAGTTCAGCACCCTTAGTGGGTGCAGTCATTCCATGCCTACACAGTCTTGCTTGCAAAGATACCTATCTCTCTGTGGAGGCTTCTTAAGATCCAGAATTGCTGGGCCTGCATCCCTCTTTGAGCAGACACACACACACACACACACACACACACACACACACACACACACACACACACACACACATATACACACTGCCCTGAGGCTTATACGTACTTAGCTATCCACGGTCTACTTGTGTGGACCAAATGCATGAGCTCAGGGTTCTTGCGGGGGGGTGGGGGTGGGGGTGGGGGGTGGTCAGCTCTCGCTACCTCACCCCCTACCCCAGGTTATGTTTGATGTATCCTGATGTCCTTGGAGCCAGGGGGTACTGTGATTTCCACTGGCCACTGAGAGAGGGCATGGGGGCTCCAGAACCCAGGGCCTCTCATTCCACACAGTCAATCAGGTGGACACTGTTGACAGTCCCTGACCACCCTGCCTCTCTCCTGCTCCTACCCCATGCTGAGCTGCTTGTGGGCTGTGGTAGGAGGATCAAGAAGTGCTCCTGCCTGACCTGCCTCCTCCACATTCTTTGGCCACTAGGCAGATGAGCAGAGGACACAACACACTGGCTTCGGGCGCCCCAAGTCACTGCTCTTACCTTGGTCTCCCTTGGGACCTGGGGGGCCGGGTGGACCTGGAGGGCCAGTGAAGAAGGTTTCTGCAAGGAAGGAAACGGTGGGGGTGTGGATGACGGGCTGTTTCTGAGGAAACGGCAGCTAGCACAGAACCTGGCACAGAACCTGGCAGATGCTCAGCCGGATATCCGCTATGCATGGATCTGTAAGGATGTGTGTGCAGGTGTCTGCATGGTCAGAGGGCTGGGTGTGTAAATGAATGGAAAGGTAGGTGACTATGCAGATGATGGATGGGTGGGTGTGTTAAAGGGTGGATGGATCTTCCACAGGGGACCAGCTCTGGCTTCCAGAGGTTACTTCCAGAGGGCAGAGCTGGCTCTCTTTCTTCCAGCCAGGTTGGTCAGTGCAGTTGGGTTGAAGTAGGAATAGGTGTGATTGGATACCCCCAATGTTACCTGAGTCAGTCAGGAAGGATCCTGGTGGCCCGGGTGGGCCTGGTACGCCTTCCCCTAGGGAAAAGAAGCCAGGATTCAGTCATACCAGCAGGTGAGACAAGAGCCTCACCAGGGGACGAGTCAGGAATGCTCTTCCTGAGAGCCATCCCAGAAGCCCCTGGGCTCTGGGCATCCTTGCCTCCCACCTCCCCTGTCCTTATCCCCTCCTATGGGCAAGGAGTTCGGCCCTCACCTGGTGGACCTCTGGGTCCTGGCGGGCCTGGGATGGAAGGCCCTGCAGAAGGAAGAGGAAATGCCAGCCTTAAGGGGCTGATTGACACCCGAGGGCTGAGCTTCCTCATGGCATACCTTGTGACTCCCCAGCTTCCAAAGATCAGTGAGTTCTTACCTGGTGGCCCTCGTGGGCCAGGTGGGCCAGGGGGACCTCGTAAGTCAACACCTTCTGTAGAGAGAAGCAAATAGAAACAGAGAAGGCTGAGGCCACGCTCTTCACCATGTTTCGAGCCTTTGACCAGGATGGCTAGTCTCTGGGCTGCAGCCCACGTCCCGTCTGCACAACACCCCCTAGGTCCCCATCTGCTGAGATGCCCCCATTCTGAAGCATAGAAGGGCTGACAACTGACAGTATGGGTGTGAGGAGTGACAGGTAAGAATTTAGACTTCTGTGCCAGTAGGCCAGAGTTCAATTCCTACTTCTGCATATCTAGCTGGCAACTTTAAGCAACTTATTCACCCTCTCTCAATCTGTTTCTTCCACCATACACCAGGGTCACTGAGACCCACACCCTAGGGATGCTGAGATAGCTCAGACCCAGCAAGATGCCACCAAACGCTGAACCCCTAATGTGCTGGCTTCAAACCACTGGGGTTCGCTGCATCTTTGCTGCTTGACAGCCCAGGTGGGAGGCCCAGCTGTGGTCCCCCTTGGACCCTTGGTGGACAGGAGGTCACAAGAGTCAGACTTCCTGTGACGGAGAGTCCAAGGACACCCATCCTTGCTTCCCCAGTTAGGTTTGCTTGACTCCTGCCAGTCACACTCACTCCCAACACCTGATCTGACCCAGGTCCTACTGGAAGGCCACGGCCTGCCAGCTGTCATATTCTTGTGACTGTGCCTCTCACACCAGACATTCTCTGCTGTTCTAACCAGCTCCCACTGCAGAGCAGAGAACATGGCCATTCTGACGTGACACTTTGCAGTGACTCACTGGTACAGCTGCTTGGCGCCCTGCCAACAGTGTCATCCCCAGCGACACCTGCCATTCCCTCCCCAGCGACACCTGCCAACAGTGTCATCCCCAGCGACACCTGCCATTCCCTCCCCAGCGACACCTGCCATTCCCTCCCCAGCGACACCTGACAACAGTGTCATCCCCAGCGACACCTGCCCTGGACTGTGCCTGCACTCACGGGCAGAGAGGACCTCAGAGATGGAGCTGCCACTGCTTAGGAATGAGTCACCAGCAAGTCCTGGCTCCCCTCGTGGGCCTGTGGGGAGGACACAGGGTTAGCACGCACACTGCTTCAGTGGAGTTCTGTGGGGCAGGGGCAGATTCAAGGAGGGTGTGGCAAGGAAGGGAGAGACCTAGAGGAGAGAGGCTGCATTCCAGCTGTAGGAGGAAAGACAGACAAATAAGGGGGAAGAAAGCCAGGGCAACAATGGCTGCTACTTCTTCTTCTTTTTTTTTTTAATTAGGTATTTTCTTCATTTACATTTTCAATGCTATCCCAAAAGTCCCCCATACCCTCCCCCTCACTCCCCTACCCACCCACTCCCAGTTCTTGGCCCTGGCGTTCCCCTGTACTGAGGCATATAAAGTTTGCAAGACTAATGGGCCTCTCTTTCCAATGATGGCCGACTAGGCCATCTTCTGATACATATGCAGCTAGAGACATGAGATCTGGGGGTACTGGTTAGTTCATATTGTTGTTCCACCTATAGGGTTGCAGACCCCTTTAGCTCCTTGGGTGCTTTCTCTAGCTCCTCCATTGGGGACCCTGTGATCCATCCAATAGTTGACTGTGAGCATGGCTGCTACTTCTGTTATCTTGATACTTGGACAAATCACTGGACAGTACTGTTATAATCAGAGTCTGGTCATCTGAAGCCCAAGGTCTATGAAAATGGTCTGCTTAACCTTGACCAGAACCTTGACCAGAACTCCTCAGTCTTCCTGTCCTGAGGAGCCCTGACCCTCTCAGAAATATGGGAGAGATGAGAGCAGGTAAAGGCTCTACAGGGCCTGTGGTGAGGAGAGGCCTGTTGTGGAGACAAGAGGCCCTGCCATTCCACCCCCCCCTTTATCTATCATTCAGGGACTTAAACCCCACCCCCACTGCACCCCCATCCCACCCCAGCCTCCCCCAGCCCACAGCCTGTGGTTATACAGGGTGATGCATACCTTGTTGTCCTGGGAGACCAGCAGGGCCAGCTGGACCTGCAAACAGTTATAGAAAAAGCTAAATCACAGCCCCTCCCCCAAAGCTGAGAAAAGGGCAGGTACCTGGGGACACAGGAAGTCTCCCAGAGCAGATTAGCAACCAGAGGCCAGTCCTGTAAAGCTGACAGGAAGGGGAGCCTGAGGTGGGGCACATCTTTACTGCTTGGGGACATCTAGGTCACTTAAATATCCACTGCTCACTGGAGCATGCCTGCATAGGAACAGGGCACACTTGCCTTGGGTATAAATCCTGTTCTTAATTTGAATACAAATATTTTAAATAATTAAAACATAAAACAAGATAACAGGCATCTTGGAAAAATGGGGGTGGGGGGTAGGAATCACAATTCTTTAATATTTTGCTTTATTTTAGTTCAGCAGTGTTTTGGGGGTTTGCTTACATTTGTAAGAAGGCAGCTGTACCCACAGAACTCACACACACCCCTGATGGTGGTGCTCTAGCCTCCCCAGAGCTTTGCTACACAGTTCTGCAACCATGGCGGTACATCCATGAGCCTCACTGAGCACCAGCATTCGGGCTGCCCCAGATAAATCTGTCGTACTATTTCTCTAAGAAACAAAGAGCTCAGGAACCTTCATCAACTGCTCCGGTTCTGGAGACGGAAAGGTCTGGATGGAAACCCTCCCCTGCCCTTTGTCGGCTGTGTGACCTTAGGGGAGTAATTTACCCACTCTGGGTCTCGGTGTCTCAGCAAATGCTGAGTGTAGCATCAGACTCCTCCCTTATAAGTCTCCTCTCCGTAGTCCCTGCCCTCAGTGTCAGGATTTGAACAGATGTGCCTAGAATCTGTTGTCTCCACAGCCTGCTGCTGACTGGGGGCAGAGCAAGAGAACAGACTGACCTGGCGTCCCTGGAGGTCCTGGGGGACCCATGGCACCAGGAGGTCCGGGAGGTCCGGGCACAGTGATTGTTGATGATCCCTCTGGAAACAGAAGAAATATGGGACACATGTCACCTTCAGAGGTGCCAAGACCCCAGTAGGCTGCAGGCCATGCCAGGACCCCAGTAGGCTGTAGGCCAGCAAGACAGGAACCTCTCCTTCTCATCTCTCCAACATCCTAACTTCCCTGGGCTGACTACAGGCCAAGGAGCCACAACATGGTGGTCTGGGCTCACCTGCATCCCTCCCTAAGCACCCGCCACCCGCTGACATTGAGGCAGATGGCCCACATGGGACAGGCAAATAGAACTCAGGGACGTACCCTCCTGGGCTGCCTACCTGAAGTCATGACTCTGCCGGGAGCGCCGGGTTCGCCTGGGGAGGACAAAGGGAGTGGGCAAGAGGATTAACCAGTGGCTTGATGAATCATTTTCAGAGCCTCTGGTTGCACCGAGGGCCACCTGTGGTCCTCTTGCCCTCAAGCTAATGGGATTGTAGTAATGAAGGGAGCCTATGCTACACTGAGTGTTTATCTCTCAACTTAGACCCAGGGCCAGAGCTTTGGTCGTCTCTCAGAGAAGGGGTCTCCTGGGAGGCTGTGGAGGAATGTGCCCTTCCACGAGGCCAGAATGGGGGCCAACCTGAGTCTCGTTCTCAGCCCCGCCCCATCTTTTCTTCCTGTAATGGCCATAGTCGGAGAAATTATCTGAAGATCAAAGGATAAATAAAAGTCACGATCCCATGGGTGAATTCCCTGTGTACCGTTGGTCTTGAGGGACAAGAAAGGATGTGTGAGTGAAGGGCTTCCAGCAAGAGGATGCAGGACTCATGGGTCTCTGTACATATCCACCACTCCAGCACCTCTTGACTAACAATCCATGGCTGGATGGGCTTGGGGCTGGCAAAGGACTAGAGAGGGCATGAATTCTGGAGCTGGGAGCCAGGCTCGCTGAGAGAGCCTGCCTGGCACACTTCAGCTTTACTCCTAGAACTAACCAGAGACGCTCCTTTGACCAAAGCCCTTCCCTGGACGCTAAGGTGTGTGAACAATGATGGTAAGCCCCACAGGGAAGGGTGGCTTTGGTTTCCTCTCAGGGAGAGCAAAAGGGTGCGCTTTGCTCACGTTCCCCCAGCCAGGGCTCAAGGCCAAGGCAGGAGACTGCTCGGAGAGAGTACACTCTAACAATCGACAACCTGCGTCTGAAGTGCAGCTCCTTCAGGAGAGCCTGCAGCCCCCAAGGAATACTCTATGGTCTCCCCTAACCCTATGAGGCCTTACGGAAGCCACCAGAGGTCCACTGGCCTGGGAAGTAGGAACTCGGCTGCCATATTTTACAGCTGTGCTCATTTATCCGCAAAGATCTTTGTGGCTCAGCCGCTCATTAGAAATAATAGTTTTTCAAACCTTTTCTTTCTAGGGTCCCACTTGGGGATGTTTGTGATGAAGAGTGCCAAGGCTCAGGAAAGTGAGGACACAGGACGGAAAAGAGTGTGTGTGACCCTGAGCACCCAGCATTCCTAGGTTTGCCCAGGGCTGGGGTCTGATGGGCAGGACTGAACTAGAGTGTTACTCTGAGCCTGTGTGGCATTGCATTGCCCCAGCCAGACACCCTATAGTCCTTTGACTTGTCCCCTGGTGGGGTTAAGGCACCTCTTCCTTCCTATAGACACCTCTTTCTGCGTCTCTGCTGTCCTCAGTCACACCTGGGACAGGGTGGGGGAATCAGGGTGGCTCTGGTCTCAGTAGACCTTGGCGTCAGGAGTATTTTAGAGGCATTTAAAAGTCAAATAGGCTTAGAAAGCTTGGGAGCAAGCAAGCTTCCTTTCCTATCTTCCTGCCACAAGGACCTGGGGACATGAAAATAAGCCTCAGGGTTCAGCCTGGAACAAGTGGGCCTGAGGACTCAGGCCTCGGCACTCCCTCCTCTCAGCCTTCCTTTGGAACCACTAGATGCCACTGTTGGTCCAGGCTCTGGTCAGAGCAGACCTTCCTGCCTGTCAACCCCTCCCGGCTGTAAAAATGGCTGGTGAGAAGAAAAAGAAAAAGAAAAAGAAAAAGAAAAAGAAAAAGAAAAAAAGCTCCTTGGGAGAAATCACATACCTTTAGTCCCTGGTCGGCCAGGGCTACCAGGAAGTCCTGATGTGATTAAACACAAGTCAGTCAGGATGATTAAGGCCCCGCAGCTCTGGATGTCTGCCCTCCCTCTCTCCCCTCTGGCAGTAACCAGCCAGCACTCTGCCACTCAGTGTGGCCACACGGGCTGCCTGACAGAAGCAGCAGGATCCACTCAGGCCCTGCCTGAAGTCACCTGGAGTGGGCACAGAGCTCTCCCCCAGAAGCCTGTCTGTCTGTCTGTCTGTGAGACATGGAGGCCCAGCAGGGTTGGGTTGAGGTAGACAGAGGCTCTGGAGGATCCCTGTCACTCTGGGTTACAAGGCTGTCACTGTCCCTCTCCCTGTTGACTGCTGTGTCCAGAGTTAGCAGCACGTGTTGGCCTTTGCAGAGCTTGGTATGACTCTCTTTGTCTGACTAGAGAGAGTGAGGGGCTGGATGTGCGTGCATGGTAGAGATTTCTTAAGAGAATTCCTAGCCAGCAGTATCCTTCCTGAGTGTTCCTGCACCAGAGACAGAGCACGGAGCAAACCGGATCTGGCATCACTGATATCAGAATGTCACCTACATGGTCTGTGCAGGGTTCACCCCCCACCACCCTTATGGTCCTTATTAGCACTCACTGTGACAGAACCCGAGTCTGTTTTACTGGAGATGGGAAAGGGAAGGACAGGCTTGTGTAACTAGAGAGACACTGGCTATAGCGCCTGTCCTGTCCTGGCAGGAGATGGCATCCGGGGACTGCATGACTCACCCTGAGGTCCCTGGGGTCCTGTGAGACCTGCAGAAAAGAAGACATAGGACCAAGAGTTGAAGGGTTAAGGACTGCTCCAAGGAGCCACAACACAACATAACATAACACAACACTACACAACACAACACAACACAACACAACCTTGCCCCCAGAGCCGGTGGGCGTGGCAGTGAAGGGCTCAGAGGTTAGGGCCCAGAGTCCTCCATCTCTGGGCAGAGAGCCATTCTGTGAGCTTTGTTGTGAAATGAACAGATGTTCCATTGCACACACACACCCACATATACACATGAGGTCAAATGCTGCCATCGCTCCTCCATTACACTGCACCTAGCTCCAGCCAAGGAGTCGGGGTTCCTGGGTGAATGGACACCGTATCTGGTTTTGACTTACTCTTCCCACAGACCTAAGAATCCTGCTCTTGTTTGGCCCTCGGTGGAGATGCTAGCAAGGCCTCTCCTCTCTGGTCGATAGGTACTGGTGAAGGCCTGGGTACAGCCCCAGGAGAGGAGACAGGCAAGACACTGAACTTGAGTTCAAGTCTACAGTATTAAGAGCACTCATGCCCTTCAACTCCTTGCTTATTTTCATCTGCTACTTCTTCTTTTCAAAATGTCAACTTGTGGTTAGAGTTCTGCCTTGAGCTGCTTGCTGAGGGTAACAGGGTAAGGCTCATACACACACAGTGTAGCATCTGAGCACCTACCCACCACACCCCCAGTGTGCATACACACGGGAACATCCCAGAGTTGCATGCACACAGAGGACAGTGGCATCCCTTTCCTGTCTCATTACCTGGCTTTCCTGGGTCTCCAGCGGGTCCTGGGGGGCCCCGGGTTCCAGGCATCCCTGTCAAGCCTTGTTCACCTGCGGAGAGCATGAAATATGGGAATGGCTCTCCCCTGGGAAAGTGCAGCTGAGCCCCTGGGGTTTCCTCAGCGGCTTGCTGGCAGATAGGCAGGCGGGAGGAAGCACGGTGACCAAGACTGCTGCATGCCCCTTTATCATTAGGATGGAGGGCTCAGGCATGCATGTGGGGGCAGAGGAAGGCCAGGGAGGGGCAGGCAAGGGCAGCCGGTGACCATGAAGACCACAGCGTGGTGACTAACCTCTGGAACCTTGCTGTCCATCAGCGCCAGCCGGACCTGGGAAAGAAGACAAGTGAAGTCTGTTCAGTGCTCCCTCCTGCCCCAGTTCAGTGCTCCCTCCTGCCCCAGTTCAGTGCTCCCTCCTGCCCCAGTTCAGTGCTCCCTCCTGCCCCAGTTCAGTGCTCCCAGTAGCTCCTGCCCCAGTAGGCTTGGAGCACGTGGTCTCCCAGGCAGGCGCTCATACAGCAGTCCCCATGGCCGCCAACCTCAGGAGCCTCGCCTTTGTGATACGCCCCAACACAGGCTCCTCGCAGCTTCTCCTAAGGCGCATGCATTTCCCTCCTGGGAATGGTCCAGGACACCCTGTCCCCAGTGCACTATGAGAACAGTGTCTGCCTCATTCACCTGAGGACCTGGAGGTGAAGGTCCTTCAGGTCCCTGTCACCTCTCCCCTAACCATATTCCTAACCTCCTTCCAACGTGGATTAGCCACACCAGTGGCACCTCTGCATGATTAAACACTTTCTGAGGTTTTTTTGTTTTTTGTTTTTGTTTTGTTTTTGGTTTTTTTCAAGACAGGGTTTCTCTGTATAGCTTTGGCTGTCCTGGAACTCACTTTGTAGACCAGGCTGGCCTCGAATTAAACTCAGAAATCCGCCCGCCTTTGCCTCCCGAGTGCTGGAATTAAAGGCATGAGCCACCATGCCCGGCACTTTCTGAGTTTTAAGGAACACCTGAAATGCCCTTTCTTCTTTCTGTCTTCCAGGCTGAAAACCATCTCTTCTTAGGTTGTATCCTCGCTCTCTGTGACTCCCGTGGCCCCTGTCACCACTCACAAGCTTTGTTGTAACTTGCAGGGATGAAGTAACGCACAACCTAGTAGCTTACGGTCCTGCATACAGTATGCTCTTACTAATGCTTAGTCAGTGAATGGTAGTGAAAGGGTCACATCCCCATTGTGGTGGCTTGAGCATCTATGGGACTCTAAGCTGAGGCCAGGCTCCCTGGAGCTTCTCCGTCTGGATATAGGCACCTCAGTGATGGCTAGTCAAAGGGTGGTGTCCTGAATCTGGCTTTGAAGCTGTCCCTGAGGTGGACTACTGGGGATTCCATGGAACCTCAAACCTTGCAAGTTCTCGGTGAGCAGGAAGTAGTCAGGGAAGAAGGACAATGCCTGCTCCAGAACAATGAGACATTCCCAGAAACCTGCAGCTAGAGAGCCTCTGGGGAGATACTCAGCTCAGACTGTGGGACACTTACCCATTGCGCCTTTGGCTCCGGGTTCACCCACAGCTCCAGGCAAACCTCGAATGCCAGGCTCCCCTGCAAAGAACAAAGGACCAGTTGCTGGAGGCTAAAAGGTAAGTGTGCCTCCACACTGGTAGTGTGAATGTGCCTGCTTCCTCCTGCTTCCTCTTCCCCCAGAGGAGCTGAGAGGGACAACTTCCCTCTGCTTTGCCACCAAGGCCAGGAACACCTATCAACTCGGGCCCCATAGGCAGCAGGTTCAGACTGCTCCAGCAGCCACGGCTGATCTGAGGGTGGCATGTATGAGTCTGGTTTCTTTGGAAGGAGCATGCTACCCTTCGTGGTCAAAGCACCATTACTTCCAACCCCCTTTAACCCATGCAGTTGGCAGGGTGTGAGCAGCAGAGAGGCCGGGTGGGTAGTATGTACTTTATGCTGCTTTGGGTTCCCCCAAAGGATCAAAGACACTCTAGCCTCTGCGCCAAACAGACACGGTCTGCTGCTAAATGTGCATTTAGACGCGTGCTTAACCTCCACCCCTGATATATTTAATTTTGTCAGAGGTTTTCTTAGATTGGAAGTACTTTGAGGGTTCTGAGACAGAAATTCTGCCTCATCCTTCTGTATCTGTCCCACTTCTGGTGATTGCTAAGTCCTAGAAGGTCATGAATGAGTTAAATTCCTGGGTAGCACTGACCTGTGAGGCCTCTGGGTCCCTTCTCACCCTGGTCACCTAAAAGAAACATGGGGTATGGGGTGCAGGGAAAAACCATCAATTATGGGCAAGGAAAGCAATGTCCCTTCATGACACAGAGCCATGCAACAGGATGCTGGAGTGTTAGTTCATTGATGATGCCGGAGGAGCCGGTCCACTCATGATCCGCCCGCCACCTGATTCCCCTACAACCTCTGCTGTGGTGAGGCACACGGAGGACCAGACCAGAGGGCAGACATCTCAGAATGTGCCTCTCAGCACTGTGAGGACCACTCAGCAATGCATATGTGAGCTGGGTACTTTGTTTCCCTTCTTAGTGCCTCAGTTTCCCTCTCTGAGAAGCTGGGGAAGAGTGAACCCTCAGCCCCCTCTCAGCCCCAGGGCACAGGAGCCAGAGCCATGTGTGCTCTTGGACCCTGCACACAGGTTGTGTTTGGGCGCCAGCAGCAGAACAGACCACAACGAAGGCTGAGCAGCCGCGGGAACTGTATACCTTTGGGTCCTGGTGGTCCCATGAGTCCTTTGTCACCTGAAAGAGAGACAGGCACCTTAGTGTAGAAAGCCCTGTAGGGGATGGCCAAGAAGAGCCAGTGTCTGTCTCTGAGGACAACTTCCCACCCCATACTGGTTTCACCTCCCCACCTTGCACTTGGTGGCTTGTGGTCTTGTCCGTCGGACCCTCTCTGAACCCTGAGTCCTTGATCCTTCTTGAATGAGAGGCCTCCACAGAATGCTTTCTATTTCCTACACCTCCCCTAGCTTACCTTTGACACCAGGAAGTCCCACGTCACCTCGGAGCCCTTGGGGACCCACAGCACCTGACCAACAAAAGAAGACATTTAGGTGAGTGTCCCATCATCGGAACCAGGCAGCACACGTACACATAGATGCACATACACCTTGAAACGGAAGTCAGAGACTGCTCCCCCTAATCACTCCCTCATCTCCCCAGGCTCCTGCTGGCCCACACTGGTCCCTGCCTGTCACCAGGCTCAGGCATTAGAATACCCCAAAGGATGCTGACAGAGACATTGGCTGTAGCTCAAGCTCTCAGGGTAACAGGATGGGTTATTTGGCCCATATGGGACAAGACAGAGGTAGGATGGGAGCTCCCTGTTGGTGAAGCTGTTGGGAGGTCTTGGACCTGACCCGAGTCCCGCAGTGATTTGGACAGGACCCACTAAGACGCATAAACTCAGCCACGGGCTACATTGTTGACTTCCGTTTTGTATGTCCAGGAAGTTTTCATACAATCACTTCTTTTGCTTTCAAAATGTTTCATTTTCCCTTTAACATCCCTTCCTTTACCGTGGAGGCAGCATGTATTTACAAGCAGCAGCACACTGACCTGGGGGGCCTTGGGGACCAGGAGAGCCGCTGTGACCTGAGAAACAGGAGAGAGACAATTATCAGAAGGCCAAGTACAGGTCGGGACAACTGACCCCAGAGTGAAGGGCAGGTGACGTTCAAGGCGCTCATTCTAAGGGCCGTACGGATCCTCACTAGGACAGTACACCAGAGGTTCCAGGTGTGACCCTTGTGGGGAGCCACGGCTTGGCAGGGTCCACAGACCTTTGCTTCTTCCTAAGACATTGTGTCTAGATCAGAGGCAGAGAGGAGAGTCTGCCACTGAGCATCAAGGACACTGTGTGTGTATTTGGGTCTGAGTTGAGGCAGAAATCACCTGCTTTCTCGTTAGACACCACACAATGTGTCGCTAAACAGAAATAACCATCTGTCTCACACCCGGCTATAAGGCCAAAATTGTAGCCCAGTCTTGTCAACCTGAACTCTTTTGTGGAGGGACACTTGTGGCCATCTTGTACAGATGTGGGGCTACCAACCCGCACTCCTGGGGAGTCCAGGACCTGCTTCTCTGAATGTGGCCCCTCCCTGAAAACTTGGGTTGGTCTTCGTGACATACCTCTGAGACCCGGAGGACCTGGGACACCAGGAAGGCCCTGAGGACCTTGTTCACCAGCAATCCCTGAGGAGAAACGGAAGAAACATGCTGAGGAACTCCTGCCCTGGCAGTCATGTTTGGAAGGGAGGCTTCCCACCCTGCCACTGTTCCAGTGACCACTTAGTGCCTCTCACAGTGAGGCCACCCATGCGCAACACCCTCCATGAGCTCAGGCACCCAGACGGAGCTCAACAAACATGTGAGAGGATCCACAGTCCTCAGTGAGTTTTCCTGAGCAACCTCTGGGTTGGGGGTGGGGAGCACCGAGAGATTCCTGGTGTCCTTCTTAGTTTCTCATAGCATCAGTCTTATGGCTAAGGAGCTGAGTTCAAACCTCCCCTGCTTCAGGGACTCAGGCATTCTGCCTTTTGCTCTACTGAGTCCTAGAGCCAGAAGCTGGAAGGCCCCAGTTTCACCTCACACTTGGCTGTGCTCCCTGCCCACACCTGGCTGTGCTCCCTGCCCACACCTGGCTGTGCTCCCCGCCCACACCTGGCTGTGCTCCCCGCTCTGTGGCTCTTTGCTCTCTACCTTGACCTGGCTCTGCCCCTCACCTGCTCTGGGAAGGTCACTTCCCTGAGATCTCTCTCTCTCTCTCTCTCTCTCTCTCTCTCCCTCTCTCTCTCTCTCTCTCTCTCTCTCGGTCAGCCCCCAAGTCACAGCCTGCTTCTCAGCACTGGATCAGATCCTGGCAGCCTGGCCACACTTCATCACTAACTAGTAACTGGCCTTACAGGGTGTGGCACGAACCTCTCCTGCTATCCATCTCTGTAAGTGCTCAGCCAGTGCTGCCAGAAAAGGGCGGATGGATGGATGGATGCAGGTAATCCTCGTGGTGTAGATGTCACCTCTTACCTCTGTCTCCTTTCTCTCCAGACCCAGGAGGCCCGGGTTCACCACGAGGTCCCATGGGGCCTGCTAGTCCTCTCTGGCCTATGGGTCCTTCCATGCCAGGATCTCCTAAAGGTGGGAATGGGCAACCTCAAAGTTAGGGTCCCGTGCCATACCACAGACAGCCTCTCCTCAGCAGAACGATGGATGGCCCAGAGCCTCTTCCAGGTCTCTGTTGTTTCTCTTTCTCTGCAGCCTTGCTCAACCCAGGACCAGAGTGACCCTGTGGGTACCTGGCATCCTGCCTCTGCCCCAAATCTGTGAGTTCCTTCTCAGTTCACCATCTTCGTGCTGGGTTTGCCTTGATGCCGCAGGTGGCTTGCTGCCCTTGGCCACCCCGTCTGCCTCTTCAAGTTTCCTGCTCCTCTTTATCCACCTTTTGGGGCTTTGGCTTCGGTGGCCCCCTCTACTCTGAATGTGTCCCTAGGTCTGTGCCTACTGCACCCTCTCCTTTTTTCAAATTCCCTATTTAATGCTCCGTCTTTCTCTGTTGTAGTTACTGCTGTCTTCTAAAACAGGAGATACTAAATAAATGCGTAGGAAGAGATGGAGGAGGAAATGAACGATTAGAAAGAGAGGGGTTCTTACCAATGCTGCCTTTTTGTCCCTTTGGTCCTTCCGGGCCAGGGTGGCCCAGGGGCCCAGGGATACCTGAGGGTGTAAAAGAAGATCTCAGTCTGTGCTTCCTCCTGGGGCTGGCAGGACTGAGCATACCGAAGCCAACAGCACCAGAGATCACTGCAGGCTACATACCTGGGGTCCCAGGAAGGCCTCGGTCTCCTGTGGGGGAGAAAACAAAAGGAGATGTCAGATGGAGAACCTGGCCTGGTCCCGTGAGGAGCCACTAGCAGGATTTATATGAAGTTCTCAAGAGTGGTTACACCCAGTTCCATTCAAATTGCTAAAACCAACAGGGTATGGTGGCGTACGCCTTTAATCCCAGCACTTGGGAGGCAGAGGCAGGCGAATTTCTGAGTTTGAGGCCAGCCTGGTCTACAGAGTGAGTTCCAGGACAGCCAGGGCTACACAGAGAAACCCTGTCTCAAAAAAACTAAAAAAAAAACTTTTAAAAAAATTGCTAAAACCACAAATACTTTTTTGCATCCTTAGGCCCTGTAAGTTGTCTGGGACATAATTATAGTGAAAATTGGACGGTTTTCTGAAGTTCAAATGCTTTTAGGAGTCCTGTACTTCACCTGACACATCAGGCTAGGGACTCCAGGACCACCAAGCTCCCATCCTAAGCAGGGTCAGGAGCTTATAGGCCTTGGGAGGCAGACTTGGGTAGGGAGCCAGGGTGTGTGCTGAAGTTGGAGGTGTGTGGGAACCATGAAGGAGACAAACAGGAGTGAAGGCTGACAAAGGAGGAATGCAGTTCCTGCCTGGGGTCTCTCGGGAAGTGAGAGTTACAAGAGTCAAGGACAGAGGCGGACCTTCCTCCTGGAATGGTGCTTCCTAGGGAAGGCACCCCTGGGTGCAGAATCCCTTGGGGTGATGCAGACAGAAGGTTCCTGGGCCCATTCACATTCACTTAATCAGAGACTCTGCAAAGGGCCCAGAACCTCTGGGTAGTTCCTTCCCACATCAGAGTAGATAAGACTCCAGTGAAATTAGGCAAGAGAAGCTGCTTTGTGTCAGCAAAGGATGATGGGATTGGGAATCTCCTCTTTCACCATGCAAGGATAATAGCTGGTTAAATCGATTTTCTCAGCCTGAGGGATTTTCTGCTTGCTTTAAGCCCCACCCCGCTCCCGCCCCGCCCACCTCCCCCGAGAGTTTAAGGTATTTTTGGAATACTTGCCTTTAGGTCCTTGACTCCCCATGTCACCTAAAAACCAGAAAGATGACACTGTGAGATTGTGTAATAACCAAGAACCACGTTCACACCTGTGTTTCACAGCTGTTTGGCAACATGTGAGTCACATGTCAAGCTGAGGGGGCCGGGTCCCTGCAGCCCTGCCAGAGACACCCAGGCACAGAGCACTAAGCTTCTCCTGTGTTGGGCCTTGGCTTCTGACCCTGCTGTGAGGTCTGATGGACTGCAGAGTCAACTTCCAGCCTTCCGACAGACAGACGGTTAGGTGCTATCCACACTCTCCCATTTGCACAAAGGAAAAAAGAGTCCAATCCCAGGGGACCATGCCTCCCTTCCAGGAATGAGGACAGGGGAAAGGTGGGGCCACTCCAATACCTTTTGGACCAGGACTTCCTCTGAGATTCCCTACAAGAAAGAGCAAATTGTGAGTCTCTCTCTCTCTCTCTCTCTCTCTCTCTCTCTCTCTCTCTCTCTCTCTCTCTCACACACACACACACACACACACACACACACACACACACACACGATGGGTGTTGGGAAGAGGCAAGAGCTGGCCATTAAAAAAAGCCCCTTGTTGTTCCAATGATCTTGAGCAATTCTCTCCTAGACACAGTTTCCCACCAGTGAAATGGGATCCCAGCCCAGCCCCCTCTTGTCTCTTAGAGTGATGGAGGGATAGGATGGGAGGGAGAGAGAGGCTGAGTGAGTAATGTCCCCAGGACAGGCATAAGGCCACCCAGGCCCAGTGTTCTGGGCTCACTGGCCTTGCTCCTAGCCCACTCTCACCGTTCTCCTGCTCGGTCATCAGCTTGTTCCTTACAAACAGCCAGATGGCCTCCTGGCTGTAGCCGTCCAGCTCAGCCTTGCCTAATCCAGGTCCCAGGCTGGGTGCCTCGGCCTGGAGGCGGTCCCTGTTGCTTTTGTCCATCTGGACGTCATGATATAGCACCTTGGTCTTTTCCAGCTCCTCCACGCGGGCCTTCAGCTTTCTTACCTCCTCCGCTGTGGGGGACAAATGTGGACAATCAGTGAGGACTGAGTCTGGCACTTGCCCTGGGGCTCTGGGTCTGGGGGCAGGGGGACTTCCTCACACCCCTGGGTACTTATTTCAGCAGTATGTATGCAGAGACAACCCTTACGGGCAGCAACGGCCAACATCCTCCCGAACTTGGCTCTGCCACCACCGGAGCCGAATACAAACAAAATTGTTCTCCTTCCTCTGGGAGGTGGAGAGGGTGGTAGCAAGGAAAGAGATTAAATGCTCAGGGAGAAAGACCGCGGGGGCAGTGTGGCCTTATTAAGGCCACCAGTGCAGGAGCCTGGGGTGGAGCCAGGACCTTAGACTTCCGGTGTTCTGCGTAGTGATCTCAATGCTTGAGCCAGGTGCCCCAGGTGCCTCCACGGGCTGTTTCCTATCTTATTGGGTTTACATGGCTCCAACCCTCAGGACCACAAGTGCGCACTCCCATCCCTAGGAAGGTCTGGGGGGGGGGGGGCGGGACTTTAGGCTTGGTGGCCTTGATACCTACCCAGAGCAATGAGGCCGAAGAGCAGACCCAGCAGCAGCAGCCAGGTGAGCAGCAGGCCCAGCAGCCACTTCCACCAGCTGCAGCAGGAGCCGCAGGGGCACCAGGCTGGTGCAGCCCCCCATGCTCCTCCACCGCCACTGGCGCCACCGCCACCACCGCCACCACCAGCACCTCCGCCTTTGCCTCTGCCACCACCGCCACCTCGGTCGTAGCCATGGTTTTCTGTGGAAGAAACAGGAAGGGTGAATTAAATCCAGGAGGCTCTTGCACATCTCCCTTTAAAATTAGTGTCATCATGTGGAGAGGAGGAGGAGGAGGAGGAGGAGGAGGAGGAGGAGGAGGAGGAGGGGGAGGAGGGGGAGGGGGAGGGGGAGGGGGAGGAGGAGGAGGGGGGAGGAGAGGGGGAGGAGGAGGAAGAGGAGGAGGATTTGAATTTACATGGGGACTTTTCATGAACACAGGGTTACGGCTGGAGAGTGAGTCTGAAATCCCCAGGCTTTGGCTGTGGGACCCTGACACTTTATAAAATGAGGTTCACAGATGACCTGCTTCATAAAAACGGTTATGTTATGAAATCATCGGAGGATGCAGCCCACAGCACAGGATTTAAAACATCTTCATTGTTAAGAGTGTCATGTGGATCTGTCACAACCCCTTCATCTGATTAAGTCTAAACCTACACTCCCTGGTCACTATGCCCCCGCCTTTGTGGTTCCCACAGCACCCTGGAGTTACATTTAGTACCATGAACTTAAAAACGAGTTTAAAAAGGTAAGGCTGGCAGTTCTCTTAGGGAGGCGGGAACTTCATGATCTGAACTTCTCTCTCAAGGCAAGGGAGGAGGCAAAGAAACTGCAGGGGACTGGAGCAGCGCAGGACAGCGCCATCTTGGGTCTATCCTGCTATGCCTTCCCTAGTGGAAGACTCAGCCTCAGGGATCATACAGGCTGACGGGTAGGAGTTGTGGAGCCCGTGAAACGTCATCTTTGTGACTCTGTGGTTACCCACTGCCTCAGCCTGCCCACTCCCATCTTCTATCCTTCTTCCTTTCAGGCCTTTAGGAGGCCAGATCTGAACAGCTCACGTATGACATCATCTGTCCCACTAACCATGGCCAGATCCTTTCATGGCAGCCCCTCCCCCACCACCATTCTTACTCACCTGCCGAGGTCATCTTGCTCTTTGTGGACACGGTATTTAGGTCTCCTAAAAGCACATACATAAGTTTGGAGCTGAACATGAGTAAAGGAAGATCACATAAGCACATGTATGTGTACCCTACACATATGAAACCCTATGTAATGAATCCCCACATGTGACCTCCTACCTGTACACCCACACATGCACCCCCTACACACATACACCCCACACAGTGCACCCCCACATGCCCCATGCATGCGTGCACACACGCGAACACACACGCGAACACACACGCACACACACACACACACACACACACACACAGAGAGGAACATGTAACACACAAACACATACACATACCCATTCCCACATTAAAACGGCAGCTTCCCACCCAGTAGGTCTGAGGTAGACTGGATTCTATGTTCCTAACACTCTTGGGTGCCACCAGTGGACCCCATGTTGAATGTTATCGCCCCAGAAGACAAATGAGATGCGGCTTTGTTGAAGTTCGGTGGGCAGGGTCAGATTTGCCTTACCATTCACATCTGCCTTCAGGCAGGTGTCAGCGGCATATGCAGCCTGCTTCTCCTTTTTCAGGGTGTCTTCTGAAAAGGAAGCTATGCACAGAGCCAGTGATCATCTGGTCTATTCTCTCCCCACTCACCCTGCCTGCTCATATCCCCACTCCCTGGGAAGACCAAGGTTAGCCTGGTTGGAAGTTAGTCCAATTTTCCTGAGTTAATCTCCCTCACGGGGGGGGGGGGTGTGGTTAGACTCCTGTTTGCCTGCAGACTCTCTGTGGGTGCTCCCACGTTTTCCTGGCTTCTCTGTACTCAAGGCAGGTCCAGGCAGATATTTTTCCATCGAAGTGGAATCCCCGTGATTTGATGACTAAATCGGTTCAAACCACACCTTATAGAAGTCTTGGGCCTCCTGTACTTATGAAGCCCTTCATCTGAAGCCCATGCTACCCGCTCCACCTGTGCTTACTTGAAGAGATGGTGGCAGGGGAGGCAGTGAAGACCTTCCCACTGTCCTTGGTCATGATCAAGAGTTCCATCTCTTTCTTAGCTGGTGTGTTGTCTTTCTCCAGAATCAGGAACTTGCAGTCTTTATGCAAGAGGTCGTCACTCTGGACACTGGTGGTGCAGGCTAGAGAGGACAGAAGTGGATGGGGGGGGGGGAGGAAAGGGGGTTCACCAGTGTGTATGGGGGTGCTCCTGGTCTCTTAGACAGTGATGCTATGAAGCATCTTGCCAGCTATGTCTGGCCATCGTGAGGTTAGGTCAGTGCTGATGACTGGTCTATGGGGCTGTCTCCCTACATGTAGACACAGGATCTTCCTTGATTTTGTAGAAGTCCCCTTCACCAGCCAGGCCCTTCTTAAACTAACCAGATAGACTTGTTACCATCCTGGGCAAACTTTTGCTAAAGCCCTGCTCACTTGTACACGGACCACATGTCTACCCCATCACTTGCTTGCTTAGGAATCATATTATTCTCTGGAATTGTCTGGTGGACTGTGTATTTCTCATCTGCTTGTCCCCCTGGCATTGTCTTGTTCTCCCCTCGAGTCTGGTCCATGTGCCACCGTGACACCTGGAAAACCAAACTGTCTGATACTAAACCATGGGTGCTCAGGATACTTTTATGTTGAATGAATGAATTTCTGATTAGGAGGAGACCCACCAGGATCTAAACACTGGGAGAAATAGCTCATCGCATGGGGTGAACTCAAGTTGATTCTATAGAAAGCAGTGAGGTGTTGACAGCTTCTCTGGGCTCCCTGCCTCTGATAGGTTACACGTAACAGGAGAAGGCCAGAAGCAGTTCCCATATGAGCGTGGTGGCTGGAGTGTAACAGACAGTAGGTGTGTGTGTGTGTGTGTGTGTGTGTGTGTGTGCTTCGTGCTCCTCTGAGTTGTGTTTGTGGGTCCCAGGCCACCCAAGGGTTCTCGCCTGTCTTCCAGGATACCACGTGTTATATCAAGTACTTCTTTCTGTGTGCCAACCTGGGCCCTAGAAGCTGGCACTAGTACTCACTGGCAGAGGTGGACACGCCGGTGCTGGTGACAGTGGGAGGCTGGGGCACGTTTTTCTTCGCTCCGTATGCTGCGAGAGAGAAAGCACCCTGAGCTGGCCAGCCTGGGAAAGTGGCTCAGCAGCCGTCTGATCAGCCCAGAGGAAGTAAATGAAATCAACTCTCCAGCAGTGTGGGGCTTAATTTCCTGTTTCTTTTCCTAGTTCTCAAGCCCACTTCCACCAGGAAGTCCTCTTAGATTTTACTCTTTACAAACTCACTTAACCCCTGTTGCTTTACAGGATTCTCTCTTTTGTTGTTGTTGTTGTTTGTTTGTTTGTTTTTGTTTTTTTAAGACAGGGTTTCTCTGTATAGCCCTGGCTGTCCTGGAACTCACTCTGTAGACCAGGCTGGCCTCGAACTCAGAAATCCGCCTGCCTCTGCCTCCCGAGTGCTAGGATTAAAGGCTTACAGGATTCTCTTGTTGCTTCTTACTGGGTTAAGTGTTTTTTCTTCCAACTAAGGAGCAGGCAAGTTGGATGCAGGAGCTAAACACCACCACCCTTCTGCTCTAACACCAGGTCTGCACAGAGCCAATGGCCCTAGTGGCCCACCGTAGAAACAACCACTAAGATCTATTTGGGTGGAAGTGGTCTGCAGAAAAGTGCGTTGTAAGCTCAGGAGACCACTGCCCTGACCAGCTGGGTAGAAGCCACAGGGTGGAGGTGCTGGGTTTACAAGCTCCCTGTGTATTTAACTCACATTGGAGATGGTGAGGGATAAAGGCTGGCCTCTCTAGGCTCGGAGAGAGGGCTGTTTAATTGATGGGAAAAGGCCGCTTGGTCCTTTTAACTGTTTGTACAAAGGTATGTTGTAGGTTGTAGGAGCTAAGGGCTGTCAATTCCCACTTCTGAGCTCCAGACTTGCGCTACCAACCTGTGGAAGCGGTGGTTGTGCCATGGGAGAGGACAGAAGAGCTGGGGGCCAGATTGTTCTGCATGCCAAACACTGTGAGAGAGATGGGGAGTAGGTAAAGATGCTCTCTGGATGCTGCGAGCCCCCCTGGAGACCCCCAGATCATTTTCATGAAAACTCTTTTTTGCCAGTGGCAGACTGTAAAAACTTTCCTGGTTTTCATTGCTCTTAGTAACGTGGTCGTCTCCCTCTCATAGTAAACATTATTAATGACTGTCCCAGAGAAAGAGCCATGTGTCTTCATAGCAGCGGTTCACATAGGGCCTGCCAAATATTAGCCTCCCTCAAAATCCTAAAATATCCCATCCCTGGAGCTCCCTATGGCTGGTTGGTACACAGAGTGGGAACTGAGTGCAGACGTACAGACGGAGAAGCACTAACATGGTGGGTCTCTACCTCTCCTTTCAACTCTTCTGACTCAAGCACACAAACCCCCCACCCCCACCCACTTTTGAGACAGCATATCTTCTTCATACCATACGCTTCGAGATAGTACCAATGAGCTGGCCAGCCTGAGAAGGTGGCTCAGGGGCCGTCTGATCAGTCCAGAGGAAACATGAAACCAGCTCTCTTCAGCAGGGTGGGGCTTAGTTTCCTGTTTCTTTTCCTAGTTCTCAAGCCTACTTCCACCAGGAAGTCCTCTTAGACCTTACTCTTTACAAACTCACTTAACCCCTGTTGCTTTACAGGATTCTCTTATTGTTTCCGGCAGGTTACGTATTTTCTACTCCAACTAAGGAGTAGCTAAGTTCAATGTAGGTGCTGAATGCCACCGAGTCCCTTCCCCTGTCCTAACCCCAGGTCTGCACAGGGTCAATGGCCCAGGTGGCTCACTGTAAAAACAACCACTGAGTTTTATTTAAAGAGGTTTATTTGAAGACTCCCTCTTGAGACAGCAGAGCTCTATACAGCCCTGGAACTCACTGTGCACATCAGTGCAGTCTTGAACTCAAGTATTTACCTGCCTCTCCTCTGGGGTTCTGGGATTAAAAGCGGGCATCACCACACCCTGCTAAATCCTTGCCCCAGTTGCGACTCCCTGGCTTGTGGTTGTCCACTTAACTGCTTGACATAGCCCAGGAATTCTCAGTGGGAATCACTGGGATTCTCAGTGAGGGACTGTCTGAGTCGGCCTGTGGACATGGCTGAGGGGATTGTCTCCATTGTCCTAACTGGTGTGGCTCTCAGAGCCTCTACATGAAGGCTCCAGTTCTTGGTGATCCAGTGCTCTCTACTGCCCCCCGCAGGCACTTCACGGTAACGGAGAGCAAATATACATGCAGGCAAAACATTCGTCCACATGAAATAAACACGAATATATTCTTTTCAACATAGCATAAGGGGACAACCAAGGTGACAAGGTGGCAGGCTCTGACCTGAGGAGCAGCTGCTGAGTCCGGGGTGCAGGGTGGGAGAGCAGGACGCCATGTTATTTGGCACTCCAAAGACTACAGTGGGAAAGAGAAAGCAGGCAACGGTAAGGCTCAGGGCAAGGCACAAGCTCAGACTCTGTGGGAGTCTCAGAAGAAATGCTGGGATCTGGCTCTTCTGTCCTGTTGCACTTTTGTTGTTAGAAGAAAAAAAAACCTTAATATTCAGTTCTCTCCCTTAGATGCAGAGAACCAGACATGAGCCTGTGGTACCTTAGGTCCTAGCCAAAGATGATTTTGGAAGTCCAGACCTGGAGTAGACAAGTGGATCCAGTTAATGGCTCTCTTGTTAGCGGCTGCATTTTACAGAGTGTGTGTTGGGGGGGGGTGTCTCAGAAAATTGAGTTGTTCAAGATTCCCACAATCAGTTCACACTCATTGATACATGTTTTTTTCTGATCCTTTTCCGATTATATTTCTCCTGATACCCCATCCGGGACGTTCATTGTATAAAAAGTACCTGCTAGAACCTAGTTGATTAAGTTGAAATGAATGGGCTTTGGCCATTAGGCCAGGAAAAACCCCTCCCAGGAGGCCCTGGGGATGGCACAGAACAAGGGATATCTTCAATGACAGAGAGGAGCTGTGGCTGTCCCTACCGAGGAGTGACACGCCGTGTGCAGTCACACCTACCTGATCCCGTTGAGTAGGCATTGGTGTTGAGGAGGGATGTGCTCTGGGCTGTTATGTTGTTCTGATAGGTCCCCAGGGAGGACCCTGCAGGCAAGGTGGAGGACCACATGTGGGGCGGAAAGTTGGTGTCCAGTATTGCTGAATCATAGGTTCCGGACACTAGGAACAGAAGCACAAACATTTGTCACCGGGGGAGATTTGAACTCTTTCCTGCTGGGCCTTCCCAGCACTTTAGCACTGAAGGTCCCATACCTCAGTTCAGGACAGCCCGAGGCACCGAGCCATTCTACTTTTGACTGAAGTCAAGATTTGATCTCTTAGATTACAAAATTCTTGCCAGTCCTTGGTAAAATTTGATATTAATTTGAGTTAGAATCTACTCATTATGTCTTGTAAGATTTCTTTTCCTACATCTTGGTGACCTGCCTCCTCCAATGGGGACAGCTCCCTTACTGCCATTTTCAAAGATGTCATGGGGTTGTTCACTCAGGAGCTACTTTTAGTCATCCTTAGTAAATGTGGGGTATGTACCAAACAAAGGAGTGTTCAGGTATAATAACTCCTTGATCATAGTAACCTTCTTGCTTAGATACTCATTAAAGCATCTCTGTGCATCAACCAGACCTAAAGGCACTCTGTCCCTGACAGGGCTTTTCATAGATCTTCAAATATGCCATTTCTGCCTATTACGTGGGAGAGGGAGCTGGGTACACTGTTGCTAATATTGCTTGGAGACTTGGTTTTATAGGGAAGTCATACAAGGGAGGTCATGGTATCAAGACTTTGCCAGGAACAGAAGGACATCATCATGGACAGAAGATGGCAAGTCTTTCCTCATCTCTGTCCATGGCTCTGCTAACTTCTCTTTCTGTCATCTGATGGAAGACACATGCTCCATAAGGGTGCTGAGAACTCCTAACCCGGGTGACCCTAGCCTCTTAGACTCTTGTCCAACTTCCCAGCGACCCTCCTCTCCTCCATGATATCGACTGTGCCTCTTTTGTTCCGAGCCTTCTCTCAAGGCTTGACACACAGTAGGCACAGGATAAATACTTCACTCCTGATGATGAAAACACTATGAATGTTCTCTCAGTCTTCTTTTGGGAGACCTGACCAACACATCTACACTCTCAGAACCTGCTTGGGGTGGGGATCTTAAGGATTTAGAGTTGGGTACCACATCCTCAGAAGATAGCCAACCAGGTGGATGAGAAAGCCCCACCCAGACCTTCACAGTGTGAAAGAGCAGGCGCTCTGTACTTTTACAATTCTGGCAGAGCTGAAAGGTCTTGAGGGCACACCTGCCACATTGTCCCCATGACCCCATGGCCGACTGGAGCCGCCAAGCTTACCTGAGTGGGAGCTCGCTGTCACTGTTTTGGTCTCTACGGTGCCTTTCTTGGGGATGGGGAGTGTGTTGGAGGTGTTCCTGGTGGGACTTGCACTTGCAGAGCGGCTCCCCTTAAGCAAACGCTTCACCTCATCCAGTTCTGTCCCTGCAGAGAACCCCAGACTTTCCCATCAGGCCTCGGGAGGGACCCTTTCCTAAGTCCAAAGATCAGACTGGATATTGATGGCCCTCTTATATCAGAGAGGCTACCATCTGCCTCATATAGGGGAACCCGCTCCATTAGCTTTGTAAGCTTAAATTTTGCCAATTTATAACTGTTATAAACCTGACAGTTTGTAACCTTAGCAGAGTCATGAATACATGACCTCCGAGTCCTTGGAAGATATTTCCTGATTCGACCTCATTAGGCACCGCAGAGGTGACTGCCTGCCTGGAAGACACTGCTGTCCGGGTTTGGGCTGTTAGAGAGCTAGGCTCTTTAAGACACTAGCTTAACAGTTGTTTTTTTTTTTTTTTTTCCTGAACGTGGTGCCTTGGATGCCCTGGTATGTGCCTGCCAGTGTCAAAGGGACTTGAGGTTTACAACTCCTAGACATCTCACTGCCTCTGCATTCATATCTGCTTTAGTTTCAGACCCATCTGGATGGTTCTAGTGTAACAAGGTGAGCGAGGAGAACCAGGTCCTTGTGTCCCTTCGGGGTGACCCACAGGAAGGAATGGGGGGGTATCAGGCAAGGACAGTGAGCAGGGAAGAAGCAAATGGACAGACAGACAGCAGGTGCTGGGAACTGCCCTGCCCCTCTCCCCAAAAAGCTGCATCCATTGGGATCCACATCTCTAAGCCTGGAAGGACTCTGGTGAGAAAGGGTTAGACACGGGGTCAGATCCTATGACCAGGTGTCAAGCTCTGGGGCCAGCCTCGCTCGGGGTCACATACCAGCTCTTCCTTCTTTTATGCCTTGCCCCTGAATCCCACCCAAAAAGTTGGGATCATCTCAAAATGGAGCCTCTAACAAGGGCAAGAGGGATCCAGTGTGCTGAGACTGCTGCTGGATCTCTGACCTTTGAGATGAAGTTAAAAACCCCATTTTCAACTCCCAACGCTTCTCTCACCTGAACCCTCCCTTTGGGACTCCATGGAGAACTGCCTTTGGGAGGTCTTTAGCTACCAATATCTTCCGGCCCTAACCCTGACCTACTGTTCAGTTTCTCCTTAGCCAACCCCTAGCGTAGAAGGCTTCTCTGGCCCTGTCTCCATCTCCCTTTGCTGTGCTCCCTCATACTAAGCTATGGGTGTTGGTTGTTTTTCCATTTCCCCATTAGACCCTGAATTACTAGCCAGGGACCATGGCTTACTCAGCAACCTGGCTCCAGACCTTAGACCAGGGGCCCACATCCAGGAAGTCGTCAAGGATGTTTGATGACTGAGCATAAATGGGCACTTGTGCGCGCACACACATGCACACTTGCACGTGTGCATGTATGCATGGTGGTGGTAGGGGTGGTGGGGTGGGGAGAGTGAGCGCACACAATAGTCCCTAATCCCTCAGCACTGTGCTGCGCCTGCATCTGATTTACTCTGTTTCCCAGACACTCTCATGGTGGTAGGACCGTGACCACTTACATCTGGTGGATGGCGACGCGCTCTGCAACCGAACTCGAATTTCGCTCTCTGTATGAGGGGAGAGAAGAGACAGGGATGTTGTGGATGAGGGAGTCTGTCTGCATCACTGCCCTGGACCCTAAGGTCTGAGCACAGGATGGTTCACTGGGCTACTTTGTGATCTCTCAGTTCTTCACCAGGAGACCTGGGTGTCACTACAAAGGGGATGTCCCTTCCCCACTCCACTTGCCAACTGCGCACCCCTAGGCACCTGAGACTTAACGAGAGCCTAGGCTGAGCAAGGAGACCCCGAGACACTTTATCACCACCCTCTTCACAGTTGTCAGCATCCAGCATCTTTCTGCCTCCCAGCTCACTTAAGGTACAGGCAAAAGAATCTAAACTCTCCAACATCCAGTTAGTCATCAGAAGAGGAAGCCCATAAGCAGCCAGCTTTACAGGATTAGCTTCGGCGAGAGTGGGCGTCTTTTAACAATCATTCTAAAGCCGTGGGTGGCTGGGGTAGGCCGAACTTAAGCTCCCGATGAGAGTGAGACACTGTGAGAGCAGAACCTGGACACGGCGAACACGCAGAGCCCGCAAAGGACTCTGCCGTCAGCACAGCCTGACAAAGGCTCCTGTGGTCACTCCAGGCTCTGCTGGGGTGGCTTCTCCTAGAGACTTTTTCTCTCTTCTATCATCTCTAGATGATGACTTTACAAAATTATCCCTTGCAGTCATTTGAAAAAGAGGGGCTTTTGCTTATCTTGCTGTATAACGGCGATCAACGCACATCTGGGAGGGTAGCTATGAAGACAGATGTGACATCTGTATCACTGTCACTGGAATCCATTAGGCCGTTACCAGATACCCCCTTCCCCTGCTCTTGGAGTTGGCCAAGGCTCTGTCAGTTCTCAAGGTTCCTCAGGGAGGATGTTACTTTTTCTCCTACGCGTGGCTTCCTGGCTCCGGGCTGGCACGTACTAGCTGCTCAGAGTGAGTTGGACTGAATTCAATGGTGGTACTCACCTCGTGTTTGGCTTCGTCCTCTGGTTGAAGAAGAGGCTGAGAAAGAGAGAAATATGGTCTTAGGCGTATGTCTGGCATGCTGAATATTTTTGACACTTGGAGATATTTTCAAAGTGTCTAAATCTAGATAGGGGTGGGTGTGGGTGTAGGGGGGTTTCTGTATAGCAGATGCTGAAGAAATGTTTCCCAGATGTTGAAGGGTAAATAATGATTTTTGCAACACCTCAATGCAATTTAGTTGAGCAAATGTTGAGTTAGCTTAGAGCACTGTGTCTGCGAGATAGGTGTGTGCGCGCGAGTGTGTGTGCATGCGTGTGCATGTGTGTGTGTGCACACGTGTGCGAGTGCACGTGTGATATATTAGGACCAGCTGAAAACATTGTCAAATGGACCCAAAGACTGCTAAATCTTTAATTTGTTTATTAAAGCCTGCCTTGGTTTTCCAAAGGCAAGTAAATAGAGAAAATTATAATCATAGGTAACCCCAGGTCATCTATACATTGAGATTCTAAGAACATGATCAAAGACATATGGTACAAATGGTCAAGTGAAGGCACAGCTGAGGGTGGCCCAGGCGAATGACTTGGACTCTGGAAGGGAGTTTATTTATGGAGGAGGAGCTGGGTGTCTTCATTTGAGCTCTGAGACTGCTGCTCCTCCTTGGTGCCAGGCCTCTGTGAAGGCCACAGAAGGAAGGATCCTACTGCTTGGCCTTAGGGGCTTGTGTGTCCTAGCATGAACCTTGTGCAAATGGCTTATCATTTTAATGGTGTCATGAGCAAAGGCTGATGACAGCAAGCTAATGTGACTGGCAGCCACTCTTAAGATGCTTCAGAGTGAAGGGGAAGGCAAGACAGCAGGAGCCAAACTCCTCAGAAGAAGCCAATTGGCTTGTGGTATCCCAGTGTGCCTGTGCGTGTGCATGTGTGTGCACGTGCGCGCATCATTAAAGCATTCAGCTGGAAAATAAGGAGGGGACTTACCGAGTTCCTTTCGTGGGTACTCAGGGGAGGAGTTGCCGCTAGAGCTCCCTGGAGAGGAGACGGACCACTTAGTACAAATGGCTACTTATCCATATAGCTTCCTAGCAGGTAGGGGTCCCAGCTACAGCAGTGTGAACCCTGTAGCTGCAAGTGTTTCAGGAGAATTCTCTTAGCAGAATTCAACCAAGCGGGGCCTTCCTCCTGAGTTTCCTATTTCAACTGTGGACACCACCATGAGCCCACTCTGCCTTTGAGACTCTAGGGATGGCTATTTCCAGATTTTCCTCCCATTTCATCCACGGCAAAGCCTGCCAACTGGGTTTCTTTTATCTTATCCCTCCCAGTCCTCCGCCGCTGGGTCCCAGCCCAGATTTCTTCCTTCTCCACTCTTGAGGACTTCTTTTTAACTTGTCACCTATCCATAAAGTCAAGCTCTCTGGGGCTCAAATATTACCCACGGTTTGGCTCAGAAACCTCTGTGTCTTCTTATGTGGAGACTAAAGTCTAAACCTAGCACAGAGTCTAGGTCTCCCATCCCCGTTTTAGCACTGGACTGTCCTGTATGCCACGGCTTCCCCACCCTGAACTGTCCTGTCCTTTTGTCTGTGACTGTCACTAGGAGACCAAGGCTTAAGTAACACCACCTCCATAGCCATCTTTGATTTCCTTAGTGGAACACAGAAACCTCCATCAACTCGGCCTTACTGCTCTTTCCGTGGTCTTCAGTTGTCTATAGACCATAGGGTCCTTGAAGACAAGACTAAATGCCTTGAAGGCATTTAGTACAGTGGAAAACATGATAACATGTTATTTGAGAAGTGAGTAAGTGGATTAAAAAAATGAATAAGAGAAATGAATGAATGAATGAATGAATGTTCCAATAGTGTGGATGCAAGATTGGGCAGGGTGCACACGAGAAGCCAAGAAGTCAACATGCGCAGGACAAGCAAAGTTACACCAGGAAGCGATCAGATACCTTCATAAGTTCCATGGCGGGTCATGTGAGCTTTCCTTTCAAAGGTGGAGCCGGGAGAGTTGGGCAGGGTAGAGGCCGGTGAGTGCGTTCTCCTGTAACTGGAGGTGGAAGCGTTGCCTCGGATGCTTCCACCTGCAAGTGGGAAAGAGTGTAAATCCTCATGGTACCGCCTCAGCCTCACCAGAGATGATCCCACTACACGGAGACACGGTGGTATTATTAACCACATAACGCCCTGGGTGCTGAGGGAGGGCCCTGGGAGAGAAGTAGGGGACTGCGGGGACACCGTGAAAGAAATGGAAGGAAGGATGACTGCTACTGCCTTTTGGGGCAGACACTGAGAGGTAGGATGTCCTCACACACACACACAGGTTGCATGGATGTGGTAAGGATGCCATAGGGTTGACTTAATGCTGGATCACTGACCCCTGCTCAGAGGGACTGGACTCTAACCCGCTGGGCGGGCCCTTCTGAATGTTGCATTTCCTTTTTATTTTCTCTCCCACGTCTTAGTGGCTTCCAGGGCTGCTGCTGTGTGCGTGCATGTTTTTGTCATACTTCTTTCTTTTGCTTTCACGTGAGCTCAACTCTCGGGGAACAATAGGCTCACGTTGGGTGCTCGCCCAGCGGAATACGGTAGCACAGGAGGACTACACGCCATTAGAGTCTCTCAGCAGAGCAACTCAGCCTTCACCCTTCGTTGCTGGTAATCTGACTGCAAACCTTAAACACGCACAGCCTTTCCTAAAAGGTGTGGCCTAAGTAGAGGGACTCTGCTTCTTGAATGCTACCTGTCCTGGAATCTTAATGAAAACCGAGCCCATTTTATGCAGGTGTCTAATGCTGCTGATTCCAGAGGCAGCCCCATCTTCCCTTGTCCTTTGGGTAACTCTTAGGGGTGTGTGGCAGTCAAGATAATGGTCCCACTCATGTGCTGACTGCAGACGGCGAGTTTTCACTGTTTCTCACCTCTGTCTGCCGCCCTGCCCCGCAGACCAGTAGGCACCTACTTGAGTTGATGTAGCCGCTGCTGCCATGGGTCAAGCTCTGCTTCTCCAACCGACTTCCTCCACCCAGAGAGCCTGTCTTAGCATATCCATTGCTGGTGCTCCCTTCTGCAAAAGTAGGTGACAGGCCCAGGGTGGAGCCGGGTCACAGGGTCTTCTTACCCTCTGCCCTTCTCTTCCCTCCTCCTCACCAGGATCCTGCTAGCTGGGGTCTCTCTTTTTACCATACTCCATACTTCTGCCCTCCATCCCCATTTACTTTCAGTACAGATATCTAAAATGAATGTCCGGCTTGGTGTGAATGAGAGCTTTCTAGTAGAGCATAGAAAGTTATCCGGTAGGAAAATTAGCCAAGACAGCTCCTCCATCTCAGATGAAGTTCGGGCTTTGCCTCTTGCAAATGTCCAATCAGGACCTAGACACAACAGCCACTAGAAGTTCTGGAAGGATCGGAGGTGACTCTGGGCTCCTCTTGACTTGTTTCTTCCACCCTGCTCTGGCCACAAATGGGTGATTCCTCCCTATTCCAAGGCCCATCAGGGCCAGGGGTAGTGTTGGGCCTGGATCTCTGCTATTAGAATGGGCATGGCTGTGAATAAGCAAGAGGGCTCACTAGAGGGAGTGATGGGAGTGTCCATAAACGGGACTGGCAAGCAGTTGCTGTACACTCCAACCGTGAACCACACAGCGCCAGCTACTCACTAGCTGTTGTGTATAAGTCAACATGAGTACAGCTGCTAGCAAAAGGACAAATTCCAGAGAGTTTAGATTTTCTCAGAGGGAAAGTAAACTCTCTTGTTCAAGGTCACAGATTGGGGCCTTCACACGGGACCTACGAACGGGAGCCACTTACTTGGCGGTAGGGATGTAAGTCTTGTCGTTACTGTTTCCGTGACAACTGGAAAAGACAAAGGGAAGAGGAGATGCTGTGGTTGGCATTGCTGGGCTCTGGCAGGGCCTGGTCTCTGCCATAGGTTAAGCATTCCGCTCAACAAAGGTTTTGGAAAGCTGTGTCTTATGACGAAGAATCTGCATATATGAACAGCAGCAGCAGCAGCAATAACAACAATGAAGCTCAATGTATGTGGAATATAAAATTTCTTCTTGGTGCCAAAGGAAGTTATCCATTGACTGGAAGAACGAGTTGTCTTGGCACCAAGGCCTCCCGCTGATCGCACCAGTCCAGGCCTAGCTTTGAGTCTGGAGGAACGCAAGCCTTCCTTTTCTTAAAGCCACACATGCTATCTCTGCTCTCGTCCTTCCCAAAGATGCCTAGGCCAGCTGGAGCCAAGACCTGGCTGATCTCACTCTGTGTGTCCCGATGAAGTTGGAGGTATCTCTAGGGTGCCATGATTCATCCTGCAACCCTCAAGGGCATCCACGAGTGTGGACAGGAAGGGCAGCCTCAGTAGATCGCTTTTGAGGTCAGTGAAATGAGCCATGCATGTATCCCAGAGGCAGATTTTTTTCAGGACATTTCCCTAGTGTCAAGTGGTGGCAACTATACAGAAATGCTGACAGCTTCAGGTGTCCGAGGGAACACTGCTCAGAAGCAGGACCCAATAACATGAGGTTGGGGTGGATTCCCAAAGCCATACCAGGGCCAACTTTGATCTGACTGTGGCCATCAATACTATCTCTCTCACACTTGGGGCCTCATCTGGCTGCGGCCACTGTGTGTGTGGGCATGCGTGCACCACAGCATGCGTGGGCAAATCAAAGAACTATTGGTAAGAGTCAGGTCTTTCCTTCTACCTCCTGGGCCTGGATATCAAATGTAGCCAGCAGGTTAGCGCCTTTACACGCTGAGCCATCTCACTGACCCTCACTGGTCTTTGGAGGAGATTTTTCCCCCGTGTAGAACATGTGTTCAGATGTGTTTGTGTGGCATGCATGCACACATGTGTGTGGGAGGAGGGATGGAAGGAGATGGTTATGGTTCAGGCCACTGTATGCCACGTGAAGCCAGCGGTTGGCACCTGCTCTGGCCACGCTGTCCATCTATCCCTGCCCTCCACATGACGTTCTCTCTTGTGCTGGCAACACGGGATTATGAACGCAGTGGAAATGGCAGTCAAGGGATATAAGGAGATGGCTCTTCACTGGAAGGTGGCAGCTCCATTTGAATAATGGCCCTTGAGCTCCCAGTAACCTCTCATTGTACAGGCCTTTGGGATTGTTTTATTTTGACACATAAAAATAACTTATTAGCCGAGTGGTGGTGGCACACACCTTTAATCCCAGCACTTGGGAAGCAGAGGCAGATGGATTTCTGAGTTCGAGGCCAGCCTGGTCTACAAAGTGAGTTCTAGGACAGCCAGGGCTACACAGAGAAACCCTGTCTCAAAAAAACCAAAACCAAAACAAAACCACCCCCCCCAAAAACCCCAAACAAAACAAAACTTATTTTCCAAGTCTGTGGAGCCAGAATTTTTTTGTTGCTATTGGAAATAAATGGGAGTCACACAATAAGTGAAAAAGTTTCCTAATTTAGAGTTGCTGGAGAGACAGTTTAAACTCCCCTCAGTTTATCACTTGGACAGTTCCACAAAGCAAGTGTATCTGTTTTCCAGGTTTAGTGTACGTTTGGATGGTGAGACCAGAGTTGTGTCAGTCCCAGTCCCCAACATAAGTAAGATCTTATACTTTTAGATTTCTATTGTTCTATATCCCTAGGGAGAGAAAGAGCTAAATAAGCCATGGAGAATTAGGCAGTCATTAAACCACAGAAGATTAGGCGTGTATAAAAACTCTGCTCATAGTAGCCCTGCACAGGAAAAAACAATCCTTTTCTCGCTCTCCTCTACTCTTTCTTCCCCTCCTTCCCCCACCCCTCCCTCCTTTCCTGTATTTATTTCTCTTTCATTTTCTGTGGTCCTGAGGATAGTGCCCTGAGCCTAGGCAGGAGTGTGTTAGGCAGGTGGTCCTCTGAGCCACACCCCTGGGCCCAGAAATGGCAATTTTCATCCCAGAACAAAATGTAGAACCCATTTGATTATAAGGGCGTGGAAGTAAAGACTGAGAGGAGTGCTTTCGAGGAGAGGGCGTGGAGTCTCTCTGTGACGCTACGCAGAGACACAGCGGTGATGCTGGTGGTGGGCTTAGGATGAGGGACACCATTTCAAGTAAAAGAAATTCGGACACTCTTACTTCTCTCGGTGACTTCAGTGCCATCTCGCTTGCTTTTCTTGGTCACATCCATCCCATAGCCACCTGCAGGGACAGAAGCCGTTGCTTTTAGCAAGTCTAGTCCCCACCTCACACACACACACACACACACAGAGCCAAGCTAATAAAAAATCTGTTTCCTAGCATTCAAAGGCTAATTCGTACGCATATAATCTTGTACAGACACCAGCCCCCACTCTGCCCATTGATTGCAATAGATAAAACCTAACAGTTCCCTTCTAGAGTCTCCCCCTTTTAGAATTGAGTGGGACAAGCCTGCCCTCCACTGAGCATCCAAAGGCTTCAGCAGCCCAGGTACTGTGCCCTCTGTCTACCTGTAACGTCTATGCTTTTGCCAGGGTGATGAACGACTGGAGGGTGTGTTGTGAGGCATTGGGGGTTTTGCCCAGTGTGTTTTCGTGTGCCTTGCATCGTTCTACGTTCTAGTGCTGGGAGACTGCTCTGTGGATTAAATACATGTGAGACAAACATGGATCTCTCAGAAGCCTCATAAAACCTAGGCTGGTGTGGCAGCTGCTTGTAATTCAAGCACTTGAGAGGTACCGGCAGAGAACAGGGGCTCCCCAGGACAAGATGGCTCGTTAGAAAGTCCAAGTTCAGCAAGGGACCCTGCCTTCATAAATGCAGTGGAGAGTTGTGGAGAACGACACCTGTTGTCAACTTTAGGCTTCTATACACACACACACACACACACACACACACACACACACACACACACGCGTTTGAGCATCCTAGACTTCTACACACACACACACACACACACACACACACACACACACACACGTTTGAGCATCCTGCGTTCTAGGTGGAACTCTGTGACTATATGACCTCCAAGCTGTGCTTGAGTTTGAGAAGAGTGTTTGCTGGATAAAAATAAATAAATAAATAAATCACCTGCACACTTGCCTAGATCGTTACGGTTTACAAAGTATGAAGTGTGTTCCTCATAATGGACTAGTCCCGGAGATTTACAAGCAGACACAGGCACAACAGCCACACTCTTACTCCACGGTGAAAGGAAAAGGCTCTTGGCTGCTGTGTCTCTAAGCTCAGGTGGAATAGGCAGGGATGACAAGGTGTGGTGGCAGTAGACCACAGGCTGAAGACTCACACAGGAATGGACAGGAAGGATTCCCCAACTGGGCTCTGCTTGCCAGGGTGCTCAGTACCTGCTTGCGGGAGGACTCACTCACCACTTTTCCCTGTGGTCCTCCCCTTCTGCTCCTGTTCTCGCCCCCAGCTTTATCTCTGGTGCATTGCTGTCTGCACTGGGGTCATTTCTGCCCCTTGCTGAGATCTCCCCTGTATTCCTCACCTGCCTTATGGCTTCTGGTTGCCTTACTGTTCTGGCACAGGGGCTATTGGGCCCTATAACATGGCTTTGGGTGTTTTTTAAAATTTTGTGTATGGATATTTTGTCTGCCCGTATATCTGTGCACCACTGCATGCCTGGTGCCTGTGGAGGCCAGAAGAGGGTGTTGGGTCCTCTGAAACGGGAGTGACAGATAGTTGAGAGCTGGGAATCAAACCTGGACCCCCTGGAGGAGCAACCAGTGCCCTTAACTGATAGCTGCCTTTCCAGTGCCACAGTATGGTTTTCTTTTGTTTGTGGTGTGTGTGTGTGTGTGTGTGTATGTGTGTGTGTATGTGTGTGTGTGTGTGCATGTGCACACACGTACTCATATTGGGAGGAACCATAAAGTGATTTTAATTTCTTTTAAACTCAGAATGGAAATAAATATAGTCTATTCTGGATTATATTTTTCTTAAGAGGTGTTTTTTGTTTTGTTTGCAATGAAGGAAGGAACCCCCAAAGGCAAAAATGTCTCAGACTCATCTATTGCAAGTCAGAATGTAGCCTGAGGTGACTCCCTTGTTGAGACTGTGACAAAACGAGAGAAGCTCAGAGGCTTGGCGGAATTAGTCAAGACGGGCAAGAGTTAGCTCCAGGGCCTGGCTGAATGTGCCAACATCTGTTCATTTGGTGTTGTCCAGACAAGGAATGTGCCATCTTGGAAAAAAATGTTAGCTACATCTGAGATGCCATAGAATGTCTTTACAGGCATGCTTCCTGGAGCTAAGAGGAACGGCTCCATAAAACAGCTTAATAAGGAAGTCTAGCCTCGTTAAGGACAAGAGCTGGCTGGTGACCTCGCTGGATGTCTGGCAGTAGCCTACAGGACAGTGCGTGACCGTCTGTGTGAGGATGGGTGTCCTCTTTGAGACCCTTAGTTTAAGAATTAATAGTCTCAGGACTGCTGCTGTTCACTGGGTTTGTAACACTACCACCAACACTATTCTTCTTCAAACTGACCATCAGCTATGAACCAGGCGGCAACTGGGGAGAGTCAACACTTCAGTAACTTGGATACTGGTTGGAGCGATAACTGGCTGTCTAGGATGGTACCTAATCGATAGGAAATTTACCCCGAGATTACTGTTTATTTTAATGTTGTAATCTTTCTACTATACACGTATCATGTTTGATATTTCCATGATACTGATGGGATTAGCTGGTTCTACTGGTAGCTAGAAAGGCAGTTATGTGGGAGCTCTGTGAAGTCCAGTCTCTGGGAGCTAACCCTGCTTGACTCTGCTGATTCTGCTGTTTTTTTTTTTTGTTGTTGTTGTTGTTTTTTTTTTTTTTTTTTTTTTTTTTTTTTTTTTTTTTTTTTTTTTTTTGCTGTATCCAGGACAATAACAGGCAAGCCTAGGCCCTTCATCTACTCCCTGAGATCTAACGACAAATCTTCTGTTTCTCTAGCAAAAAGCCATAGTTTCCCTAGCTTCCACAAGGAACAAAGAGAGAGCCTGCTTTGTGGGTTTCCCGGGTTTCATGATTTTGAGCCATTTCTTAGCCTTGGGTTCCTCAGAGGGAAGTGCACTGTGGGGAGAAGCCACCCCAGGTGGGTGGGCACTTCCCTCTTAGCACGTAGACATTCCAGCATTGGCTATGCTATAGCTGTGCATTTCTGGGTCCCGCCTGACAGTTGGAGATGGATTATTTTAAATCAAAGATAAGAAGAGACTTTCTATGAGTTCATGATTTCACGGAGGAAGATGGGTGGGGACACAGACCTGGGCTAGGATTGTCCCTCAGGACAGAGGTTTTTCCTCACAGAAATTCTGTCTGAATCATTGCAAGAGCTTGTAGTTTTGTAAATGCATAACATCAGGGAGAGGAGAGTTCAGCTGGGTTCCTGCCCCAGCCTGCCGTTCCTGGCAGCCTTGGCTGTGCGTTGGCATTCCCAAAGTACCACTTAATGGAAGCTTTGTCAACTAACATAATTCTCAACTTCCTAGAATTTGGGGGCTGCTTCATCACTGGCAAAAAAAGAGAGGGTCATTTAAGTTTTTAATTCCAAAGTTACACCGATTTCCATCTCTAACTTTGTCCTGACATTTGATAATTTTTATTTACTTATGACAGGGTCTCATTATGTAGCCCTGGCTGGCCTGGAGCTGGCTGTGCAGTCCAGGCTGGCCTTGAACTCATAGAGACCCACCTGCTTTTGCCTCCTGGGTGCCGGGATTAAAGGCATGTGCCGCCATGCTCGACTCTCAGTTGTATATATAGTCAATGTGTGTGTTATGATTAGGCATAGGTATATACGCAATGATCTAGTCAAGGTAAATAACATTTTCATTCCTTAGACCCTTCTCAGAGTCTTGGTACCTACCAACTCTACTGGACCCAACTCATTGCCAACTCTACTGGACCCAACTCTACTGGACCCAACTCTACTGGATCCAACTCTACTGCACCCAACTCTATGGCACCCAACTTTATGGCACCCAACTCTGTGACACCCAACTATATGGCACCTTGTGCTGTGGAGCACAGGAATTAGTCCTTCCCCCACTGTATTTTGTCAGCTGTCAGGCAGCCTCTGTCTCTTCCCATCCCCCTGTATTTCTCAGCCTCTGGTAAGCACCCTTGTCACCCCTTGTATGAGGTCATGAGTGAGAACATGCCCACCTGCTGTTCTTAGGAACTGCTTTATACGTATTTTATGGCTAATGCTTTAAAAAAAAACTATCCAAATGACCCCCATGTGAGTTTCTTATGTATAAAGACAAAATGTGAAAAGAGTCTTCTACTCTGATTAGTTTTTATTTTCCTTTACACTTTATTTGGGTGGCGTTAGACCCACGTATAACTGCTCAGAGCTGTGGTCGGATGCACAGACAGATAAGGGCCAACCACGGTCAGTGACAGCAACCCACGGCCCTGACCTTATCTTCTAATGACACGTGACACACCCGTTCTTGTGACAGAGAGAATAATGAGGATATATGTTTTTCTTTCTAGCTTTTAATCTTAGGAATAAATGCTCCTATGTTCTGCTAAAAAATTATATATATATGTGTATATGTATATATATATGTATGTATATATATTAACTTTCTGTTACCCCATTTTCTATAAACTGTAAATTTTAAAATAAAGCAACATTGAAATTGCTGCAGAATGAGAAAGTCATGCCTTAGCCATTTATCTGACAGCACACAGGAGCCAAGCAGGTTTGAGGGCCGGGAAAACCAGAGTCCGGGTGCTCACATTGTGGGTTTAATATCCTCAACACCCAGAGGTGAGCTTGCTGCTCACTACGTTTGTTCACCTTAGAGCTTCATGACCACAGATGAGACACTGACCTGTAATTATGTCAGCTCATTGGCCACTGTGGCTGCTGCCTCTGATGCAGTCAAATAAGCCAGGCATTGCCGACAGACCTCTTTCCATTGGTTACAATCTGTTTGGTAACCTGTTAGGCCTGGTGGTATCCCCGATCAAAGGAGTTTCCCTGCAGTTTAAAGTGGGCCTTTCACTGGATCTGATCCTAGTACATTCTGGTCTGATTCGTGTGGTACTTTGCAGGGTCTAAGAGTGAGGTAGAACCCCTAATTATCTGAGGGCGTCCATCTCGGCAGATGGACAAGTGTTGGGTTAGTTTCCACTCAGATCCGTGCCCCAGCTGCAAGAACACAGAGGAGGGAAGGAACAGGCCTAGTTCTCCAGAAAGTGCCCGTAACAATGTCAAGCTTTAGACCCCGGAGTAACTGCTTCTAGGGAGAAGTGAGACGGCAGAGGCTTGCCCTGCTTCTAAAGTGAAGGGAGAATGTGCCAGTCAGTCAGTTCAACTGTGGCCCACTTAGACCCAACTGATAATTCAAATGCAAAGTGATATTTGGGGTGGGGGAGAGGAGGGGAAAGAGAAAGGCCAAACTGGCCATCAAAGAGTATAAGCGTTGAAACAGTGCTCTCTCTCTCACTCACTCTCTCTCTCACTCACTCTCACTCTCTCTTCCTCTCTTCCTCTTTCTCTCCTCTCTTCTCTCTCTTCTCTCTGCCTCCTCTCTTCTCTCTCTCTTCTCTTCTCCTCTCCCTCCCTCCCTCCCCCTCTCTCTCTTCCTCTCTCTTTTCTCTCTTCTCTCTCTTCTCTCTCTGCTCTCTCTCTCCTCCTCCTCCTCTTCCTCCTCCCCCTCCTCCTCCTCCTCCTCCTCCTCTTCTTCTTCTTCTTCTTCTTCTTCTTCTTCTTCTTCTTCTTCTTCTTCTTCTTCTTCTCCTCCTCCTCCTCCTCCTTCTCTCTCTCTCTCTCTCTCTCTCTCTCTCTCTCTCTCTCTCTCTCTCCTTTCTTTCTCCTCTCTCTCCTCTCTTTCCCTTCCATTTTGACTCTAGAAAATTACTGAACCAGGTATATCATTTGAAGACTACACTTTTCCTTTTTAGGGGACGTATATAACAAGATGAACAGCCATGTCTGTTAGCCCCCAGAGCTTAATGTGACCCTTCAGGCATCAGTGGCCTGCCTGGGCAGCCAAGGACGGGCCTGAGAGGCCGCCACTCACCCCCACACAAACTCCTCTCCTGAGCCATTCCACAGTCCACTGGCAGAGGGAGAGGGTGGGAATGCCAGCCAGCAAGAGCAGTTTACTACAGAGCCGCTTTACAACACTGGCAATAACGGAGAAAAGTCCTTGCCGGGAGAGCCCGCTGGTTCTCGACTGACCTTCTCTTGGCCTCATAAGGATCTTCCTTGGTATTCCTTTAAAACACCAAGCCTAAGCCGCATGCATGCACACACTCATGTGTGACCAATTAACTGGCTCAACCAGAACACCAGACATGAATCTCATCTTCTTTTCTCCAATAAACATTTTACAATTGAAAGCGAGCCTCAAACGGAAATCTCAGAGAGAGAAAAAGGGAAGGGAAGCCCAGGGCTCCTGTACCTCACCTGGCTTCGCGTCTGGAGGAGCTGGGAACCACTTCAGGCAGACACCCTCTCTCTCTTCCTCCCTCGGATGCTTTTCTTCTAGAAGTTTGCCCTGGCACTTTTTTTTTTAAATTCAGACCCAGTCAAGGTGTGTTAAAGCTGAGTGATCGTTCAAAAATGTTCGCTTCTTCTCTCCCTTCTGTTTCCTTCAGCGCTTTCCTTCAAAAAACAAGTCCTGACAAAGGTGCGCCGTGGTTTGCAGCCTCACTCCACCCTTCCAATTATCTGACACTTGCTGGATTTAAAAAAAAAAAAATCTGCCTTCAGGAACCACACTTTATAGACGGGCAGAAAACTTCCCCTGCCAGCTCAGGTAGATTAACCATTTATAGACCTGCGGGAAAAGGGGAACAAAAGGCTGACCCATGGGAAATACCCTTCACAACTCCTCCCCACCCTCACAGCTGAAGACTAACCATAACCATAACCCAGCAATTCCTAGAAATTCCCTACTGGCAGTACAGAGTACCTGAGTCTCAGCCCCCACGTGTCCAGTAACATCTCTGCTCACAAGGACCTGTGGCCAAGGTTCCTGAGCTCTGGGCTCTGAGCTCTGAGCTCTGGAAGAGCCATGAAGAATGTATGCTAAAGATCTGATTCTCCCAGCTGTCCCTTTGACCTCTTTCTTCCATCCTGGCCAAGCCAGACCCCACACACTTGGGTCAAACAGCAAACTGATTGATGATGTATCGGTAGATGCCTGAGACTGAAGAGGTTGAGTAGCTGGTGGGATGAAGGAGGTCATTCCATCTATGAGGATGGCTAAAAGAAAGCAGAATGTGGGCAATGGGCATTCAGCCATCCATGATGGAAAAAGATGCTCGTGGAAACGAGTAGGGACCATCTGGTCCTCCAAACCAAGTGATCAGACAATCCCTCATTTCTTATTGGAAGGCCACCAGTCAGAGTGGGTCAGGTCCCGTCACAATGTCCCCATTTTAAATCAATCACTTATTTAAAGGCTTTTAAAATGCCAATACAGATACATTCCTGAGATGCTGAGGGCTAAGACTTTGCACGGGACTTGGGTGGGGGCACGTCTTGCAATTTGGTTGTCAAGAAAGCAATATGTAAGGTGATACCATTAGGAATGCGACAACTATTTTTTTTTAAAAAAGTAGTTCTGGATACTGTGAGTGAGGAAGCATAAAGGTATACTTAATCTTGAGCAGGGCTAGTAAGTGACACTTAGAGATGGCATAAATGACGGGAAGACCTAGAGTATTCTAGAGCTTTGGACAGAGAGCAAGGCAGCCGAGAAGACTCTGAAATGGGGCAGTCATGACCGTTGGAGGAGCAGGGGTGAGGCCAGATTGTGTATGGACTCTGTACAGATTGTGCACAGAGAGAAGGCCGTGGTGGTGGCAGGCGAGGATGGGAGAGCGAGGTTCCCTCTTCGCACAGGGCTTCAGGGGTCCCAATAGCTTTGGTACCTGAAAAGTGTTCTTAAACTTATGGTCATTACAGGTGCTCTCTAAGAGCTTGGAGTGTGGGTCCAGGGGGAAGAACAGCGGTGGCACTAATCTAATTTCTCATGGGACCTATTATATGCCAATTATTTCACACGAATTCTCTTATTCAATCCCTGTAGTAATCCGTTCATTTACTTACTCTCTCTCTCTCTCTCTCTCTCTCTCTCTCTCTCCTCTCTTTAGGGATTTGCACATGTCAAGGCTCACACAAGGAGGTCAGATTGGGAGTCAGTTCTCCCCTATCATGTGGGTTTTGGGGTCTGAACTCTGGCTGTCAGGCTTGGCAGCACTTCTGCTTGCTGAGCCGGTCACTGGTCTTGTCCTCATTTTTATAGCAGAGAAAGGGAAAGTTCTGAGCCTGTTAATCAGATCAAAGGGTTGTGGGTTTTTTTGTTTTGTTTTTGTTTTTTTAATCTCACAGATGGCTGAACCTCTGTTCCACTTGACCTCTGAACCCTTATAGATTGTTAAATATGTTGATAGTTTTGTTTTGAGGTAGGGTCTCATAATGTAGACCTGGTTAGTCTAAAACTTGCTGTGTAGACCAGGCTGGCATGGACCTCCTACAGATTCTGCCTGCTTCTAAAGCAGGCAGCATTGTGCCTGGTGCACCCACAAATTTTGAAAAGGAGGAAAATAGGCATTATCATTGAAATGAGACTGATTACAAAGGACAACCTAAGATAAAAACTCAGACTGTGCAAACGGAGGGCTTTTTTTCAGTCAGTAACACTATGAGAGTGATGTGACTCATTGATACTAAAAGTCGGTAGAAACCTGTTCATTAAGACAACTATTTAGCCACGGCTACTATATAAAACATGCTAAGCAACCATTGCATAAACGTGGCTGGGACTTCCACTCTCTGGAACCTACAGTATTATTGATATTCTCCACAGTTCATGGAAAATCAGGTCATTGAACTCTCTGGGCAGGTAACAAGCCTGTGTGCACATACGAGCACACACGGTCCTACATGTTTGTGTACGTGTGGGTATGTCATGCTTGCAGACCCTGCACTAGGTGCTTTGGGGGAGAAGAAAAAGAAAATTCAGTATTCACTCTCTACACCCCCAGAGTTCTTAGTTCACAGCTCTTGACAAAACTGCGTATGAGACTTACCTTGGTGCACGAAGAGAAAGAGGCTGTGTTCTGTTAGTATTCATATGTGAAACTCTTGGTTAGAAATGTTTTCGAATAAGCAGAAAATGAAGGGATTCCTGTTGAAATGAGGAAGCCGAGAGCCTGCTTTCGGAAACAGAAGTGACTCAGACACCGGAGGGAAAGGTGTCCATCTCCCCTGACTACAACCGGAGCCATGCAAGGGAGTCACCGATCGATTTTTTTAAAAGGTGGATTTATTTTCCTCCTATGCACACGAGCGTTTTGCCTGCACTAGGGTACCACACGCACGAGGTACCTTCTGAGGCCAGAAGATGGAGTTGGATGCCCCTAGAACTGGAGTTGCTGATGGCCATGAGACATTTTGTGGGTGCTGGAAACCCACCCTGGGCCCTGGACAGCAATTGCTCTAACCACTGATCCCCACAGCCTGACAATGATTACTTTTTGATTAGCTAGGAGTCAAATCCAAGTTCCTCAAACAGATATTTCTGAAATTATCTAATAACTTTTAAAACAGGCTGAGGAGAGGGCTGGAGAGATGGTTCAGCGGGTAAGAGCACTAACTGCTCTTCTGAAGGTCCTGAGTTCAAATCCCAGCAATCACATGATGGCTCACAAACGCCTGTAATTAGATCTGATGCCCTATTCTGGAAAATAGGCTGAGGGGAAAGGATGGCTGCTCACATGTGGTGCAGGCAGACAGCAGGTAGACCAGACTTCTTACAAGCTGAGCAGCATGAGAGCAGTTAGATTCTGCAGTCTGTGGCGGACACGTTTCTGAACTGTGACAGAGAACCCCAGGCTTGGTGGCCTGGGTGAGTGAGCATCTCCTGAATTCCGTGCACACACGTTTTCCTTTACTTGTTTGCTCTTGATGACTGTATCCTGCAGGTTCCACTTCGCATAAAAGCATCGGTCAGTGGTGATGTTTATAGCACTTTCATGCAAAGACCTTAAGTTCTGGGGACTCATTTGCACACTGCTTCTGAGAGAAAAATTATAAGAAAAAGGGCATTCACTGGGGAGGTAGAGGCAATTGGATCTCTGTGAGTTCAAGGCCAGCCTGGACTACAGAGTGAGTTTCAAGACAGCCAGGGCTACACAGGGGAACCCAGGGTGGGGGTAAAAAAGTAAAAGGCACCAAGAAGGGAAGGTGGGGGCGGGGATGGGAGTGAACAAAATCGTTTAAAAATTTTTGAATATATTTTGTGAAACCACTCCAATATTATATCTTATGCTCCAACTCTTAGCCACTGATTTTAAAAGAACCAATTCACATGTCTTAAAGATAACACAAAAATTACTTGGGCTTTGCTATTGTTGCTACTGGGATTGAATGACAATTCGCTTACCCAGTCTTCCATGGTGACCATGGTTTCTGGGTAACAGAACGTATCTATAAAGAACTATGATAAGGACATATCTTACAGTTTGTGGAGAAGTGTGGCTACAGGAAGGATGTGAGACTGTCACCAAGAATAGTCTCCCTTTCCACGTGACTTGAGGTCTTCCCTCCTCTATAGCGTACCCTGAATTGTCTGTCCCCAGCTGTGCTCCTAGCTTCCTTTATTATAATAACAAACTGGTTTCCAATTCTAACCCCAGATCTATTCATTCACATATCCACACTAACCTCACACATATTTGCTGACCAACCGAGGAAGCCTCCGCCTACTGAGCCTGGACCAGGAACAAGTCGTTGGGTTCCTGCATGCATCAGCCGAGGTGGACTTCAGTTGTACAGATTTGGATCTATTCACTATGCATATACGGCGGCACAGGAGAGAGCGTACATGTTCAGAACTCTGGGGAGTCCTGTAGGTTGGGATACCGCTGGAGCTGGATTGGGCTAGGTGGCTGCTAGAAAGTGAGGTTGAGAAAGAACTTCTAGAACGGGGTACAGATAGGGCTTGGAGGACAGATCAGCATAGTGTGAGCACGGAGATTAGAGGGAGCAGGCTAGAAGGCTTGGATGTGGCAGTCCGATGGTTCCAGAGGTGAGGGGGTTACTGAAGGTGGAAATGGAGCAACAAGCTTTCTGCTGAGGAATAAATGCCGCTAACAGAACAGGGCGAAGCCCGACACAGTGGGACAATGCGGTGAGGAAATGGTCAGAGACAAAAGAAGGGCCTGGAAGAGAGCTCACTTGGCAACACACCTGCCATTCAAACTTGAGGGTCCAATGGGAATCCAGACAAAAAAAGCCTGCGCATGGCTCCTGCCTGTAATCCTAACGCTAAGGAGGCTGAACCAGGAGGATCCCTGGAGTTGGCTGGCCAGCCTGTCTAGCCAAATAAGTGAGGTCCAGGTTCAGAGCGAGGCTCTGTTTCAAAACAGAGTGAAAGGCTAGAGCCATGGCTCAGCAGGTCATCCGTGGGAGTCACATGACAGGAGGGAGGAGAAAACTGACTTCTTCGCATGTTGTCTGCGACGTCTGTGTGCCCACACTCTTGCGCACAAAACACACACACACACACACACACACACACACACACACACACACACACGTACACCTACGCATGCACGCACAAACAGATAAATAGATTAAATAATGGAATTTTTAAAAACGTGGAGAGCAATTAAGGTAGGTAGCCTGTGTCGACTTCTGCCCATGTATGACCTCATGCATGTGCACGCCAGGCACATAGGCACACACACATGAACATAATTAATTAAAAAGGAGCTCACTATGGGAGGCAGTAGCAGTGAGGCTGGACAGATAGACAGCAGTACTTAGTGATGGCTTCTGGGCTACAGAAGACACCAGCCGCTGGGGGAATGCTGGGATTTTTCCAAACCGATAGAGACCGCCCGCCAACCACAGCTATTTCCTTTCCCTGCCAAGTTACTTCCTTCAAGCCTCCCCGTGTTGGCGCTTACCTTCCAGGGGCATGAAAACAATAACGAGATTATTACGTCTGCTTCCAGTCTTCTTTTGTTCACTCCCTATCACAGCGAGCATGAGAGACTTAAAAATGGCCCAGTTTTCTGCCTCGAAGAACTTCAGAACTAAGCAATAGAATAATATTAGACCATGTCAGGTGTAGGTGACACTTCTAAGCGGTTGGAAACCACCATGTGCTATTTCTGACACATACCCTGCAAATGCTCCGACATTTATTTCTAATTATTTAACATTCATGCTCTTTGAACGCAAGAGCTTAGTATACTCAAGAAAAATGTGTGGGCCTTAGCAGTTGCCTGCTTTTGCTATGGCCAGAGCCTGGCCCACGAAGGTCATTGTTAGAAACTTAATCTCAGAGCGGTGTTGAGAGGTGAAGACCCTTCAGAGATGATTCGGCCACAGGGAATCCACCCTCATGATCGGATCGGTGCCATCTTTGGTTAGCAAGTTCCACCCAGGAGTAAGCTCGGCCTCTCTCTTTTCCTCCTGCCCATGTGATGTGCTCTGTCATGTAAGGAGACTCTCACCAGGGTCTGCTCCCCCAACCTTGGACTTCCAGAGAGACAAATCCTTTTCTTTACAAATTACCCAGTTTCTGGTATTCTGCTATAGACGCACAAAAAACAGATCTTGAAGACTCATTTTATGATCTGATAAATGATTCTTTCATTATTCGAGGAAGAAAGAAGACGCTTGGGCCTGCCAGGACTAGGAGCTGTTGGTGGCCTTGAGCTCAGCAGAGTGCTTCTGCCCACCCTGGGGGAGTTAAGCCTCCAGGGCAGGCAACTCCTCCTCATGTTGTTTGCTCAAAAATGTCACAGGAGCCTGTCAGCTTGGAAAGCTCAGGACAGGGAAAGATGTGCTCTCAGAACCGGGGAGTTATCTCACGAAAGTTGTTTGAAATGTGTCTTCTGCTTGGTCCCTACTGGGGAACAAGAACTGAAAACAGTTCAACGGGACAGCAGGAAGCTGCGTGACAGCTGGAATAATTACCAGAGCTTCATGCTTTTAGGCCAAAAAACTGCAAAGCCTGAGTCAGGCGGCGACCATTCCCTGGTGCTGCAGGCCATGATTCAGGAGCTGGGCCTGCCCTTCGAAGACATGTTCACACAAAGACTCTCTTCATTAACACGAAGGCCGCACCCTATTATCTATCCTGTGGTTGGCAGTGTATTCCCCACGGGTATGTCTCCAGTGCATAGACTCAGGCTGAGATTCAGGTCTCAGAGTCAGACACACCCATCAACTCAACATGCTACCGGTTAGCAACCCTCATCTAGAAGTCCCTGACCTAATTACACCAGTGGTCTCTGACTTGGGGGACCCTGGTGCTTCCGTGGGCAGCGGTGAGGTGGGTGAGGTGCCACTCGGTTGTTGACATTTAGGAAAAGCCAACCTCTCGGATGTTAAGGGAGTTTGCTTATGTGGTTGGTTTTGTTGTTGGGGACTGGGCCCAGTGTTTACCTGTTCTACCACTGAGCTACGACCTTAGGCCCTGGGGATTTTAGCAAATGCTTGTCACTGTGCAACTAACGGGCCACAGCATTTAAGATGCACAGAATTAATTTCCTGACACCCACAAATTCACCTCTGTTCCACTTTAGTTTGTTGCTCTCTCCAGCCTCTGACGGATAAGGATCTGGTTCAAGTCTCTGGCTTTGCCTTTTTCAGAATGCTATTTACATGGACTAAACAGTATAATAGCCTTTCTGTCAATATCTGAGGTCCATCCATGTTCTAGTATGTGTCGCTAGGCTGACTTTGCTATGGAGTAATTTCCTATTGTTTGACATATATTTATTTGGTGGGGGGTGGGGGGGGGGAGTTGAGGCAGGGTTTCTTGTCTAGCCCTGGCTATCCTGGAACTCACACTGTAGACAGGCTGGCCTTGACCTTAGAAATCTGCCTGCCTCTGCCTCTAAAGTGTTTGGGATTAAAGGCATGTGCCACCACTGCCTGGTATTGGTATATATTTTTAATACATGTTCTTATACTGATGGACACTGGATTGTATCAGTTATCTTGGATAAGTACCTTGAAGTGTAAGGATGGGCCAGGTAAATATGTATTTATCTTCATACGACAACAGAATTTTGTACTGTACTATTGGGATTCAGAAAACGACACCTCAAATTGTGGTACTTTGATGTTTTCACATGCTGAACCAGAAAAGAAAAAAAATCTTAGACTCAAGGTTTTTGACCTCTAGCTCCCCTCTCCGATTAGGGACAGCCTTGGTGTGGAAAGTGATATTTCATCATGTATTACGCCCTCCAGATTGAACTAAAAGGACACATTTGCTTTCTGTTTCCACCTTCAGGTTCCACTTTATATTATAGAAAAAGAGGCTAAGAACTGCAACCATACACACAGTGCCTGTCCCCCAGGCTCATTCAGATTCCAAGGACAATGATTTTACAAGCTAATTTCTGTCCCAGGGTCCATTTTCTCTCTTGACCATTATTTCCTGTCCTTCTGAATTGCCTATATCCCCACATGTCCTTTTCCCCTGTGACGAGATCATTACACATGGGACTCTGACTGGCTTCGTGTGTAATCACACTGCGGTGATTCACTCCTCTGCAAGTTACAACATCTGTGTATCTTTTCTCCCGTTGATTTATTGGCGTGCTGTTCCAGCAAACCTTCAGAGGGCAAAACAAATGTTTTCCTTTTCTCCCCACAGTCTGCTTTCTCTCCCTAAGAGCGATGTGAAGGAATTCTAAGTGTCCCACATCCTCGTCAGCTCTTGGAATTATCTGTTTGATTTTATCCATTCCGGTCACCGTGCCGTGGCATTTTGTTATCATTTTAATGTATAGTTCTGCAGTGAGTCGACGTGGATCATCTTTCCATAGGATGATTTGCTATTCACCTATGTTTTCTGGTGAGGTCTTTGCAAGGGTTTGTTTGTTTGTTTTTTGAGACAGGGTTTCTCTGTGTGGTTCTGGCTGTCCTGGAACTCACTCTGAGGCCAAGCTGGCCTTAACTCTGAGATTAAAGGTGTGTGCCACCACCACTCAGCGAGCCAGAGATTGTGTCTATTTAGAAACTGGATTGTTTTAGTGTTGTTGAAATTTTATACTCCTTTATACATTCTGCATATACGTTCCTTACTGGATATCTAGTAATATTTGCTGTCTATGCTTGCTGTTTTCCTAACAAGGTCTCCTGAAAACATGGTCTCATTTCTTTTTTTTTTTCTTTCTTTTTTTTTTTTTTTTTGCTATTATGAATCCTACCATTGTCATGGTGTATAAGAAATCTTTGCTTAATTAACAAAGTTGACAAGATTTTTTTGGATATATTTCCTTATAGAAGTGTTATCATTTTTGTCTTCAAAGAACCCGAGTCAGCATTCTTTGTCTTATCTCGTTACTTTTCTCAGACCAGGCCTTGATGGATGCTTGTGCTAAGCTTTCCGTCGCTGGGACAGAATGCAGGAAAACAACTTAAGTGAGAAGCTGTTGTCTTGACTTTACCCATGGCAGCCGCCCTGGTGGATCCGGTTTGCGGTGAGACCATACCTCACCATGGCTGGGGCGATAGTAGGACAAAAGTTGAAATCATGGCAGCCCAGAAGCGCATGCGCACACACACAGACTGTGCCTTCGCTAGTGAACTCTCTCCTTTCCTTCCTTTGAGCTCATCGTGGGATAATGCCATTCATCTTCAGGGCGGGGCTTCTCACCATGGTTAATCCTCTTTGGAAATGCCCCCATCCAGAGATATGGTTTCTGATCTCCTAAGCCTCTCAATCCAAGCCAGTCAAAGATCAAACTTAACCATCCAAGTTTAGCCCTTGTAAACTTAATACCTAATTACATCCCCTTAAATTGTAACATCTCGCCCCTGGACCTCAAAAGGCTCCCGTTAATCTTGTAATGCAAAATTCATTCAGTCTATCTCGAAGAGCCCTCGCTGGCTTAACAATTCCAACATCGCTCAGACTCTCCTCTGAGACACAAAGCAAACATTTCCCATGAGTTCTTGTAAGCTTCAAAAAGAAATACAAATACCTGTACTGCATACAGTGGCACAGAGTAAACATGTCTATTCCAGAGAAGGGAATGGAAGACAAAGAAGAAAAGTATCAGACCAAAGCAAAACCAAAACCCTGCATGGAAAAAAAAAATCAAATCCTGTGGCAGCATGTCCAGCACCCATGGCCCATGGTATTGTGACGAGGGCTTTGATGGGCTTGGGACTTCCTGCCCTAAGTCCCACCCCTACGGCTTTGCTGGCTGTAGGCCACTCGCTTGTGGCAGACAATCCCTTCTACATTCTACATTTGGCTTCTATTTGATGAACCTAATCTCTTTGACAGCCACACTCTCTCCTTGGCCTCAACTTCACACATCTCCCCCTCCAAACCTTTTTTCTCTTCTTAGTGCTAATATTTCCCACTGTAAAGTTGGGTAAATAAATACCCAGGCCACAGCCAGAATGCCAAGCTGCCTCAAAATTCCTTCCACCAGTTTAATTAGTCCAACACCTTTAAATCCAACCTCCCACAGAGTGTCAGAGTACAGATAAAATGGAGACAAGTCCTTTCCTTAATGTAACACAAATAGCCTCGAGTCCGAATGGAGTCTGCATTGCCATCTGAAACCTCATGAGCACGGTCTAGGTTTCCATGGGCATTCTGATCTTGAGTTCCTCCTAGAATTGACTGTGAGGCTGCACAGTTAGCATTCTAGGCTCCCCTTAGCCCACATTTCCAAAAATTCAAAATTCCTCTGGCAAACTACTTCTAAACTACCCTACTAGGTTGTCACAGTGGTGACCTACTTCTGTTGTGAATTTTCTGTGCTAGTCTGACTTTCTGTGGCTGTGAGGCATATTGCTGAGGAGTAACTTAAAGGAAGAAGGGTTTATCTTGGCTCACGTTCTCACCGGGTTCAGTCTTCTAGTTTCCTGGTTCTGTTTGAGGCCACTGGATATCATGGCAGCAAGGCATGGTGAGGAAGAGCTAGTCACTGCCAGGTACATGGCAGGGGGAGACAGAGAGAGGCAGACAGGCAGACAGGCAGACAGATAGACAGACAGACACAGACAGGCAGGCAGGCAGGCAGACAGACAGACACAGACAGGCAGGCAGGCATACACACACATGCTGCTCACATTCCAATATTTCCCCCTTAGTTAGCCCTTTCTAGAAATGTTTTCATAGACACCTCCAGAGAAATACTTTACTAATGCCTCAGGCCCTCTCAATCCAATCAAGTTGACAATCTTGATTAGTCATCAATAGCTCAGGCTGGTCTTGAGCTCACAATCTTCCTTAGCCTCTCAAGTAGGAAGATTAAAATCATTAGCTACCATATCTGGATCCTTCACACATACAGGTATTTTGTGTGCCTGGCAAAAAAAAAAACCCAAAACAACAACAACAACAACAAAAAAAACCCCTACTTTTAAAAAGGTCACACATGGGGCTGGAGAGATGGCTCAGTGCTCTTCCAGAGGACCTAAGTTCAATTCCCAGCAACCCCATGGTGGCTCACAACCATCTGTAGTGGGATCTGATGCCCTCTTCTGGTGTGTCTGAGGACAGCGACAGTATGCTCATATACATAAAATAATTTCTTTTAAAAAAAGTCACATATGAGACATGCTTTGTTTATTTGCACATTTCATAATTATCTTGTTTTTGAAAATTTAGCATTTCAATTAATATAGCAACTCTGAATATCAGACTCACCATTGCCTGCTCAGGCTCTGTGGTTACTAATTGCTGCTTTTTATTTTATTTATGAGCACTGTCAGTTAGGTGACAAAGTTTCTATTCTTTGTTGTGTATGGCCCCAAAGTCTCTGCACAGGTTACTTAACATGAGCAAATTCTTATACAGAGATTTTCTTAAATGCAGAAACCAGCAAACATCCCCGTGTTTGTTAAGGAGTCCGTGCATGTAGTACATACAGTGTGCGCTCAGCGCTCACCCAGGGAGCTGACTGCTCCAGGGTAACCTTCACTGCCCGCTTTCACGGAGCCTTACAACTATCCTGGAGAAACACGAAAGGCTGATACTATTGTTGTCGTTGGATGTTTTCACTTGCTATCCTCCTCTTGCAGTGATATACCTTCGTGGCTGTGGTACTTTAGCAGATCCACATTATATCCCATAATAATGTCTAAATAAAGAAAAAGGCTCTTAGAGCAATTTTAAAAGTGACAAGTTTTCTTTATCCTGACTAGCTCTCAAATAAATGAGACAGAGACTATTAATTTATTAGCAAGCTTTATGGCACAATAACTGAGCAGTAATTAATCTAATCCTCTAAATTAATCTGGCTACCTCCCAGCCAAAATCCCTGTGATATTTGCATTTTAGTATTGATCTGGCTCTGTCTGCTTCAGGTGTGTTTTCATCTTGGCTCCTGGACCCTTTCCTCAATTCGAATTCTCTCTTCCTTCTCCTCCTCCTTCTCTTCCTCCTCTTTCTTCTTCTTCTTCTTCTTCTTCTTCTTCTTCTTCTTCTTCTTCTTCTTCTTCTTCTTCTTCTTCTTCTTCTTCTCCTCCTCCTCCTCCTCCTCCTCCTCCTTCTCTTTCTCCTCCTCCTCCTCCTTCCTTCTCCTTCCTTCTCTCTCTCTCTCTCTCTCTCTCTCTCTCTCTCTCTCTCTCTCTCCCTCTCTCTCTCCCCCACCCCTCCAGGCTGGGGTCAAAAGCCAGCCCTATCCTCTCCTCTGCTCAGCCATTGGCTGATCAGCTTTTATTGACAACCAGAGAATAAGTAGGGAGCACTGTTTACATAGTTTACAAAGCAGAAGATACTTAGAATAAGCATTAGAATACCATGTCCAGATTGCAACCAGGCATGGGGCAGAGAGATCAGCATTTGAATAATACAAGGATGATCTTTACACAGTACACAACAACATTATGCCTTTATGTCTTCTTAGAAGCCATTAGCCTCCCTTAAAGGCCCATGTCAGCTAAGAAATGGATCATGCTTATTTCTAAGTCCTTCACTAATAAGGACAATGGCTTGTGTGGAGGGAAAATGAAATGAATGGTTCTGCAATGCTGGAGGTGTTATAATTCCAGACCATAAGTTATACAACAGAGCCTTAGTGACAAAGACAAAGAGAAAAAAGATACAATGGAAAAAAATCTCTCTGTTTTAGTCAGGGTTTCTATTCCTATACAAAACATCCTGACCAAGAAGCAAGCTGAGGAGGAAAGGATTTATTCAGCTTACACTTCCACACTGCTGTTCATCACCAAAGGAAGTCAAAACTGGAAATCAAGCAGGTCAGGAAGCAGGAGCTGATGCAGAGGCCATGGAGGGATGTTTCTTAATGGCTTGCTTCCCCGGCCTTGCTCAGCTTGCTTTCTTAGGGAACCCAAGACTAGCAGCCCAGGGATGGCACCACCCACAATGGGCTCTCCCACCCTTGATCATTAATTGAGAAAATGCCTTACAGCTGGATCTCATGGAGGCCTTTCCTCAAGGGGAGCTCCTTTCTCTGTGATAACTCTAGCTTGTGCCAAGTTGACACACAAAACCAGCCAGTATGCCCTCATTATAAAATAAGTGGTGTTAACCTCAATATAAATATTTATAATACTTTCATGTAATTTGTAAGTGTATCCTAAATAAGGTTCAAGTGGTTATTAGTAAAGGCAGGCCTGGTGGCTCACACCTGTAATTCCAGAACTTGGGAGGAAGAGGCAAGAGAATTGAAGTTCAATGCCACCTTTGGCTGTATAATGAATTCAAGGCCATCCTACGCTTCAGAAGATCCCGTTTCAAATAAAACAAAACAAAGTGATTAGTAATATACCGACACAAGTTAAATTATAACATTTAAATGGGCGATTTTGGAGGCAAGGGGACAATTTTAACTGAAAACCAGATCGAGCCTGGGCATTGCTAGGAAGAGACTTCCCAGCTGCCTGCAGCCACGCCCACATCCGGCAGAGGCGCCCTCCCTTTCTTTAGGACTTTATTGTAAACACTCTATAATGTTTTGCCTTTTCTTTCTTCTGTAAATGAGCAAAGTCACCTGAGTGGGACCCTTGGGTGGCAGTAGATAGACCCTTTATCCCTGGCAGACCTGAGCCACGTACCCTCTTTACTGCTAACTGGACTGACCGCTTACCCTTGTTGTTGCCTGGCTAATTTGGACTTTGGACAGTCACTCTGTGAACACTCCTGATATCTGTAGAGGAAGACATGATTCGGTCCCGATTACTCCAGACAGCCTACACCTGCTTTAGAAAGCAGGGTTCCAAGCACGACAAGCCTTGACATGACTCCAGGTCACTCTGCCCATTTTCCCCTAAGCCAAACAGGGAACACACCCTGTAGTGGGCCACAGAAGGCCTGTGATTGGTGCAAGCACACTATTTCATTTGCATGAAAGACTGCTGGGATTGGTGCCAACACTTTAACCCCACCCACTCCTGACTTATTTATTTTTCCAGTCAGCTGGGAGACCCCTTGCTGCCCCATCATCTAGTGGTGCAGCATTCAAGCCACGAAAGCCCTCAGAATGGTTTTTCTTTGTCTACTTTTGATTTTCATCATAAGTAGAGAGGGCGGAGATGATAGTTCAGCGGGAAACAGTTGAACAGTAGAAATATAATGGCGGCAGCTATGATGGCAAGCGAGCAATTCCAGACAATGGCTCCGGGCAAAGATGGTAGAATGAGGCAAAGAAGGCAGAGGGAGAGAAAGTGTGGTAGACAAACAGAGGAGGCTGTGAGAGCTAAAGATGGGGCTCGTGATACCATGGTTCATGAGCTGTAACACTAGGGCCAAGCGCCCTGACACACAAGGCTCAAGAGCTGCAATGCTAGCTGCTTCTATGAGCTGTGGATTCCAGCATCCATAACTTTGAACTATAGCACTAGCTGGTAGCAACAGCTATAGCTGTTAGTTGCTGTTGCAGCAAGTCCAGGATTTGGTAGCTACTGAATACCACAGGCCACTGGCAATCAAACCTCAGAGCAAAACGCCTGCAACCTGAGCGTTTAGAAACACAAGTCTTTGCCCTACAGCCTGGAGCCGTAAGCCTTTTAGTTCTCAGTGGCTATGAGCTTTTGAGTCTGTCAGTCTAGCTCATAAGCTCTTGGCATTGAAGGACCCTAGTCTGCCAATATTAGAAGAGTGATTCCTTTCCTAGGTGTGACTTCAGAGTAGAGGGAAAAGACTTCAGCCAGCTGCTGGGACCTTATTGAAGGAAGTCCCATCTTTCCCCAGGCTTGTTCCTGATCCTGCAACATGCATGGGGAGAAATGTAATGAGGTTATTGGCAGACTATTCTTCAGCCAAAAGATTGGTATGCACCAAAGTAAAGAAAACTAACACCAGAAGAGCTGCCACTCACAGGCAAGACCAGCTGGAGCAGCTTGTCATCAACAGAGCTTCAAAGGTTAAGGTCACATTGAAGACCTATGGAGACCATCCTGGCTGGTCGGCCCCATGAAGAGAGGGGCTGGCGTTTCCCACTCCTCTACATGGAGTAGATCTGACCACTTTCCTTTGTATATCCTCAGGACCTTCCCAAACTCTAACATCCTGGCTTCTAACACTTTCAGTTTCCTTAAAGCCCCAGGAGAAATGCTTTTAGTTTTCTCTTTCCCTGTATTCTTAATTACAGGCATCACACATACTCTATCCAATACAAATTTCTTTCCCAAAGATGTCTGATTAGCATTTCTGACTTGTCCTGCCCACCTCCATGGACGTCTCAGTGACAGTCAATCTCAACATGCTAAAGATGGGACTCGTGGCTTCTCTCCACTCCCCTCAACGGTGCTCCCGCTGTTGTAGTCATCTGTTTACCTGTGGGTCATGTGCACTGAGCTTACTGCATGAACTATTGCTAGTGGGAGTAAGGGGAGGAGACAGGGAAGAGCATGAAGAGAGACAGTAGCATTAGGAAGAGCATTAGGAGATACAGTAGCATTAGGGAGAACATGAAGAAATACAGTAACATTAGGAAGAGTATGAGAGATAGAGTAACATTAGGGAGAGTATGAAGAGATACAGTAGCATTAGCCAGGTGATGGTGGCACACAGCCTCAGCTCTAGGGAAGGAGAGGCAGGTGTTTGAGGCCAGTCTGGTCTACAGAGCAAGCTCCAGCACAGCCAGGGCCACATAAAGGCCACAAAATCAAGCTGGGGTGGGGCTGGGGAAGGTGGGAGTGAGGGGAGGGAAGTTGACTAGGAGGGAACGAAGAGCATTTTAGGTTGGAGTTCCCCAAATTTGAAGGGGTAGGGTAAATTCAAGAACCTTCCCAAAGGAGACCTAGAATATGTGTTCACTTCCCTTACTTCCTTTCTGGCATTTTTTTCTTCAACTTCATCCAGTAGGTTAGGCTTTAGAGAGTGTGATGGGACAAAGGGCTTGAGAGCATGGTTCAAGACATGATGAAGACAGGCATCAGGAGCTGAGTTCATTTCCACTATGGAGTGTGAGTTTGTATAATAGTTGTTATGATGGGAAAGTGTGACCAGGCCCTTGCTTCTAACCTGTCAAGTTCTTTCCTTGACACTGGGAGTGGAACCCAGGGCCTCCTACATATCAGGCAGATGCTGTACCTCTGAGCTATACCCTGCCCCAGCCTCCTGCTTCAGATCATGATCCGAAGTGAAGATCTGGCTTTCCCACAGGGACCACCCCCCCCCCTGTTTTGCCGTAGGAAGGTAAAGAAACAAGCTCCTGCTTGCCTTTTGGGTCCTGGAGTTTTTACAACCGTGTAACTGCTTGTTATGTTTTCTTTAGGCCCTCTGTTGCCAGCTCATTTAAAGTTTGATGCGCTAATCTTTTTGAATGATGACAGGTCAGAACTGTAACCTCGAGACATTTTCAGGTAAAGGCAAGACACGGGCACTCCTTGATTTTGTTTGTGGGAAGTCTGTTCTAGCCCACGGGGAAACAGGCCCATCACCGGAAGGGAATTGGAAAAGCCATACTGGCATCTGGTAGTTTTGAGGGGTGCTTAGAACTATGGATAGAACCTTTTTCAGAGAAGTAATTTTCAGTATTTGTTTGTAAATGGGGCTTAGAGAGCGCCTGGTTTGTAAGCTGCCTAAGTAAGCACTATTTTGTGTTGATCTACTCACCAGCTTTCTGGGATGGCTGGATTTCTTTTTCTTTTTCCAACTGAAGGTGGTTGATAAAATGCAACAGGAGAGGATGTTTCCAACTGGAATGTGTAGTCCAGAGGAATGGAGGCACCCCTCTTCCTCCTTCTGCCTCCTTCTATTTATTTGTAGAAATAATGCATTTACACAGTAGAAATCTCATTACAAGTTTTCTATAGATTTGAAATGTGATGAATATTGAAAACACAATTCTGTTGTCTACAGGCACAATACTAGGAAATTATACAACAATATAGATTAGGGCTCAGTCTAGCCCAGAGAATTCTGCTAGAAAGAAAACCCCTGAAGTTCATGGTCAAGAATCACTTTCATGTCAGAACAACCTATTTATCAGCTTTCCCCTTACTGATTCACTCATTCTAGGTATTTCACTCAATATAAGCCATTCCTTTCTAGGTATCCCAGGCTGCCTTTCAGCTCATCAGCCCTCTTGCCCCTGCCTTCTAAGGGCTGGGATTGCATGCATGTGCTCCATACCTGGCAATATATCCATTCTGAATAAAAAAAAAAATTGCACATAGCATCAGCAAACGGAATGAACACATGACTTATTTTAATTCTATTTATTACTATTATTATTATTTTATTTAGGATGTTTTTGAGACCTCAGGTCTCATTATGTAGCCCAGGCTAGAGTCAAAATCACAGAGATCTGCCTGCTTCTGCCTCCGGACTGCTGGGATTAAAGGTATTCACCACTATGTCCAGTAGGGCTCCTTTTTACATAGGGTCCCAATAGCATAAAAATTTTGCAAATCCACAGGTGAGCATTCTGTTCCCATCATTTATTTATGCAGCTCTCATGACCTAGATTTATCCAGCCAGAGGCCCTTCAGAAAGAGAACACACTTACTTGGTCAGAGCGGGGGTTTCCTCTTCTCTGAAACCTGCGGGTTACGGCAAACTGTTGGGTAACTATAGTTTCCAAAAAGAAAGGCTATTCTATATATTTTCTATGATTAAACTTGTTATCTGATGGATAGAGTCTCTATAAAAACACAGATGAAAAATACAGAAAAGAGAGAGAGAGAGAGAGAGAGAGAGAGAGAGAGAGAGAGATGCCTGTGAACTTCAGGAGGAAGAGTTGGAGAAAACAGAGTTAAGCATTCACATCTGTTTTGCCATAACGAAATTCAGCTTTTACACACACTGCTTAGTGGTTGATTCTGAAAGAACCATTGGAGAAAGTCATTATTGTGATACAGGTGTAAAAACAGACATTGGAATGTTCAATGATTTTATTTTCTTAGTTTTCTAATTAATTCCCCCACAATTTTTTTTGTTTTAATGACATTTTTTTTTTTAACAAAGAAACTTCACCAAGCCTAGCACGAATCTAATCTTTCACAATGCTTTGATGTAACATAAAAGTCAACAACAAGCCAGGCATGGTGGCGCATGCCTTTAATCCCAGCACTCTGGAGGCAGAGGCAGGCAGATTTCTGAGTTCGAGGCCAGCCTGGTCTACAAAGTGAGTTCCAGGACAGCCAGGGCTATACAGAGAAACCCTGTCTTGGGAAAAAAAAAAATCAACAACATTATCGAAAGCAGCTCAAAGCTGTTGTGACAGGTTTCCAACATTGTGAACTAGGCAACCACCAAGAGCCTATGTAACTTCCATATGTTCAGTTCAAAATGTCAGTAAACTCATTTCATAACAACTTTGGACTGCTCTCTTCCCCCTTGTAGTAAGAATGGGGGCCCAAGTTGTTATGTTCAATAACTAAAAAACGAGCTAGTTACTCTCTCAGGGCTTAGGGTGAATATATTCAACAAAGTTCACTCTTAAGGACCAAAATGTAGTCTTAGAATTTGCCCTGTGGTCTTGAGCCATTTACCGGAAGCCATCCTGACCTGTTCCTTTTGGGTAGGAAAGAACAGCTGTCTACCTTTCCCGTCAGAGTGCTAGTTAGTCATCTCTGAGATGTCATCCTCGGGAATGCAGTGGAAGGAGTCAGAGATGACCCCCCCCCCCCATGCCGAGGTTCTACAGTCAGAGCTCATGTAGAAAAGCGTGCTGAGCCTCGTGAGATGGCTGGGCCAGGAGCAGGAACTGGCAGGTCCTTGTTCTGAGCATGTGTTGATTCAGAACCAACACATGATTCACAGAAGCCTGAATGTGGGAGATTGCTCAGAATGGCACATGGCCAGTGTTCCCTCAAACATGCCTGAGAACATTAACACATCTTCCCAGCTAGCAAAGACAAGTGGAAGGTAAGCTGGCTCTGAGGTTTTAGGCCTGGAAACTAACATCTCAACTACTTGACACTAACTTTTTATATACCTGTTATTTCCTTTATACCATTAGTTAATGGTATAAGAAATTCACAGCATCTCCCGCAAACACATAGCTATAGTTATAAAGATGATAAAAACCAATCAGTGATGCCCCTGCCCCTAGAAGGGTTACAGGTGGCTGCTGTGTCACATGTGTCTCAGTATGTGGCCAAGAGAGGCTCTGTCTACACTCAGTGTTCTATCTATGGACATCTAATAACCTAACATTCCCTGAAAACAGCAAGCCTGAGGTGACCACCAGTTCAGCACCAGACAGGCCAGGGTGGGCTTCCAGGATTGGGAGCAAGCCAGGGACTAGAACACCACCTCCCCCCTCCCCAACCTGGGATCTCTAGGCCCCAGGCAGGAGTGAGCCTGAGATAGACAACCCTTGCATGGGACTACTCTGGCAGGCCGGGTGACAGTCTAGTGCAGCACAGGCCTGGGGATGGGAGACAGATCATACCTGAGGTGACCCCCTGCCCAGAGCCATAATCCATGAGAGGGACACAGCACTCCTGAGACCACTGCTGAGACAACTCCAGACACTCAGGACTTTGGGATCCATTAAAAGGAGCAAGTAAGTGAAGGAGAAATGGAAGAGAAAGAGAAACAGAAGGACGTGGGCACAATGAAAAGAGGCAGAGCTGGAGACTGGACGGTAGTGAAGAACAGCATGATGCGAGTAGCCGGTGATGCCACCTGGGACCATGTCCTTTGCTGCCACCAGAGGCTACACCTGGGTCGCCGGTCCTGCAGCAATGTGGGAGACCTGTCCCTACTTCTTGTCCCCCATGTGGTGGCTTAGATGCCTTCCTCCCCTCCCCATCTCCCTTCAACACCTGCAGGCCTGGCCCCAGGATCATGAGAGCAGGAGAGCTGGCCCTGCCCCTCACCAGCTGTAGCACTTGGGAGAGTGTGCCCTGCACCTCACCTGGGCAGCAGGGTAGAGCTGGCCCTGGTTGCACCCTGGTTGGTGAGCCAGCCCTGAGGGTGTGAGATTGAGGGAGTCAGTGGATATCTGAGATACCTGAGCTCAGATATCTCTCAGGTCCAGATCCAGGGATTTGAATTGACTCACCCCAACATCTACCCCATCCATGAAATGCTGAAATTCATGAAGGGCCAGTCCTACGCATCCCAAACTACAGGATCTCCATGACACAGGGCAACAACAAGATTTCTGAGAGGACTTCTGGGTGGGGTGGGGTTGAGGCTCCAGTATTGACAGAGTAGCAGAAGCCAGAAGCCTCGTACCAGACCAAAGAGTCACTGCAATGAACATTTGTAAGCCAAAGAAGTGTGATCAAATGGGTGTATTGTGGGACACACTGTGACACACTACAGCTCCCACAATGAGATTTCTCTCTCTCTCTCTTTTTGTTTGTTTGTTTGTTTGTTTTTCGAGACAGGGTTTCTCTGTATAGCCCTGAGATTTTTTTTTTTCTCTTTTCGGGGTTTGGGGGTGGTGGAGATTGTAAGGGTGGTTGATGGTGAGAGATGAGTGAGATTGGGGTGCATGATGTGAAATTTATAGAGAACCAGAAAAAAGTAAAAACAAAACAAAAACCCAATCAGTAACGAAGTAACGGCTCTAGGAGCTGGACAAAGCTGAGGAACCCAGATCAACTACCTGCCGACTCTAGTGATGGATACCTATCATTGTATACATGCTAGCAGCGGTACAATGTAACAAGACTGGGCCCCATGGTAGTGGTTCCAACTTATGCTCCCACTAGCAAGTTTAGAGTTGCAGTCTGTTCTATATTGGCCACACTAATACTGGTATGGCCAATTTTGCCTCTTTGGTAGGTATGTGATAGTATCTCATTGTGGTATTAATTAAAATTGTCTGACCACAATGAGGTTTTTTATTTTATATTTATTGGTCATTTAAACATAATCAACATAATTGAGTATATCCCAGTGTCAACTGTGGCCTTCAGTGAGTAAGAGTGTCTCAGTATCTCTCAGCCATTGTAACAAACTATACCACAGTCATGATGCTAGATGCCAGTGAAGTGTGTGCTGAGGTGAGGGCACATATGAAAATAGTTTCCTATTCAATTCTTCTGTAAGTCCCAAAGAGTTCTAAAACTAAAGTATATTAATTTAGAAGAAGTATTTCAGTGTGTAAATATTATGTAATTGCCACATAATTTGTAGGAAAACTCCATGCAGCTGCGGAATTGCTGAGTTCAGAAACAGGGGTATATCTTGAGGCGCTTTTAGTTGTTTACATTTTAAATTTTATTTATGTTTTTACTTTATTGCCCGCAGGCATGTCAGTGAAGCACATTCACGCTGCTGCTGGAGGCCAAGAGGGCATCAGATCCCTGCAGCGGGAGTTCCTGGTGGTTGTAAGCCGCCATGCCGGTGCTGGGAATTGAACTCAGGTCCTCTGGAAGAGCAGCCAGTGCTCTTAACCACTGAGCCATCTCCACAGTCTAATTTTTCGTCATTTTTGACATAAAAGAACAAAATGCATACAGAAGAAATATACAAACTGTAACTCCCCAGCTCCCTGACCACCCACAAAGTGAGCGCTCCCACATAAACACCACCTATAAGAAGCACCAAACACTGCCTACACCCCAGAAACTTAGGAACTTCTAACACCGTCACCTAGTTTTGTCTGTCTTACAATTAATAAAAGAGTAATATTGTCTGTTTTGTTTGGGGGCAGGGAGGGTCTGGCTCTTTTTGTTGAACTGTACTAATGAAAGCTGTCTGCCGAGTTTGTGTTCCGTATTTCCATCCCTTTACACTTTCCCATTGTGTAGATAGATCGAAATGTATTTATTCTGTGTGGCTAGCATCTGAGTTGTTTCAGGCTATGATAGTTATGAAACTACAGCTACAAACATTCTTGTGTCTGTTTTTTGAACATGTGCATAAAATTCTCGCTGGCCATGTGCCCAGAGCAACATTTTCTGGATAAGAGGGTGCGTGTGCATTTAGTTTTAGAAAAGAATTCCAGGTTTAACGTGATAATTGTACGGATTTTCCTCCCCTCACCACCGATGGCTAATCTACATCCACACCATCCCTGTGTGGCCTGTCTTTCGGCCTTTCTTACTTCTGCCCTTTAGATGAGCATGTGGTTTTCCTCATTGTGGTCTTAATCAGAATCTCCCTGATTACTGATTATTCTGTTTTTAATACTTATAGGCCATTTACATATCACTATAATGAAATATTTACTCACATTTTCAAGCATTTGAATTGTGATCATTTTTTTCCTTATTTGTTTTATCAGTTGCACACACACACACACACACACACACACATTAAATTTCATCTCTTAGTTTGTGGCATCCACTTTGACTTCACTAAAGGCCTTTGATAAACACAACTTTTAATATAGCTGACCCAGTCAATCTTTTATTAATCAATTTATGTCTTACTTATTTCCATTTCTTAAGGCCATGAGTATGTTTTCTTTTCTAAATTATCATTTAAAATAACACCAACCTTCTCCCATTTGCTTCTGAATCCTCATGGAATGCTCTCTCTCTCTCTCTCTGTGTATGTGTGTGTGTGTGTGTGTGTGTGTGTGTGTGTGTGTGTGTTGGCTGTAGCAAGAGGCCCACTATACAAGGCCTTGGGTTCAACACACAGCACTGAAACAAACTAATAGGTAAGTCTTTCTCCCATCTCATTGTGGGGCTACCATTCTCGTGAAAGTCGTCTCTATCTGTGCGTGGAGGCTTCCAGACTCCAATTCCCACCGGTTCGTGCTTTGTTCTCGCTCCACCTCTGCGCTGCCTCCGTGCCAAGTTATCTAGTGGAGTAAGTCATTGACCTTTCTGTTCTTTTCCAATGCATCTTGGCTGCTACTTTATATTTCAGCTAGACTTCAGAATCAGCTTCTTAATTGATGATACGCAAATGCACGAACATGCTAGAACCTGCTATGATTTCTTTTACACTGAAATGGCACAAGACCCACAGGCTACCTAAGGAACTGGCATCTTTAACATATCGAGCCTTCTGGTTCATGAGCTGTTTTTTTTTTTTGTTCCTTGAAATAAAATATGGAACGTTTTACAAATTTGTATGTGATCTGTGCACAGGGGCCCTGCTAATCTCTGAATCAGTTCAATTTGAGTATATGTGCTGCTGGGCCAAACACCTGCGAGCTCTTTTTAAACCTCCATTTACTAAGGCCCCGGGGTTTGGAATAGTATTCCATGGCTTTATGTATTTTATAGTTTATATGTTTTTATAAGCATATGGCTCACATGTCTTAATGTTTATGACGTACCTGTTCGTCTGCTTTACAGCAACTGTGTACATGTTCTATAGTTACTTTGTCTGTGCTTTGCCCTGCCTGAGCTCCAGCTTCCGGCCTCCAGCACTTGCCTCAGACGCGTGAGTAGCTGGGACGGTAGGCATGCACCATTGCATCTGGGTGACGTCTAATGTGCTTGGCACTCTTTGAAATAATATCCATTGAAATTTCATTTTCTGTTAGAAGTTTAAGAGATTTCTTTTTACCATATCGACTTTATATGGAGTAAACTTTCTGTATGTGTGTTGGGAGATTTGCTTGGAGGTTCTTTTTGACATTTTATAATCTCATTTATATCTTCTGCAAATGTTTTATTTTTCTTTTGAATCCTTTTACATTGTATTTATTTTTCCTCCCTCATTACATTCTCTTGGGCCCTCAGGAGAATCTCAAACAGAGGGGACTATAGTGAGCATCCTTATTATGCTGGATTTTAATAATTTTTTGTGGACCTGGGGATTGTTCTCAATTTTAAAGGAAAAAAAAATCAACATCTCACCACTATATTGATCACGAGTCTTAGAATTAAATCCCTTATCAGATAGAGATGCTTCTCTCATCACTGAGTTTCCTTCTAACATTATATAGTATATTGCTTCTTCTATTTTGTTTGAACGCCCTGGCACTGAGCTAAACCCCACTCCAATGCTTTCTGTGTTTTGTTTGAGAAAGTATCTCAGATCTATCTGGCCTCTAGCCCACCACCTTCCTGTCTCAGCTTCCAGTACTCTGGAATTAAAGCCATCTCTCTCTCTCTCTCTCTCTCTCTCTCTCTCTCTCTCTGTGTGTGTGTGTGTGTGTGTGTGTGTGTGTGTGTGTGTGTGTGTGTGTGTGTGTGATGCACACGTGCCATGGCACAGGTATGGAGGTCAGAGGCCAGTGGTAGAGTCATTTCTCTCCTTCCATTTTTGAGTTCCAGAGATCACACTCAGGGAATGCCTTTTGAGATTTTTTTTTTAAGTTTACTTAATGGGGTGGGGTGGGGTGGGGAATCTAGTTAAGTCCCAGGTAGAGAATCGTACAGGGAAAGATTCTGTGGATTTAAGGCTTTGTTTATGGTATGCTTACAATACTAAGGGTCAGTAGCTACATTAAGAAGTAAAACCTTACCAAGAAAAAAACTTCCAAAAGAATTCTTAATTCTTCTTGGTTTTGAAAGTAAAATTAGGGGATGGAGACATGGCTCAGCTGTTAATACTGCAGAGGACCCAGGCTTGATCCCCAGCACCCATATTGGGCAACTCATTCCTGCATGTAACTCCAGTTCCATGGGATCAAACGCCCTCTTCTGGACTCCATGGGTATTGCACACACAGGGTGCACATACAGGGAAGCAGGCACATGCACATGAACAAAAATAAATAAACCAGAAATGGTAAAGTTAATTATCAAGCATTTTTAAAAGTAAATCCAACTGTAATCAGAAGGTAGAATTGCTATTTCTAATTTTTTGTTAGCATATCAGTTTCACTTCCCGGTAATAACACCAGCAATGAAGACAAAAATAAGCAAAAAAATGCAAACTAAATATATAATTATGATAGCTCCTTAAAACATAAAGCATTATTTACAAAACCGATGCTTGGCTCAAACCGATATTTTCATCCAGGTGCCCAGTAGGATGAGATCATCCAGAAACCCTGGACATGGGTCCCTAAAGTAACGCTCTGTTCTTCAAGCCTTTCTATGCATCTGAATAATGAAATCCCCTCGTCCTCTCTCACACCTCTGAATAAGCCAGAGAACACAGAAGGATAGACACCGGAAAAAAAAGGTTGCACCCAACTCTGTTATCTGATGAAGGTTGCCCAAGGCGGATGGACAGATGGGTGCGTGTTCCAGCCTCACCTGCTGATCAAGAGAAAGAGACAGGTGACTCTGAGCTGCAGAGGATGTCGGAGTCAGCAGGTAATGGTTGCGGTTTCCAGGGCCTGAGCAGCTCCCGGCTCAGTTGCAGGATGGTCATTGCTTGCTCCTGCTTCTCAGTGTCTGGTGGAGCACATAGCTATAGCAGGATGTCCTTCCTCTGAAGTTCCCATTTCTCCTGGTACCTATTCTTTGGGGTGCTCACATAGAGACTGAGACCAGGTATCCTCTTAAACCTCATTTGTAAGTAAGCCCCAGACAGTAGAAATACAGGCAGCAGACATATTGTTCTTTTAAAACAAATGTTTTTTATGAAGAAATTTTCCTTTAAGATACGATTGCTTAGGAGTGGAGCAACCTGGGCTGCCTGTGGACATTTAAACAGTCTTCTTTGGGGCTCCGAGTCGGCAGGCAACGGCTCCTGGCAACAGCAGGCCACACAGTTCCATAGATGGTCAAGGTGCTATGGACCTGGATTTTCCCTACTCAAAAGATCTGGATTAAAGGTGTGTAGAACAACATGAACTAAAGCCACATCTCATTTTGTTATACTGTGGCAGATGTGGGGTCTCTGTCCCAGTCTTCTCGGGTACGAATTCGGTCAAGGGGCAGAGTTTAAGTGAAAGTTTGTCCAGCGGAGCAGCAGTTTAGCTGGAGAAGCTGAACTGAACACTCTCAAGAGTTGGACTCTCGAGGCAGAGCTTCATGTTGGGGGTCTACGCTGTGGGTTTTAAAGTTTTAAGGAATACTTGTGACATGGGTGGCAAGCTCATGACTCTTTTTCTGTCACAAATCATGGTGGAGTAGATCTTCCTTTTAGAGTGTTTTCTACCACCATCTACACAAAAGGAGAGGGGTATAAAAGCCACAATGTAAGCAATATTATAATGACGTCATGAATCCCATAGTGAGGATTCAGACCCTTTGTGTATTAGTCAGGGTTTATACATTGATTTATTAGAATGCCTTACAGGCTAATGCAACAAAGGCAGGCTATGAATGGAAAGTCCTAGACTCCAGGAGCTACTCAACCCATGAGGCTGGATATTTCCGCTGGTCTTCAGCATACTCTGAAATCCTGAAGAAGGCTCTAATGTAGTGGATCTCAGCCTTCCTGATGCTGTGACCATTTGATACAGTTCTTCAAGTTCTGGTGAACCCCAACCATAAAATTATTTTCATTGCTAGTTTATAGCTGTCATTTTCCTTCTGGTATAAGTTTTATAATGTAAATCTCTGTCTTTTCTGATGGTCTTGGGCAACCCTTTTGAGAGTCATTCAACCCCCAAGGGGTCATAACCGATAGGTTGAAAAGTGCTATGCAGTCCCCTGAGAACTGTTGGGCAGTCTGTGGTAGTCCCTTCCTGGAGTAGACATTAAGAAATATCCTTACCCGTGATTTAATCACTTGTGTTAGAGAAAGTGGAACAATCCATGAAAGAGAAATAGTGCCCGCACATGTTGTTCAGGGAGACCCTGTGGGTGCCAGCCAGAGGCTGCCAAGACCAAGAGTGACTTTGTTCCCTTTCTCGTGTCCTTCATATCCCCTGGCCAGCTTGGCTTCTTTGTGCCCAGACCTCTCAAGTCTCCTCCCTAGCACTCCCGACCTTGTCATTCAAAGCATAATGGTCCCTTTAACCCTAGCATCATGCTAGCAAGAAGATGGCCAAACACAGTAGGCATTCAAAAAGGGTTTGCTGGGCCCGGGATGTTTATGTGTTTACATGTCTTCAGAATTGCTCTTCTCTATAGCCAAAGGCTAGCTTTGAACTCTGATTCTCCTGCTTCATCCTCCTGTGCAGGGAGTGAGGGGCAAGACCAATTCAGGCAAGTAAAATGGATAAATGGGACAAACAAACGAAACATCTGCTTTTCAGAGAAGTTAAACGTGTAGCTTCTGATGCCATTCCTGAGAAGACTCGTGTCTCTATCTTTTTTTAAAGATATTGTACTATTGGCATGGCATTTAGCAAAACTTGTATATTTTTCTAGGTTGTATTCTTAATTGACAAATAATATTTGTGTGTTAACAGAGTGCAATAGGCCAATGGGTACTTGTATACAAGCTTGAATTTAAAATCGGTATTTTCTGTGTGCTACCCAACATATACTTACCTATACCAGACTGTCTGACTTGTTCTCCTACAGCAAGCGTAACGAGTTGATTTCTACCAACCTTACTTCATTCTATTTGCTGGCTACATGGACAACATATGCTACCTCATAAGAGGAGTGGGCACGAGGTATGTGCATATTACTGTAACAGGGTCTCATCCCTTAGTAGTCACCAACAGCTTAGCACAACTGACTCCATGATGGAAGTACCATTCAGGTCATATCATAAAATTCAACATGCAGACAGTGTATCACTAGTCAAAATGAAAAGAAAGACCTTATGTGCTTATCAAAGCCCACAGTTCTGGGGAAGTCTCTAAATGCACCGACCTGGCTTCCTGGCTTCTGTAGTTCTGCTTCTGGCTAACCATTCTCGTTAACTGAAGTATGTCAACCTAGAATATGGTTTTTGTGCTTAAAAGTTCATGAGAAGAGGCTCAGTGCTACACTGGGATCCCAAACACCCAGTGCAGGTGCTGGCTGTCTAATAAATCCATTCTATTGGCTTATGTCCATACCTTAGCAGCCTTCTTGGGTGGACATCTTACAACATTTTTAGAGCTCCCACTGAGATCCCAGAGACCAGAACTCAAGACATCAAGGGTCTCAGAGCCCCTTGGAGTAGGGAAGACTGAGGTCAAGGAGCTCCACCATCTCTGAAGAAAAAAAAAAAAGTAGAACAACCACTCCCAGGCCAGGGGAGGGGATCATGGCAAGACAACACAGCCTGGATAGACCACAGTCTCAGGGGATGCATAGCCTGAGTCCCACATCCCTAAGACTCCCTTAGCTCAATCACTGCCTAAGGCTTTGGAGGGATCTGACACCATGGAGCTTTCCACCCCAAAGGAAAACAGAAAGTTGCCTGGCCTGTCACCTCTGGAGGTAAGTCTGGTTAGGCTACCTTTTGTTTAGACACATAGGACAGGTCGGGGTGGCAGGTAATTCAGTGTCCAGGATCCATGTGAGATGTCACTAGATTCGCCCAGACTGTTCATGTGTATGAATGCGTGATGGCCACCCCTGGTAGTCTTTTTCTCCACCCCCCCCCACAACACACCCATGTGTATGTGTCTTTCTATGAATTTCTGTTAGTTCTGTTTCCATGTATTGACCTGTGGCTTTCTCTGAGACCTACCCTGGCTAAAGACTTGCTCTTTTATATTGGGGACCTGAATCCTTTTGGCTCTGCCAGGTCATCCAGAGGAACTTCCCGAGTCCTCTGCCTTGTGGAGCGCTCACTTGGCTCCTGCTCACGGTTAGAGTTAGTCCTGGTCCCTGTGTGGAGGTAACGAAGGGTTGGGCCTTTCTGCCATCAAAGTGGGATGCACACAGGGCCTGAGAAACAGTTCCCTCTGCTCCCCGACCTGCTCTAAGCAGCCAGGGAGGGAAAGAGCTCCCTTGGGATGAGCTCAAAGGAGAAGAGAAAGCTGCACACCTTCCTCCTTCATGATCTAGCTCTTCTTTCCAACCAATGGTCTGTATAATTGGAAAACTCAAATCCCACCATCCCTGAAGAAAAAAAAAAAAGTAGAACAACCACTCCCAGGCCAGGGGAGGGGATCATGGCAAGACAACACAGCCTGGATAGACCAGATTTTCTCTTCTGTCCAACACAGACCAAGGAGACTTTAAACAATTTTTGCCAGGTCCTTTTTAGAAGCATTAAAGGCTGCTGCTAAAAAGATTTTCTTTGTCACCCAGTAGGCCCCAGATATTAGAAAAAACCTTTTAAAAGTTAGAAAAGTTAAAGGTATAGGCAGGTCCCAGTTGATGGAGGTAGCTCAAAGGTCAACTGTATAAACTGAAAGCCATTGCCACCTTCTCTCATAATGAGACATGATTAAACTTACAGATACCCAGCAAAAATTTGTTGTCTTACCCTCTGTTAGGAGAATATCTCCTAGCGGAAAGTTCTATCTCCAATCAATAGATATAGTTAGATTATCTCTCAGATTGATAACAAAGATTCCCTGGAGTATGGGCAGAAAGCAACCCCCCAGGACTGGCCCAACATCAAGTTCCTGAAATTGTTCAACTCACCAGTTCAGCTACCTCCATCCAGATTAAACAATACCCCAATACCCTGTAAACAAAAAGAAACTTGCAGTCCATATTGCCTAGCTCAGAGAAAAAGAAATCTTGGTGCCCCATTGGTCACACTGGAATATGTCTCTACTGCTATGAAGAAACTTGGGACCTCTGACTCTCATGAGTCTGATTCCTCCAGAGAAACAAGTGCAGTGTCTTGGACCTGAAAGATGCAGGCTTCAGCCTCCCGTGGGCAGAGGTGAGTCAACCCATCTTCGCTTTTAAATGGACAGACTCGGAGAGAGGTTACAGTAGGAAACTTGCAGCCTCAGGGACTTACAAAACCTCCAGTCCTGTTTGATGAGACAGTACATGTGGATCTCTTGCCTTTCCATCAGAGGTTTCCCGAGACCATATGCTTACAATATGTAAATGACCTCCTTCTAGCCTCTAAAACTAAAGGTATACAAGGACCACCAAGGAACTGCTGCAAGAGTTACAGACCTTGAAAGCCCAACTTTGTGCACCAGAGGCTACCAGCTGAGGGGAAGCAAAGGAGCCTGTCTCAGAGTAGAATTACTGCCATCCTTCAGATCCCAGCCCCAAAGCCTAAGAGAGAGGTGCAAGAGATCCTAGGAGCAGCAGGAGATTGCGGCCTCTGGATACCAGTTTGTGGAACTAGCAAGTCCTCATACACCAGCACAAAGAGGGGCACTAAGCCCCTGGTTGGGACTGAGACTAAACAAAGACATTTGAAGCTTGAAAGATCCAGCTGTGACTTTAGCTCCTGCCCTAGTACTTCCTGATGTAATGTTTGTCCATAAAACAAAAGACAAAAGGGGGTTTAACCCAAACTTTGGGGCCATGCAATTTCCTTGTGATGTACCTGCCCAAACGAATGGACCCTGTAGCCACAGGATGGCCCACCTATCTAAGAGCTGTGGCAGCTACTGCTGGTCTAACACAAAACAATAAACAAAAAGGTTAACTCTGGGTCAAGATGATCTACCCACAGCACCCCATGCTCTTGAGGGCATCCTCTGAGAAACACCGGAATGCTAGCTGATGCCTGTGTGACCCAGTACCAGGCCCTACTCTTGGACCACCCTTGAGTCTAGTTTGAGAAACCCATTACCATCAGCCATCAATTCTGCTTTATGACGATCTCTTGCTGGATGCCAACCTACAGGTGTTCATCTGTGATGTCACAGCTGAAAGATGAAGCCTGCTGCGCGGGAGCAGTCTTCTCTGGTGGATATCCCACAACATGATGATTGGAATATGAAGTCTCCCAGAAGAGACGCAGGAAACCCACCTCTGCATTTTCCCACCGCCTGTGCAGTTAGAGCTCCCCTCCCCTTGCCCCCTTTCCCAGCATAGATGCCTCCAGCCCTTCAGAGAAGGCAAACGGAGAGGACCCAGCCTGGCACTAGAATATTGTAATTGGTGGCACTCCCTTCCCCTTAACGGACTCTGGCCCCCCTGGAGGGGGGGAGATGCTGGCTTTGGGAATAGACAAACTGCAACATAACCCAGCCTCTGTGTCATCAAGGCTGATACTTTCCTTGATAGATAACTAACATTCCTCTGGTGCCGATGGTTCCCGTCCTTGAAGGAAACAAGGACCAAGCATCCTTGAAAAGATAAGTGGCCCACTCTGGGACCATGAGAGAAGGGAGAGTAAGTGTTCCCAGAGAGCCGTGACCAGCTTGTAAAAGTACGCTAACTTCTGATAGCACCATAAAGTTACTTCCCAGGTCAGAAGAGTCCCCTCCCAGCTGCACGATTCTGCTCCTGCTGTCTGAACAAACAATATCAGGTTTGAAGGATGGCTTCCCCTTGTCACCTCCCCTGTCACGTATCCCCAAAGCCTGAGGATCCCTGCTTATGCATGTGTGTGTATAAATACTCTAAGCCCCCTGGATGGGGGCATCGCATTCCTAACCTGCACAGTGGGGAAGGCTTGCCATCCGGGTCTGACTCGTGAATAAAAGCTCTCTTTGTTATATTACATTGGACTTGCAATGCTTAGAGTTCTTCTAGGGTTCCCGAGACCTGGGCGTAACATCCTTACAGGCTTACTCGTTGAATGCTTGCTCTCTAGGTGGTAGTGCTACTTTGGAGGCTCTGGAACCTTGGAGGAGGGATTTAGTTAGAGCACAGTCTCTGGGGCCATGGCTTTGAAGGATAGACTTGGACCCCTGTCCCTCCCTTGCTCTCTGCTTCCTGTTTGACACGAGGCAAAGAATCCCTTCTGTCACAAGCTCAGCCAATCACAATATCCTGCCCAAGCACACAGGGCAAAGCCACCCTGGATTGAGCCCACTGACACTGTGAGCAAACCAAAACCAAAACCAAACAAATGGCTACAAACCCCAAATCTTGTCTCCCTTAAGATTTCCGTTTTTAGACACTAGGAACACAGCCGGGATGACAAGAACTGACTGACGAGACTGAGTCTAAAGCCCCGGGTGTGGGAAGATGATCTATGAAGAGAGGTCTTCAATCTACTTGAAATCCTAGCATTCTGGGGACTGTGGCAGGAAGAACAAGTGTTCCACTCCCAGAGAGACAGCACAGTGGTTAAGAGTGCTTATTGCTCTTGCAAAGGCCCTGAGTTTGGTTCCCAGCATCCATGTGGGATGGTTCACACCTGCCTGCAACTCCAGTTCCCAGAGATTGGATGCTTTTTTTTTTTTTTTTTTTTTTTTTTGGCTTCCACGTTTTTTTGCAGACACGTGGCACACACACAAACACATATACAAGAAAGCAAAAACAAACCAAACCAAAACAAACCATATGTATTTTTAAAAGAAGAGATAAAGACCAGCCTAGGCAACATAACGAAACCTTGTTTCAATGAAGACATAAGGAAGGGAGGCCATGAGAGAAAATTATTTCTATGCCAACACTCTCCAGGGCTGGCTCTGATTGAATCTATGTGATACACACTGGTGTCTAATTTGTGAGATCCTAATATATGTTTACTTTCCCCCCAGAGCCACTAGCATACCTTATGTGGTATTATCATGGTCCTTGTCCATAGGACATCTTACCCATAACTATTTCTCTGGGGGAAACAGGACTTTATGCAATACCAAAATGCATCCAAACTGGAGCCACAGCAGCACAGATTTGCATGGAGATCATGGAGAGAGAAGCAAGGGCAAGGAGCTGCCTTGTGTTTGCTAATGTGAACAGCCAGAGTTGGTTGCAAGGTCAACTCAGGAAAAGAGCTCCAATCCTCTGACTAAGTCATCCCTCTTCCATGCTGAAATCATCTTACTGCCGGACTGAATCGAGAGGGGGAAATGTTGCAAGCACAGCAAGGATCGCCTCTAGTCACCAAAGCTTACGCTCAGCCCCAAATCTCCAAAGTCTTCCTACAGGTCTCGAACTCGCAACGTCCCCTCCCCTACTTGTGACCACACCCCACCCCATCCCCAGCTCAATGCACACAATGGCGAGAATCAACGCGGACGGACGAGGTCTAGAGCACAAACGGAAACTCAAAGGAGCAAGGTGTGCGGCTTGACCACCGAACCCACTCAAAATTTCCCTACTACAAAGTGCAGCTTATCAAACTTACAAGGTGTAATCAGGCTGAGCCTGGTTATTATGGGATCCCACCACCCCTAACAAAGCACACATGCATCTGTAGTACCTGCCTATATCATTATGAATGGCAGAATATTGATGTCCAATAATCCTTTATGTCCGATGATATAAAAAGACCTTAAGAACATGACTTTCCCAGAGTTAGGTTCTGTCAATGTACTCAAAATCAGTTGTGTTTTGTCTGTTGTTTATATCTCAAAATCCAGTTTGAATCTGCAGAATAATTAATTTTATGGAGTAAACAAGCCAGTAACTCTCTTTTGAAAAATAAGTGTTCTAGAAGCAGAGTTGGTTTTGCTTCAGAACAAGAAATGGTTCCTCCCCCTGACCCCTCTCTATCTCTCCCTATCCCCTCCCATGCAGTTCTTGGCAAAGAATGTTTGAGCACTCAAGAGGCCTTACTTCATTTGGGAACACACGGTCCAGGGATGGTTGCTGCATCAGCCTGAAGCCTGCTTTGGGAGCTGCTAACCTGCCAACACTCAATTCCAGCCTCCTAAATACTCTCCTTAATTCACACAGCCCTGACCTGGGCTCTTTCAAACGTGAACATGCCGTTTTCTTTTGTTTTTGTTTTTGTTGTTGTTGTTGTTGTTTTTTCGAGACAGGGTTTCTCTGTATAGCCCTGGCTGTCCTGGAACTCACTTTGTAGACCAGGCTGGCCTTGAACTCAGAAATCCACCTGCCTCTGCCTCCCAAGTGCTGGGATTAAAGGCGTGCGCCACCACTGCCTGGCTTGTTTTGTTTTTTTTAACTCATCAAAATCAAGCCACCAGGTGCCAATTCACTTGACCTCCTGTTTGATATCCTTGAACTTATTTTTCTAAAATAAATATTCTTTATCTGTTCTGGGAAGCTTAATTGTATCATAAGGAAGGAAAAAAATTATAAGACAGAGTGTTTTACATTGTAAAAATAGGAAGTACTCACAGCAGACAGGGTGACATTGATTTTAAAACGAGTTGAATGATCCATTCTGAAAAATCAGTGCCTAAAAATAATGCCTGAAATGAAACCGCCCCTGTGGGGAATTATTGGAATGACACAGGGTCACCCTGATGTCTCTTCCCAACCTGTGGATAGAGGCCCTGAGGAACCTATGATGCTATTTTCCTCCTCTGCCTCCTCCCCCTCCCCCTCCTCCCACCTCCTCCCTCTTCTTTAAGAGAAGAGAGCATCTTGCCAAAGATTCAAATTCATTCCTTTCGGTGTAGTTTAATTACACAAGTCTTATGCTAATTATTGTTGTACTGCAGATTTGGCAGCTTTACAAAAATCTCAAACGTGTGCACACAAGTTCAAAAACTCCGTTTCAGTGGCCCAGAGTTGGGCTAGGAAGGCATTTCAGAGGATGCCAATCCACAGCGAGGCTGGCTTTTTTTTCTTTCTTTCTTTCTTTTTTTTTTTTTTTTTAATCTCACGCGTAGCTTGTAATTTGTAGTTTCATAGGAATTTGTTTGACTAGCATGTGTACGTGATTAGCTGCCTGCTAATCTACAGCCCAAATCTATATTCCTTAACATCTGGGAATGGTGACTGCTAATATGACAGACCAAAGGCTTGAGAAATCCAAACTTCCTCCTGGGCCACTCCTGCACTGGCCCTGTGGTCTCCTCACCTCGGACCTTCACCATGGTCACCAGGGACGCTGCATTTCCAACATCCAGCATTCCTAGAAGGGTGTAGATTGGGAAGTCCCTCCCGACAGAGCAAGGGGACGATGTAGAGATGTCACTGTCCATCTCTGAGTTTGTGCGGCTGGACGTTGGGGAAGAGTTCTTTCAGTGGCCCATTCCTTGATGTTAAGATGGGGCAGAAAGTGCCTGTGAACAAAGAACACTGGACTTGGAGGAAGTGAGACCGTGGAGGTGCTTGAGAGACAGTGTCACAGTAGCTAGAAGGGAAGCCATGAACAAGAGGCAGAACTAATTAGAAACTGAGTTAGGAGACAAAGTATCATCTTTGTTCATGCTGTGTTAACAGAATCCCAATAGCTGGGTAAAGTTGGAGGACCTGGTAAGGGTTCTATCCTCTGCTTCTTTTTCATAAAGCTGTTAACTGAAGTTCAAGGGTCCGGGAGCTACAACTGCATTAGACACTCAACAGAGAAGATTGACTGGTTAGAACTGACCATGGTATTTGGGGCAACCTGAATATGTGTTCCCAGGAAACTGCCACTCATATCTGGGTCCAAAACAAATTACTTCTTATTCCTTGTGACATGAGAACTATGTTTTCGTGTCAACAATATTTATGTATCATCAAAAAATTAGTGAAGTCATATCAATTCTGAGCCACCAGGACCATCATTAAGCTTGTGTTTTAGTTAGTGATAGCACCAGCAATGTAATGGGGCCAGAAAGCGAGTTAACAACATCACTGACAAGTTGTAGGGCCTGGACATAGAGCAGGAAAGAGCAGTGGGTAGACTCTAGGAAGCAGAAAGATGAATGAAGAGGTGAGTCTGCCCAAGCTCCAGCTGCAAACCCTTGAGCACCAGGACTGGTCTTATAATCATCTTTAACCACACTGAAGCTTGAGAAAGAGCAGCTCCTGTGATAATTTCACAGTCTTGGAGTCTGTTTGATGTGTAAACATGCCAGTTCTGTCTTCTCCCCCTGCCTCTCGTTACTGTTTCAGTCCTGAGGTAGACATTTATTGGGGACTTTCTTAGTTGGAAGGGGAAACAGGAAATGGGAGGTAAGAGACCACTCTTTCACATTTTAGATCTCGCTGCTGCTTGGGTTCCACTCTCTCACACCTTGGCAAGCTTTGAGGATAGAGAATGCTGGGTCAAATATGTGAATTTAGGTTAACCAGATGGTTTTTTTCCCCCCCTCAGATGACATTTCTGAATGAATAAAAAAAATCTGAGAAAGAAGTGGCCGTGAGCAACACCTTTATTCTCTCCTCTCATAGCCTCACACTCCTGCCACCAACCACCCCTTTCTCATCCCACACAGCCCCCCCTCCTTCATCACCCCAATCACTCCATTTTTCTCTGAGGGAGCAGCATACCCAGCAACAGCAGTGAGTCCCAGACTTCTGTGTCTCTCGTCTGTAATGGACTTGACAAAACTCCAGATCTGGTAGGACGCAAACGCAGCAAACGCAGGAACTTCATGTGAAGGGATCTCGTTAGGTTTTTGTTTGTTAATCTGCACCTAAGTTAGCAGAAGCTTTCCCAGGTGTCTGGTGCTGGAAAGGTTTTGTCCCACTGATGGTTTCGGCCCTCATCATGGTATCTCCTCACTCTAGGTACCCATCCTATTTAGTGAGGCAAACATCTTATGGATACCTAAAATAACGCAGGGTCTTTCGTCTTGTGGTTTAAAATACAATTCTTTTATGGTTGATATAGCTGAATATATATACATACACACACACACACACACACATATATATATATTTATGGAGAGAGCACAGAGGTCACCTGTGGTATTTGATAATCTCTAAAAGTAGATTAATCATGGGCCTGGAGAGATGGCTCAGCGGTTAAAAGCACTGGCTGCTCTTCCGAAGGTTCTGAGTTCAATTCCCAGCAGCCCCATGGTGGCTCACAACCATCTGTAATGGGATCTGATGCCCTCTTCTGGTGTGTCTGAAGACAGCTACAGTCTACTCATACACATAAAATAAATAAATCTTTTTGAAGAAGTAAGTTAATCACACATTCTTGAATTCCCCATGAGAATTCATTAGGCAACAGAGAGAGAACAAGAAACACAGAGTCAATTATTCTCGAAAGGAAACTAGGAACTGACCAAGCAATAGAACACCTTTGTACCATGCAGAGGTCTGTAAGATGCCACTGGCAAGAGAAACCTAGACAAGAGCTTTTGAAGGTGTTTTTCCATTTGCATACAGTAAGAAAATGTCCGGGTAAATAGTTAGGAACACCTACTGAATTCTTTTTGTGCTGTAAATCAACTTTATCATGTGGGTTTTATTTAATTCTTCACCTAAATGGTTTATACTCATAAGTTTACAATCTTAAGGGGAAAAAAAATCCTTTGGATACTAGCTATGTCTTCATGAGACAAAGTTTCTGTCAATATAGAAAAGTCTATGAAATAAATTATCCTAAGTTCATGCTAGGATATAAAAACTGCGAAAGCTGCAAGGTTAGAAGAAAAAGAAATCGACTGAACATTTCAACTGTGCTTAAAATACCTTTATGGTTGCACAGGGAAAAAGAGAGAGGCAGGGAGCGTGGGGGAGGGAGAGGGAGAAAGACTATATAATATTGTTTTCTTACACTTAAAAGTGAATAATAAACCAAACCTTCATAAAGATTCCTAGGTCCGTGTCATCACCCATCAACAGTTTGAATGGAAGACACATTTTACCACTCCCTGGTGAATAATAATGGAGTCAACGGTAGCCTTGGGAATCGAAGAAACTGAAAAACACAGAGAAAGTCTGACTTCGGATGAAATTAATTACTATTATCCCTGAATCCTAGGACAAGTCTCCCATTGTTCTCTGTGGTAGGGTAAGGAGTCTTTGTTCCCTGGCTCACAAGGAAGCACTTTTAACTACTTGAAAATTTCATACGAAAATAAAAATGTCCTCTGTGACAAATACCAAACTCTTTGTAGGCAAATAGATTTCAGGTCACTAAAGACATGAAAATATTTCTCTAAAGACACATGGAAACTATAATGGTTACTTTTAGTCCCCGTCGCCCACCCTAAAGCTAACGGTCGAACCCAGGGCCTCATGAATGGCAGGTAAGCATCCTATCACAGAGCTGTGTCTCCATTTGTGTAGGGGCAATTTATACATATTCCAGATCTTTTGCATTAAATTGAGTATGGGAAGTAAAATACAAACATATGGGAAGACCATTGACACAGCACACAGAAGAGAGAATGGCCAACAGACACACATTTCCGAGCTAACAGGTTTTCCTGAGAGCTAGTTCAGAGGTCCTTGGAAAGCTTGGCCAGTCTTATTTTAATACATCAGTTTCATATAAAAACAAGTCAGAACATTTGCAAGGCAAGATGTTGTTTTCCTTTATGTAGTCAGTAAAAGCATAGCTCTAAGATTAGGCTGTAATAACAAAAGAATTTGGGAGCAGCTGATTTTAGACTTATAAAAACAACTCACCCTTACGCCTCAAGGCATCCTGAATATGAAGTGTGCTTTGTGCTTCAAGTGTCAGGGCAGGTAAGTCTGCCCTTTTTTGTAATGAGAGAACTCATAGGAAGGAAAAAATGAGAAGAAATGATTTCACAGACTGATCTGTGAGTTGGTGAGTAACACTTGTACCATAAAAATCATGCATTCTACTGCCTTCCCCTTAATCTCAGCACTCGGGAGACAGAGGCAGGAGGATTTCTGTGAATTCCAGACCAGTCTGGGCTACAAAGCAAGGTCCAGAACAACCAGGGGAGTTACAGAGGAACCCTGTCTTAAAAAACCATCAAACAAAACAACCTCCTGTCCCCAAGTAATGAATTCTGTTCTTGCTGTTTCTTAAACATTTAGGAGTGGAACATTAATTTATTAATGGTCACATGTGAAGGCTTGACGTTTTCTGGTATTTATGGCTTAAGTTGTGTGGACTTTTAGCTATCATAGCACTCTTTTAAAAATCCGTGCTTTTGGGAAAGGTAAGGGATAAAAGCTTGTGAGACATTGCTTTAAGTCAATTAGGGAATGACGAATATGCTTGACTAAATGTTCCTTTGGTGTTTTGCATGATTCTAGCTGCCTCTCATACATTATCATTGAATTTCCCTGTCTCTAGGAGGTGAATATTGTTCTCATTTACCAAGCCATCGAACTGAGGTCCACGGCCACACTACACTCCATTGCACAAAACAAAAACAAACCAAAGAAGAAACCGTGGTGCCAGGACTCTAATCTAGGCAATTGCAACATCTGCAGATCTAATCACCTCATTAAGTTCCTTTAGGTTCTGTATTTATTAACTGACCGCCTAGGAGTCTAATCAGTTCTTTCGGGTTACTTTAAAGCCACTATTAGCAGATATTCGGAAAGAGAGCTGTCCCTTATTACAAACTTCCCAGTGACTCACAAGTTAGCTCAACTTCTCTACACCCACGGCTCCACCCAAGCTAGTTCATTTTGCTGTTGCATAGCAACAGAACATCCTGAACACTAGAAGGCCGTGCAGCCTCCCAGAGTCTAGCAAGGGGCCTCCTGGGGGCCCCCAGAGCCTAGCAAGGGGGCATCCCGGGAGTCGAGCCAGGGTCTAGCAAGGGGCCTCCCGGGGGCCCCCCAGAGTCTAGCAAGGGGCACCCCCAGGAGTCGAGCCAGGGTCTAGCAAGGGGCCTCGGGGGGGGGGGGGCAGGATCAAGCAAGGGGTTTAGTTCTCAAATATCTGAATTCTAGTCCGAACCTGTCGGATCGACCGCGCCCCGCTTCCTGTTCTGCGCCATAATACACTTCCTTAGGTTATTTTTTTCTCAGATTTGACCAAAACATGTGAAGCCAAGCAGAGGTGGGCACAGACCAAAATAAGGGGGCGAGTCCGCAAGGCAGGCTGGGGATGCCCTCTACTGTTTATGCAGAGACACCCACATAGACTCCGAGCCAGCAGGGAGCCGAGCGGGCCCCGCGGTTTCCGGCCCTGCCACGTCTGAGGAAAAGCCTTTGCGGTGGGGAAAGCCGAGCCTGCCAGGGGGCGAGCGCTGCCAGAGGGCGGTGCTCTCGGGCGCGCCACCCTGACGATACCCACCCCGCCCCCAACCCCACCAGGGAAGCTGCTCGGGAAGGCAGCTGGCACCGCAACTCCCAAAGGCAGTGGCGAGCGGAAGCGCGCCCCCCTCAGGCCCCTCCAAGGGCCTAACATCGTTTTTTCCATGGACGCCACCCCACGGCTGGCGGCCGCGCGCGCGTAGCCGAGCCCTGGAGCGCGCCGGCCAGCCCTGCCAATCACGAGCCGCGCCCGCCTCCCGCCAGGCCCCGCTCCGCCCCGTGGCCCAGGCCCGCGGCCCGCCGCGCACGCGCAGTCGGAGCTGTACGGAGCACATCCGCCTGCTCCGGCCAAGCTAGCCAATCGTACGTCTCTTCTCCGGTGAGGCTCCGCCCCCGGGGCGAGGTCAGTGGGCTGCGGGCGCTCCGCTGGCTGTGTGTACGGTGTGTCGCCGCTGTGAGCATGGCTGAGGAAGGTACTGAGCTTTCTCCCTGGGGTTGGCCTGAGCGGCAGGCCTGCGGGTGTCTGGGTATCTGACGGAGAAGCTCTCTCCGGCGTCGCGGGAGCTCGGCCTCCTGCTCTGTGGGATAGAGGGCTTTCTGTGGCGAGGGAGGCGGAGGAGTGGAGGAGGAGGGCTACGGGGTTGCTGAAGAGAAGGGAGCTGGGGGGAGCGCGCTTTCTGTGGTGGGGGGACGGGGTGGGGAAAGGGGGAGCTGAGTGGGGTGCGGGGACGGGGGGAGGGCTTTCTGTGGTGAGGAGGGAGGGGAAAGGGGGAGGGAGAGTGGGCGGGGCTTTGTGGAGAAGATGGACGGGGCTGGGGAGGAGGGCGGAGTCTTTGACCATAGTAAACCCAAAGGGGCAGATGCTGCTTTCTGACACCTCGGGACTCGTTCTTGGTTCTAGGCGCAAAGCTTTTAAGAGTCAAGATTCAGGCTGTATTGCTTTTATTTACGAAATTATAACAAAAATTAAAGTTCTTGACTAGTTATAGTTCCCCTTCCTGAAACGCAAATTTTTGGGGGTGTTTTGAAGGGAAAAAAAGAAAGACAGTGAGATACTAGCTGGTTTATTTGTCGTGAAAGAAACAGGACTTGGTTACTTCCCCATGTGGAGAGGTAAATGGAAAATATGAGAAGAATTAGAATAAATTATAGCTACATGTAATTGGAAGAAATGGCTGACTATTTTTGGTGTTTAGTTCACTGAAGAAAATTTTGTTCAGAAAAATTGAGGTCTGTTTTGAGATAATTTGATTATCATTCGCGTCTTTTCTTTTTGATAAGGAAATCAGGAGTTCACTTCCAAGATGGAAAACTCATCAGATTCAGCATCGACTTCACCTGATGCTCCTCAGCCCAGTGAGAATCCACCATCACCACCGACTTCACCTGCCGCTCCTCAGACCAGTGAGAATCCACCATCACCACCGACTTCACCTGCCGTTCCTCAGACCAGGGAGAATCCACCATCACCACCGACTTCACCTGCCGCTCCTCAGCCCAGGGAGAATCCACCATCACCACCGACTTCACCTGCCGCTCCTCAGCCCAGGGAGAATCCACCATCACCCCCGACTTCACCTGCCGCTCCTCAGCCCAGGGAGAATCCACCATCACCCCATTCGAATAGTTCAGGAAAACAAGTATGGATATCTGTGTTGTCCTCTATCCCCCACCCCCATCTGTTCTGTTCCAGAGTATTCTGATAGTGCCAGTTTTAAGGCTACTGGAGTGTGAATTAATATGTAGCTCATACCTTTCTAACTGCCAAGATTTTCTTCTTGAATCGGTTCATTTTGTTTAATTTCTTATGAGGTTACTGCGATGCTCCAAACCAAGGAAACTTGAATCTGTACAGTATTTCTTAGGGGGAAGTCTTTGGTAGCAGGTCTTCTCCTTAGTTTATAGTTCTGAAGCATTTCTAGTATTATCAGGCAAATACTAGCTGCCAGTGGCAGGCGAAGTGTCTCAGTCCTATTTTAGTTAACCTTGCTAAAGTAAGACTATAGGTAGCCTCTGGATATTAGAGACATTGGTGATGCTCGCATGAGATTTGTGGAAACAGAAAGCCATCCATTGTACCTATCGTAGAAGCATATAGCCTTTATTTTTAATAGATTGACTTACTACAAGAATGTATCCTTAACATTTTTGATGTTTGTGTCTTTTTCAGCCTCTGAGTGGAACACCTAAAGAAAGGTTAAAGAAAGCAAGATCTTCATCTCATTCATTTTGTAGTGTGGTGAAGCGTATGAAGGTAGAGAATGACGAAAATAATGAGACCCTTTCAGAACCAGGAGAATCTTCAAAGGAAGAAAATTGTTCAAAGGCCCAAGAAAGCTTGAAAAACAAAGACAGTGAGCCTGGAGAAAAGAGCTCAGAGGAGAAAAACACGTGTGAATCTAAGTCGTCGGATACTGGGTCATCTAATGCCCTCCCAAAGGAGTCTGAGAATGCGATCATTAGAGAAAAATTAAAACAAGAAAAAATAAGATTGATTAGGCAGGTTGAAGAGAAGGAAGACCTTCTTCGGAGGTTAAAGTTAGTCAAGATGTATAGAATAAAGGTGAGAAGAATCTTAGAACCGTTACATCATTTTTACATAAACTGCGGTAGTTTCTAAATTGGAGATACATTTTAGTTTGATAAACAATCAGCCAGATAACCAGAAACCCGGGTTACAAGAGCTTTGACTGAAATAGAAGTAGTTGGTTCAGAGTGAGGCTGAGGAACCCCTTCAACACGAGGTAAAACTTAAAAGCTTAGGGTTTTGTTTAATGCACAGGTGGAGCGTTTTGGCCTTAATTTCTAGCCAGTAGCAAGATGAGAAGTGAGAGGTGTTCCATGAAGATGCAGGGGGACAGAGCACGATGGTGTTAGAACTAAAAGTGGACCACAGAATGCAAGGTGCTGTACTTTCAGTAACGATCCTGCATAAATGTCAGGCATTTTATTTGGGAAAACAGATTTTAGGTTTCAGCTTACACACGTTGAGTAAAATAGAACATGGATGTCTAGAAGGAGACATTTATTATCTTTGTAGTTCTTACCCAGGTAACACCTCATTTTATCCCAAAACTGGAGTAAGTGACAGAATAGCATGTCTTATATGTGATTTTGAATTTTTAGGACTTTTCTAAATGTAACTGAATAAAATGTTGAAAATACTTTAAACTTGAATATTTTTACCTTTAAGAAGTTTGCGGTACATGGAGACATTAGAAAGGCACAACACAACGTCGTATCTTAAAAAGTATAGTTATATAAAAGGTGTACTGAGAGCCTCAGCTTGTTCTTACATCTAACATGTGAATTTAATAACACTTTTCTAAGGTTAAGGTTTGTCCAGAGCTTGTACTGCCCTTTATACCTGTTACTGGCCTTTAAAGTTAGACAGGAACTAGTTAATTAATTTAGCTACCTTGATGATGTGAGTTGAGCCCCACATCTGATGACTGACTGACTTTTTCTGTTTCAGAACGACGTGACTGAGTTAGAGAATCTAATAAAGAAGTGGAGGAAGTGTGGTCAGCGGCTGCTGTGTGAGCTGCAGTCTATCATGTCGGAGGACGAGGACGAGAAGCTGACGCTCACCGAGCTGATCGACTTCTACGGGATAGATGACAACTTGCTGCACTACAATCGAAGTGAAGAAGAGTTTACAGGGGTGTGATACATTTTCCAGGCTATTTTCTCCCTCTCTTCTTTGGGTGATGTGATCATACCTAGGGCCTCAAAACATGTGCTCTGTTCCTGAGCTATACACTTGGCCCATTTACAGATTGTCTTTGAGAATGGCAATGCAAAGAGAAATGTTTTAAAGGGGAAAAAAAAGATCTAAGCTGTTGTGGCTTAGAGGGAGGAATGTTGAACAGTTTGGGATATTCTGACAAAATTATAAGACGAAGCTTAGTATTTTGGATATGTTTGCTAAAGAAAATATTTAAGTATAAAAAAATTAAAATTGTGTTTAAAAGGAAGTTTGGATAGTTCTAGAAACCAGGGTTAATTCATTGATTTGGGGGGCAAAAAGTTTATATTCAGTATTAGAAAGTAGTATGTTGAATGTCTAAATCTCAAGTGGCATAAATGTAGCCTGCCCTTCCTAAGTTTATGGACCTATGCTCATCTGCTTAACATATCTGTTTGCTAATCTAGCAACTAATTAAACTTAAATGTCTACAGTTTTCTCCAATTTGTTTTCATTTTCCTCATGTACTAAAATGAACATCTGTTTCTTGGGATGCTTCATATCCTTATTTCCTACATGAAGGTGTTCTTGGCATGAACGGTCTTCATAATTCCCTTTGTAGCTTTATCTGTGATGTAAATTGGAACGGTCTGTTGAGTTCAGAGCCATATGTAAAAATGTGGCTTAAGCTGGCCCAGTAGCTGAGAATTTAGAATGAGCCCATGGGGAAAGAGTGTTGCTGTTGCTGTAGCTACTGTATGAACTTGGAAGACACAGGGCTAACATTTTTAAGAATAGCAGGGAGAGCCTTGTGGCCTCCTTCTTCTATCTGCTAATCATTCCTGAAGCCTTCATGATTTCTGCCTTGGGATCTAGCAAAAGTATTCGTTTCTAAATGGCCAGTATTCTAGAGCCTCTCCCCAGAAGTTCGTTTTTATTTGAGCACACTCCTTCCCTTCTGATCTGAAAACCCTTGCTGTTTGATAAAACAGGGATTCAAACCCGTACACACCCACCTACCATATACATGTATAAATTCCCTCTTGCCATCTGTATTTGTGAATCTGTCCTTCCTCTACATAAGGCCATGTTATGCTTGACCTAATTGACTATATCACTAGTTAGTAATGAACTATAAAAACTTATGAACATAACTGCTGTTGAGCAGAAGCTAAGAGGTGTTGGTATCATGAACAGTGTCGATGGGTGGGTTAGAGCCCTTGCAAAGCATCTGTCAGACCACTAAACTGGAAGGGGTTTTTGGAAAGTTATCCTCCAAGCTCAGCTTATCCATGCGTCAAAGCTGAGGCAGCTGAGGAAGGAGCACTCTTAAGGTTAGTGATAAGCCATAAATAGCACAGGATGATTGTCCATTAAGACCAGAATTAGTCTGTTAAATTTAGGACATTGTCTTTTTCATTCAGGCAACTCGTTTAAATGACCTAATACTAGCAAAACCAAATCTAGTATATCCATGGTTGACTCTGCAGTTGTCACAGACCTGGCAACCCCATGCTAAGTATAAAGTGCCTGTACCTTACCTCTTGACCCCATCTCTCTGCTTCTCAAAAGTCACATCATACAAGAAAGTGTTAGAAATCATACAAGAAGTGTTACCAATGGCTTCTCTGCTAAGTCATCTAAACTACCTACCTTAGAATCCTTCTAGTTGTGAAGAAGGAAGAGTTGGCAAAGAGATGTTGGTCCTGCTGTTGACACACGAAGTGCTGAGCATTAATGGAAAGTCAGTTTCTTCTAAATGGAATTTTTTCCTACTATTTTTACATCTGTGATAGTTGAAGTATTCATTTTTTCCTTGTATTGGAAATAGCTTTTTTTTTCTCTTACATTCTGATTAGTTTCCCTTCCCTCTACTCCTAGTTCTTCCTTCCCCTCTCATCCAGATCCACCCTCTTTCTGTCTCATTAAAAAACTAAAACAGGCTTCTAGGGATAAGAGTAAAGTAAAATAAGATAAAAACTAATACACCAGAATAGGCGAAACAAACTTAAGTGGAAATTTTTATTTTTTTGAGGTAGTCTCATGTAACCCAGAATGGCAGCCAGTTCTAATGATTGTGAAATTGCAGGAGTATGCTTCCAAGTGAAAGATTTGTTTTGATTACTTTTACCCATTCAAGTATATATTATATATGGTGATGTACATTAAACCTAAATTTAGATTATAAGTTGCAGAAAATTGGGACATTGCTATCACGTGGAGACAATGATAAGTGATCTTGAAGATGCCTCTTGGAATCAGCAAACCACAGCTCTGGGAGGGTGGGTGGGATTATGTTTGCCAGGGAGTTGTCTTACAGAATTAGAATGTTCTACACAAGTAGAATAAAGGTTTCAAGGGAATGAGCACTTGTTTACTGGACCCTTTGAGGGTTAAAAAAACAAAACAAAACAGTTCTGTTACAGTAGGGAAGGAAGGAAGACTGTTTGCAAAATATAATTTACAATCCAGTGTTTCTTGGCTGAAAACCACTGTTCTTTAATAAATACAAGCGACACTTTATGATATTTTACTCATTTATTCCTGGAGGACAGGTAACTGTACTATTAAAAACGTGCAGCTAAGAGGTGACCTACTTAAATTTCCTGATCAGGAGAGAGAGAAGTTTCTGTCCAAGTGATTCTATTCAAGGGACATTAGTTGGGCATTGTGTGCTTTCTGCTCTACATTGGGATGAGAGCAGGGAATGTCTTCATCCTGAGTCTTTCAACTTCAGCCTGCAGGATTGAGATCTGCTCAGCTTGCTGCTTGGAGATGTTCAACAGCTTCTGCTGCTTCAGCTGGTTGTCGTAGCGTTCTCTAGCAATCTTCTCACAGGTCAGCTTAGACCCTAATCCAGAAATGGAGAACAGAAGTAGTTATTACCACCTATTTCCATACAGAAGCAACACTTAAGGTCAGTCCCATCGAAGGGGATGCTGGGAGCTATGACTGTTAGAATCCCTTTGATTGACTGAGAAAAAGAGCTCACCTATCTCATTGCAAATGTCTTGTCTCTCTGAGACGGCCACCAGTTCTTCCCGTAGATTACAGCTTAGGGTGTAATTTGCAACATCTTTCTGATTGCTGTATTTTCCCAGTTTCTTGAGTAGCTTTTTGCAGTTTTCTACATTCTTCTTATGAGTCTGAAATTTTTGTTCCCATGAAACCCCAAAACAATGTTGAAAAAGTTTATAAAAACATTTGTACTTTTAAAATACTTATCATCACTTAAGATAATACTGTATTTAATCCCTTGTGTCTGTTGGATGGTCTGTCCATAGTAGACACTCAGGGTTTTTTGTTAAAAGATAGAATGTTAATACCACACTTCAGAAAAGATTTTTAGATGGTCTTAACAATGAACATTTTAAAACCTTGGCAATTACTTTCCTCTAATCTTATATGCTATATAGTAAAACCAGTTTTGTTACTAAGTTATACTAAGATTAAAAAACAAAAGTCCAAAATGCCAGGAAAACAATTGGTACTTGTGTGGCTCAGATTTAACTACTGTGAAAGCAAATTCACATAGATTATTCCCAATATCCAGAGCAGTGCCGCAGTCTTATCACTGACTATGGTTACAAAGACACCATTCGGGGAACCCTGATTGTCATGAGTATCAGTAAATTATCAAGTTTCTGTTAGTTTCCGTCAGAGCCCATGACTGAAACATTACTTTGTCCATAATGGTTCACGTCTGTTAGCTTTTGAATAATTGATAAGCTTGAGGCTGACCTTATCTATAACACTAATCGTTTGCTCCATTATTCCAATCTGAATGGCAATCACATTCTCGTAGTTTGGTTCGTTTAGGTACTTTAAAAAAAGAAAGAAAAAAGGCATCACAATACATGTAAGGATAAATTTTTCTATTTCTTTTAGGTAACTATAGACAGTTTTGAAAATTACAGTTTTTCATAGCAAATATCTGTATGTTAAGGTTAATTTGCCTTTTGTGCTATAACATTTATTTAGCTATCAATACACTCATCTCTCTATATGCTAGTCATTACAAATACTTAATTTTTTTCATTTGTTCAACTTTGAAAGATACTGACCACCTAGGGACTTCGTAGTTTATTTGGTAGCTAAAGAGTGTCATTTAAAATATTTGAGTAGATGTTACTAGAATCAAGTGGGAATTCAGTGTGGCAGCAGTATAAAAAATAATGAAACTAAGTAATTTTGAGGGGGAAAGGAGGGGAGGGGAGGGGGAAAGGGAGAGAGAGGGCATGTGTAGGTGGATGACAGAATGAGAATGAATGAGGATACGAGAGACCCCAGGCCCAGAGACTAGTTAGAGGCTAATTGTAAGACAGTGTATCTTACTCTTAAACCAATGAAAAGACATCGGCAGAAACAGGAGATGAAGAAGATAAATAGCTAAACTGGGAAAGCCAGGTACAGGAAAGACTGACTCAAATTTTTAAGCCTGAGTGAGTGTCTATAGAGAGATGGGAAATAAGAAAAGAGTCATGGAATTAGCAAATTAAACTTCTGTAGGAAAAAGAACTTAGTTGTGCTCACATCTGGCTTGTGCTCACATCTGGCGTGGCATATGCTTGCCATCAGGCAGGCAGTAAGTCGTTGGGAAGAATGAACACAGGCTGGGGCAGGGAAGACTTGCCTTCTGCCGGTCTCGTGAGAAGAAGAGCATCTCGATGTCCCAGGCCCTCTGGTTTAGGTCCTCCATCTCCATCTCCATCTTCTTGTGCTCCCACTCAATCTGATAGATTCCTTTGTGGACCTCTTTACTTTCCATCATGCTAGCAACTTTCTTTTGTCCTTGAGTCTAAGAAGGTAAATGAGGAGTCAGCGTCTGATTCTGTATACGAGACTGCAGGCCACCTGAAGCTGCTCTCTAAGACTTAATCTAATAACCTGTGTGGGTTCGGAAGTCTTCATGTCTTCGCAGCTGATCCTCCTGGATAAAGCATGTGGTTAACATGGCTAGGCAAACCAGCATCTATCTCGTAGCTAGTAGCAAGGAAAAAATGTCAGATATGACACTTAAACACCCTGCTGTTTTGTACTTCACTTGGAATAATGGTTACTCAGTATATTCATATTAGGTTATATATTCATATCTTCAATATATTTATATAGGTTATTTAAAAACTCATGAAATTCAGAAATAAAGATAAATAACATTTAAATTAAATATTAAACACCAACTTTTAAAAAAAGATTTATTTATTATTATATCTAAGTACACTGTAGCTGTCTTCAGACACACCAGAAGAGGGTGTCAGATCTCATTACAGATGGTTGTGAGCCACCATGTGGTTGCTGGGATTTGAACTCACGACCTTCGGAAGAGCAGTCAGTGCTCTTAACCACTGAGCCATCTCTTTAGTCCAACACCAACTTTTATTATCAAATAAAATATTAAATACGTATTCAATTCAGTTAAATATTTAACAGTATATGATCTCAAAATTAAGGAACATTAATACAGATATTTTATTTAAATAAAAATGGTCCTAAGATTGTGGGACCCCGACTTAGAGTGTTTCTCCCTGGAAGGTAAAGCCCCTGAGCGGTCCCCAAGCTTGTTTTCCCTGATCTCTAAAAATACAGCCAGAAAGAAGCTCTTTGTTCTCTATAGCCAGCAAAAAGCCTTTTTGTTTCTGTGCCTTACAGCCAGAGATGCAATAATTGTAGGAAGATCTACAAGGACATGGAGATAGACCCCGGAGAGAAGGCGCAGCTCAGCCAGAAAGGAGCTGTAGCCAACACTCCTCCCAACTCCTCCCAACTCCTTCCAACTCCTCTCAACTCCTCCCAACTCCTCCCAATTCCTCAGCTAGCTGTTAAAAGGCCCCTACTGTCACCGGGTCGAACTCCCCTGCCCTGCACGGAGGAGGGACTTCGTCCTCAGCTAGCTGATAATAAAACCTCTTGCAGTTTGCATCAGGTGTGGTTATCTCTCGGGCCATTGGGGTGCTGGCCAGCTCATCCCAGGACTTGAGCGGAGGCCCAGCTTCGGGGGTCTTACAAGATCATCAGATGAAATTACTGTGTCTCTAAAATGAATTTATAGCCCTGTGTGGTGGCCCCTACCTGCAATTCTAGTTCTTTGGAGGCTATGACAAGAAGATGGCTCTTAAGTATGAGGACAGCTTTGATCACATAATCTCTGAGCCAGCCTGGGCTGTCTGTCAGTCAAGCAGTCAATCAATTTATGTCAGAATACTACCCATTACCACTTTCCATTCTTTCTCTTCTTTTTGATGCTCGTGCAGCTAAGCCCTGCCCTACCACGTTCTACTCCATTATTCATCCTTTGCTCGGAGCTTGGTCCCTCGACTCCGTGCAGTTCTTACCTTCCCTCATCTTTTAAAATTGTATCTCAGTCTGGCTATCAGTAGCTAAAATAGTCTCTAAGTTTAAACATCTCTGCTGAGGAGAGCCTTTGACCCAGTCAAGGGTCAGATGCTTTGGTTTATGCAGTAGGGGGGGTGGGGGTGGGGGCTGACACACCCAGAGAGAGGTTGCTATTGGCATGTCATGAGTGGAGGTCAGGGATGCTGCTAAGCAGCCTACACAGGGTGGCCCCCGTAGCAAATAATCCATCCCAAGTGCCAGTGTGCTAAGGCGGAGCAGCGATGTTGTAGAGCCCTGTCTCCTTTTCCACCTTCCTCTCAGGCAGTGTTGTAGGATGTGCTTCGTGTCATTCTGTCCCCATGTCCTGGTCTCTCACCCCTCCTGAGTGGTGCCCCTTCCTTAGCCCTCTACTTAGACCACTCCTGTCAAATAGTTGACACTGCACAAATCTACTTGGCATCTCTTCTCTCGGGGTAGCTAGGAAACAGTGCCCTAGTTTTCTTTCCTACTTCACTAGAAGTTCCTCCACCTCCTTCCCTGTTTCCTTCTGTGCTAGACCTTTCAGAGTTGGATTGGAGGTGCAAACACAAACTCCCTATTTTTGGTCTATCTAACTTTCTCGGTTATCTTGACCAATCTCATGGCTTAAAATTGCCCATAAGTAGATATGTGTGTAATAATCAATGTGCAGGTATTTACATGTGATCTATAAAGAGGACTCGATCTGAACAATCTTGTCAAGTTGGACATTCCACTGAAATGTTTCTTAAATACATCTTAAGTTAACAAAGGGCAAACAAAACTCTTTCCTGACTCCAGCCAAAGCTACAGTCACAGTCTTACCACCAACAGTTATTGATACTATAATCTACTCAGCTAATCAACCTACAATTTTAAGATTTTCTGAGACAAGATCTTGGTATGTAATCTAGGCTGGCACTAAACTTGTATCTTTTGACCTGGCCTCTGAGTTCTGGGGTTACAGGTATCACCAAACCTGGCTAAGCATGGTATTTTCTGCAAACCTCCACTACATGTTTACCAAGAACACTTGAACATGGTGGAAAGTTGGGGAGTCTACTTCGGTTGTCTAGTTTTGGAGCAAGATTGGAACCAGCATTTAGGAAAAGCTAGCCTTTTCTTTTATAGAGCTAAGGCCTTTGGCCACTGAGAGAACAGCAAGCCCTGCCTCCTCAGGATGGTTTTGGTAGGGAAAGGGTAGAAGAAACCAACATAGAAAGAGGAAAGCAAACCATGTATTCCTAGTGAAAAGGTAAGGAAGAAAATAGTGAAACAAAAAAGAAAAGGACCCACGAAAATCCTGTCAACCAAGAATTTAAGAATCTTGTTTAAAAAGCCATGTTTCAGAAATGAAGGCCAATCTGGAAGGGTCCTAAGTTTGAGGCCAGCCTAGGCAATGTAGCAAGACCTTTTCTCAAAAATCTCAATGTAGAGTGGACTATTTTAAAATGAAGGACAGATTAAGACATTTTGAGGGGAACTGAGTGGACAGAGGAAATCCAGTGTTAGTGGATCAGCTCTGTAAGGATGCTAAAGGAAGTCCTTCAAGTCCAGAGATAGTAGAAGGAACTCAACGGAAAAAGGAAGAGATAAAAATACTACCGAGGAACTCTGAATACACGTGTAAATGTAAAGTCCAATCTGGTCCCTAATTACTCCTTTTAAGAGGAAAAGACACAGAACAGTCTCCATACATCAGCGTTAATGAGTACAGACTACGGAAAGACAGGGAATACAGCACTGAGCTGCGCTTTAGACGGGCAGAGCTTCCAATACTCCTAAAGCCAAGTAGGCATTCATTCGAATTTTCTTGTTATATAGTTAAGAGAATTTAACTTTATGTACCAGGGAAAAAAGCTAAAGTTAAAGCCAGCAGAAAGAGAGTAAAACTGTGTGAGTGTGTGTGTGTGTGTGTGTGTGTGTGTGTGTGTGTGTGAGAGCGAGAGAGAGAGAGAGAGAGAAAGAGAGAGAGAGAGAGAGAGAGAGAGAGAGAAGGGGAGAGGGAGGGGGAGAGAGAAATAGAAAATAGGATAACAGAATAAAATTCATGAAATAAAAAGTTGGTTATTTGAAAAACAAATCAGTAAGATTATCAAAACTTAGCTAGATTAAAGCACTGGTGGAGTGTGGTGGGAGTGGGGACTCTCATCCAAAACCAGAATTGTGATTAGAGATATATCAGAACTATATGAATCAAAGAGATTATATACTAAGGGCTGTATACACTAAGGTAATATATGTAATGGTTTGAATATGTTTGGCCCAGGGAGTGGCACTATTTGGAGATGTGGCCTTGGAGTAGGTATGTCACTGTGGATGTGGGCTTTAAGACCCTCTTCCTAGCTGCCTGGAAGTCAGTATTCCACTAGCAGCCTTCAGATGAAGATGTTGACCTCTCAGCTCCTCCTGCACCATGCCTGCCTGGACACTGCCATCTTCCCACCTTGATGATAATGGACTGAACCTCTGAACCTGTGAGCCAGCCCCAATTAATTATTGTCCTTATAAGAGTTGCCTCGGTCATGGTGTCTCTTCACAGCAGTAAAGCCCTAACTAAGACAGGAGTTGGTACCAGGGACTGGGGTTTGCTGTAATAGGCCGGACCATGCTTTTGTTTGGAAGAATGTGGATTTTGGGACTTTGGCTTTGGGGCTTAATGGGCTATTCTAGTAGGAATATGGAAGACTTGGTTGCATATGATTTGAACTGTGCAGATCTAGTCCAAGAGGTTTGAGTGGAGAAGAACTTCAGTATGTGGCCTAGAGACTGTTTTTGTGGTATTTTGGTGAAGAATGTGGCAGTTTTTTCCCTTGTCTGAAAAGTCTGCCTGAGGCTAAGGTAAAGGGACTCAGATTAATTGCATTGATAAAGGAAGTCTCAGAAACACCCATCATAGACTTTGTGGTTAAGTCTCATGAAGAGCATTTTAAATGAGCATAGCAAGCTGAGAGAGAAAAACTATAAAGTATGTGGTTTGAGTATTAAAGGGGCACCAGGAAGTGAAATGGAGCTGAGCCTGTGTTCAAGGATTTTACTTTGAATTAAGGGAGTAGTGAGCTTGGGGCAAGATCCCACCCAGCTGAATTTAGATACATGCTTGGTGGACCACACCTTTAATCCCCCGTGTTTAGGAGACAGGCATGCAGGTCTCTAGTTCAAAGTCAGTCTACAGAGCAAGTTCCAGGCCAGCTAAGCTTAGGCATGAAGGAGTTGGGAACCAGAAAGCTGGTGATAATGTAATAGGACAAGGGGGCCATGTTCCAGCCCCAAAAAGCAGCAGGAGGATTAAATGTTGTCCTTTTAAGGATGCCTTGGTCATGGTGTGTCTATTCACAGCAGTAAACCTTTATAATTTGACCTTATTGATTTTTGATAATATAACAATATCATATATATGTTAGAATAGACATTTAACCTCACTGTCCTGGACTTTTCCTACCTTAGAATCGTGTAGAGAGATTTTAAAAAATACATCTTAGGGTGAGTTCTGGGCACATTTACAAAGCTCTACAGGTGATTTTAATGGCATCTACTGAGAGAAAACACTGATACAACTGAATAAAATACTGTCTTAGTCAAGGTTACCATTGCTGTGATGAAACGCCACATCCAAAAAACAACCTGGGAGGAAAGGGTTGATTTGGCCCACACTTCCACATTAGTGTTCATCATCAAAGGAAGTCAGGAAAGGAACTCAAACAAACCAGGAACCTATAGCAGAAGCTGATGCAGGGACCATGGGGGTTGGGGGAGCTGCTTACTGGCTTGCCCCTCATGGCTTCATCAGACTGCTTTCTTATAGAACCCAAGAAGGGAAGACCCTACCCACTACGGGTAGGGGCCTCCTCCAGCAGTCACTAATTAAGAAAAGAGTCTACAGGCTTACTGAAAGTGCAATCTTTATGAAGACATTTTCTCAGTTGGGGCTCCCTCTCTCCAGTGACTCCAGCCTGTGTTGAATTGACATAAAATAACCGGTATACTTACCACGGAAACGAGAGACACTATGAGGCATTTTATACAAAAGGCAGTACGTTCAAGAACTATAATTACCCGAATCACAGAATTCAAGTCTTCAATTATATTCTTATTGATGAGAATTGCGTCAGAATATTCCAGCATCAACTGGAAATTCTCCAGCTCTACTTGTCCTTGCTTAAGAAGGATTTGTACTGTCAAATTCACCTGGAATCTCACTTTCTCATCCTGTAATCTAAATGGAAAAAGACTTCAAAGAAGTGTCTGTGATATGTTTAGGTTTCTAACTTCACCTACTATCTGAGAGATAAAATTCTGACGGAAGGAATGCACCCTGGGTGGCATGAAGAATTGTCCCAAAGATGGAGCTTTCTAGAAGACCCTCTATGTGCCTGGAATTTTACTTGGATTATTTAAGCAACCGTATGGACAAAATTACAGTCATGAACTCGTACTGTAAGTTAAGAAAAAATGTTTGTACTGTAATAAGAATTACAAAGTGAACTAGAAATACTTTAAATGAAAAATTTGACCTTACTGATTTTTGATAATATAAGAATATCATATATATATACATATATATATACACACACACACGCACACACACACACACATATATACATATATACATATACATATGTACATGCATGCCTGTTTTTTGATGCTGCTGCACATGTGTACACGTGTGCCTGGTGTGTGATGATATTATATATATACCTTTCATATTCTCCCTAAATCCTACATCTGAAACTGATATTTGGGAAGCTCACAGAAGTATTTATCCATGTGGCTGTACATATAGCCTTTTGAAGCAAAGACTTTATACAAAGCACCCCGGCTCCATGAAGAAAAACATAACCCTGGTGGGTGTTTATGGAGAAATTATTTGGGAGTCTGCTTAAGCCTTCTCTCAGTCTTGAGCTCAGAAGTCTCTATTGACAGAGAGCTCAGAAGTCTCTATTGACAGAGATGGGTTCTATGTATTTTTATGTGGAAGGAGTATTTTTACACAAAACTACGATCCCCGCCCCCAAAGTTTGCTTTTGCGTTAAGACAACACATGGCAAATTCTCTTTTGAAACAAGTCTTATGTAACAAAGCACTCGATATAAAAATAGAACATTTCAGTGCAGGGCCAGGACCGCAGCAGAGCCAGCAGTGGGCCAGTCAGGCAGGAGGCTGGCTCTGCAAAGATGGCTGTCCTTAACTGAGCCCCGTTCACACTGGGTAGGAACAGAACCCCCTGAGAAGCTGGGTTACCGGATGAGCTCATGGAACACTTTTTCGATCTCATGATGCACTACGTCATCCTCTTCCATCCGCTTCCGGAGAAAAGTCGTCATTTCCAGGAGGCAGGCTGCCTTCTGCTTCACCTGAGAAATGCAACCACAGCCTGTCACGACACGAGAACACTTGATGCCCACATCTGTCTTTTGACTTTTTTCATACAAAATCTTAACAAGCCCACCTTTCTCAGAGACTAATAGAGGTTTAAATCTTTTCATAAGCCTGTTGAGTTATGTAAAACATGGGTGGCACAGTCCATGAATAATTTAAAGAGTATCAAGTTGGCCTCTTGCTGAAAGTCAAGTATGCATTTGTGTGTGTGTATGTGTGTATCATGTACATGTATATATATATATACCATTTTGGAATCTGTTCCCATCACTTTAGATGAAATTCTAGACTCACAAACACTTACTAAACATCTGCCACTCTGATGTTTTGTGCACTAACTTTAGGGACTTAGGAGAGAGAAGATAGGTGGTCAGGAGGCAGCAGGTCTCTCACCAGCTAAACATGCTCTCAGACTTTCACCTTTGCTTCCTCCCCATCATCCTTTGCTTCCTCCCCATCATCCTTTGCTTCCTCCCCATCATCCTTTGCTTCCTCCCCATCATCCTTTGCTTCCTCCCCATCATCCTTTGCTTCTGGCAAAGGATGAAGCTGCTTCTGGCCAGCTAAATATAACCCTATGCAAAACAAGATTGTTCCTAACAGCGCCGTGCAGGAGAAAAGCAACATGAGTGGCATGTGCAGTTTGAGTCTTGTTATAGTCACTGGATCAGAAGAGAGGGAAACAGATGGACTGAATTTTACTAATGTTTTTTATTGAACACAGTCTCTCCAAGATATTATTCTGCTCATGAGCAACGTAAAAATTACTATTGAGACATTTTTCACTTGTTTCATGGTAGGTCTTCTAAATCTGTATGTGTATTCCACTCTGAGGACATCTCAGTCGTGGTCACATCTACTTCCAGTATACAGTGACTGCTTAGCACTTGTGGCCATCATTTTGAACCTTGAGGATTTACATCATTGCAAATAATATTATGAGACTTTTGTTATGTTAATATTGATATTACTAACTACTACCCAGTAGGAGAACCTTAGTCCTCCTGGATATACTGACAGGTGTGCTATTTCCTACTAGTATACTTAAAATATAATTTAAAATGAAGTTATATACTTTGTATTCATTTTCCACTTTTGCCCGTCTAGTTGAGCAGAAATGTTCCCAGACAGAGGGGTCCAAGCCTTCTGGCATGTTATTGATATTGTCCAACTCATCCATGGATTTCATTAGCTGGGCTAAGTTTTCCTTATTTAACTTGGCAGATCCTGGTCGCTCTCCATAAGGAACAAGACTGGTCACATCTGCCTGTGTTTTCTGTTTGTGAACCCTGGTATTAGCAAGAAAAGAGCATCAACTTTTAATACTCTCACAAATACCAAAAACCAAACCAGCCAACCAACCAATCCAACCAACCAACCAAACCAACCAACCAACCAACCAACCAACCAAACCAACCAACCAACCAACCAAACAAACAAACCAACCAACCAACCAACCAACCAACCAACCAAACCAACCAACCAACCAAACCAACCAACCAACCAACCAAACCAACCAACCAACCAAACCAACCAACCAACCCAACCAACCAACCAACCAACCAACTAACCAACCAAACCAACCAACCAACCAAACCAACCAACCAACCAACCAAACCAACCAACCAACCAAACCAACCAACCAACCAACCAACCAACCAAACCAACCAACCAACCCAACCAACCAACCAACCAACCAACCAAACCAACCAACCAACCAAACCAACCAACTAACCAACCAACCAACCAAACCAACCAACCAACCAAACCAACCAACCAACCAACCAAACCAACCAACCAACCAACCAAACCAACCAACCAACCAAACCAACCAACTAACCAACCAAGCCAACCAAACAAACCAACCAACCAAACAACCAAACAACCAAAACACCACTGTTAAGTAACAGACCATTAGCATAAGCCTGACACTGTATGGTAATTTCCTTTGTCACTTCAGGGCCGGTGAGTGGGTTACTCGAGGGACAAAAGCCCACTTTGTTCATACCCTAGGCCCCTAGATATGCCCTAGAATTACAGACATCTGTAAGTATTGCTGGCCCTGCAGCTTTTCCTATGCTAGTGTGTGTGTGTGTGTGTGTGTGTGTGTGTGTGTGTGTGTGTGTGTGTGTGTGTGTGTGTTTGTGTGTGTATTGTAAGCAGGCAAACAGACACCCAATAGTAGTGTGAGTGCCCCCTGGGTCTGTCTGGCATAGCCACTTCTGGTATCTTTTCTTCAGTAGGGCATGCCTGGACATAGATAGACTTGGGGAAGGGCCCTTTTTGTCTGCATTAATGAATTAGCTTAGTTTTCTTGGGCTGCGGCTGGGAAAGGAAGAAGGTTACAAAGAGTGGTGCTGGGCACTCCCTGTGGAGATACTTGACAATGCACAGCCAGTGATGGTCCCACCCATATCCCTAGACAGGATAGTCGGGTTCTGGGAGAAGCTACTAGCCCAAGGCCAGCTCTGGGTTTGCAAGACAGTGGGATTAGATTTCAGAGCAAATTCTATTTGACTATAAGTGCTTCCCCTTGGTTGATTATATAGCACACTCCTAGCCAGACCTGGGAGCTCATCACCCTGCGGCCTCCACACTCAAAGAGTCTGAAGCAAGAAAACAGCTGAAAATTCCAGGCCATTCTGGACCACACATTGAGCTTCAGGCCAGCCAACGCTATACAGTTAAGGCCATGTCTCAAAAGATAGAAAGTAAAATGAAAAGGCGCTCTTTTGAAAATAGGGAAACTGGGCTAGGGAGATGTCAGTACTGAAGAGGATAAACAGCAGGGCTCAGTCCTCAGCACCCATATCAAAATGCCTACTACTGTGGGATACAATTGAGATCCATCCCAGCACTGGATGTGCAAAGATGGGCAGATTCTGGGGCCTCTGGCTAGTCAGCCTAGAAAAACTGATAAGACCCAGGCCAGGGAGAGAATCTGTCTCAAAAACTAAAAATAACAATAACAAAACTACCAAAAAGGTGGAAAGGAACTGAGGAATCAGGTTGATGTCTGGAACACACACACTCACACACTCACACATATACTCACACACACATAAACATATACACACACATACATCCACACATACACATACCTCATATACACACACACACCCTCACACATAGTCACACACTCACACACCCACACACATACACACACACACATACATCCACTCTCTCACACACAAATACACTCACATACACACATACTCACATGCACACATTTATACACACAGAGTGGGGGTAAGGGCTATGGAGAGAGAAACTAAGACATGAGACAGGTTCTGGGCTAACTTCCCAAAGTTGGTGGTAACCTGTCAAAGGTGAAGTGTATCCCTCACTCCTTTGTGAAAAACAGCACAATTCTGTATTGCATTTGTTTGAAAATTTGAATTTATTGTGTTAGAAATCAGCTAACTATTCCAGTACTTCTCCTAACTTAGGAACACATTTCAGAACTCTAGATAATCGTTATTTTGAGCTATCTTTCTTTTGCATTTTTTTTAAATTTTAAACTTTATTACAAAAATCATTGCGAATAAATACTTTGGTCTTGAGGATCGTTACATGAGATTTTCTGAGGAAAAGCAATTTGTGGACAAATTGTGGGAAATGTTGCTGTTTTGCTATTCCTGGAAATCCAAACGCCACTACCAAGTTTTGGGAAGCTTCGCAATAAAGATGCCACTTAGCTGTAAAAGCAATACTTCTTCAGCTGTGTTCAGTCTAAGAAGCTTATGTCAAAGAACTCCAGTCTACACCACAAAGACAGACTTACGCGGTGGACTGTGTCTTTGGAAAGCATGTATGCCAGCCTGATTTAAGACTTTTCATGTGTGAAATGAGAACAGACACTTCATTCTTTGTAAAGAATAGAAGAATCTATTACACTCCATCCTCTCTCTCTCTCTCCACCACACACCACCAGTGAGATCTTGGAAATCACTGAATTTATGATGCAGGTGGACACCTTCCCCTCGGGATGCTTGAACTGATCATTTTTATCTGATCAGGAAAAGGTAAAAAAAAACTATGACCTATTTTACTTTTTGACATTTATTTGCTCACTTTTATTTTTGTGCATGTGCACACATGTCTGTGTGCTGTGGGGCGTGGTGGAGGTCAGAGGGCAACTTGTGGGAGTTGGTTCTCTCCTTCTAATCATGTGGTTCTGAGGATACCACTCAGGTCACCAGGCTTGGCCCCGCTGAACCATCTCTCTGGCCCTGACAGTTCTTTTAAAGAGACCCTGCCCTCTCCCACCCCTCAAATTTGATAGCATGAGAGAAACAGACCTTGGCCGGCGTTTAAAAAGTTTGTAGAGGACATCCACCTGGTGACCCAAAATGTCAGAAAATTCCTTTTTGAAGCTTCGATCCAGAATCTAAGGATAAACACATCACCCCCAGGATAGGATAAACACATCACCCCCAGGATAGCAGAGACACACAGACGTTTCTCAATTGGTTAATGCAATTTCGAAACTACACATGGTACCGCTTCGACTTTAGGACCTGGTTTTTTTACAGTTATTGGAGAGCAAAGTTATTGGAGATGCAAAGACTCCCTCAAAGATTTGTTCCTAGGGAGCATGCCAGTTAGAAGTGCTATTTTATATCAAAAGCCACCTAGAAGTGTCCCCCAGTAATATTTACTCAGGAAACACACACGTTTTTGTTCTGTCCACTTTGCCGTGTTCCTTCCCACTTCATTTTACCCCATTGTCTTTGTGTTAGTCAAGCTTTTGCCTCTGTTATAAAGTGCTGGCTTACTGCTAAGTTGATTTTATGGGGATCGCATGGGCTCCACAACCCCAAGTTTGAGAACCCTAAACATGATGATTTCTCTAACATATATTTCCCCCTCTCAAGAAAAAGCTTAACCTAGAGAAGTTTGCAAAAATTCCTTCTAACCCAGGATGAAATTCATTCCTAATGGAAGGGGACAGAAGGAGAGCGATCCACGAGGAAACTGACTTCTGTCCTGCTCAGCCTCTCCTGCCCATCCCAAGTGCAACGACTCTGCATTGCCCAGTGGATGTGCCCGTGACTCACTTTGTCCTCTGCCACTAACATGTCATGGTGCTCCTTGAATACGTCCAGATCTTCTCTCGCCTTCTGGATGGCTTCTGCAGTCTTGGTCTACGGCAATGGCAGATAGTTAACTGGGACTGGAGAGTTCTCAAGGCAAACAAAGCTATGGGTGACTCTAGAAGAAGAAGAGACCTCACAGGATTCATCCAGTGTCTCTGAAATGGCCTCCTCCTCCTCTGTTAAAGATGTCTAAGTAGCCTGCAAGATTGTTATATTTCAGACATAGGCTTGTTATGTGGCTCAGGCTGGTCTTTACCTTGTGGCCTTCCTATAGCGCTGGATTAGAGACATGTCCTACATTGCCTGGTAAAGTTCTTGGCATATGTTATAAACAAACTTGCTCTTCTTCTATTTTTTTTAACAGGGTCTCTCTCTATGAGGCTGTCCTGGAATTCACTATGTAGCTCAGGCTAGTCTCAGGGATCTGCCTTTTGAGTGCTGGGATTAAAGGTGTGCACCACCACACCTGGCCATATAAACGGACTCTTAAAGAGAGTAACATATGTTGTTTATGATGTAGTAAATGTGTTGGTAATGTGCTTAGTTAACACTATCAATGTAGGGTGACACCCATTGAAACACGCATTGATAATTAGCATTGATCCCCATTATCTCTTTAACAAATCTGATCTATTCACGTTTATACTATGATCGTGAATATGAACATTCTCATTCTAAGTTTATTATTTCTATATTCAGTGACACTTGGACCACATGGCCCATAGAGGGTGACTTTCCCCGGAGAATGTCCAGCAAGCAGCTTCAAAGGTTGCATGTCTTGATCAAGGTCTACAGCCGGTCCATGATTAATCACTGTATTTTGAGAGGGGTGTGTGTGTGTGCGTGTGTGCGTGTGTGTGTGTGCGCGTTTCTCCGTGTAGCCCTGGCTGTCCTGGAGCATGGCTGAACAGAAAAAACTATGAGGTGAACTAGCCAAATATTATTGTAATGGTCCCTACTTGCCTTTTCTTAAAAGCAAGCCTCTTGTCTCCTGAGTGTACTTGATTAGAGTGGTGTTGAAGATTCTTATCAGATGGGGCCCCCGCGTGGGATCTGTGCCTAAACAAGGGGTGCAGATGCCCCAGGGTCCTGTACTTACTTTCTCCTCCTGTTTCTTCAAAAGGTAGTTGTTCAGGAACTGTTCCCTGGAGCTGAGTTCTTCATCCAGCAGCAACGAAAATATAATGTTGTTTATTTTCAGTTCCTCCTGTGGAGATAGGAGGAGGAGGAGGAGGAGGAGAAGTGCTGAAGTTCAGCATCCCCAGCTGAGAGAGAACTTCCCATAGATGGGCATAGACTTGACACCCATCAAACTTATGAGCTTATGAGACAAGGATGCCTTAAATGAATGCCTGAAAGAAAAGTCAAATGGGGACCTTCTACAACAGCATTTGGTTATTTTACCTCACTTCTCATGTCACTGTGAGTGAAATACAGACACAGAGGAACACTTAACACAAGTGCATTATTTAATGAGCTACTATGCAGCCCAATGTACCTGTCATTACCATTCAGTTAAAAAAAATAATCAATTTTGCCTGCACAGAATCCAGGTGTCACCAGACGCCCAGCCCCAGTAGCAGCCAGAGTTTTGAGTTCAACAATGACCAGCTCCCGTGTTTCTGTCATTCTCTCTTAGTGAGAAGCCCTGGCATAGTGGCATTGCTTGTCATTAACAATATTTTGTCACATTCTCATGTTCTCTTATTGTCAGCAATCAGCAGTCTGTAGACAGGGTTTGTGTCTCTCCAGGTGTTTACTTGAACCACAGTTTATAAAGGTCCTAAGTCCCTTTTAGTCCTTGAAAATTGCCCTCTGAATCCAGAGGCCAAGCCAGACTTTGGTTGGAGCCTTTTGGCAAAACTGTGGGTGCATCCGTGTTCTCTGGTCAGGGCACACATGATGTTGCATTGTCTTTGGGGGGATGTTTGTAGCTCTGGATGCTCGAAGCACAAGCCTAGTAAATCTACTGACAGTTGCAAAAATGCTCATTATCTGTTCTCACTTTTTAAAAATTTACTAATTGAAATATGCTGAGAGGCCAATAGCTTAGAAAGAAATGTGCCTCTTTATAATTTTGCTGTCAGGGGTATAGTTTGTACAGGAAAGTCAGAATCAATACTAGATAGTTTATCAGCTTGAGGGCAATGCCCCTGTTGTCGGTATCTGCAGGTGATAGGTGGTTGCTATTGACTGTTAAATTCAGAGGAGGAGGGGCCTGTTATGGTTTGTATTTGCTCAGCCTAGGGAGTGGCACTATTAGGTGCGGCCCTATGAGAGTAGGTATGGCCTTGTTGGAGTAGGTGTGTTACCGTGGGTGTGGGTTTTACCACCCCATCCTAGTTGCCTGGAAGCCAGTATCTGCTAGCGGCCTTCAGCTTCACAGAACTCTCAGCTAGCTCCTTCTGCACCATGCCTGCCTGGATACTGCCATGCTCCTGCCTTGATGATCATGGACTGAACCTCTGAACCTGTAAACCAGCCCCAATTAAATGTTGTCCTTATAAGAGTTGCTTTCCGCTGGGCATGGTGGCGCATGCCTTTGATCCCAGCACTCAGGAGGCAGAGGCAGAGGCAGAGGCAGAGGCAGAGGCAGAGGCAGAGGCAGAGGCAGAGGCAGAGGCAGAGGCAGAGGCAGAGGCAGAGGCAGAGGCAGAGGCAGAGAGGCAGAGGCAGAGAGGCAGAGGCAGAGAGGCAGAGGCAGAGAGGCAGAGGCAGAGAGGCAGAGGCAGAGAGGCAGAGGCAGAGAGGCAGAGGCAGAGAGGCAGAGGCAGAGAGGCAGAGGCAGAGGCAGGAGGCAGAGGCAGGAGGCAGAGGCAGGAGGCAGAGGCAGAGGCAGAGGCAGAGGCAGAGGCAGAGGCAGAGGCAGAGGCAGAGGAGGCAGAGGCAGGTGGATTTCCCAGTTCGAGGCCAGCCTGGTCTACAAAGTGAGTTCCAGGACAGCCAGGGCTATGCAGCAAAACCCTGTCTCAAAAAACAAAAAACAAAAAACAAACAAAAAAAAAGAGTTGCTTTCCTTGGTCATGGTGTCTGCTCACAGCAATAAAAGCCTACCTAAGACAGGACCTCTGGGCATGGTGTGGAGAATCATCTGGATTAATGTATGGGGGAAGACCCATCTTGATTGTGGTCAGGATCACTTTCTGGGCAGGGGAATCACAGACTATATAAAAGCAGGAAGAGACGTGGGCAGTACACAGACCTCCACTGCGCTTCTGACTGCACATCAGGAGCCCAGTGCGGAGGCCTGGACTTCCCTGTACGATGGGTGAAACTTAAAACTCTGAGCTACAGTAAGCTCCTCCTCCCGAAAGTTGCTTTTGGCAGATTATTTTACTGCAGCAACAGAAAAGGAAACCAAGACAGTGAGCAACTGGCGTTCTCTTCTTAAAACGTCATCGACTTCTGAGTCTGGAAGGACTTGATGAGTTTCAACAAATTGCAAGCGTTCTGCCCCAAACCTTTGTTTTTGATTTTTTTTTTTTTTTTTTGGTTTTTCGAGACAGGGTTTCTCTGTATAGCCCTGGCTGTCCTGGAACTCACTTTGTAAACCAGGCTGGCTTCAAACTCAGAAATCTGCCTGCCTCTGCCTTCCAAGTGCTGGGATTAAAGGCGTGCGCCACCACGCCTGGCTGGTTTTTGATTCTTAGATGTTGTCCCTTAGAGGAGGAATGACAGTAGCTGCTGAATCCTGTGGACATTGCCAAGCAGTCTGATCCCCCATCCCATTATTTGTACCAGAAGATATTCTAAGCATGTCTTAAAAAAAAAAAAAGCCGCTTTACCGAAGCATTTCCGGCACACCGTGCATTCCGCCACAAGCAGTGTATAGTCTGAGGCTCTGCCGCGAGCACGCAGCTAGGTAGCCGCTACCACAGCCAAGGTTGGAGCATTCCGTCATTCCAAGAGAAAGCAGCTCCTTCATCGTCACCTCTCTCAGAACCTCTCAGGAGCTCCTCCCATTCCCGAAAGCTGCAACTTCTCAGGGCGCTGGAGAAGTCAGCAGAACAGAGCAAGCCTAGCAGCCCCAGGCGAGCCTCCGCACCAGGAGGGTGCGCCGCTCAGCTTCCTAAGACGGTTTCATGTCCCACAGGCTACTTAAAAGGACAAGATACAGAAGCGAAAGCTTCCTTTACCTGGTTGATGACCATTTCTGCCTTCACTCTCCTTTCAAAGAGTCTCTTCAGATGGTCGTCAAAGTTCTGCGTGCTCTCTTGAATAGAATTTTGAAGTTTCTTCAGCTCCGCTTCTAAAGACTAAACGGGAGGCGATAATCAAACGCTTGTCACAATTGGCATTCGTGCTTTGTCGCATAGAAAAAGCAGGGGTAAGGCAGGGGGGTACTACCTGGACCCATCTAAAATACTGTGTGTTTGGAAGTTTTTATTTCATTTTTTCATTTTGTTCCCCCCTCCCTCTGTCTTTCTCTCTCTCTCTCTTTCTCTTTCTCTCTCTCTCTCTCTCTCTCTCTCTCTCTCTCTCTCTCTCTCTCTGTGTGTACATGTTCGTGTACACACAGGTGTGGAGATCAGAGGAGGATATTAAGTGTTCTTCATCCTTCTCCCTCCTTTATTCTCTTAAGACCACTAAACCTGAAACTCCCCATCTAGGCTAGGCTAGGCTGGCTGGCCAGTGGGCCTTCAGGATCTGCCTGTCTCCCCATCCCCATGCCCGAGCCCTGGGGATGCAGGCATGCACAGCCATGCCTGGTTCTCTCAAAGTCAGATCTAAGAATCTGAACTCAGGTGCTCACCCTGGTACAGCAAGCACTCTGCAGTACGCTGAGCCATCTCCCCAGCCTGAGGTTTGCTTTAGGAATTACACTGAAGAAAGATCATGTTAACACGATCACTAATCAAGCAGGCCTAATAAATCAAGCTGTAGCAACTCTTCCCAGAAAATTCTGACTACAGATAGTAATTAACAGACATACAATTTGGCCCTGAAAAATGTTTCCCCTCCTATTTTTTGAATAACTTGGAACTTTTTATATTACCTATTTTGTTTTGATATTTAATTTAAAAGTGTGTGTGTATGAATATACACATATGGGCAGGTGCACGTGGAGGCCGGAAGAGAGTGTTGGATCCCTTGCAGCTAGGTACAAGCATTGCGGATAGCCTGATACAGATGTTGGGATCTGAGCTCCTACCCTCATGATTGAGCAGTAAGCATTCTTAACCATGGAGCCTTCTCTTCAGTCTGCTGAACTTGATTTTACATGACTGAGAAAGTAGTCCAGTGACCAGTGTTAGGGAAGAAGAAGAAGAAGATGTGTGTGTGTGTGTGTGTGTAATGAAACAAGATCATCTGGGAGTAGATTCATTGTGAGAGCACCAAGTTGAGCAAAACCAAAAACCAATACAGAAAAGCTTTTCTTAAAAAAAGAAAAAATCCAACTGAGGTTAAAGTTAACCAGTATTTTGTGTTTTTGTTTTGTCATCTTTGTTCACAGCATGGGAGCTGAGGAGACAGAACACCTGCCCGTTAGCTGTCTGTCAACATGCTGTAAGCTAGACTCATCTAGGAAATGTGGATGAGCGAGGAGTTGTCTCACCACACTGACAAGCCTGTGGGGCGTTTTCCTTGATTACTGACTGATGTGGGATGGCCCCTCGGGCTATGGATGGTGCCACCCTGGGCCAGTGGTCCTGGGTTGTGTGGAAAGCAAGCTGAGAAAGCCAAGGAGAGCAAGGCAGAACATTACCTACACATGTAAGATATTTTAATGCAGGCATGTTGCTTCTTTGAGCTGGAAGAACATAAAATAGGACTATATTACAAAAACCTTAAGCAAGAACTGATCTGTGTGTCATGCTGACTGTATTTTTCTCCCCTCAAATCCTGACATCGCAAGCCTTGGTAATGTCTTGCATGTGCTGTAATAGGCGTTCCTTAAACATATGAAGAAAGAACAAATTATCAAATGAATGGTAACATTGTGGAAAGGGTTAACATTAGTAAGGACTTTAAAAAAATACTCAATAAAATCCTTGCAAACCGAATCCAAGAACACATCAAAACGATCATCCATCATGATCAAGTAGGCTTCATCCCAGGGATGCAGGGATGGTTTAATATACGGAAATCCATCAATGTAATCCATTATATAAACAAACTCAAAGACAAAAACCACATGATCATCTCGTAAGATGCTAAGAAAGCATTTGACAAAATCCAACACCCATTCATGATAAAAGTCTTGGAAAGATCAGGAATTTAAGGCCCATACCTAAACATAATAAAAGCAATATTCAGCAAACCAGTAGCCAACATCGAACTAAATGGAGAGAAACTTGAATCAATCCCACTAAAATTTGGGACTAGACAAGGTTGCCCACTTTCTCCCTACCTAGTCAATATAATACTTGAAGTCCTAGCCAGAGCAATTAGACAACAAAAGGGGATACAAATTGGAAAGGAAGAAGTTAAAATATCACTATTTGCACATGATATGATAGCATATATATAAATGACCCTAAAAATTCCACCAAAGAACTCCTAAACCTGATAAACAGCTTCAGTGCAGTAGCTGGATATAAAATTAACTCAAACAAATTAGTGGCCTTTCTCTACACAAAGGATAAACAGGCTGAGAAAGAAATTGGGGAAACAACACCCTTCACAATAGTCACAAATAATATAAAATACCTTGGTGTGACTATAACTAAGGAAGTGAAAGATCTGTATGATAAGAACTTCAAGTCTCTGAAGAAAGAAATCGAAGAAGATCTCAGAAGATGGAAAGATCTCCCATGCTCATGGATTGGCAGGATTAATATAGTAAAAATGGCTATCTTGCCAAAAGCAATCTACAGATTCAATGCAATCCCCATCAAAATTCCAACTCAATTCTTCAACGAATTAGAAAGGGCAATTTGCAAATTCATCTGAAATAACAAAAAACCTAGGATAGCAAAAACTCTTCTCAACAATAAAAGAACCTCTGGTGGAATCACCATGCCTGACCTAAAGCTGTACTACAGAGCAATTGTGATAAAAACTGCATGGTACTGGTACAGCGACAGATAGATCAATGGAATAGAATTGAAGACTCAGAAATGAACCCACACACCTATGGTCACTTGATCTTTGACAAGGGAGCTAAAACCATCCAGTGGAAAAAAGACAGCATTTTCAACAAATGGTGCTGGCTCAACTGTCGGTTATCATGTAGAAGAATGCAAAGTGATCCATTCTTATCTCCTTGTACAAAGCTTAAGTCTAAGTGGATCAAGGAACTCCACATAAAACCAGAGACACTAAAACTTATAGAGGAGACAGTGGGGAAAAGCCTCAAAGATATGGGCACAGGGGAAAAATTCCTGAACAGAACAGCAATGGCTTGTGCTGTAAGATCGAGAATCGACAAATGGGACCTCATAAAATTGCAAAGCTTCTGTAAGGCAAAAGACACTGTCAATAAGACAAAAAGGCCACCAACAGATTGGGAAAGGATTTTTACCAATCCTAAATCAGTTAGGGGATTAATATCCAATATATGCAAAGAACTCAAGAAGATGAACTCCAGAAAATCAGATAACCCCATTAGAAATGGGGCTCAGAGCTAAACAAAGAATTCTCAACTGAGGAACACCGAATGGCTGAGAAGCACCTGAAAAAATGTTCTACATCCTTAATCATCAGGGAAATGCAAATCAAAACAACCCTGAGATTCCATCTCACACCAGTCAGAATGGCTAAGATAAAAAACTCAGGTGACAGCAGATGCTGGCGAGGATGTGAAGAAAGAGGAACACTCTTCCATTGCTGGTGGGGTTGCAAGCTTGTACAACCACTCTGGAAATCAGTCTGGTGGTTCCTCAGAAAATTGGACATAGATCCAGAAGATCCAGCAATACCTCTCCTGGGCATATATCCAGAAGATGTCCCAACTGGTAAGAAGGACACATGCTCCACTATGTTCATAGCAGCCTTATTTATAATAGCCAGAAGCTGGAAAGAACCCAGATGCCCCTCAACAGAAGAATGGATACAGAAAATGTGGTACATTTACACAATGGAGTACTACTCAGCTATTAAAAACAATAAATTTATGAAATTCTTAGGCAAATGGATGGATCTGGAGGATATCATCCTGAGTGAGGTAACCCAATCACAAAAGAACTCACATGATACGCACTCACTGATAAGTGGATATTAGCCCAGAAACTTAGAATACTCAAGATACAATTTGCAAAACACATGAAATTCAAGAAGAAGGAAGACCAAAGTGTGGATACTTCGTTCCTCCTTAGAATGGGGAACAAAATACCCATGGAAGGAGTTACAGAGACAAAGTTTGGAGCTGAGACAGAAGGATGGATCATGCAGAGACTGCCCCATAATCAACCACCAAATGGAGACACTATTGCATATGCCAGCACGATTTTGCTAATAGGACTCTGATATAGCTCTCTCTTGTGAGGCTATGCCAGTGCCTGGCAAATACAGAAGTGGATGCTCACAGTCATCTATTGGATGGAATACAGGGCCCCCAGTGGAGGAGCTAGAGAAAATACCCAAGGAGCTGAAGGGGTCTGCAACCCTATAAGTGGAACAACAATATGAACTAACCAGTACCTCCAGAGCTCGTGTCTCTAGATGCATATGTAGCAGAAGATAGCCTAGTCGGCCATTATTGGGGGAGAGGCCCTTGGTCTTACAAAGATTATATGCCCCAGTACAGGGGAATGTCAGGGCCAGGAAGCGGGAGTGGGTGGGTAGGGGAGCAGGGTGGGGGAAGTGTATAGGGGACTTTCAGGATAACATTTGAAATGTAAATGAAGAAAATATCTAATAAAATAAAAAAAAACCTATTATGTATTTCTTTTAAAAATAAAATGTCCCCACTCTTCAATCTTATCTCTCCTGACCTCTCTAAGTTCTCAAGAGAGTTTAAGTCAAATCACTATCCCTAAGCTATGAAAGGGCATATTAGGAAGAAAATGACCTAGAGAATCTAGAGAAGTTACATTAATTTTCTGTCCTACCTTTCTGTACTTGTCTCTCTCTTCATTCAGCTCCTTGACTTTTTTCTCGTACTCTTTGAATTGCTTCCTTTCATCTTCACTCCACAGAGCATCAGCTTTCGCCATGAAAGGTGGTTGAGGGATCACCTGGAGATACAAGGAGAGGACAGGATGGGATGCATGTTGGTATCTTCTCAACTAGAACTTCAGGAAAACCTGGAATCTCACATCTGAACAACTGAAGGTGAAGCAAGGTTCACTATGCTTGCTTGTTTGTGCTAATTTCCTTTCTCTCTCCTCTCTCTCTCTCTCTCTCTCTCTCTCTCTCTCTCTCTCTCTCGACAGGGTTTCTCTGTGTAGCCCTGGCTGTCCTGGAACTCACTGTGTAGACCAGGCTGGCCTCGGACTCAGAAATCTGCCTGCCTCTGCCTCCTGAGAGCTGGGATGCTAATTTCCTTTCATTGTTGTTGTTTTCTTCTTGTACTTGTTCTCCTCCTCCTCCTCCTCCTTCTCTTTCTCTTCTTCCTCCTCCTCTCCCTCCCCCTCCTCTTCCTCTCCTTCATTCTCTTCTTCCTCCTCCCCTCTCTCCTCCTCCTCTTCCTCCTCCTCCTTTTCTCTCCTCCTCCTGGTGATAGTGAGTGAGTGTATGTGATAACAGAAGGCAAGTTTCTCATTAGCCCACTGTTGTGTCTCTCTAGGCTGTAGAATTTCTAAAACTGAGTTCCACAGAGAACCAAAAGGATTTAAGGAGCTCTTTCTGCCCCATTCCCTCTCCCACAAAGACGGCAAAGCATCTCACCATCCTTAAGATGTCTTCCTTCTTGACTTCCAGAACACCTCCCATCATATCCATCAGGCCTCTCTGCCGTTCATCAGAGATCTGGGAAGGAACCAGGATCAGAGAAGGCATTTGAAACAGAGAGCTGACGTGTCAGGCAGCTGCCTGCTATTAGAATGATTCATTTGGGACTTGGGAAGTGATGGGGGTCTGGGGAGAGAACAGAGGAATAGCAACTGAGGTCTCAATGATCTCCGCCTGAGGCAGATGCACGGCATGTTTCTATGAGGGAAAGGTTTTGGTATTATCTGAGCAAAACCACGTACCCGTGCTTGCTGCAACCGTTCCATTTCATAGGTTGAGACCACTTCTTTTATTTTGGCTCTTTGCCATGGAGCAATGTATTTTTTAAATGAGATCTGAAAGATAAAGTAGAGTTTCCTGCTAAGTTTCTTAAAAAAAAAAAATCAAGCCAAAATTTCCTTCCATATTCTGGGGAAAAGATAAATGGTATTAAGGGAGTTAAAGGGAACATCCCAGATTTTCAACTAGTTATTAATGTGGGATGAAGATAAGGTCTACAATGAGGGTGCTGGAAGAATGGGTCCTCACTTATCTATTAACTCTCGAGGACTGTCTCCTCCAAAGAGGAATTTTATTTAGATTAAGACAGAATGGTACAAGATCCGAAGAAGTATCTCCTAACTCATATCTAAAAAAATAAATGAAGGACTTAAGGTTACGACCCTGGGGTGTTCGAGGAACGATGAAACAGAATGTGTGGTTGCAACAGGGAAATCACTAGACAAGAAGGAGGTGAGACTAACAGTCCAGAAAGGTCTGTGGGCTTTATTCCCAGTGGTGGTGTGAGGAGCCTGCGCAAGGGCCAGGAAGAGCAGGGGCTTCATAGATTTCACAAAACAACTGCTGTCTGGAGCGTGGGATGGCTTTGAGCTAAAGCCAAACAGAGCCGGGGTTTCATTAACATTGCAAAAGTGTCCACCATGACAGGGACCACAGAGAGTGAGACCTCCATTGTCCCTTTGCTCCAGGACTCGGGACTCGCAGCAATAGGTAAGGAAAAAAATGTCTTGATTAACAGCAGAGTGCCCAGGGGACGAGACTGTCCTCAGAAGCATGGCAACAGACAGTACACAGCTTCTAACTCGTAAGCTGGGAGACCATGCACAAGATGCTTAACCTCTCTGCACATCACCCTCTCTAGCGGTGAGATGGGATCAAGCTTGGATAATCACACATGCCTTCTGGTCCTCCTGGGACACATAGAATGGTGCCTGGCATCTAATATAGATTACAATTGTTGCTTCTGGACATGATCATCTTTTGCCCCCCCCCCCCAAATCAGTTGATTTCACACAACCAGAGTTTTTCCTTTGTGTATTTTCTCTGTGTTTTTAACTTTAAAAAGATGACATATAGTTTCCATTTAAGCACCTCAGCTTTTTAATCTTCTACTGCTTCCGTGGGACACGTTGAAGACTATAGCGCCATCCCCTTTCCTTGGGTCCTATCGTGTGCCAAATGACCTAGAGAACAACTGGATCTCCATCAGCTTCGTTAGCCTGTTGGGGTCCCACTTTTAGTACCTGTTCGGGCCAAGTGGCTTTTTCTTGGGAAGACTTAGAGTTGGAACTAAGAGAGTCACTCAGGTGAGCTTTTCTCTTTAGTAGAAGAGATGCAAAAATGGAAATCTCCACAGGAGGTTAAATGGCCCAGACATACAAACTAATGCTGCAGACAGTCTTCTGGACACCCCACAATGGCCCAACCTTGGGCTCCTGGTCCCTTTAGGTTTGGTGTTTAAATCTTCCCTGGATCCATGGGATTCGTAAAAGAAACCTTCCTATGGTTGAGGCTGTGCTACCTGTGTCTGTTACCTGAAACTTAGTGCTGCCTGATGTAGCTGCTTCTCATAGTACAGACAAGAGGATGGGCAAACTCGGGCTGGCAAGATCTCCTGAGGGATAAGATGGGATAAGAAGGGATAAGATGGCTAGCCTGTACCTCATCATCTTCCACGACAAGGGCTCTTTCTGGTTTCTCACTGTCTTCAAACACTGGCTGCCACACTGTTTCTTCCAATTCCAAGTCTGAAATAATTTCTGCAATTCTAACATTCTTTTCTTTTACACGTGCAATTTCAATCTCTTTTTGCTTATAGGCAGCATCAAATTCACTATTGAAATTCCTTTTTATATTGTAAATGATATCCTGAAATATCAATAGGTTATTGAAAACACATCGTATCTTACATCTTCTTTTTGATAACATAATCTCATATACACCCCTAAGATCATTCCAGAAATTATCATTTAAGAAGGTCAAACTCATCTTCCCAGACTGGTGTATACAGTGAGTCATTTCTGGGTTTAAAAATCTACAGTGGTTTGTAGTCAGGTTTGAATTAAGGCAGCAGCAAGAGTTACACCTTAACGGTCTCCTTCCTAAAATGTGAGCTGTAATTTAATATTCAGGTCTGCTGGCAAGTACTTATGGGTCCTTGAAAGCTCATTGGACAATTCTCTCTACTTTTTTTTTTTGCATGTCCTTAAAAATCTACCATTAAATATTTGTAAAGCAATGTACAAGATTCAGCACTTCTTTTCTTGGAAACTTGATGGAGGAGATGTGGAGGTAGGAAGCAATTTAGAGAGCCTTACAGAGAAGGACCACTGGGCCCATCTGCTTCTTTATAGAGTTAGATCACTCTCAATTAGAAGAGGAAACTGGAGTTAACTGGCTAGGTCAGCCAATAACTATGGTGGCAGAAGGATCAAGTGGATCACTCCGAGTCAACTCAAGGACTAAAGGTTCAACTCAAAAGTGGCTACTCTGACTCAAACTCTTGTTTATGCTACAACCATAGTTCAGTCTACCAGTTTCTCCCACTGTTTCTTCTGGATCACACTGCCATTGCTGATTCACTAATGGTATTTGCAAGTGGATCAAGTTACTGCTGCTGACTCGTGTGAACTAAACTGATGATATCCTAACAACAAAAGTTAGAATTGTGCTGAGAAGTGGCGGTGTATGCCTTTAATCCCAGCACTTGGGAGGCAGAGACAGGTGGGTTTCTGAGTTCGAGGCCAGCCTGGTCTACAGAGTGAGTTCCAGGACAGCCAAGGCTATATAGAGAAACCCTGTCTTGAAAAAAAAAAAAGAAGTTAGAATTGCCCCAAAGAATTATTTCTAAACAGGTCTACATCCCCCTCTTTCCTATTAACCTTTTCTTTCTACTACCTCTGGTGGCTGGTGGGCTAGAAGGGAGGTTAAAACATTTAAGAACCCTTATTAAAGTAAGTTGTGAAAAATCTAAGCCTACAGGATGCAAGCGCTGAGCAACACGGAAAGGCTAGCAGTAACTGAAGACAAGGCGAAAGGACCTTTGAGCTCAGGGATAGCTATTGGAATTTCAAACTACCTACTATCTTAGTTGGTGATTTAAAAAATATTCAAGAGCCTTCTTCAAGTGTGTTCTGAGACTGACTCGTTTGGCAGAAATCAAGGAGTGGTATTTTATGGCCAGGGGGACCTCATACCTTATTTTGAGGCTATTGCATTTCTCTGAGTTAAGCAGAAAGCTGAGCAATCACTCTCCGACTTTACAGATTCCTGAGTGATAGCCAATGAACAGATCTTTAGTTAAAGCATTTCTTTGAGCTAACTAAAGTTCTATCCTGAATATCCATTGTAACAGTCAGGGAAAACATTTGCTAGAAAACTTGGTATGATCAAGCCCAGTTTGAATGGGTTGGAGTGACTTTTGCACACTAGCTCTGTCTATAAGAAACCTATGCTAGTCATCTATGTATTTCTCAAGGTATATAGAGATATAACTTGGTTATTGCTAGGGCATTTGTTTGTTTGTTTGTTTGTTTATTGGTTGGTTGGTTTTTTGTTTTTCAAGACAGGGTTTCTCTATGAAGCAGAGCCCTGGTTGTCATGGTACTTATTCCGCAGAACAGACTGGCCTCCAACTCACAGAGATCTGCCTGCCTCTGCCTCCCGAGTGCTGGAATTAAAAGGTGTGTGCCACCATACCTGGCCGTTATTGCTCGGTTTTAATGTGTGCCTTTGGAAGGCACCCTGTGTGTAATGTCATAGTAATGTCATAGATTTTTGTTTTTTTTTTTTTTTCAATTAAAAAAAGGAAATTCACTCACCTTTAGCAATATAATTTGGTTGATTTTCTCCTCTCTGGAATGAAGGTCCAGTTGGCTTGTCAACAAAGATGTGTCCGCCCCAAAATCAGTGCTCAAACTACCAAGCAGGTAATTGGGCAGACTGGTAGTTTTTATTGTCCTTTCTTCATCCTCTTCCTCCTCCTCCTCCTCCTCGTGGTGTTTCTTAGCTATAGTGGTTGTCGCCTGGACCTCCACAATCTCTTTCCGGAGCTTAAATACAGGCAAAAAGACGACACAGGGGTTATGCAAGTAGAATTCCACAAGGGGACAACTTTCAGGCGATTTAATTGTTTCAACCATCATTTTAAGAGGTCAAATTGTCTTGCCAGAAGTTCGGTTCAGTATGGTGGATGCTGAAATGGCTGCAGAAAGAGATTAGAGTTCAGAAACTGACTCACTGTAAATCAAAAGAATAAAAGCAACCCTTGCTAGTACACACTATTTATGTTTTTGTGCCAGAATGATGACACCTGCTTGTAAGTATTCTGAATCTCTCTTGGTACTTAAGCATGAAAAAAAAAATCTTCTCCTCATATTTTATCAGGGAACTTGTTCACATGGGATTAGAGAATGTAATTTAAGTATGCCTTCATTTTATGTTTTAGAAAAAGAGGGGTGCAAAGTTCTGGCCAAAACTAAGTTATGACAAAGGGACACTTTTTTATTGCTTTGACAGAGACTGTTGTTTAAAAATTATAGTCTGGATTGCTTTAAGAAAACCATAAATTCCACCAGCATGGATTCAGTTTGGTTTTTGGTCAATGGTCATAAAGCTTGGTCCCCAGTGTGAGAGAAGACAAAGAAGGGCTATGTAGATCAAGACAACCTCTGAGCCGAACATGGACAGCACTTTGTCTCCGTTTTAAAAAGCATATTCTCATACTTGAAGACTAATCAACATATAGGATATAGACTACATTTTTTATTATTTGGATATAATATATACTTATGAGGTATCTTAGTTAGGGTGTTACTGCTGTGAACAGACACCATGACCAAGGCAACTCTTATAAGGACAACATTTAATTGGGGCTAGCTTACAAGTTTAGAGATTCAGTCCATTATAATCATGGTTGGAAAATGGCAGCATCTAGGCAGGCATGGTGCAGGAGGAGCTGAGAATTCTACATCTTCATCTGAAGGCTGCTAGGAGAAGACTGGCTTCCAGGCATCTAGGATGAGGGTTTTAAAGCCCATGCTCTCAGTGACACACCTATTCCAATAAGTCCACACCTACTCCAACAAGGCCATCCTAATAGTGCCACTCCCTGGGCTAAGCATATATAAACCATCACATTCCACTCCCTGGCCCCCATAGGTTTGTTCAAACACATAAGTCAATGGGGGCCAAACCTAGCCATAGTATAATAAAAAAGTACATTTAGTCTAACTTCCAAAGTCCTTGCAGTCTATAACAGTCTCAACAATATTAAAAGTCCAAAGTCTCTTCTGAGATTCATTTAATCACTTAACTGTAATCCCCAAAGAAGACAGAAAACAAGCTGGGCAAACTCCAAACTCTACATCTCCATGTCTGATGTCAAAGTAGTCTTCAAGATCTCTACTCCTTTTTCATTGTTGTTGATTGCAGCAAAGCTTTTTTCCTGGGCTGGTTCCACTCCCTGTTAGCAGCTTTCCAAGGCTACTTCAGTGTTACAACTTTTCTTCTTCTTCTTCTTTTCTTCTTTCTTCTTCTTCTTCTTCTTCTTCTTCTTCTTCTTCTTCTTCTTCTTCTTCTTCTTCTTCTTCTTCTTCTTCTTCTTCTCCTCCTCCTCCTCCTCCTCCTCCTCCTCCTCTTCTTCTTCTTCTTCTTCTTCTTCTTTCTTCTTCTTCTTCTTCTTCTTCTTTTCTTCTTTCTTCTTTTTCTTCTCCTTCTCCTTCTCCTTCTTCCCTCCCCCTCCCCCTCCCCTTCCCCCTTCTCCTCCTCCTCCTTCTCCTTCTTCCTTTAGTTTTAAACACCACGTACATTTTATTTTAATTTTTTTATTAGCTATTTACTTTATTTACATTTCAAATGTCCCCTTTCCTGGTTTCCCCTCCGAAAACCCCCTCCCACTTCCCCTCACCAACCTACGCACACCTGCTTCCTGGCCCTGGCATTTCCCTACACTGGAGGAGAGACCCTTGGTCCTGTGAAGTGTTACAGCTTCTTGTTTCAATGTCTGGGATCATACACAATCTTCTGGACTCCTCCAAAGGGCTTGCCCCACTTCTCCTCTGCCCTCTGTAGCACTCTGGGATCTGGTTGACTCTACTTCACTGCTGCTGCTGATCTTGGTGACCATCCCATGGTACAGACATCTCCAATACACTAGGATCTTCTGCTGCAACTAGGCTTCACCAATGGCCTCTCACAGGCTCTCTTCATGTTGCCAAGTCTCAGCTTCTTTGCATGACTCCTTCAGTACAGGGTTGTCGATGGCAACAACTCAGGTTGCACCTTCACCAATGGCCTTCCCTGGGCTCTCCTCTTCCCAAGCCTCAGCTGTTCTCCATGACCACTTCATGCCTTCAAACCATTGCCACCTGGGTGACTCTGAACACATTACCAAGTTCAGCTGCAGCATGAGATACAGCCTTGGCTACCTCTGGAACACAGCTTCTTTGTATTTTCAGAAAACACTTCCAACAAGCCCCTTATGCTTGCTCAAAATGCTCTTTGTGAGACTTAACCATGGGCTTTTGTGGTGCTGGTCTCGTCTTAATCACAGCAAATTCTTAGCTCCAACTAATCAGCATCAATTGTCCCAGTAGTCTCTTCTACTCTTGATTCTAAAGTCAGAGCCACATAGCAGAAGCTACTGAGTTCTGCTGCTTGCTGGGGCTGGAACATGGCCCCCTTGCTCTATTACATTAACACTAGCTTTGTTTTTCAACTCCTTCACTGCCTAACCTTGGCTGTCCTGAAACTTGCTCTGTAGATTGACCTTGAACTCAGAGATCTGCATGGCTCTGTTTCATGAATGCTGGGATTAAAGGTGTGTTCCACCATGCTTGGACTTAAGCTTTTCTTCACCTAGAACTTGCTCTGTCCAAGGTTGACCTTGAACTCAGAGATCTGCTTGGTTTTGTCTCCTGGGATTAAAGGTGTGTAGTACCATGTCTAGATATAAACTTAGCTGGGTGGGATCTTGCCCTTATCTGTTATTTCCTAGAATATGGGATTTAGCTCCATTTCACTTCCTAGTGCCCCTTTAATACTTAATTTGTATATTTTATATTTTTCCCTTCTAAGCTTGCTATGCTTTCTCAAAATGCTCTTTGTGAGACTTAACCATAGGCTTTTGTGAGACTTCCTTTGTCAATGCAATTAATATAAATATCTTTACCTTAGATTCAGGCCGACTCTTCTGACAAAGGCAAAAAGCAGCCACACTCTATACCAAAATACCACAGAGACAGTCCCTAGGCCACATACTGAAATTCTTCTCCACTGAAACCTCTTGGGCCAGGTCTACACAGTTCAAATCATACTCAGCAACAAAGTCTTCCATATTCCTACTAGGATAGCCCTTTAAGCCCCGCTTAAAGCATTCCACTGCTTTCCAAAGTCCCCCCCAAAAATCCACATTCCTACAAATAAAAGCATGGTTCAGGCCTACTACAGCAATATCCCACTCCTGGTACCAACTTCTGTCATATAGGTTTTTCCTGCTGTGAACAGACACCATGACCAAGGCAACTCATAAGGACAACATTTAATTGGGGCTGGCTTAAAGGTCTAGAGGTTCAGTCCATTATCATCAAGGGGCAGGGGAGCATCCAGGCAGGCATGGTGCAGGAAGAGCTGAGAGTTCTACATTTTCATCTGAAGGCTGCTAGGAGAAGACTGCTTCCAAGAAGATAGAATGAGAGTCTTAAAGCCCACATTCACAGTGACATACCTACTCCCACAGGGCCATACCTCCTAATAGTGCCACTCCCAGGGCTAAGCATATAAAAACCATCACATGAGGATGTCGTATACAAATTAGCCAGAAATAAAAGTGTACAACAAATATAAATGCAAACTTAATATTAAATTTTATCTCAGCACAAATCCACATGTTGGATATTGCCTTAGGATTTCTATTGCTGAGGTAAAACATCATGACCAAAGCAACTTAGGAAGGAAAGGGTTTGCTTGGCTTAAAATTCCACATTGTTCATCACTGAAGGATGTCAGAAAGGAACTCAAAGAGGACAGGAACCTGGAGGTCAAAGCTGATGCAGAGGCCATGGAAGGATGCAGCTTACTGGCTTGCTTTTCATGGCTTGCTCAGCCTGCTTTCTTATAGGACTCTAGGATACCAGCACATAGATAGCACCACTCACAATGAGTTGGGCCTTCCCTTATCAATCACTAATTCAAAATAAAAGTGCCTTGTGGCTGGATCGTATGAAAGCATTTTCTCAATTGAGGTTCCTTTCTTTTTTGATGGCTCTAGCTTGAGTCAAGTTGACATAAAACTAGCTAGCATAGTTTTTAATAAATTACATCAGACACGGTCTCTCTCTCTCTCTCTCTCTCTCTCTCACACACACACACACACACACACACACGTTTAAAGTGGTGGTACCTTAAGACACTCAATCTCAGTCTTCTTTTGCTGCATAACTTTACTCAACTCCTGTAGCTCCTCTTCCGTGCGCTCTTTCATGGGAAAGTTGTCAACCACATAGGGTATATGAAAACACTCGGGTGGAAATCAAGATGAAGTAGGTTAATTTTCTACTATACTTGTGGCAACTTGGGGGAACAGGGGGGATGTTTCTTCTCACCAAAATTAACCCAAAGGAAATTATGCAATGAGTGAAATTGACACCTTTGAAATAAAGTGATGCAATGCTGTTCTTATGGGCATTGCCTAAAACAGCAGGCTGTTGTGAAGGGTTCTTTGTAGAGCCATGATTCTCAAGAATGGTCCCACATTCTCTTTTCCCCAAGAGTCTGACCTTTTGTGTTGCTACTACAGTAGTATGGAGATGTTAATAGACAGAGGCCAAGGACTTTGAGAAACATCCATCAGTGCATAGGACAACAAAGACTCGCCGGCCCCCACATGCGCCACTCTTGCTACCGAAGCCCATGAAGATAGCAAAGAAGCCCATGAAGATAGAACCCACAAAGTTCACAGTGGGTGTGAACTTTGTCACCCAAGTGGGGATAGGTAGGGAGAGGCACAGCTGACCTAGAGAAAAGGTGCTATTAGTAGCTATTGAAGGATATAAGCATCAACTTTGACAGTTGATTGCCCTGTGTGTACCCTATATAAAGAGGTAAAAGAAGGGCGATTTAGAACATATGAAGGTCAGAGGAGGTATAAAGGTGAACAGTGTTTTGTCTACCTTCTATCTCCGAGGAACACGAGTAAGAACCTTTCTGAGGTGGAAGGGACAGAGAGGAGGATTCAGGGCATCACAGAGGACAGAGAAAGCGTGCTAAGAACAACCTGGAAATGCACTGGTTTCAAAGCATGAGGCTGAGCAGGGGGAAGAATGAACTAAAGGAAGGGGACACACCTGGCAGAAGGGGACACACCTGGAGACGGGAACACATCTGGTGGAAGGGGACACACCTGGAGAAGGGGACACACCTGGTGGAAGGGGACACACCTGGTGGACTTCAGTGGAGGGAGAGGCAAGGTTTTGTTCTAAGTGGCTTTTCTTTACTTTTTAAAAAAGTCCTGTGACCAAGCTTTCTCTGAACACCCTCGTTGGCCAGGATGCTGTGTCGGAGGCTGTGTGTCTCTTACCTTTAGAGCCCGGCCCTTCACAGCCATGGAGTTCCAGCACTCCTCCTTGATGAGCTCAGTTAAGTAGCTCTGGGCCAAGTTGTGCATCTCCACATCTTTCCTTATCTTGGAAAAAGGAAAAAGATGAAAGGGAAGACAACGCTATGGTCGGTCTCTGGTTAGCCAGGGCTGCGCATGTGGTGGGAGCGCTTTTACAGGATTCCCCTGCACTTTGAGCTGCCCTACACTGTGACGGACTTGTGGGTCACACGGCCCTATTTTCCCAATGCTTCCTAAGGCTTAAGATTCTCTCTGCCTTGAAGACGGCTGTGTCCAAACAAATGCCGGTAAAGGTGACCAGATCACATTCATGACCAGAAGGGGCTGTGTGGACAGACTCCACCTCCCAGGGGTAAGGGATACAGGATGGTTGGTCTAGACAGTCCTGAGGCAAGTCAAGCAAGAGTCATGTCTTCCTGAGTTCTCGTCCTCTCTGTCTCTGTCTCTGTCTCTGTCTCTGTCTCTGTCTGTCTCTCTGTCTCTCTGTCTGTCTGTCTGTCTCTCTCTTTCTCTCTCTCTCTCTCTCTGTGTGCGCGCACACATGTTGAAGGGCTCATTTGTAGGCCGTGTCTACAAATTTTTACTTTATTCCTCTAATTATTTTGTTTACAGTAAAGAAGAATACACACTCACCTGGGGAAGCAGATTATTTACTGTCCAAAATTTTATAAGCCTGTGAAGGCTTTTTATAAGCCTTCTTTGGCTTTATCTGCTGATATCCCTTAATAGAAAAGCAGTTAACTGTCCCTATTTAAGAGTCTGCCTGGAAGCACGGTATGAAAGTGACCCACAACAGTCCTTAGTCCTCAGGGGCCTTTCTAGAAACTTCCTTGCATTTCACTTTGTTGGCGGGATTATTTCCAAACTAGCTAGGAATCCTCTCTCAGAATAACTTTTCCACATTCCTTTCCATTTATTTTGTTTTCTTATAAATTTACTTTTTCTTTTCTTTTTTTCTTCTGATTCATTGAATCAAGGGCTAAGATGTGTCCTTGGCATACCAGTTGTCAGAGCCTGCTTGTGTTCCCTCTCCTTGCTGAAACTCTTCTATCAACTCCCTTAGACTCAGCATCCTGGACAGTGTTCAGATAGAGAAACTATTGTGGGACCCCCCCACCCCCCATTGGCTTGGGGTGACTACAGCCCTGGGCTCCTTAGCATTGAGACCCTGGACTGGGAGGTGCCACTTCTCCTCCTAGAGACTCATACTCTACCCCCAAATCTGCTAATAGCTAGCTGGGCTTATGCTGCCAGCTGTTAGTAATTCTCTTCAGGGGCACTGAAGCCAGGCCTGGTGTTTCTTCCAAAGATGAGAGCTTTGGGAAAGTACCATGGGGAGAGTCTTCCCCAGCATGGTGGGTTTGCTTGTTGTTTGTCTTGTCTTGTCTATCACGGCCTCCTCAGGGGCGTAGTGAGGCCTTTGCTTACCTTCGCTACTTCCTCCTCACATTCATCATGAAGCCTTTCCAGCTCATCGGCGTCCAGGCAAAACTCCTGTTCATCTAGTTTTGCAATGATGTCCACCTTTTCATTCTCTTCCATCATCATTGCAATCTGAATTTTGAAATAAGAAAGGAGAGTGACAGGCAAAGACTTGAACGATAAAACAGGTGTTGTGCTTCTCTCAACACACTCTGGGATAAAGATCTGGATCACGGGCTTGTTTGTGGTCATTGAAGTTTAAGGACTGCTACTTAGAAATTCATTTATCTAAAGACAAAACCAAGAACAACAACGTATCGCTGTGTCAGAACAGGATTCGCCTAGAAAGTCTCCGGGCAAATGGGTCAGGAATTTTTTGTGTTGAGGTTTGGTCTGTTGTATTGTAAAACTAAATATTGGCCTCCAATGTCTGGTTGCCCCCTACCCCACCCGCCATGGACAAGAGAATCCTCAGGCACACCAAGTGGTGCTATGTGACCTTGCTCCTTTATTTAAAACTATTGGTTGAATAAAGATGCCAACAGCCTATTGCTGGGCAGCATCGAGGTAGGTGGGGGTTTGGTTCCTGGGCAAGACATCAAGTCTGAAGAGAGACCAGGAGGAGAAGAGAGAGGAAGTGGAGAGAAGAAAAGACGGCCTGGGGTAAACGATTGTGAGAATTAACCATAAGGATGGCCACCCTGAATAAGAGCAGCCCATAAAGAATGTAGCAAGTTATAACTCAAGGTTATTGATAGAAAAGTAGACATTAGTAGCTTAGAAGGTAGATTCCTGCCCAGTTTTTAGTGCTTTAAAGACTCATCATAAATATAAAGGTTTTGTGTCTTTTATCTGGGAACTGAATGACCAAAGGTGGACTAGAAACGCCTGATTGAGATGACATATTTACGACTTTTTTGTTTGTTTGTTTCTGGAAATGGCTATGGGGAATTGTGTTGGTTGGGGGTTATTTGAAGTGGAAAGATTCTCATCAAAACTTGGGGTCACCATCCTCTAGGCTTGGGTCTAAAACAAGCAGATAAAGCTTGTTGAGGTAACACATGGGTTTCTGGGGCGGGGGGGGGGGGGGAGAAAGAAAAGAAAAGAAAACAAGTTAGTCCCCAGATCAGTGGACTAATTAGAATCAGTTCTCACCTTCCATCAGGTGGGCCCTAGGGATCATTAGCCCTTTTCGTTGTGGACATAAATGATAGAGAAACCAAGAAAGCACTCATTGTTCTTATTTTCCCGGCTGCAGATGTGATGTAACCAGGGGCTTTAAGCACCTTTCTCCTTGACTTCTCCACCATGTGCCTTGAACTGTGAGCCCAAATAAATCCCCTCGGACCTTAAGCAGATTTCCTCGGGCTATTTTATCATAGCAACAGAAAAGCAAGCAAGGCTCACAGGTGGATCTTAAAATCCAAATGGCAGAGTAAACGTCCACAAAATATTTGTTTCGGAAGAGAAGCGTAAAGGTAGGTTTACTTTCAAGACATCAAAACGTTCACGAAACTGTAATGGTTAAATAGCTTTGTCCCGAGCCAGGGGAAGACCAGTGAGTGGCCATCCTCAGGACAGGGACTCCAGAAACAGGTCTGTGCTTGGAGAAGCTCTCCAAATCCATGCAGAAAGGGCTTTGTGCTCAAGAGTGTTGTGGGAAATGGGCTATGTATTTGAAAAGCTAAGATCCTTCCTTTATACTGTTCATAAGAGTGAATTACACGGCAATTAAAGAATATTAGACAAGGACATGTACATGTGAGACTTTGGAAGACTTCCATTTTTTTTTTAAGACAGCATCTCACGACGTTGCCTAGGCTACTTTCTCTAACTCCTAGGCTCCAATGAACTGCCCCCCCCACCCCTAGAATAGGCAGAACTTTAGGCATTCACTTTATGCCCAGCTTTTGGGAGGCCCTTTAAAAATTAGAGACAAATACAAAAGCTATGAAGGAAGAGTATGGACCAAGTCATAAGAAGGTATATTTTTAAAAGAAAAAAATAAAGACAGACTAGTGGCTGTTGATTGAGTTCTATATGCAGCCTTGTTGCATTTTAGTTACTTATTTATATGGGGGTGTATGGCAGGGGTGCCATGCCTCATGTATGGAGGTCACAGGAGACAACTGTCGGAGTCAAGTCTCCCCTTCCATCATGTGATTCCTGAGAATCAAACTCAGGTCCTTAGGCTTGTCTCCATGTGCCTTTACCCACTGAGACATCTTGTGTGCTTGAATCATATACTTTTGCAGAACATTTTTATAGGTTGAAGTGCATAAACTATCAATTTTATGCAACACAGCCCTAACAATAAGAACCACCTGGTAGGAGGATGAACAAGATGAGGCCTTCAGCGAGCAGCTATGGGCCTTCGCTGGAGAGAAGGATGCCCAGGCTGAAGATGAAGGATGGAGAGCTCCAGGAGGGAGGTTACAAAGCTCAGACTGTCCTCACATACCTGACTGCACCACACTCTGAGAGTCTAAGTAGATAACAATGCACAAGAACGCAAGGGGGTTTGGGGGTGGGGAGTTATTCAATCCTAGAAAAACAGAGCTGCAAAAAATGGCTCTGCAGTCACAATCTAGCACGCAACTGAGCTTTGGAGCTTTCTGTGGTTGCATACTGGGGATGGACTTGTCGGTGTAATGTAATGTCAGCAGAGTCTAGGAGAAAAGGTAGAAACGTTAAAACCATTATGCCAGGAGTTTGAGAGCCATGGCGAAGTGAAGCGGGACAGTGGCCGCCTTCAAACCAAAACCAAACAAACATGTCAGTGGACAACTTTGAAGTAAGTAAGTATTAAAATACAATATAAGATGGAGAACTCCAGGAAAGTAAAGGGGAGACCCATGTGTGTTTGACATTAGAGTGTGAAGTTTGAGTCTGTTACCATACCCAGAAGGTTAGGTCCTCACGTTGTAGGAAACAGAAGAAGGTGCAAATGTAATTTCTGACGGCAGGGTAGTGCGCTTCAGTGCGTGTGAGCACTGTACTTACAACCTGAGCGAGCTCCTTAATTCCTCTTTTGATCTCCTTTCTTCTAGGGGAAAAAATCCTCACCTCCTTTTTGATGGCCTGAAAGAGAGCAAGCACCTCACTTAATAAGGCAAGGGAAAAGCCGGGCGTGGTGGCACACGCCTTTAATCCCAGCACTCGAGAGGCAGAGGCAGGCAGATTTCTGAGTTCGAGGCCAGCCTGGTCTACAAAGTGAGTTCCAGGACAGCCAGGGCTATACAGAGAAACCCTGTCTCGAAAAATCAAAATAATAATAATAATAATAATAATAATAATAAGAATAAGAAGAAGAAGAAGAAGAAGGAGGAGGAGGAGGAGGAGGCAAGGGAAGGTGGTGCGGAGAGACAAGGAGAACTTGGAGCAATGACGCACAGGTTGCACTTCTTTAAAACGGAAATAGAAACAGGGTGCTACACAATGGAGTACTACTCAGCTATTAAAAAGAATGAATTTATGAAATTCCTAGCCAAATGGATGGACCTGGAGGGCATCATCCTGAGTGAGGTAACACAATCACAAAGGAACTCACACAATATGTACTCACTGATAAGTGGATATTAGCCCAAAACTTAGGATACCCAAGATATAAGATACAATTTGCTAAACACATGAAACTCAAGAAGAATGAAGACTGAAGTGTGGACACCATGCCCCTTCTTAGAATTGGGAACAAAACACCCATGGAAGGAATTACAGAGACAAAGTTTGGAGCTGTGACGAAAGGATGGACCATCTAGAGACTGCCATATCCAGGGATCCACCCCATAATCAGCTTCCAAACGCTGACACCATTGCATACACTAGCAAGAATTTGCTGAAAGGACCCAGATAGAGCTGTCTCTTGTGAGACTATGCCGGGGCCTACCAAACACAGAAGTGGATGCTCACAGTCAGCTAGTGGATGGATTACAGGGCTCCCAATGGAGGAGCTAGAGACAGTACAGGAGCTAAAGGGATCTGCAACCCTATAGGTGGAACAACATTATGAACTAACCAGTACCCCGTAGCTCTTGACTCTAGCTGCATATGTATCAAAAGATGGCCTAGTCGGCCATCACTGGAAAGAGAGGCCCATTGGACACGCAAACTTTATATGCTCCAGTACAGGGGAACGCCAGGGCCAAAAAAATGGGAATGGGTGGGTAGGGAAGTGGGGGGGAGGGTATGGAGGACTTTGGGGATAGCATTGGAAATGTAATTGAGGAAAATATGTAATAAAAAAAAAGAAACAGGGTGCTGGGGAGGGGGGTATGGCTCAGCCAATAAAGGCTTGCCGCACAATTGTGAGCAGCAGAGCTTGGATCCCCAGAAACACACACAAATGCCAGCTAGATCTGGCAGCGCACCTGGCTTCGGAGGGCAGATCCCCAGCGCAAGCTGGCTGGCAACACTGACCGGATCGATAAGCTCTGAGTTTGATGGAGAGAGCCTGCTTTGGTGATTAAGGTGGAAGAGTGATGGAGATTATTCCTGCCGCCAACTTTGAGCTTTCACATGCAAGCACGTATATACACGTGGGATAACACGCATGCATGCAAAGAACACGAATATGCATGCAAGAAAAAAAAATCAAACTAACCATGAAATTGAGTCCCTGTGACAGTCTGCTTAAATCTAAGGGTGTTTGTAAGGGACCATTGAAACAACATGCAACCGATACCAATCATACAAGCTAGAAAAAAGTAGAGAAAAATGGAATCGTAAATTACTGACAAACCAAAACTAATCTAGCTTGAGTGAGACTGGGTCTAGACATTGCCGTCAGCCTGTTACTCGGCGCTTCATAATGTCCTTAGCCACAGTAGCCCTTCTGTTCCCAACCCATCCCTTTAAGACAAATACCCTTCAAAATGCAAAAACGCAGTCTCTCGGGTCCTTTTGGCTTTGGCTTTCCTGATACTTTTGTTGGGTTTTAGGTTGGGTATAAGTTCTTAAGGCTTGGAGAACTTAATCAAAAAAGCTGACTCTGGCTTGCATACTGCAATGTACTGCCAAGGAGTGTCTCATGGAGCATGCAAACCTTCCCCTAGATTTCCATAGAAACAGAATGCAGTTGGCACATCACAGTTCAAACCCACCCCACACTTTATAAACAGTCTTCGTAGACCAGGCGTGGTGGCACACCCCTTTAATTCCAGTGCTCAGGAGGCAGAGGCGGCAGGGAAGGCAGAGGAGGCAGAGGCGGCAGAGGCAGAGGAGGCAGAGGAGGCAGAGGAGGCAGAGGCAGAGGCAGAGGCAGATGGATCTCTGAGTTCAAGGCCAGCCTGGTCTACAGAACAGGTACCAGGACAACTAGGGCTACACAGAGAAACCCTGTCTCAACAGAATTAATAATAATAATAATAATAATAAATACCTCTTCCATTTTTTGTTGGATCCAGGGAATCATCTTGTGATCGATGACTGCTTCCTCTTCTGATGAGTCTGAGTTCAGGTGTTTCTGAGAGAGATTAGACAGAGACAGGTAGTTCTTTTTTTTTTTTTTATCATAGGGAAGCAAAACATTTTTATTAAAATTATCCAACAAAAACAATGCTGTCTATTTAGAAAACAAAACAAAACATGATTTGATTGAAAAAAACAAAAGCTACCTTTTCCCCCCTTTCTTTCTTTTATTCTTTAATTTTTTTTTAACAGTCCAGTCTGGTTTTTTTTTTTTTTCCTTATTCGATATTTTCTTTATGTACATTTCAAATGTTATCCCCTTTTCTGGTTTCTCCTCTGAAAACCCTCTATCCCCTCCCTTGTCCCTTGAGCCAGGGAGTTCTTAAAAACTGTCAAATCCTTCTGTCTCTTTGCTTCACAGCCTTTCATTGAATTCCTTTGCACTTGTCCCAGTTAAAAAAAATAATGCTAGGTGTGGGCCTACCTAAATGAGTTCTTCAATCCTTACATCTCCTCCAGCACAGAAATCAAGGTGTTTTAAAGACCGATAATAGGACAGTAAATGAAATAAGATCACTTCAACGTTGCTCAAACCTAAGTGCTACTTTGCAAGTGCTGAGAAAGTCACTCAGAAAGGGGAAAGGAGGACACAGTTCCCACTTTGTGGGCACCCAGTAATTATTTGCTGAACCCCTTTCAACTCTGCCGGAATGTTTTCTCATGGTGGAACCATATATAAAAATGTAATAGGCCGAGGCAGGCAATCTCTGAGTTTGAGGCCAGCCTGTTACAAAAGCAAGTTCCAGGCTAGCCAAGGCTATATAGTGAGATTTGTCTCAAAAACCAAAACCAAAATCAAAATCAAAACCAAAACCAAACCAAACCAAACCAAACCAAACCAAACCAAACCCAACCAAACCCAACCCAACCAAGTCATAATTGGCACTTAAAGTGTAAGCTCCCCCGTCCCCAGCAAAGCTCCATGGCTTCAGAATGACCATCTTAACCGTGCGGAAGTCCAATGAGACAGAGTCGGAGAGGAGACAAGTATTTCAGTGGTCTCCTAATTTGGCTATGTGATATTTTTATATGTGAGTTTATTACAACAATATGATTTTACTTAATTTTTAAAAAGTTATTCACTGAACAACCAAGTAAGTCTTGTTTTCCAGGCTGACACGTGTCCTAAATCATGAATATTTATACAAAGGTAGAGAGACTGCTGCCACCGGCCACCAATATTTGTAGACAGAATACCTTGTGTCCAAGTGGATGTGGCCCATGTCAGTGAGGAATCTGATCGTCTGTGACTTAGGCAGGAAATAGGAAGTGAGACATCTGGGAGGAAGAAAAAATTCTGGGATAGAGCCGGGTGTGGAAGATTCTCCCAGAAAGCTGTGACAGGACGAATGCATGGGTAACCAGCCATGCAGCAGAAAACAGATTAGAATCAATGGGTTCATTTAAGTTATGATCTGTTCAAAGAAGAGCCTAGCTATGTGGGCATGGTATTTGTAAATATATTTTGAGTCTGAGTCTTAATTCTGGGCACATGGGGCTGGGAGGAAGTACCAGACCAAATTTCTACAAATATTGATTTAAAAAAAAAAAGTTTCCAAGCAAGTCTTCATTTTATACCATCATTTAAGTGAAATTTGAGATATGATGTTTGTGATCGTTTTGAGAAAAGCTTAGTTTTCTATCACATGTAGCTTATATTCGAGTTGAAAAATCACTGGACTTGTGGGTAAGAAAAAATAGTGTTACATATGCGCATAAAATCTATGAAGGGAAAACATGCATGTTATTTATAGAGAGGGAGAAAGCAGGCTAGCTACTTGGGATTCAGTTGTCTCTTCTTGCTGCTCATTCGTGGACTCTCTCGATAAAGCTAAGTATACACTCTCCGATTCCACTGTCTGGGACAGATGGAGCACTAGCGGACGGCTGTGTTCAAAGATCTCACTTGCTATGTTTGCTCCAAGCCGCCTAACAGGAGAGGGAGAGAGAGAGAGAGAGAGGGAGAGGGAGAGGGAGAGAGAGAGAGAGAGAATACATAACCATAAAACCACTTTAAAATGATCCCATTCATCAGTTTCATTTCCAGATAACTACACAAAGAATCATGGCGAAGTTCTCCACGGTGCCCTTGAGTTGCTGGGCTTCTATTTCTCAGAAGAGGACCCTTTCATGGACTTTGAAAGAGTCAGCTTCCTGACCCTTCTTGGGTGATCTCTCCTTAATGCTGCCCTGCACCCTTCACCCAACATGGCCTTTGGCCACCACACCAAAGACTCACTGCTCTGAGCCCCCAGAATGCACCAGGCTTTGTCACATACATGATCTCAGCTGAACGACCTCCATTAAATTGGCCGGTGAGCAAGTCTCTGGGGCCTCCTGATTGCTGATGTAGGAAGGCTTAGCATACATACATTGAGAGAGCAATGCCATTCATCCCTTAGCAGGTGGATCTGTGCTCTGTACATGAGCAGGGGAGGCAAGGCAGCCAAGCAATGTTCTTTTGAGGTTTCTACTTCAAGCTCCTACCTTGAGTTTCTGCCTTGGTTTCCCTCAATAGAAGACTACAAACCTGTGAGTTGAAATAAATTTTCTCTTCTGGCCATGGCGCTTACCAGGGCGACAGAAAAGCAAACTAGGGCATTGCGGACACACTGAGTCAGGCAGAGGAAATGGCAACCTGATATGCATTTCTACCAAGTCTATCTGAAGTTACAGACTCTCATCTCGAGGGGCGCTGTTGCAGACAGCTTAGAGCAGTGTGTCTCAAGCCTGCCAAATGCTGCGACCCTTTAATACAGTTCCTCGTGTTGAGGTGACCCCAACCATAAAATTATTTTCGTTGCTACTTTGCTAGTGTTATGAACCGTAATGTAAATATGTTATGTAGAATATCTGATATGCGACCCCCAGAGGGGTCGTGACCTACATGGGTTGAAGTAGAAGTATCATCGAATGCCTACAGTTGCAAGGCTCATAAGTCCTCCTGAACCAACTTCGTTTAGTGTGGGAGTTCAGGTCATTCATTGCTGATGGCTGGAAGCGTCTTTCCTTTTGAAACAGGGTTCCTGCACTTGTTTGCCGTTGCCTGAGACACTGTCCACTCACTATAAGGGCATGTTAGGACGTAGGTATTAAGATGAGTCTCTTTTTTACGCATGGTTTTCATATATGAAATGGGCACGGGCATGCCATCTTGAAGTGAGTCTTTGAAATAAAGCAGCTCCCGGGGGTGTTAAGTTACAGAAATCTCTATGCTATGGAATATTTCACTGTGTTCAAGGAAGGCTGTGTTTTAAAATTATGGTTGCTGAAGGGAGCTGAGTATTCACGGCTTCTGTAACACTGGATTTAAAGTCCGAGCTGTCTTTTGATGTCACGTTATTGACAAGGGATGAGCCAACTCCCAGTGATAACTCCATTTGAAGCACCCTCTCGAATGCAGCCAACTAATCCAGAGGCCACACCCCAGCAGCCCAGGGGGTGGGAGGTGGGGCCCATACATATGACATTCTCACACCTAGGGCATTAGTCTTGGGCATCAACAGGCTCAGGGCCAAGTCCCAGACAACAAGTAGCCTGTATGCCCCAGAACCTGATGGTCTAACCCATTCCTGCTTCTCACTTGATCCTTCTAGATCTTTCCATTAGAAACGATGGCTCTTGCCATGTTCTCTCCTCAGAATCCTTATCTACCCTGTTGCCTCCCAAACGGCTCCTACAGCAAGCACCGTGTGGCCCCCCTCAGATTTCTGTGCATGACAGCTGATTGCTGGCGAGACTGCCCTTCTGAATTGGAAACCCCGCATCACATCCCGTTGCTGTGCACTGTGCTTACTTCCATTTGAGGCAGACAAGGGTGTTGTCATCTTTTCCATTCACCAGGATGTGCTGTCCGTCCAATGACATTTTCATGTTCTGGATCCCTCGCCCCTGGTGAGAATGACTCCGACATCGAACAAAGGTTTCCTCAATAGTTTTAGGGATAAAACAGAGAAATTATAAACATAATTCTCCATTACATGGTATGGTGTTTTGGTGGTCCCCCCCCACAACATGGTCATGTGTATCTTTGCTTGCTTGCGGCTAATTTTTTTCTGTACTTCTAAAGACATTTTAGTTGGTGACAAAGTAGCCCTTGATAATGCTCAGCACTTAAAACATCTAGTTCAATCCAGTATTGACTTACTTTCCCACTAGTTTATGTAACGTGGAAGGAGTGAAATCAAAACCGGTGGCTTAAGCCAGGCCACCGGATGGACACCCTGTCAGTGAACTGACAGTGTTGATGTCTGTGAAGGTTGGGGAGGGACCTTGGGTGAGTAAAACCGGGATGCATCTAATGACCCTGGACGGGATGTGCTTTATGTAAAGTGGCTGAGTGTGTTAGGAAAAGGTGAGAAGAAACCGGGGAAGGAAGATAACAGGCCCTGGGGTGTGCTGATGAAAGCAACTAAGTGCTGCAAATAAACACATCCTTGATGTGTACAATACAGGACAACAGCTTAAGCTCTTTAGTGAGAGCCCACGGCTGTTACCCTGGAACTCCAGCCTGGTGTCTCTGCACACGGGTTTTTAAGTAGACAAGACATTCAAGTAGTTTAAAAACAAACAAACAAACAAACAAACAAAAGCTATCAGAGAGCCTGGCAAGAAATCTCTTCCACTCTGTGACTATCATTTCCCCTGAATGCTGACTATATCATCAAGAGCCTTTCAGAAAAGAATGTATGTAAATAGAACTTTTCCGCAGACGCCGAACGATATCATGTGCATACACACTTACTTTATACACCTTGCCGTTCTACTTAACAATGAGATTTCTTGGGACTTTTTTCACATTGTTCTATAAGGCTTTCCCTGTTCTGATCACGGCAGCCCGGTGATCGTTCAGGTTTTACTAAGTACTGATTTTATACCATAGTTCATTTATTCACTTAAACTTTTGTGCAGGAAACTTGGGATTGTCTTTTCTCTTTCTTTCTTTTTTCTTCTTTCTTTCCTTTCTTTCTTTCTTTCCTTTTTTCTTTTCTTTTCTTTTTTTTTTTTTTTTTTGTCACTGTTCCATGAATAACGTCATTTGTGAGGTGCTTTGCCCTGCCGTGTTGGGTCACTGTCAGCTGCACCAAGCTTCCGACAGTGCGGCACAATGTGCAATCATTTGCTTAAAAAACAAAAAACAAAACAAAACAAAACAAAACGACCCCTAGGCCTGGAGAGATGGATGGCTCAGGGCATAACGTGCTTGCAGTACAAGCCTCACAGCGTTGGGCTTCAATCCCCAGAACCCACTTACAGGCTAGAGGAAGCCATTCCAGGAGAATCCAGATCCCAGCATGTGCCCACAAGGACTTCTCCAGAAGCGTGTGGCCAGCTAGCCTGGCTTTAGTGGCTATGAAAGGCAGCTTGTGCTCTGACGTTTACATCCTCGCTACAGTGTGTGTGAGCCTGTACCTCACAGGGAACATGAAAACACACACACACACACAGACACACACACACACGCGCACTAAGAAGAGAGAAAAACCCAGTCCCTAAGAGACTCATGATTTTCCTCTAGAACCACATTTAGTTTGTCCAAATTTGCTTTCTTCTAAATGAGAAGAAAAGGAACTACTACTATGTGCCCAGCCAGAGATAACAGTATCTGTGGACGTGTGGAGTGTTGTCTCATGGGTGGGGATGATATTTCCAGTGCATGGAGGAGAGCGGTGGAGAACGGGGTAAGATGAACTGTGCAACATAGTCTTAAAACCTAGGAGAGCAAGCCCCGCTTTCTACAGAAGAGAAACCTGTCTCAGTTTCTCAGAGGTGTGTGAGCTATGGAAATGGGATGCTAGTGCCCACCCATTCAGACAAGAGCACTCTCTGCCCCCTTTCTGCTCCCTCAGCATCTTTGACGGGTGGAGGAGGACAGCAGCAACAAGCCAAGGCCCTCCGGACCAGGCTAACATTGTTGCTAAGCACATCATTTGCAAAGCTGTTTCCTTCCCATGAGCCTCTAGGGGCCAGGGAGCAGTTTCCCTGACTCCACAGTAGAGAGTTAGAAGTTCAGCGCCCCTCAGTGAGTTTCCAAGGAACAGCTTGGAGATAAGTCGGACAGGGGCCCATCTGCAGGGTCCTGCCTAGTGTTCTGTGTGTGCAGATCTCATTGCCCTGGCTGGGGTTGCCTTCTTTAGAGTGGCAAGCTCACTGGCAAGAATGTTAAAAACAAAACAAAACAAAACAAAACAAAACAAAACAAAACAAAACAAAACAAAACTGTTAATACTCTCAGTGACTTTACAAAAAGAAAAAGAAAACAAGAAATTGAGTCAATTTATACTAAGGGAAGTTCCAATTCCTCTTCCCTTAGGGTTTCCATGAACATGCGCCATACTGTAAACTTTACTCCTATTTAATTGTGAGCATGCGTGGGTGTGTGCACAGGAGTTTAGGTGCCGGTGGAGGCCAGGGCATTGGATCCCCTGAGTCAGAATTTACAGGCAATTGTGAACCACACAGCCCAGGTGCTGGAGCCAAAGCTGGGTCGTCAGGAAGAGCCCTCTCTCTGGGCCCTACACTGTGTGGTTTTTATATAATTAGAAAAAGTCTTTATTTTTATTTTGTGTGTATGAGTGTTTTGTCTGTGTGTATGTATGTGCACCACATGTGTGCCTGGTGCCCATGGAAGCAAGAAGAGGATGCCGGATCCCTGGGGACTGGTTGTCAGCCTCACGTGGATGTTGGAAACTGAGTCTTCTGCAAGAGCAACAGATGCCCTAAAGACTAGGCACTCTCTCTAAGTCACCACCCCCACCCCCTTTTGTCTACTCAGGTTTTCTATTTTGTTAATTTACCATACTGAACATATCTCGGATACAGAGAATTCCACATTTAGCTATTGTCATAAGCCATAATCCGTGAGAAGACAGATAGATTGTTCCAGATCCGTACTGTTTGCTCTGTACTTTTTGGTGAGGCTTAAGAACAAGGACACCAGTGTGTTCCTGCCAATCAAAGCAAAAGAGAACATGATTAAAAAGGATCGGGCCAGCAGCAGCAGCGTTGGTTTTGCAGGGGGTGGGGGGGCATGTGTTACATATGTGGTCGGGTTCAAACCTGGGGATTCTATCCTTGTGTGGGACAGAGTAGGCACCTGTGTTTATACCATGTATCAATTACAGTTACATCTTTACAAATAAAAGCTGATTTTTACCAGCTAAGGAGTTTGCCCTTCCTTTCTTCCCTCCTTCCCTCCTTCCCTCCTTCCCTCCCTCTCTCCCTCTCTCCCTCCCTTCCTTCCTTCCTTCCTTCCTTCCTTCCTTCCTTCCTTCCTTCCTTCCTTCCTTCCTTCCTTCCTTCCTTCCCTCCCTCCCTCCCTCCCTCCCTCCCTCCCTCCCTCCCTTCCTTCCTTCCTTCCTTCCTTCCTTCCTTCCTTCCTTCCTTCCTTCTTTCCTTCTTTCAGTGCTGGGATCAAAACCAGGCTCCTTTGCGTGACAAGCAAGTACTCATAGCCACTGGGTCTATATCTTGGCCCAGGAATGGCTTCTTTACATGTAATTCTGCCATTAAGGATCCCAACCTATTGCTGACAGTCTTGATTTTCAGCCACCATTTTCATATACCATCATTCACAAATCAAAAATAAAAGTTGCCAACCTCCTCACTGTGGGTCCCATGCACCCCCTTCTCCAAGCCTCAGACACGACCTTCCTTCTGTCTGAAAGGTCCTTCTCGGCTCCACCTGGTCCCATTCCACTTCCTCTGTCCACACTCCTCCCTCAGGGTGCACATGCTATTTCCTGGCTCCAAATCTGACCCATCCTTCAAAGACTAGTGTGAATCTTGCTTCTTCTACAACACTTCTCTAGTATCCTGTTACCATGAACTGTCTCTAATTTTTTTTCTTAATTTCTATGTCTAATATACCAGCTACACAGAGAAAAGACTAGAGAGAAGATAAAAAATAATTTAGAGAAGCCTAGGGTAGAGTCTCCCCCTCCTCCCAGGGATCTGAAGATGGGTACCAGTGGATGTTGAGCATCCAAGGGTAGCAGGCAAGCCACTAGGCTGGTATGTGCAGCAGGAGGTGTCATAGAATGGTAGGAGTTTGAAGAGAGAGGAAGGAACATGACAGAAACATAGTTTAATTGTTTTGTGCAATTTTACTTAGTGCCAAGGTGTAAGGTTTCACAGGAAATGATCTACCTGTTAGCTCCTGGCATCTATGGAAAAGATCTTATGCTAGATATTTTTTAAGGCACTAAACCAAGACTATGTCACCTGCTTATTTATCTGACAAAGAATGATGTGTGTAACATAGAGGCCACTCGGTTGTATTCCCGATGGCGTAACAGCAATGTCAACGACTCTAACTGAACACGATGGTGATGCTACTGCTCCAGCGAAGCTATTTGCTGACTGACTGAATCTGCTAAGGCAGCCAAGAGGATCTCGTCTAAGGCGACTTCGGTCTTGACGGCCGGAGGCTGGCGTACCTTTACGGGCATTACATAGCTGCAGATGTAGGGCACCTGGCTGCAGAAGCCAAAGATTTTGCTGCCTGTGAAGCCCAGCACTGCAGAGGACAGAGTGTGCTCCACCTCGTACAGGTACTTGTGGGTTAAATCGTCTTTCAGCCTTCCTCGTTCATCAGAAAAGTTTTCAGGAACCACTAGAATAGGGAAAGAGGATAGCTCGCTCGCTCGCACGCACGCACGCACGCACGCACGCACGCACGCACGCACGCACGCACGCACCGCAAGCTCATGCTGAAAATCATGACGCACAGATATGGAATGAGACATAAAGATGTAAACATTTGATTGATAGGACTGAGGCTATTTGGTGATTTAAAAAAAAAATGTGTAAAACAATTTGCCTCAACCAGGGATACTTCATGCTGGTAGTAAACTATATATCACAGTCTTTCATTTCAAATTAGCTTCAAGATTAACATTAAAATAAATAGGACAATACCAAGATATTCTTCTCTCTCTCCTCTCTCTCTCTCTCTCTCTCTCTCTCTCTCTCTCTCTCTCTCTCTCTTTCTCTCGGTAAAGGTGTTACTAGCCTCAAACTTGCAACAATTCTCCTTCATCAGCCTCTCAAGTGCTGAGATCACAGGTGTGGTCCTTACACACACACACACACACACACACACACACACACACACACACCCCACACACACCCGTCCTCCCTCCTTCCCCTCCTCTCCCTTCCCCCATCCCCCTCTCTTCCCTTTTTATTTGAGACTGGGTCTCACTGTATACTCTGGTTGGTCTGGTATTTGCATATAGACCAGGCTGTCCTTGAAGTCACAGAGATGTTGCCTTCCCTGCCTCCAAAGAGCTTGAATTAAAGGCTTGTGCCACGTGCCACCATGCTCCCTCCCCTCTTCCTTTTAGATTCTCAATTCGTAAAAGTACTTTGAGCCCCCCCCCCCACACCTTATGTTCTGTAATTCTATATTTTCAAAGTTTCTAGCTAGATAAATTTGCCATCTGAGACAAGAAAAGTTATCTGTTTTCTCTCAGCCTTTTAATGAACCCTTGTTTTATAATTCTAGGTAACTATGCTGTAAAGTATCTGAATTTAACTGGGAATATTTAAAACCACAGAACGAAACCCATCACATGACGACAGATCAACTTGGCATGGCAGTTGATCTTGTTTCTTTTCTCATACTTAAGATACAAACAAACACACAAACAAAGAAACATCCCTGAGTCCCGAGGCACAGAGGAAGCTACACTTCACCATTTCACAGCCACGGAGTATTGCTTTGCAGAGATGCACGGAGAACAACCACTTTACCAAGAAACCAGAAACGGACGAGAGCGACTCATCCGGGCCAGGGATAAGGAGCTGAGTGCTCATTTAGCCTCACCTTCTGGTAACATGACTGGCAGGGTGAAGTATTCCAGCCTGCTTCTGCCCATATCTGGAAGCGGGTACAACACCAGCACTTCGACCACATCTGACTCCATGACAGACACCGTGGATATCTGCAGGATGTCCTTGCCCGTCTCTGAAAGTGAATGGGGATTGACTGTGTTAAAGAGCCCTGCATCATTCTAACTAAGACAGGAGAGAGACTACTTTCCTCAAATTCTCAGCATGATCCTTTGTTAATATTGAATATTTTAAACACACACACACACACACACACACACACACACACACACAGAGTTGTATTTAAGTGTGTCAAAATGGAGACACTGCTTCACTCAGTCTTAAGTAGCAAATTTTATTGGCTGACTTTTTTTTTTTTTAAAGATTTATTTATTTATTTATTTATTTATTTATTTATTTATTTATTTATTTATTATATGTAAGTACACTGTAGCTGTCTTCAGATGCACCAGAAGAGGGCATCAGATCTCATTACAGATGGTTGTGAGCCACCATGTGGTTGCTGGGATTTGAACTTCAGACCTTCGGTAGAGCAGTCGGGTGCTCTTACCCACTGAGCCATCTCACCAGCCCATTGGCTGACTTTTACAGTGACCTGTAAGCACGAGTTATGGGACCTGTTTGATAAACTGATAGGGGAGATTTCTGATTTTCCAGCCATGTGGGTTTGGTCATGCCTATGTTCCAACAGGGATGCCTTCCGGAGCCGGCCACCTTTGTTCTTCCCACCTGTACCCTGGGTGCTCATGTCCTGGCTCCCATCTGGGCACCGGCCGGTTCCAGGGCTCTCACACTGGGTGACCTTAGACACGGATGTTCTTGGCATCATTACGTAGGTAGTGGAAATGCCCCCGATGCTGAGTCTGACCCTTGGGAAATCCTGCTCAGTGACTTGCGCTATGCCACGTTTACCTCTCACCCAACTCTGAACAGTGCTTCTGTTCCCTGCCTCCCACCAAGGCACTCTGCGGCTTGGCTTCCTTAACAAGGGAGACAGGGGCCATCTCAGAAAATCCTGGACCTTACTCTGTTTCCTCATTTCTTTCCTGTTCACTCCATCATCTCCCTCTATTTTCTAGCACTGGCAGGATGTGGGGTTCCCGTCTGTGACTTTGAGCCCATTGAGACGACACACCTCCACTCGCTGCCTTTTGTCTCCTTGTATTCTCTTTGATGTTCTCTCTTCTTCCCACAAGAGGCTGGGACCCTCCTCCTTCTCTTTGCCCTGGACAGCTGGCACACAAACCTCTCTCACTCAGGCTGAGTTTCCCATGTCATCTTGTCCAGTGCTGGCTCGGCTTTTGCACATGTGCCCTCCATGGCCCACCGGTCTCTCAGGGAACACCTGCTAACTGACCAGCGTGGCCTATGCCTGCCTGCCTGCCTGCCTGCCTGGCGGGACTCTCACCCAGTCTGTCTTTCTCGAGCTGTTTCTGGAAGGGATGATGCAGGCCCCTCACTACTTGGAACCTCCGTGGCTTTCTTCACTGCTACATACTCTGCCTGTGGTTTCGGTGAGAGCTGAGGGTTCCCAGCTTCGCCCCTCCCATCTCCAGGCCAACCTTGCTGTACAATCAATTAAAGCTTATCCCGACTAGCTTAAGAAAAATTGCGATTCAGATTATGGTTTTTGTTTTGTTTTGTTTTTTCGAGACAGGGTTTCTCTGTGTAGCCTTGGCTGTCCTGGAACTCACTGTGTAGACCAGGCTGGCCTCAAACTCAGAAATCCGCCTGCCTCTGCCTCCCGAGTGCTGAGATTAAAGGCGTGCGCCACCACCGCCCCGGCTGTTTGTTTTTGTTTTTGTTTTTAAATTTGGCTTTGACAGTTACTGGGAGGTAACCCGTAATCTATGCTTCTAACTGCTGCCCTGGCTACCTCTCCAGTAGCCAGATACTTGCTGTTTCTCCTGCTCTCTTCTCATGGTATCTACCCTGTCCTCTCTCTTCTCTTTCTCGCTTTCTGCCCCTCTCAACTAGGTAACTAAAAAACCCTACCTGTCTCTAATTCTTCTAGTAGTTGGCTCTAGCAGTTTCTATTTAACTAATAGTTTTAAATTAGGAAAGAAGGTTTGCACAACAAAAGCTGGTGCGGGTCACCTTAAGAACTTACATCAAGGCCTAGACCCTCCCGGACAGAACTTAGCATTACAGTATATAGCAACAGGCCAACCTCCACCCAACCTCATTAGTTACAAACTGAATATTCAAGCAGCACAGCAGCCTCTCTGCTGTCAGCCCCCGGCTCTACCACATCAAGAGCCATCCAAGTTACAGACTGGGTTGCTCTTTGGCCCCAGTGAGCCGTTAGGTCACTGTCTTGACCGTGTGGAAGCCGGTGGCCCAAGAAGACACAATGTCATGGCTATCTGCCCAAATCTTCCACTTGGTTCTTATGTCAGTCCTAGGAAGCCTTGAGTTGTAGCACTAATGTGCGCACCCCATCCTGCACATGTGTTAAGGATCTGAGTCATCACTTCCCTTGGAATGTAGTCGCCTTCCATTTTTGGCACCCTCAGCTGGGACGCCTCCATCCACTCAGCTCCATCCACTCCTACCCCTTCACCTGAGGAATTACATAGCACGACATTGTTTCCTTGGCTTTCCCATGCCTCCCGCCCTGGCCCATATTCAACATTTTGTACTTAGTAAATTTTTTTAAAATAAATAAATGAATGAGTTTATAAATATATCTTGGAGAACACACACACACATTTGGGACTAAAGGTATGGAGAAAAATTAATTATTAAACAGAGGTCAGAGGTAAAAAGTTTTTAAAACTATTACGGTTGTAAGCCATCTGTTCCTCCTCTTGTAATATCAAAATGTTCGGACCTTTATCTAATTCAATAGTTGATACAAGGGTTGTTGTTGTTGTTGTTTTAGCATTAGTTACATACTAGACAACTCTAATCCTCTCAATTTCTCTAAATAGAATATAGAAATTTAACTTCTATTTAAAATTTTCTTTTTCAGGAAAATGCAACATACGTAATTGTTTTGATATAATTCAAATTTTTAGCTTTCAACTATTTGGCATAAAGTGATCTAAATTTTAAACTCACAAACATCCTGCATCATACCAGTGAATCCAAAAATTTGAAATGACTTTGAGGGTCTGGCATCGATGACAAAGATGTTTCCTTCCTCTGTACCAACTAACAGAAAGATTCCTCGCTGGTCATACCTGGAAGAGAAGAAATCCAACATACCCGTTATTCTCCATTTTATCAGCTTGGTGGTGAGTGAGCTTGCTGGATGCATGGCCACAGAAACACACTCAAAACCAGCCACTCTTAGCGTGGGTGGCATCATTTATTTACGGGTTCATTTATGTTGTGCTTTGGGGATGGAACTGGGTGGCCTGTGCACGCAAAGTAGATGTACCATTAGACTGCGCCCCCAGCCCTATCGTTTGCCATTTTCAAACATTTTCTGACCTTATAAAAGAGGACATCTACACGTTGATGTAGTCATTCCCCTCTGAGCCTATCCCACATTTAATTTACAAATATGTAGTTAAGAAGCCACAGGAGGGTTGGAAATGTAGCTCAGTGGTATAGGGCTCGCCTGCAGTACACGAGGCCGAGCAACCTGCAAAGAATACTCTGCAACCCTTGAGCTTTCTACGAGCTGGGCAGTGTGTTCCCTGTTCTCAGCTTTAGTGAGCTGAGAACTTGGGTGGGCTTGGGTGGTGCAGGTGTCTTGGAATCATTTCTGCTGCCCATGAGTAGCCCGCATCCACATTCCCGTGAGTGATTCTGCGGGCTAGGGTTTTGTTGGTTTATTTGTTTGGTCAGCTTGACACAAGCCAGGGTCATCTGGGAGCAAGAGAACTTCAACTGAGAAAGTGACAGCATGAGATTGGCCTGTGGCCAAGTCTGTGAGGGCGTTTTCTTGATTAACGACTTATATGTGTGGTGGTAGTGGTGGTGGTGGTGGTGGTGGTGCTACCCCTGGGCAGGGGAGTCCTGGGTTGTATGGGAGAGCAAGGTGGGCAAGCCTTTGATCTACAATGGTGATCTGCCTGCAAGATACACCAATGCAGTGGTGGCTTTAAGCTTGTGGGAGGAACTAACCAACCCGGGACTGGATTTAAGGCTCAGTTCGTGAGATGGAACCCATCTGTGGCCAAAAAGCCTGAGACTAGATAGGTCAGGAACCTGGGGGAAGGCCATGTATTACTGTTCTGCCAAAAGGACATAGTCATATGATGACTCCTAACGACATTCCGCTCTCCTCATTAGTGTCCTGCTTAGCCACCGTTGGAGAAGATTCCTCCTGCAGAGACCCACAACTGGACAGTGTGCAGAGAGCGAGGGACCTCGCAACACTCAGTCATACGTGCGGCATCTTCATAAACTCCCTCCCCTTAAGACTCAGGGGACCCTGTGGAGGAGGAGGTGGAAGGGGTAAGGTAAATGCCAGAGGGGATGGAGGAGGCCAAGGAAACAGGGCCCTCTAAACACAGCACACACACACACACACACACACACACACACACACACACACACACACAGAGACTGTGGCAGCATGCACAGGGCCCACATGGATCTGTGCCAAGTGGGGCCCCAGTACTGAGGTAAGTGAACGCGTGACCCCCTCCCTAACCCAGAAGCAATCCCCAAATCAGTAGTTACTTGCAAATGTTTCTACTCTAGTCTTGCTGGGGATACAAACCACGCTAAGGGCAGACTCCATGTCCAGCAGTAGATGGCCAACACAAAAATAATTTAATGGCATTTTTGGGGGTTCCACGTCTCTTAGTGGTCAGGGCATTTTTTTTAAAAGTCTTTATCTTTATTTTTTCATACGGGTTCTTTGCTTTTTTTTTTTTTTTTTTTTTTTTTTTTTTGGTTTTTTGAGACAGAGTTTCTCTGTGTAGCCCTGGCTGTCCTGGAACTCACTTTGTAGACCAGGCTGGCCTCGAACTCAGAAATCTGCCTGCCTCTGCCTCCCAAGTGCAGGGATTAAAGGCGTGTGCCACCACCACCCGGCTTAAGAGATTTATTTATTTTATGTATATGAGTACACTGTCACTATCTTCAGACACACCAGAAGAGGGCATTGAATCCCATTACAGATGGTTGTGAGCCACCATGTGGTTGCTGGGACTTGAACTCAGGACCTCTGGAAGAAGAGTCAATGCTCTTAACCACTGAACCATCTCTCCAGCCTGCCCTTTGCACATATTTTATGGCTTCCACTTTTGTGTTTTTATTGGATTCTTGGGCGCACATGTGTGTGTATGTGTGTGTGTGTGTGTGTGTGTGTGTGAATGTGCATGTGTGAGTGTGTGTGTGAATGTCTGTGTGTGAGTGTGTGTGTGAGCATGTGTGTGAGTGTGTATGCATGTGAGTGTGTGTATGTGTGAGTGTGTGTGAATGTGTGTGTGTGAGTGTGTGTGAATGTGTGAGTGTGTGTGAATGTGTGAGTGTGTGTGAATGTGTGTGTGTGCATGTGAGTGTGAGTATGTGAGTGTGTGTACATGTGAGTATGAGTGAGTGCGTGTGTGTGTGTGTGTGTGTGTGTGTGTGTGTGTGTGTGTGTGCCTCTCTGTCTCTATGTGGTTCTTATTCTCTTTCTATGGCTCTTTTTCTTCTATTTGTTCATTTTGCCTATTCTGCTTTCTTTTTGTCTTTATCTTACTTTATTATTATTCTTTAGATGGCTGTTTGCTTTTCTAACTGGAGTCAGAAAGGGAGTGGACTCTGATGGGGGGTGGGGCTGGGGGAGGTGGGGAAGTTCTTAGAGGAGTTGGGGGTGGGGAAACTGTAATGAGAATATATTTGAAAAAGTCGATTTTCAATAAAAGAAAAAGAGAGAGAAATGATTGTAAAGAAAAATGAAATCATGACATCTTTAAGAAAATGGCTGGCACTGGAAAGTGTCATAGTAAATTAAATAGGCCAGACTCACAAAGACAAAATCTGCATTGTTTGCTTAACTGTCTGTTTTTTCTTTTTCTTTTCTTTTCTTTCCTTTTTTTTTTTCTTTTGTTTTGTTGCTGTTGTTTCTTGAGACACTTTTCTCTGTGTAGCCCTGGCTGTCCTGGAACTCACCATGTAGACCAGGCTGGCCTTGAACTCAGTGATCCACCTGTCTCTGCCTCCCAGGGGAGCAAAAAAGTGAGGCTAATGAACTGTGAAAGCAGAAACCGTATCTTGTATCTTGTGAGGCAGCAAAAGGGGAAACAGGAGCATGAGAGTGGAGGGGAGAGAGGCAAGCTAAGCACGGAGATGGGCAGATGGGCGAGAGCTTAGCAGGGGTGGGGAGGGGCGGGAGAGGAGGGAGCCAGGAGACCCAGACCAGGACCAGAGCAGAGCATGGGGGAGAGGGGAGGGAAGGGAGCATGGGGTGGGGCAGGGGTGGAGCAAGGGGCCCGGGAGAGGTGGGGTGGGGAGGGTGGGGGAGGGTGGAGTGGGGTGGTGGTGGTGGATGAGAACAAAGCATGAAAATGGCCCAGGAAACTCATCACTCTGTATAATAATGTTCAAAATAGTAGAAGAATCTTTGAGAATCTTGGGATAATTTTTATGTTCATCAATGTACTGCTTGAGAAAAAAGATGAACTGTGTATATAATGGAATATTGTGCCACCACCATCTAGAAGAAGGACGAGACTCCTCTCTAACGCGAATGTTGAGCATTCTCCGGTGCGGCTGGCGAGCCAGCTCAATTGATAAAGTTCTTTTCCTTCAAGCATGAGAACCTGAGTTTGAGCCCCGGAATGTGCCTAAAAAAAAAAAAAATCCACAGTGGCATGTGTACTGGGGAACTGGAGATCGCTGGCCCTCGCTGGCCAACCCGCCTAGCCCAACTGGCGAGTTCCAGATCCAGTGAGAGACACTCCCCCAAACAAAACAAAACACCCCCAAACCAAGGTGGATGGCATCCTAGGAAACACACACACCCAAGGTTGACCTCTGACCTTCACATGCTTCAGTGCACCCGCATACAAGAGCACACTTGCCAGCCTGCTCTCAGTATTTGAAGACCGTGAAAGTGAACACAAATCCTGGTCATTTTGTTTACTTGTGCATAAGACCGTCTTTGAAAAGGGAGATTGGAAGTTGGTAATTGGCTGCTCCTGGGAGGGAACTGTGTGAGAGGGACTTTCCCCACTACCTGCCTTCTTACTCTTTTTTTTTTTGAATGCTGACAGAGTGAATGTTCCAAATGTGTAGTACTGAAAAGCAAGGGTGTTTCACTTGCGCCCCCTACAGGCAGGTCTGATGATAGCGTGGCTAGTGCAGATGATGCTTACGTCACTATCTTCACTGGTGACTGGGAGAGGAAGGCCTGGTGGATCATCTGAGGGGACTCCACATCAAGGATGTTCAGAAAGTAGACATAGCCATCCACCGTCCCCACGGCAGCTGTCGGCGAGGAAGGGGAGCACGCCAGAGCTGTTGCCTGTTTAAGAAAAAAACCCCAGAGAATGAAGGCTGCTCCATATACAAGAAGCCTGCCGGGCTGGAGCATAGAATTTTTGAAAAGACCGAAAGCTTTGTTTGGGTCGCTATTTCTGTACAGAAAGTCAACATCCCTGAATCTGACCAACTGCTTAAGCAGTTGATAATTGGGGAAGCATCCTCTGTAAGAGCTATAGTGAGCTTCTCTAAGTAGCAGTAGCCAAGGGAGCCTTATGCCATCTTACAGGTGACATCAAGCGATGCTGTGGCAGTGTGGGCATCTGGCCGTGGTGATGCTGGGTTGGTCTCTCTGGGAGCCCTGCCTCAAGTGTTCACAGGGAACTACTTACAGCAGAGGCAGAGACATTTGGGCCCCAGCATCACTGGGTCTTTCCAACGATCATTTCCCTGTAGCGCAGTGGGATCTACCATAAAGAAATGGTTCTCTAAGCACAGGCTGGACCACACCCATGTTTCAGACCTGGTTTGGAGCTCAGTGAAGGCTGGCCAAGACCTTCAGTCAGTGGCTGTATCTGGCCTTGTCCAGGAGGAACAGGTTAAGTCCTGGTTATACAACCCCCCCCCCCCGGGGTTTTGTTAGATACTTGCTTCTTGTTTTCAAACAGAGACCTGATCTCTGATGGGTCTGATGGTGTGTAATGCCCCTTTAGTTCTAGAAATTCTAATAGAAATTGTTACTTTTCAGGGAGGGGACTTGTAATTGCAACTTGCAATATTATATGACATGGTACTTGCTTAGTGTCATGTTTTATGTAATTGGTATTTGGTATTAAGTATTTTATAATTGAGATTTTTAATTTGTAGGAGGGAAGGACTGGAACTTCCCTACCTTCTAAGATGCAAAGGAAGAAGAAATTCAGCACTATTACTATTCAGGTCTTTATATTTTTTTATATTATCTTATGCAAAATGTATTGTGGATTCTGCAGAGGCAATGGCATATTGAGAAAGATATCGTGGGTGTTTGTCCTTCTATGAAAGCCTTGGATACCCACAGAGAAGCCCCTGTCCCATTATTCCTAGGGCTCAGAGGGATGAATGAGACCCCTCTTTCGGGGCTGAGCTTTTGTTGGGTAGCATTGACTGTGCTCTTATTCATGGGGAGTACTCCCTGGAGAGATACTCTTTGAGGCCTCTGGTTCCCTACGCCCCGGCGCAGTGATGTGAGCTTGGCACCGTGGCATGTGGGTGTGACTAAATCGGGGCTTCTTAAACTCTACCTTTGTATGTGAAACAGCACAGCAGGGAGGAGTTCCAAAGACCACTGGATGTGAACACTGAAAGGCAAGTGGAGGCAGAATAGATATTTTAAGCATGGATTTATGGGACACACTTACTTGAGTCTTCAGGAAAATCCTGCTTGTACAATTGCAGTCTTCTAGTGATACAGTGGAAACTTCCCCAGAACTAGTGAGTGTCTGTAGGAGGAAAACAGATACACCGAACAAGTACTTGCTGAGCAGCTAGTATGTTCACCTGGGGGTCAGTTAAAAGCTACACTGTTTCTATAGGTTATTGTCATTTATAAATTCAACAGTGACTCTTATTTTCTGAAGGATTACATTGTGGTAGGATTAATTGTGCTAGGGTTACAGGCACAGACTATCATACCTGGGTGCCTTCTGTGTTTTTAAAAACAATTATCTTCAGCACTTAGGAGGCAGAGGACAAGGATCACTGTGAGTTTGAAGCCAGCCTGGTCTATATGCTGAGTTCCCTGCCCGTCAGGGCTACAAAGTATAGATATATTCAGTGGGTAAAGGCACTTGCTACCACGCCTGATGACCTGAATTTGATCCAGGGATCCACATGGTAGATGAAGAGAACCAAGTCCCCCAAGTTAACACCTCTTCCTCCCCCTTTCCCCCTCCCCTCCCCCTCTCCCCCCTCCTCTCCCTCCCCCCTCACACAATAAATGCATAATAAATAATAAAGATGTAAAAAATAGCCAGGCAGTGGTAGCACATGCCTTTAATCCCAGCATTTGGGAGGCAGAGAGAGATCTTCGTGAGTTTAAGGTCAGCCTGGTCTACAGAGCAAGTTCCAGGACAGCCAGAGCTACACAGAGGAAACCCTGTCTCAAAAAACAAACAAACAAAAAACAAAAACAAAAAAACAACCCAAACCAAAACCAAACAACCAAAAACTAAGAAATAAAACGAATTACCTTGAATAGGATTTAGATACTATAGTAACTAGGTTAGGAACAGTGAGATGGGAGACTAGATGTACGGCTCAGTGGTTCAATGAGAACTGTCTGCTCTTCTGGAGGAGTAAGACTTGGTTGCCAATGTTCACAGGGCAGTTTCCAACACTCTGCAGCCCAGTTCCAAGGGATCTGATATATTCTTTGGTTTCTGCGTGTACCAGGCACATAGGCGTGCACAGCCACACATGCAGAAAACACACACACACACACACACACACACACACACACACACACACACACACACACACACACACACAAACACTCCCCCACAGTCATACTTCAAAGAAAAAGCCCCTAGAAGTTTAATGGGATTATCGCCTAATGATGATGATGAAGCCTAGAAACAGCAAGCTATATATTGCTGTTTTAAAATCATTTTACTTTTAGAATATTTTAGGACTATAGAGGTTCTGAGCAGAAAGTACAGTAGACCCCCTCCCCTCACTCCACCTCCCACAGCGCTCCACTGTTAGCAGCTGCATCAGACCTGGACATGGGCTTCAGCATCTAAGTCCACACTGATACAGCTACTGGTTAAATCTATATTTTACATCGGGGCTCCTTCAATCTTTGTGTTGCTCGTTCTGAGAGTTTTGATGAGTTTGTAATGACTCCCATGGACAGTTTCTCTGCCTTAGAAACCTCCTCTCGTCTGTTCCTGCCTCCCTCCCCACTCCCCTGACAACCACTGATCCATTTTACTGACTCCATGGCTTTGCCTACTCCAGAATATCCTGTTAGATTCATACAGCGTGTAGGCTTTTTCACACTGGCTTCTGTCACTTAGCACTATGCATTTACGATCCGTCTAAGTCTTGGGGTGGCCCGACAGCTTTATTTCTTTTTTTATTACCGAGCAAGGACACATTGTGCGACTGTGCCACAGTCTCTGCATTCACTGGCGAATGGTGACCACCTCAGTTGTTTTCCAAGTCTGGGCCGTTATGAAAAATGCTGCTGTAAACATTTATGTGTGTCTCATTCTTTGGATGGCATTACGTTTTCAGCCCATTTGGGTACACACTAAAGAGTGTAACCACCGGAGCATACGGTGCCTGCTTAGTTTTAAAAGAAGCTGACAAACGGAACCCAACTTGGCCGCACCTCCGTTCAACAAACGAGCGCTTGGTGCTTCGGTTGCTCTACGGAAGCCTCTGTCGTCGTCAGCACTTTAGATTTGAGACGTTCTAACAGGCGGTGGCATTGCGGTACCACACTTACCTAAGGACAGATGTTTACAGCATCTTTTCACAGACTTAGTTTCCATCCATACACCTGCTTTGTGTAGAGTCTATTCATGCTTTCCCCTTTATTTCTGAATGAGATTGTTCACTTTCTTACTCTTGAACCCCACATGCTTTCTGCAGGTCTGGGTGCCCTGTCCTTTGTCAGCTGCCCCTGCTGCAGAGATATCATTTGTGGTTTGCCTTTTCCTTCTCTTAGCAGAGGAGATGCCTAGGGCTTTCTACTCTGGAGTTGTTTTGTTTTTTTTTTTGCCCCCACAGAACAGAGGTTCTAGTCAAATGCAACCCTCTGATTTATCCCTCCGCAGGCTGTATTTGGTACTGTAGTTAAAGAGTTTGCCATCAAGGTCAAGGTAACTTGGATTTTATCATCACCTTTTAATAACTTTATAATTTTGCTTTTACGTTTGTCTACGATTAGTTTTGATTTTTTTTTGAATATATAACGGTTTGCATCTAGGTTCAGAATATTTGGGCAGGTGCGTACGTGTGTGTATGTGTGTGTGTGTGTGTGTGTGTGTGTGTGTGTGTGTAAGTTACACGAGTGCAGGAATTAGTTGTCCCAGCAGCATTTGATGAAAAGGAGATATTACTTTCACCAAGTTGTCTTGGCTACTTTGTCACATGCCAGTTTACTGTTGTGTTAGGCATGGCAATAGCATTTACCTAGGAGCCCAGCACTCTGGAGAGTGGAGGAATGAAGTCTGTAAGTTCAAGACCAGCCTGGGCAGCTCAGCAAGACCCTTTCTCAAAAGAAAGTTTGAAACCCGAAAAGATTATTTGATTATATCCCTGTGGGTTTACCTGTGGGCTCTGTTTTCTATTACATTTATCTATTATCTTATTCTTTCACCAACACCAGTCTCTATTATTGCAGCATCAGCTCAACTGTATTTATTTCTCAGTACCTCACCGATGCCTCCTTCCCTACGGTCTTGATTGGTTATTATGTTGCCATGAAAATTTTGTAATCAATCAGTTTTTTTTTTCTTTACAAACTAACATTGACATTTTGGCTGGACTTAAACTGAGTCTGTAGCTCAGTTTCGGGAGAAGCGACATCTTAACAAAGCAGCAGCTTGTTATCCCTGTCAGGGTGACAGCTGGCCATAGATTAAGACAATCGTTTAACCCTTTGGTTCCCTTTCCCATTAGCTATTGATGCTGGTCTTGGAGGTGGTCTCAGTACTGCAGAGCATGGGGCTAGATTCAAACACGTCTGGGCTCTTTGTAAAGTGAGATTACTTAAGAATTAAAGATGCCTCTGGGCAGTTGTAGCATTGCTGACTAAGTACTGAGATTTCTTTCTTTCTTTTTAAGGGCTTGTAAAGGGGCCTTCATCTATGACTTGGTCTACAATTGGTTGGAAAAATGCAGTAAAAGAACTCGGCCCGGAAGTAAGCAGAAGTTTTTGGCTAGTATTTAGTCAGGTAGGTTCTAATACCAGCCTTGGAGGCAGAGGCAGATGATGTCAGAGTTCAAGGCCAGCCTGGTCTACAGACAGAAACCTCATCTTGAAGGAAAAGGGAGAGACTTTGCGATTTAACATGCAATTGGGACAATGAGGACTTTTTGGGTGGGGGAAGAATAGAACAGTTTAGTTCTTTCTTTCTCCGGGGTTTGTGGCTTCTCCCATAGAATGCCTACTCTCTCTCTCTCATTAGATGTACACCTAGTTCATTTTATTGGCGTGGTCATAAGTAGTATTTCAAATTGTAATTGCTCACTACTGGTAATGTAAGAAAACAATTCATCTTTTTGTGTTTTAACCGTTTTTCCTACACCTTTGCCATGGTCACCCAACACTAAGGGTGTTTGAAAATTTGATTGTTTATGATTTTTTTTATGATGGCAATTTTGTCACCAGAAAACAGAGGCTGTTTTATTTCTTTCCAGTCTGTATACCTTTTACACAAAACAAAACCAAACCAAACAAAACAAACAAAACCAAAAACAGACTTATTGTATGAGCTCAGACTTCCAGTGTGATATTGATTAGGAATTAGACACTTTGTAGACATTCTTACTATGGTGAGCAGCTCTATTCTGTTCTCGGAGTATTTTTATTATAAGCAGGTAACAGATGTTGTTGAGTCCATAATATGGATGAAATTAATTGACGGGTTAACGCGGAATCGGTGTTTCAGTATTGCATACCGGAAATAAATCACGCTTGGTTAAGGTGTGTAATTGTCCTTCTGCGTTGCTGGTATTTAATGGAGGGTGTTGTGTCTGCTTCGGGGAGCTGCTGAGTTGGAGTTTCCTTTCCTTGTCTTTTGTGTAGCTTAGGTCAGAGAAAAGCATCGGAGAAGGAGCTGGGAAGGATGCCTTCTGCTTCTAGATTTAAAGTGGTACTGTGGAAAATTGGTATTTCTTTTCCTTAAATATTTACTAGACTTCACCAGATAACCTGTCTGGGCCTGGAACTTCCATTTTTGGAGTGATATTATTAATCTAACTTCTTTGATATAGGCCTTTCAGAATAGTTCTTTCTCTGAAGGTGATTTTGAAAAAAAAAAAAAAACTTGCTTTACAAAGGTTGGTCTAAAGATATCCAATTACATATGGATAGGGATATAAACCTTGAAACACAACAACTTGAATACTATCGTGTCCCACCCAGTACACCGGCTCTTACCAGGAAGTATTTGGTTCCAGGTGTGATAAAGCTGACAGCCTGCACTTTCCCATCGCAGGCATCGAGGAGTTTATCAAGAGGCATCTCTGCACCAAACGTATAGATATAAACAGACCCCTAAAACGGCCACACAAAGAAAAAAATTATTGCACATGTCATTAAGTCAGCAAATACTTGTTTAATGGCCACTGTGTGCAGCACACTGGGACCAGGTGAAGGGACGTCACAGACTCAAACAAGATCTTAGAGGAACTTAAAATATAGAAATCGTATTATTTAAATGAGGGCAGGACACGACAAATGAGCAGATACAATAAGAGACAAGCGTGTGGGAGAGAGACCAGGGATAGGATACAGAGCCTGTGTTGTGAAGGGTCATTTGATGGCACCTTGTTTGGGGCTTTTACTCAGAATAAGAAGTCACCTCAGGCTCGGAGTGGTTGAGATAAATGTTAAGTTTGTATTGGCCGCTACGCCAAAAAATACATTGTTCACTCCGCCATACAGGTCGAGAATGCATAGTTCATTCCATTATATATGTAGAGAAACCTATTAGAATGTCCTGCTAATACTGTAGCTCTCTCCTTCCTAGTCATTCCACCATGTATTATATACATATGCATTTATATTTATAATATATCATATATTATATTATGTATTATATACTATATTATATATAAATACTATATATTATATATATTATATATAAATACCACACACTATATTATATTATGTATTATGTTTTATGTATTATATATTATATATAATTATATATGCATTTTATATACATTTGTGTGTGTGTCATTAGGCATCTATATGTTTTACATGGTCATACATTCTGGTAAATTTCATATTCTGTCACCCAAAGTCTAGGGATTTTATATCTATATGAGTTTCACCATGAGGATGTGTCCCTCTAATGTCAGCAGAGCACCAGTAGACTCTGCCCCTTTCGCGCTTGAATGATGCACATGGTCACCTATTTGTTGCCGTGTCCCTGAACCTTGAGGCTTCAGATGTCTGTCACAGCAAACAGTTTGCTTCTTTGAATTCCTTTTTGACCTGCTAGTTGGCAGCTTTCCCCCCTGGGCCCTCCCGAAGTCCATTTTTAAAGTTTCCTCTGGTCATGGCCTGTGGCTGGTACCCCTCAGCGTCTAACATGTATCCCGAGTAACTTTTTTTTCTGTCTTAACTCATATACCTTTTAAAGAGGCTCCGTCTGTTTTTCAAAGGATTCATCTTGGGAACTGTAAGTGTGGTGTCTTGCGGCTCCTCCCGGGACTTATACTGTCTCTTAAATCTTCGAACTCTATTTAATCAGTTCTGTGAGTTAGACTCTTCTGAAGTCTTGCCGCTGCCCACCTCTCTCCTCTCTAGGACTTCAGTCCGACATGCTAGGTTTCTTTCAGTATGCAAATCACACCTCTTATCATAACGTCCTTCTGTCCTTCCTTCCATTCTGGTTTTCTTGGCAGGAGCATTCCTAATAACCTCGTCATCTATCTTCCATGTCAAGTACGCTCATTTAACTCTTTAACCTTTTTTTTTTTAAAAGAATGGGTGTTTTGCCTGCATATATATGTGTGTACAGCGTTTGAGTGGCTGGTGCCGTTTTTATTTCATGAGCATGAGTGTTTTGCCTACGTGTATGTCCATGTGCCACATGCATGCCTGAAGCTTGTGGAGGCCAGAAGAGAGATCTGACATCCTGGGACTGGGGTTACAGATGGTTGTGAGCTGCTGTGTGGGTGTCAGGAATCCAACAGGAGCCTCCTGGAAGATCCACAGGTGCTCTGAACTGTGAGTCACCTTGCCAGCCCTGGGTATGCTCATTTAGTCTTTCCTTGGTTGTGGTGTGTGTGTGTGTGTGTGTGTGTGTGTGTGTGTCTGTGTGTGTCTGTGTGTGCTGTGTGTGTGTGTGTGTCTGTGTGTGTGTGTGTGTGTCTGTGTGTGTGTGTCTGTGTGTGTCTGTGTGTGTGTGTCTGTGTGTGTGTGTCTGTGAGTGTGTGTGTGTGTGTGTGTTTTAGTAGTTTCATTTGGCTGTTTTCTTTTTCGATTAGGATACTTTTTTTTCTTTAAAATAGTTTCTGCTTCACAACAGATATTTTTAGTTTTCCCATTTATTTATAAAACAAAGTACCATTGTTTTGACTTCCAGTAATTACCAGAAACTTAAGTCTTCCCATATATAAAACCAAAACATTTAGCTTTATTTGCAATCTGTCCAATGTTCTTGCCTGACAATAAAATGACTGCTAATCTTGACATCTGGGAGTCATTTTACTAGCCAGGGGTCTCTCTAACTCAGAGAGTCATTTGTTTATACATTGATTCTTCAACCTTCTTTTTATACAGAATTTATATCTGGGTGGGCTGAGAAGAACCAAACTGCAAGGGTAGATATCTGATTGGCCTGGCCAATCAGAGGTCAGACCTTTCCTGACCAGACTGGCTGATACAGGTAGATGGGTGACCAAATTAACCCACTGTTGCAGGATTTTCCCTGTCCAATCACATTAGGGCAGTGGGAGACTTGTGATTGGACAGGAGAAGGGAGGTGGAGCAAGGCGTTGAGGAGACAGAGAGAGAGGTCTGAGGAGGAGAGGGAGAACCAGGATGGAGGCTGATGTGGTGTTATCAAAAGGTTGGAATAATTGTGTTGAAGCTTTATCGTTCTCATTTGGCTCTGAAATTATTGTATTGGCATCTTGTAAATTGTGTTATTATTGATACATAAATCTGATTGGCTAATTAAGCATTAAGAGTCTTGATTCTACCCGGTAGTTAGGTGTTGAGATGGCTAACCAGGGGTGCGTAGGGCATTGTGTGAAAGCGAGAGAGGCACAAATGTGCAAATGGGGAGAAAGAAACAGGATGCAGGGTTCCGGGACTCAGCAGAACTTAGGAAATTAGTCTGAACAGGTTAGAGGGTGCGCCAGAGAACCGGACAGCTTCTGGGACGGGCAGAAGCACAGAGCCGCTGAGGCAGCACCCTTGGCGGGCCGCAGACAGCCGGCCACCGTCCGGACCAGAGGACAGGTGTCCGCCTGGCTTGGGAGGCGGCCTCAGCCTCAGCAGCAGCGGTCGCCATCTGGGTTTCGGGACTCCGAGGGACCTAGGAAATTAGTCTGAACAGGTTAGAGGGTGCGCCAGAGAACCGGACAGCTTCTGGGACGGGCGGAAGCACAGAGCCGCTGAGGCAGCACCCTTGGCGGGCCGCAGACAGCCGGCCACCGTCCAGACCAGAGGACAGGTGTCCGCCTGGCTTGGGAGGCGGCCTCAGCCTCAGCAGCAGCGGTCGCCATCTGGGTTCCAGGACTCCCTGGAACTTAGGAATTTAGTCTGCACAGGTGAGAGTCTGCACCACAGAAGCTGACAGCTTCTGGGAACTGCCAAAGCAACACAGCTTCTGAGAGAGGCCCTGTTTTAGGCCTTCTTCTTCGACCAGGAGGAGGTCCAAAAACAAGATATCTGCGCACCTTCCCTGTAAGAGAGCTTGCCAGCAGAGAGTGCTCTGAGCACTGAAACTCAGAGGAGAGAATCTGTCTCCCAGGTCTGCTGATAGTCGGTAACAGAATCACCAGAAGAACAATCTCTAAACAGAGTCAACTATAACTACTAACTCCAGAGATTACCAGATGGCGAAAGGTAAACGTAGGAATCCTACTAATAGGAACCAAGACCACTCACCATCATCAGAACCCAGCACTCCCACTTCGCCCAGTCCAGGGCACCCCAACACACCCGAAAACCTAGACCTAGATTTAAAAGCATATCTCATGATGATGGTAGAGGACATCAAGAAGGACTTTAATAAATCACTTAAAGAAATACAGGAGAACACTGCTAAAGAGTTACAAGTCCTTAAAGAAAAACAGGAAAACACAATCAAACAGGTAGAAGTCCTTACAGAAAAAGAGGAAAAAACATACAAACAGGTGATGGAAATGAACAAAACCATACTAGACCTAAAAAGGGAAGTAGAAACAATAAAGAAAACTCAAAGTGAGGCAACACTGGAGATAGAAACCCTAGGAAAGAAATCTGGAACCATAGATTTGAGCATCAGCAACAGAATACAAGAGATGGAAGAGAGAATCTCAGGTGCAGAAGATTCCATAGAGAACATCGGCACAACAATCAAAGAAAATGGAAAATGCAAAAAGATCCTAACTCAAAATATCCAGGAAATCCAGGACACAATGAGAAGACCAAACCTACGGATAATAGGAGTGGATGAGAATGAAGATTTTCAACTCAAAGGACCAGCAAACATCTTCAACAAAATTATTGAAGAAAACTTCCCAAATATAAAGAAAGAGATACCTATGAACATACAAGAAGCCTACAGAACTCCAAATAGACTGGACCAGAAAAGAAATTCCTCCCGACACATAATAATCAGAACAACAAATGCACTAAATAAAGATAGAATACTAAAAGCAGTAAGGGAAAAAGGTCAAGTAACATACAAAGGCAAGCCTATCAGAATTACACCAGATTTTTCACCAGAGACTATGAAAGCCAGAAGAGCCTGGACAGATGTTATACAGACACTAAGAGAACACAAATTCCAGCCCAGGCTACTATACCCAGCCAAACTCTCAATTACCATAGATGGAGAAACCAAAGTATTCCACGACAAAACCAAATTCACACATTATCTCTCCACGAATCCAGCCCTTCAAAGGTTAATAACAGAAAAAAACCAATACAAGAACGGGAACAATGCCCTAGAAAAAACAAGAAGGTAATCCCTCAACAAACCTAAAAGAAGACAGCCACAAGAACAGAATGCCAACTTTAACAACAGAAATAACAGGAAGCAACAATTACTTTTCCTTAATATCTCTTAACATCAATGGTCTCAACTCCCCAATAAAAAGACATAGACTAACAAACTGGCTACACAAACAAGACCCAACATTTTGCTGTTTACAGGAGACACATCTCAGGGAAAAAGATAGACACTACCTCAGAATAAAAGGCTGGAAAACAATTTTCCAAGCAAATGGTATGAAGAAACAAGCTGGAGTAGCCATCCTAATATCTGATAAGATTGACTTCCAACCCAAAGTCATCAAAAAAGACAAGGAGGGGCACTTCGTTCTCATCAAAGGTAAAATCCTCCAAGAGGAACTCTCAATTCTGAATATCTATGCTCCAAATACAATGGCAGCCACATTTATTAAAGAAACTTTAGTAAAGCTCAAAGCACACATTGCACCTCACACAATAATAGTGGGAGACTTCAACACACCACTTTCACCAATGGACAGATCATGGAAACAGAAACTAAACAGGGACACACTGAAACTAACAGAAGTGATGAAACAAATGGATCTGACAGATATCTACAGAACATTTTATCCTAAAACAAAAGGATATACCTTCTTCTCAGCACCTCATGGTACCTTCTCCAAAATTGACCACATAATAGGTCACAAAACAGGCCTCAACAGATTCAAAAATATTGAAATTGTCCCATGTATCCTATCAGATCACCATGCACTAAGGCTGATCTTCGATAACAAAAAAAATAACAGAAAGCCAACACTCACGTGGAAACTGAACAACACTCTTCTATGATACCTTGGTCAAGGAAGGAATAAAGAAAGAAATTAAAGACTTTTTAGAGTTTAATGAAAATGAAGCCACAACGTACCCAAACCTTTGGGACACAATGAAAGCATTTCTAAGAGGGAAACTCATAGCTCTGAGTGCCTCCAAGAAGAAACGGGAGAGAGCACATACTAGCAGCTTGACAACACATCTAAAAGCTCTAGAAAAAAAGGAAGCAAATTCACCCAAGAGGAGTAGACAGCAGGAAATAATCAAACTCAGGGGTGAAATCAACCAAGTGGAAACAAGAAGAACTATTCAAAGAATTAACCAAACGAGGAGTTGGTTCTTTGAGAAAATCAACAAGATAGATAAACCCTTAGCTAGACTCACTAGAGGGCACAGAGACAAAATCCTAATTAACAAAATCAGAACTGAAAAGGGAGACATAACAACAGATCCTGAAGAAATCCAAAACACCATCAGATCCTTCTACAAAAGGCTATACTCAACAAAACTGGAAAACCTGGACGAAATGGACAAATTTCTGGACAGATACCAGGTACCAAAGTTGAATCAGGATCAAGTTGACCTTCTAAACAGTCCCATATCCCCTAAAGAAATAGAAGCAGTTATAAATAGTCTCCCAGCTAAAAAAAGCCCAGGACCAGACGGGTTTAGTGCAGAGTTCTATCAGACCTTCAAAGAAGATCTAATTCCAGTTCTGCACAAACTTTTTCACAAGATAGAAGTAGAAAGTACTCTACCCAACTCATTTTATGAAGCCACTATTACTCTGATACCTAAACCACAGAAAGATCCAACAAAGATAGAGAACTTCAGACCAATTTCTCTTATGAATATCGATGCAAAAATCCTCAATAAAATTCTCGCTAACCGAATCCAAGAACACATTAAAGCAATCATCCATCCTGACCAAGTAGGTTTTATTCTAGGGATGCAGGGATGGTTTAATATACGAAAATCCATCAATGTAATCCACTATATAAACAAACTCAAAGACAAAAACCACATGATCATCTCGTTAGATGCAGAAAAAGCATTTGACAAGATCCAACACCCATTCATGATAAAAGTTCTGGAAAGATCAGGAATTCAAGGCCCATACCTAAACATGATAAAAGCAATCTACAGTAAACCAGGAGCCAACATCAAAGTAAATGGAGAGAAGCTGGAAGCAATCCCACTAAAATCAGGGACTAGACAAGGTTGCCCACTTTCTCCCTACCTTTTCAACATAGTACTTGAAGTATTAGCCAGAGCAATTCGACAACAAAAGGAGATCAAGGGGATACAAATTGGAAAGGAGGAAGTCAAAATATCACTTTTTGCAGATGATATGATAGTATATATAAGTGACCCTAAAAATTCCACCAGAGAACTCCTAAACCTGATAAACAGCTTCGGTGAAGTAGCTGGATATAAAATTAACTCAAACAAGTCAATGGCCTTTCTCTACACAAAGAATAAACAGGCTGAGAAAGAAATTAGGGAAACAACACCCTTCTCAATAGTCACAAATAATATAAAATATCTCGGAGTGACTCTAACTAAGGAAGTGAAAGATCTGTATGATAAAAACTTCAAGTCTCTGAAGAAAGAAATTAAAGAAGATCTCAGAAGATGGAAAGATCTCCCATGCTCATGGATTGGCAGGATCAACATTGTAAAAATGGCTATCTTGCCAAAAGCAATCTACAGATTCAATGCAATCCCCATCAAAATTCCAACTCAATTCTTCAACGAATTAGAAGGAGCAATTTGCAAATTCATCTGGAATAACAAAAAACCTAGGATAGCAAAAACTCTTCTCAAGGATAAAAGAACCTCTGGTGGAATCACCATGCCTGACCTAAAGCTTTACTACAGAGCAATTGTGGTAAAAACTGCATGGTACTGGTATAGAGACAGACAAGTAGACCAATGGAATAGAATTGAAGACCCAGAAATGAACCCACACACCTATGGTCACTTGATCTTCGACAAGGGAGCTAAAACCATCCAGTGGAAGAAAGACAGCATTTTCAACAATTGGTGCTGGCACAACTCGTTGTTATCATGTAGAAGAATGCGAATCGATCCATACTTATCTCCTTGTACTAAGGTCAAATCTAAATGGATCAAAGAACTTCACATAAAACCAGAGACACTGAAACTTATAGAGGAGAAAGTGGGGAAAAGCCTTGAAGATATGGGCACAGGGGAAAAATTCCTGAACAGAACAGCAATGGCTTGTGCTGTAAGATCGAGAATTGACAAATGGGACCTAATGAAACTCCAAAGTTTCTGCAAGGCAAAAGACACCGTCAATAAGACAAAAAGACCACCAACAGATTGGGAAAGGATCTTTACCTATCCTAAATCAGATAGGGGACTAATATCCAACATATATAAAGAACTCAAGAAGGTGGACTTCAGAAAATCAAATAACCCCATTAAAAAATGGGGCTCAGAACTGAACAAAGAATTCTCACCTGAGGAATACCGAATGGCAGAGAAGCACCTGAAAAAATGTTCAACATCCTTAATCATCAGGGAAATGCAAATCAAAACAACCCTGAGATTCCACCTCACACCAGTCAGAATGTCTAAGATCAAAAATTCAGGTGACAGCAGATGCTGGCGTGGATGTGGAGAAAGAGGAACACTCCTCCATTGTTGGTGGGATTGCAGGCTTGTACAACCACTCTGGAAATCCGTCTGGCGGTTCCTCAGAAAATTGGACATAGTACTACCGGAGGATCCAGCAATACCTCTCCTGGGCATATATCCAGAAGATGCCCCAACTGGTAAGAAGGACACATGCTCCACTATGTTCATAGCAGCCTTATTTATAATAGCCAGAAGCTGGAAAGAACCCAGATGCCCCTCAACAGAGGAATGGATACAGAAAATGTGGTATATCTACACAATGGAGTACTACTCAGCTATTAAAAAGAATGAATTTATGAAATTCCTAGCCAAATGGATGGACCTGGAGGGCATCATCCTGAGGGAGGTAACACATTCACAAAGGAACTCACACAATATGTACTCACTGATAAGTGGATATTAGCCCAAAACCTAGGATACCCAAGATATAAGATACAATTTCCTAAACACATGAAACTCAAGAAAAATGAAGACTGAAGTGTGGACAATATGCCCCTCCTTAGAAGTGGGAACAAAACACCCTTGGAAGTGTGAGGAGCCGCCCTCACATTTGCCATTATAAGATGGCACTGACAGCTGTGTTCTAAGTGGTAAACATAGTCTGCACACATGCAGGGGCAGTTTTCCCACCATGTGTTCTGCCTTTCCCGTGATGACAACTGGGCCGATGGGCTGCAGCCAATCAGGGAGTAATACATCCTAGGTGGAGGATAATTCTCCTTAAAAAGGGATGGGGTTTCGCCATTTGCTGGCTTGCTCTCTTGCACTCTGGCTCCTGAAGATGTAAGCAATAAAGCTTTGCCGCAGAAGATTCTGGTTTGTTGCGTCTTTCCTGGCCGGTCGTGAGAACGCGTCTAATAACATGGAAGGAGTTACAGAGACAAAGTTTGGAGCTGAGATGAAAGGATGGACCATGTAGAGACTGCCTTATCCAGGGATCCACCCCATAATCAGCATCCAAACGCTGACACCATTGCATACACTAGCAAGATTTTATCGAAAGGACCCAGATGTAGCTGTCTCTTGTGAGACTATGCCGGGGCCTAGCAAACACAGAAGTGGATGCCCACAGTCAGCTAATGGATGGATCACAGGGCTCCCAATGGAGGAGCTAGAGAAAGTACCCAAGGAGCTAAAGGGATCTGCAACCCTATAGGTGGATCAACATTATGAACTAACCAGTACCCCGGAGCTCTTGACTCTAGCTGCATATGTATCAAAAGATGGCCTAGTCGGCCATCACTGGAAAGAGAGGCCCATTGGACACACAAACTTTATATGCCCCAGAACAGGGGAACGCCAGGGCCAAAAAGGGGGAGTGGGCGGGTAGGGGAGTGGGGGTGGGTGGGTATGGGGGACTTTTGGTATAGCATTGGAAATGTAAATGAGCTAAATACCTAATAAAAAATGGAAAGAAAAAAAAAAAAGAAAGCGAGAAGAACTGGGGGGGGGGGACATCTGAGAGATGGCCTCGTGGAAGCCATGTGGCGAGTTAGTGGGCCGAGAGTCTAGATCATCTGGTGCAGAGGCTAGCTCTAGATATTTCCCGCAACAACCCACCACATCTATTTCAGAACGCTTTTATTTTACAGTTGGTGACTTTCTTCCAAAGTTACCAATAGGACAGAAATATAAGCAAGAGTAGCAGAAGGCTGTAAATACCAGAAGGGAAAAATTGCAAGGAAATAGAGGCAGCAAAGGGGAAACAGAGCCAAGAGACATGGAAGGCGAACCCCCCCGGGGGGGTGGGGCATAGAGGACCCTGGATTTGAACTCACGCTCTCCTCTGTTGGTGTGTATACATAGCCAAGCCTCTACTTTTAATTTGAGCCTTTGTTCAAGGTGCTTCCCATGTGCAGCAGAGAGAGTGCTGATGTGAGGAGAATCCTTGCCCACACACGCCCCTTTCTTTTTTCCCATCATGCACTGACGGTGCCTAAAGATTGGGCATCCAGAAATCACTAATGTACCTTGTCTGTTTGAATCAGTAACATTTTGTAACTGGGGGAGAACACCAGATGTGTCACCGGCCCATCAAACTCGAGAAAGGTCTTCACTTGGTACTTTGAATCCTTGATGATGAAGGAGTATATCACACCATCCTGCAGACACAGCGAGACAGACCAGAGTCGGTATAGACCACGCTTGACTTCAGCCAAGTCTGCCTGCCCCTGTGTGAGAGCGCCATCTCGGGTTACATCCAGAATGCAGTTACCTTTAACTCAGACTACTTTTAACCATGTATTTCATTATGCAGAAAGCAGGACAAAGGAGGCAGAGTTTATAGGGCTTGAGTGTTAACTGTCCTCGTTTAAAAGTGCATTAGTAGGCTGGAGAGGTGGCTCAACGGTTAAGAGCGCTGACTACTCTTCCAGAGGTCCTGAGTTCAATTCCCAGTAGCCACATGGTGGCTCACAGCCATCTGTAATGAAATCTGATGCCCTCTTTTGATGAATCTGAAGACAGCTACATTGTACAAATATACATTAGATAAATAATATTTAAAAAAATAAAAGGGCATTAGTCCTACTATGTTCGTTTTTTAACCACCCATGTGACACCAAAGTAGAGTCGTGCTTTTTATTTACGCCATGTTCTCCTTTCCAGCCCCCGATACGGTGCTAGAACATGGCAGGTGTTCAATAAAAATGGGCTGGCCAACTGGATGCTGATAAATAACCTAATCGAACGAGTCTCAAGAGGAATGTGACTTATTTCTACAATAGCTAAGAGGCAGAGGTGGGGTGGGGTGGCCATCATGTGCTAAATGGAACCCCACTGGAGCTAAGCCAGGCATTTGAGAGATGCGACTTCATACGGCAAAGTGCTTTTCCAAAGCTGGTGACCATTCTCCATCCCTCACCAACACAGCTAAGAATCTTAAAGGTCACAAATGCAGACTAAACGGAGGACGTGGGAGGGGCTTTTCTCTGGACAACTCCAGGAAGGAAAATACAAGTGGAGGGTTAGCTCAGAGGCTCACGGTGGCTTCTGCCTTGTTCATCCTAATGATGAAATCTTTCATCCCGATGTCGCTGCCTCCCTGGCCTCAGAGAGACCCCTGGCACTGAGACTGACAGACAAAGCTGTCAGCGGACTAGGGAGGGACAGCTTCACCTAGACTTGAGATATCGATGTAATCTTGACCTTGACGGCGCCAATCGCAACCGCGAGGAGACACGTGGTCTGCCCCCATTGGAGACACGTGGTCTGCCCCCATTTAAAACTTCCTGGAAATGTATTCTCGAGGGTAAAAGCATAGTACCCCGGGGTGTGAGGCCCCGGGTTCACCCTCCGGTGACTGTCACGAGGCTTCTACCTGACAAAGTTGTGAGGGTTAATAATACACTTTGCATGGTGCCCGGTACAACCTGTGGCTGACCCCAACTGCTCAAGTAAATGGAGATGAATAATACTGGGCGTCATTATCAGCTCTAACAGACAAAAGACCCAAGCGCATTTCTGACAAGCTAATTCAGTATCGTAGAAATGGAGACTGGGCTGGGCTGCAGATCCCTGCGTGTAATTCCCTGGGTAGGAGGGACAGCAGCAAGCTTCTAAAGGCCACTTTTGTTCATTTGCAACAACACGACATGCTCGGTCATTGCCTAACTTTTTTGTGTGTGCACGTAATGGAAAGTTTCCCGAGTAAACTTTTTATCATGGCTTTCAACAGGGAAACTTAAATTTTAATTGCTAGTCTGAAAAAGAACCAGACATGACAAAATATGGCTCATATATGTAAGTGGCAGCAGAGAGAGTGTGTGTGCTTTTTTTTTTTTTTTTTTTTTTTTATGAAGTGAGGGATTCTGAGAAGTAGAATACATTACAATTCCAGAAGCGAGTATGCCGTCCTTTTGGTACACCAGCGTGAGTGGGTTGATGAGCGGGGCTCCATCTTTGGGGAAAGAACAAACAAGAGAAAGTAGGTGATGTAATCAAAAGAGCAGCACGGCTCAGCAGGAGCTGCACCCGGGGATGAGTATATAAAAGGGAGACGAGCTGCACCGGAGGCCTCATGTTACACGCCTATGCAGAAATGCCCCATCAGAGACTGGAAAAGGCTGGTGCCACAGACCTGCACCATCAAAGCCGTACCACTGCTGGGCTGTGTACTGAAGATGGATATACACTTTATAAATGTATATAATCTACATCAAATGGCTCATAAATTTTTATCAAATGAAGTGCAGTAGGGAAAAAATTCTGCAAGAACATTTGTTATTATTAAGATATTGGTCTTTGGGGAGGAGATCCATGCTACCAGTTTGTGTAGGGAAATACGGCAACTGCATGGGCTCTGATGGCACCCGCCAAAATGTTTGTCTGCTGCGCAGAATGTATCTGATGTTGGCGGCTGGGAAATGTGTCCTTTCCTTGTTACTGTCCAGCGGTCCCCACTACAACACAGTTACTACTGGAGTCTTAAGAATCTAGGCCTGGAAGAGGGACTGCTTATACCTGTTTTGAAGATCTCTAAAAGGTTTGCTCTTAGAAAGCGTCCAGGTAACAGCGCTGTAGATACTCTACAGAGAGGAACTGGGCTGGAGGGCTGGAGGCCCAGCCACAACATGGAGGGCTGTGGGGGAAAGCTTTGTCAAGGATGTGAGAGTCTGTGATTGGGAGAGGGACTTCGTGAAAGATACTGAAGTTGTGAAAATTTGCAAGAGGGAGTGACGTGTGAGCCAGACCCTGGGTGAGATGGAGAGGAGAGAGGCAAGGGAATGAGCCAGGAGGCAGATCCCTGAACGACCAGGTAGAAACACTTCTTAGCAGACTCACTCTGGGGCTGATGGGAAATGATGTCAGAGGCAGGAGGCGGGACCTCGAGACAGAAGAGACCCTGAGTTGGGTGCTAAGCATGAGCAATTTGAAGGTAGCCAGCTGCTTGCTTTGGATTGGATGTAGATTCATGTCAGAAAGGGTCAGGTCTGAGACTGGAGAGATGGCTCAGTGGTTAAGAGCACTGTCTGCTCCTCCAGAGTTCTTGAGTTCAATTCCCAGCAACCACATGGTGGCCCACAACCACCTGTAATGGAATCCGATGCCCTCTTCTGGTGTATCCGAAGACAGTTATAGTGTACTCATAAAATAAATCTTTTAAAAAAATAAGAAAGAATGGGTCAGGTTTGTTGCAAAAAACCTGGGTGAAGATTACCGGATCGGAGATCAGAACTTGGGAGTCCAAGGCCTTATTCCCTGGACTCTGGTGTCAGCCCCACAGCTCACAAGAATCTGAGCTTGTTTGTTTGGAGGTTATGTGTGGTGGGAGGGGAGGGTCCATGTGCGGGGGAAGTCAGAGGACAACACCCCATGAGGATTAAGCCCTGATTGGTGGGCTTGCTGGCACGCCCCCTAACTTGCTGAGACATTTTACTGGCTCTTGAAGACGAGGGTGCCCTGTAAATCTCGTGTGTGGTGAAGCTACAGGTGTATCTCCTTGTGGTGTCCCGAGGATTTTATGACACGAATATATAGAGTTGTATCTTTTGGTATCCTCACACTAGGAGCCGGCTAACTTTTAGTAAGCAGTGAGTAGCCACAAGTGTATCCGCAGGACTTGCTAACAGAGACTCAAACTTAAGGAGGCCCCAGGATGTCTCTAAGAAAGGGGGAAAATCAGGGACCCCCCCCCCCCAATCCACCATCTTGAAGGATGTGCAATGCTAACCCAACAACTGTGCTTCCGGACTCGGAGGCAGGGCAGTCTCTTACCCGGAAGTGGAAACTCCTCCGCCTTCTGGAGCACGGTCACCTTCAGGGTTTCTGTGTTAATCATCAGAAGATGACCCTCTTCACACCCAACGTACAGGTCGCTTGACGGAGTCCAGCAGTGCATAGTTGGGTGAAGCAGAGGATATATGTCATCTTTCGGCTTTGGGAGGGAAGAGCATCCATGTGTTAGGACGGCAATCATGGTTAAGGGCCACAGAAACACCCACCAAAAGAACCGTCACAAAGAAACCAACCAGAGCGAGCTGCCGGGGAGTGGGGGTGGGGGTGGGAGTGGGGGGAATGCATCGATTTTTCATTTTCAACATCAGAGTCCTATCTCTTCCCCCCTTGCTCTCTATACTTTACTCACTGTGAACAACCAAGGCTCTCCTGCTAATACAATTGATTAGTACTCTGTTAACTATTTCTTAGTGCCCACTTTTGGCACCTAGAGTCCTTAATTGGTCACAAAAAACCCCCTTTCAGAAAAGATTGTCGTTAGCATTGTCGTTAAATTGTCTTCTGGTCTTGCAAGGGTCACTTGCAAAGGTTAGCTTGGGGGCCTCTGCTCAGTTGGCTTTCAAAGGCAAAGAGATGACCTTTAGCCTGATGCTGCGGCCCCTCTCATTTGGTCCGTGATCATTCCATGTGCCTTCGAGTCCATCGAGGAATCATAACGTAAGCATAAGTTGACTTTGGGCTCCAAAACCAGTTTGGATCGAGTTTAAAGCAAGTTTTTTTCCACAAAAGCTTAAAGGTGGGGGTGGAGGTGGAGGTGGAGGTGGGGGTGGGGTGGAATGGGGGTGTCTCTCAGGTTCTGTGGGCCATGTGGGTTGAGTATACTCCTTGTTTTCTTTTGCATGACCCTTGAAAGTGTAAAAACCATTCTTAGATTTGGGCCACAAAAAGGGACCATAATTTGTTCAGGCTTGTCTTAGATGGTGATATTGAGTCTTCTCCCAGGGCCTTTAGCACTTGTGTTGAGCAAGGAGAGGCTGTCCTTTGTCAGCACAGCACCAAACCCTAGAGCCTCTTCCTAGGAAGTCTTGAACAGACCACACACTCTCCTCCCTGAAGCTCAAGGTGGCCTTGACAAATATGTCAGAAATGTTGCCTGCAGTGCTCGATTTTGAATTCAGGATACTAGAATATTCTCTCTCTTCCCCCCCCCCCCCACTCTCTCCTCCTTTCCCCCTCCCTTTTCCCCTCTCCCCCATGTTCCCCCTCTTTCTTTTTCCTTCCTTTTGCAGTGCAGGAAGCTATTGCATGCTAAACAAGCATTCTACCTCCAATCCCACTCCTTCTAAGTAACTACTGAAATGTACTAGAGTGCGCGTGCTAATGAGTGCACATGTGTGCGTACCTGCAAGTACATATATGTATGTGCTTGTATATGCTGATGTGTGTATGCGCACACATGTATACAGAAGTGCACATACATGTGTGGATATGCACATGTGTGTGTGTGCATGTTTGTGTATGTGCGCACATGTGTGTGTGACTATTTGTGTATTGTTGTGCTTCTTGTAGTTCTACATGATTAAGAATTGGACCTTGTTTCCTTCTGGCACCCAGGGACATAAACTTTGTTAACAAACTAGGGGCCACTTTCCTAGCATGTCTAGAGAGTTTTATGTTTATGTTGCTGGGTGGTGGCGCACGCCTTTAATCCCAGCACTTGGGAGGCAGAGGCAGGTGGATTTCTGAGTTCGAGGCCAGCCTGGTCTACAGAGTGAGTTCTAGGGCAGCCAGCACTACACAGAGGAAACCCTGTCTCCAAAAAAAACAAAGGGAAAAAAATCTGTGTCTGTGCCCTGCTTTTACTTGGGCACTCATTCACTGAGTTTCCGTGAGTATTGGGCCCTTTCCAGACAGTGTTCTGAATATCCACATGTGGAGGTGAGTGGCAGAAAAGCCCCTTCCCTTACGGAGTTTTCCTACCAATGAGGGGGAAAGAGAGTGAGAGTTAGATAGTAAGTTGCAACGTTGAATATGGAGGATGTCATGTGCTAAGAAGCATGTTGAAGAGAAGTGAGGTGAGAGCCGGCGCAGCTGCTGGGAAGGACTGCCAACCACATGCCCAGCGATCTTCTGTTGTAAATGGCTTGTGGTGTGCCAGCCACCCTCCCAATAAACGCTCAACTGTCTGACAAGAGACAACACACTGCTCTTTTAAATTTATGAACGATCCCTACCAGGCTCTCAGCTGACATAAGTTGCTGATCTTGCCCATTCCAAGAAACCTGTGTTAGCTACCGGTTCTACGGCAGCCAGTGTGGCCAGTCTGCTTTCTCCTCAGTGGGGCAGTCACGTAGAGAGGAATCAGGGGGGTGGCAGAATCAGGAAGCAGAGAGGTGATGGCTGGGACAGGCATGTGGGTTACAGGAGCCGTGATGATAAAGCCATGGGAGGAGAGTGAAAAGAGAGGTTAGATGTTCAGGTGGACCTTGAAATGTGATCAGCGCAGTGGTCAGAAGAAGAAGTTGCGATATGCAATATGATGCTATTTCAAAGGGGGAGGTGACTTTAACGGTGTGGCTAACCTATTTTATGTCTTCATAGATTGGACAATTAGGGAAAAAAAAACCTCAATAGTCACTACTCACCAACCCACTCCAAATTAAAAACAATGGTACCATTAACCAACCAGAGGGATTAGATGGTCACCAATGAATGGCTTTTCTGCGGGATCTGCCCAGGCAAAGAGACACTCACTGAAGTACAATATCTAAACCTTCTAGTGTGGTTCTGGTGGCATCTGACAGACTATACATTACAAAAAGACTCTGTCACAGCTAAGTGTACCTAACATATTTATTTATTTAGAGATAGGATCTCACTGTGTAGCCCAGGTTACCCTGGAACTTTTGATCCACCTGCCTCTGTCTACCCGATGCTTGTATTACACCCAGTTTGAAAAAATCCAAGCAAGCAAGCAAGCAAACAAACAAAAACTAACCCTAAAACTGTGCAAAACAAACGCCAACAAATGCCACCAGCCTGGTCCCCAATACCAGTGAGTCTATGTGTGAAGTGGAAGCGGAGGACTCAGACCTGGAAAGCGCTTGGCTGTAGAAAGTTAAACTACAATTGGAGTTTTTCTTCTTCATTTTTTGTAGGATTGATTCCATATTCTTGTTTTTAATAATGCACTTGGTGTTATTTAAGAATAGATGTGGGTAGCCAGATGTGGTGGCGCACGCCTTTAATCCCAGCCCTTGGGAGGCAGAGGCAGGCGGATTTCTGAGTTCGAGGCCAGCCTGGTCTACAGAGTGAGTTCCAGGACAGCCAGGGCTACACAGAGAAACCCTGTCTTGAAAAACAAACAAACAACAACAACAACAAAATAGATGTGGGGGGATCTGGGTTGAATGAGCAGATGTCTTGATTTTCTATTTTTAGTTTTAGAAGAAATGGGGTGTGTTGTAATTGGATCTCAAAACATTTACCAACTCAGCCTCCATTTCCAGGTCCCTGGGATCAGATGTCAGACATTCTGATCGCCTTGAGCCCAAAGATGGAAAACTGGATCCCAGCTTTGTACTGCATTAAAGGTTAGGACAATACAAACATGCTGAGAAATATTTGAGTTCATCAAAGAGTTTCTTATTTAGGCAATCTTGTCTAAAAGAAAAAGAACAGTAGACGGAACACAGAAACTGGACCCTTGAGCTTAAATTCATTATGTTGGGTCCAGTTTCTGCCCAGATAACATCTGCTTTCGATTTTATACACACACACACACACACACACACACACACACACACACACACACACACACACACAGCAAAACTGGATAGTTTTCTCTCTCTCTTTCTTATTTTTGTTTGTTTGTTTTGTTTTGTTTTTTTGTTTTTTTGAGACAGGATTTCTCTGTGTAGCTCTGGCCGTCCTGGAACTCACTCTGCAGGCTAGCCTCAAACTCAGAAACCCTCCTGCCTCCACCTCCCAAGTGCTGGGATTAAAGGTATGTGCCACCACTGCCCGGCTGGATAGTTTTCTAACACCCTAAGTAACTTGCATAATGTGTATTGGGCCTATTTAAAGGTCTACAGTGCGCCAATCTGGTGGTAGCTACATAAAAAATAATGAGATTATTTAATGACTGTGATCTTGTAAGAGTCCCCATCTTGCCAATGTTAGAGACTCTTACATAGAACAAGTCATCATTGGTTTCTTTGACATTAGTACCCAGGTCTCGAGAAATGAGGTTCTGTAGGCTGGAGAGAGCACTCATCAGTTAAGATTAAAAGCACAGGCTGCTCTTGCAGAGGAGCTGAGTTCAATTCCCAACACCCACATGGCAGCTCACAAACATCTGTTACTCCAGTGCGGGGGCATCTGACACCCTCTTTGGGTCTCCATGTAGATGCCCTAATGGCACACAGATGTACGTGCAGACAAAATACTCTTGCACATGGAATAAAAATTCAAAAAAATTCAAGAAAACAAAGAAATGGCATTCAAGAAAAGGAATGAAATCGAGGAATTTGGGAGACAAGCTCTGCCTGTATTCTATTCGTTGGACAATCACTAGTCAGTGCTTTATCTGTTTTCCAGTGTGTGTGTGTGTGTGTGTGTGTGTGTGTGTGTGTGTGTTAAAATGAAAGGGCAAATGACTGGGAAATTAGACTTCTGAGCTAAACCCCAAGTAATATGGATGTATGACATAGAGTTATAATTCACAGCATCACATTTCTGCTTTTACAAAGCGGTAAAGATGCACAGAGCAGAGCCCACTGAAGAAGCTATGCAGTTTATTCGTGAACCTTGTTTAACACAGCAACTCCATGTCTAAGCATCCTTTCTCTGTGTGTGTGTGTGGTGCGGTGCGTGCGCCTGTGTATGTGTGTGGGGTGCAGGTCGGTGTCCACTCTCAGAGGCTGGAGGTTGAGAGCAGGCGTCTTTTTCCATTTCACCTTTGCTGCTTAGGCCGGGACTCTCACTGAAGCTGAAGCTCCCCATTGGACCCAACCCCCATGCTGGTCTGACATTGGAGGCACACTGCGGCACCCAGGGCTTCATCCGCTGTGCCAACTCCATGGCCACAATGACATGGAGGCATTTAAGTGAGGTTTAAAAGATTCCATAGCATCTTCCAAAGGCAAAAGACAGTTGCCTGGATTTTAAACGTTTTATGTTGGACCCATTATTGAGTGGGAAGTGTGAACTATTAGGACGCCTACAGATTTACTGGAGGGGGGAGGGAAGGAGGGAGGAGGATGGGAAGGAGGGAGTAAAGGAGGGACAGAAGAAGGAGGAGAGAGGGAGGGAGGGAGGGAGGAAGGGAGGGAGGGAGGGAGGGAGGAGGGGGGGGATGAGAGAAGGAGGGGGAGTAAGAGAGGGAGGAGGAGGAGAAGGGGAGGGAGAGGGAGGAGGGGGGAGGAATAGGGGGAGGAAACGGGGGTGGGGGGGGGGGAGGGGGAGAGAAGGGATTCCAGGCAAATAACTGGCTGAGCGCCTTGTTTTTTACTTTGCTGCCCCCTTGTGGCTGAGATGGGGTGGTGCACTTCCCATGGCTAGAACCTGGTCTGGACAAGAATTAATCATGTTCCCTTATTTACAGAAGTGAATTACTGTGGTTCATTAGAGGACGTACTGTGAACACGGATCTTTTCTCTTGTTCTCCACAGACATTTTATGACCCTCTAGTCTTTTACGGTGTGTCACTTTACGCATATTCACAGTGAGATAGCTTCATTTTCTACAGTGCTGTTTCACTTGGGCACTTGCCCACCACCTTTGTCCGCAGCTTGGTTCCACAAGACATCATCATAACAGGTCCCGGTGGTCCAGAGGACTTCTGGTCTTGGTCTTCATTCGTCCCGAATGCCCTGCCCTGTGACTTCCTCTCTCCATTTCCCTCCTGACCACCATTCTGTATTTGCATTTACCACTCCAACCACACAGCTCTGTTCTCCGTCCCTCAAACATGCCAAGGTATCTCACCCGGGCGGGGCCTCTGGGCATGCTGTTCCCTGCACTTGAAATATACCCTGCCCCTCCCCCTTCTTCTTCTTTTCTTCCTTCTTCTTCTTCTTCTTCTTCTTCTTCTTCTTCTTCTTCTTCTTCTTCTTCTTCTTCTTCTTCTTCTTCTTCTTCTTCCTTCTTCTTCCTTCTTCTTCTTCCTCTTCCTCCTTCTCCTCCTCCTTCTTCCTTCTTCTTCCTTCTTCTTCTTCTTCTTCTTCTTCTTCTTCTTCTTCTTCTTCTTCTTCTTCTTCTTCTTCTTCTTCTTCTTCTTCTTCTTCTTCTTCTTCTTCTTCTTCCTTCTTCTTCCTTCTTCTTCTTCCTCTTCCTCCTTCTCCTCCTCCTTCTTCCTTCTTCTTCTTCCTTCCTTCCTCCTTCTTCTTCCTTCCCTCCTCCTCCTCCTCCTCCTCCTCCTCCTCCTCCTCCTCCTCCTCCTCCTCCTCCTCCTCCTCCTTCTCTTCTTCTACCAGGAATGGCTCCTTGTGCTTCAAGTCTCAAGAAAGAGGCTACCCCACCCCCACTCCGAGTTAATGTCTTTCTTTGCTTTATTGTTAGCCTGTTTCCTCTGACAGGAACATTCCTGCTTGGTCACCAGAGGGCATCAGCTACCTGGAAGGAGCTTGATGTAAATGTGTAGAAAGAAGAGAGCATCAAGCAGCAGTGGTGGGGGAAACCAGTGTGAGGCTGTTGGCAAATTCTGTCATTTCAAAAATCCCTCCACCACGTTCCACTCCCCTGCATTTGCTTGTGCTCAGACAGAGATGGGGGCTTCTTGCCGACTGCTCTTTCCCCTCCTACTGTTCTCAGTGTGCTTCTGCCCCACCCCTGTCCTCCTCCCTCAGACGCTGTCTGCTTATGCACCAGCCCCTCCCCTTTGCTCCCAGGTGCTACCCCTGAGAACCGCATTAACATCTATATCTCCATCGCTGCCTCTTCGCTCCTGTAGGGGGAAGGGGATCTACTTGCCAGCTCTCACACTGCATCTCTTGCTTCCGAGTCCCTCCACATCAGTCTGTCCAAAATCAGGATCACACCTGCCTGACACCATCTTCCTAAGTGTCCAGACCCAGGCATGTGGGTACCAGGTACCTGCCACAATCTCCCCAAGTATCCAGACCCCTGTATGTGAGGGTCTTTGCTTCTCAGGCGACACAGTAAAGAGCAGAATGGTCCTCCATTCCCAGATGTCTTATAATCAAATGAGATCCCACTTCCAAGACACTTGCCTTGGAGCAAGCAAGATAATTACCCTGAAAGTCTCTGCCTCTTCGCCTACCAGCCCGGCAATGGCCGACAGTGGCAATACGGGTCCATAAATGAGATCCTTTGGCAGAGTGGTGGGGAAAAGCATGTCGGGCTCGTTTAGGAAGGTCGCGTCTTCTAGGGGTAGCTTGACAGACCTGTAGAGAAAGGACACATCAGAACAAATGGGGTAACAGAGATCCCATCAAATAGGTGGAGGGTCTGTGTATCAGTGGGAGATGGAGAGGAGGTGCTCTGCCATCACACACACACACACACACACACACACACACACACACACACACACACACTCACACACACACACAAGAAGATAAGGGCCCAGCAACAGCTTTTGAAATACATGCCGTAAAGTGACAACTCATGTGTAGTGGAGAATTAAGGGCATGGGAAATCTTGAGAAGACCCAAAGTTAATGTGTGAAGTGGAAACTGTAAATGCTGTGGGGAGCTGGGGCAGGCTGTAACCAGCAGAAGTGTGTCTTCCTCTTGTAATGGTGACAGGTAACACTCAGTTCCAGCCAAGAGAGTTGCTGACATGCAAGACCTTTTGGTTCTAAAATATTATCTGGATATTTGTGAGAAACATCTCAAATTTTGAATGTTGGCAACACAATCAAAATTTTTTTAAAAAAATTGTGAGCTGAAGGGAAAAAAAACCCCACATATATAGTCTGACAAAAACCCACCTTCAAGTTTATCATTTATCTAGGTTATAAAGGTGGGTTTGTGGGCAGGCGAGGCACAAACGCTGAGATACCTTGGGCAGCTTCCAACCTAGAAGCGAGCAAGTAGGTGATGGAGAGATAGAAGAGGAAAAGAAGCTAAGCGGTTTGTGTGCTACGAAGAGAGATGAAACCGAAGACATGATGGCAGTGGGAACAGCCTGACATGACAGCCCTGAGACTGTGGTGATGTCCTTGGTGCCTGATGTCACTGAGAGCCGAGTCTAGGTTTGTGGTCTGGTTGCAGCCGGGGTCTATGTTGATGTCAGTGGTCCATACGTACAGTCACTAAAGGGTCTGAGGATGTCCTGGGTTTGTGAATGCAGCCCAAAGCCATATTGATGTCTCACTGAGATGGCTCTGCCCCCCACCAGCCACCACATGTTGGCGCCAACTGGTCACATGGGCTCAGGGGAGTTAGCCCCACCCCACCAAGGGAAAACTGCCATCTGGGACCAGTCTTGGCTCGCCACCACTCAGGGAAACAGCAGCATATCTGAGAGCCTCTATGAGGTTGATGGTGTAGCAAGAAGCCAGAGACCTTGAAGTAGCCTAATGACTCATTGCAACGGATATTCTCAAGTAAAGCTGTTTGGGCTGTTTTGGCAGAAGGGTGTAGTGCAAGGCATACCACAACTTCCAATGCCACTCGTGGGACAGACAGAGGTGCAGAGTGACATAAGCAGAGTGCTGCACTCCGTAGAGATGGTTTATCTCCTTACTAATCTGTATTATTTTATTTACTTGGGCAGGGCGGGCCTACATGAATGGAGGGTGGATATGGAAGGTCTGGGAGTAGAATACACAAGGTGAAGTTCCCAAAGAGTCAATAAAAAGTATGTTTAAAAAAATATAAGAATTGTGAGTTTGGAGAATCTGTGGCATTGAATCAGAGCTTGTGTTCTATGAAAGGGAAGGCAGTTTCGGAGAATGGTCTCATAAGCAGGGTACGCAGCCTGGAGGTACGGCTAAGTGCATCTAAGTCCTGAAAGTCCTCTCTCGGGTCTCTCGCTTTGTCTATGGAACAGTCACACCAACAATGTTCAGAAACATTCAGCAACAATGTTGCAGTGGAACTTTCAA